>NC_142771.1:30855909-31460000 GCF_988280905.1 Pimephales promelas
TTCTTTTTCTGAAGCATCAGTGGGAACCACAGGACATCATCTGCCCACATCTGGCTGAAAGGGATTTTGTCGGTGTCAAACCACTGTGGCCTCATCTCTGAAAGACAAAACAAACCGCTTCAGTGGCACGTTATTAGACCTTCCGTCTCAGTATGTGTCTCGCAAACTGAATCATAAAGTGATGTGGAGCTTTATTACCGTCTGATTCGGTTGGCTCTCCTTTATAGGTGTCAGCTCTGAAAATGTGGACATCGAGCAGTTCTGTTTCCCCAATAAACTCAAATTTGATATTTCCAATCTTGAGAAGGGTGTCAACAGTGAGGCCACTTTCCTCTAGCAGCTCCCTGTCAAATTAAATGGCATTTTGTTTCAGCTGGAAACCAATAAAAGCAGGGAAGATTGAACATGACCAATCGCTGACACCATTGTTAAGTTCAACAGAAGAGTAAATAGTTTGAACCTTGTAACGTTGTGAATGTTTGATATTGTTTAACTTTGACGTGGAGTTTCAAGGAAGTGAAAAAACAGACACTGGAGGGAAAATGATGGGTTTTCTAAAGTAAAACTTTCACTTTCAGTCTCTAGGTACCAGAAAGACGACCAATCTTAATGCTTTTACACCTGAAAAACACTGCTATTATTCGTTGTAGGAACTGTAACGCATTTATATTAATGGGTGACCATTTTTGGTGTCCAGTTCCTGGAAAATGTCTAACTTTATAACAAACGCACAAATATATTTACCATAAGTCATTACTGTATACAGTATATTCACTGTTTGTGAATTACAAAATTAAATACAATTACAATATTTAAAAATATATTTGTTAAATAGTTTTTGTAAAGTCATAATTTTGTTATAATATTGTTTTGATGCAATGGTTACTATTATTTTCCATAGTTTACAATTTTAATTTACTTTTTAAATATAATTTAAATTTACTATTATTTTCCATGGAAACCTTCAATAATTAAATGTTAAAAAACACAAATGTACTTTATTTATTTTTTATTAACCAAAGATTTTGCTGCTAACCTTCGATGATTCAATTCAACCATAATTATTTTAATATTATATATATATATATATATATATATATATATACACACACATTTTTTAAATAAACATCACATTTGTGCTTCTTTTTCGTTTGTTTTTGTTGCTGTTGTTAGAACTTTCTTCTGCGTTTTGCTTTCTTCTTCTTCTTCTTTATTTGCTTACTTGCTCTTCTTTATTTAGGGAGTAAAGTAAAGCAATATTATAACACATGACTTTTAAAAGCCACTTTCCCCAACACTGATTAAAATAACAGTATATGACAAACACACAACTACATGAGAATGAAAAAATATATATATATATATAAAATTGTTTTCAAAATGTTAACAACATCCATAATAGCATATCAAGGATACTGAACGCTGCAAAAGAACACATCAGTGAATGGGTGTTGGACTCACCGTCGGGCAGCCTGCTCGATGGTCTCTCCAGTCTGGACTTTCCCTCCAAACCCATTCCATTTGCCCGCTCCAAAGCCTCTTTTCTTCATGCCCAATAACACCCGGCCAGGCTGCACTACCAGAACCAGGGTCAGCAGTTTAGAGCTCAGCATCATCACCCTAGACATATAGTACAACATGCTGTAATACAATTGAATTTCTTTCTTTCTTTCTTTATATATATATATATATATATATATATATATATATATATATATATATATATATATATATATATATATCCTTATAATGTTATATATGTCTTTAGCAGGTGCTTCCTTCAATATAGAGAAACAAAAAATTGCAGGTCCTTCCTGCAATATAATTTTGAATAATATATTCCATTAGACAGATCAAGTTCTTAGTTTTATTTACAGCATTCAAATTAGCTTTTCTTCAGTCTATAAACAAAGTGATAACGTTGAATGATAATTCAGATGATTCAGTACAGACAAGTTTCTTAAGTTAATCACTGTTGCTTCTATCCAAAAAAATAGCTTACTTTGTCCAACGAAATCAGTATATAGACAAAAAAAAATGTAATAACAACATATATTAAGACAGATGCGTGAATACGTATATATAAGTCTGGAGGCTTAGTTTAATGAATCGGTCGAGCTTGTTTACCGCGTGTTGCTCGCGATCACATGGACGCTTCAGATTGACAACAGTGAATTTGGCCATAATAGTGATTAACGTCCACATAGAGGTTATTATTGTTCCAAATTCGACAGATAATTTACAGATCTGCACAATATTTAAACTCCGCCCACCTAAGGTTTGTCATCTAGAGTGCAACAGTGAAATGTGATCGGTCAGAAATCCGACTCGTTTCTATGAATCGGTTCTTTCGAACATCACTAAACGAACTTAAAAACCATAAATCAGTTAATCGTTTTTTAATGTTTTTGCAAATATATATCATATACGTTTTATTTAGTAACATTTCTGCTATGCGACTATTAAAGGCTATTATTTTCACCATTCCGTCATACGCAGTTCATTGAAAAGATCCGACTCAAGAGAACGAGTCCTTCACGACACGGACATCGTAGTGTGCAACGGTCAAATATTCTCGACTGGAAAAAAATATTAGACAGAAATACATTCGAGGATAGCCATCTAAAACCGTGAGATTTATCTGATATATACATGAACACATTTAATCTAAATGTCTAAATGATTAATACGTTATTCTAAAGACAAATACATCACAATAATGTATAACTCAACGATTTGAAAGGTTCTGCGCAAACTTCGCGCTTCTGTGACATCATGCGGACACCAGACGCACATGTGTCTTCTTGTTTTCATTTACTTCGTCATTAAATTCCTCTACAGGTCACTTCTTTGAAAATGATGAGGAAATGTATACAAAAGTCGTTCATTCACATGTCAGCGGTCTATCAAAAGAAGACGCCTCTGCATATGAAGGGGAAAAGTGCTGCTGATCAGAGATGGCTGGTGCGGCAGCTCAATGACCCTTTCGTTAAAGCTGCTCACCTGCAGAATTACCGCTGTAGAAGCGCCTTTAAACTGATCGAGATAGATGACAAATACAGACTTCTGAAACCTGGTTTAAGTGTCATAGATTGCGGTGCTGCGCCTGGTGCGTGGAGTCAAGTTGCCGTCCAGAGAGTCAATTCAACAGCAGAAAGTAAGTGAGCCATTGAATTGAATCGAAATGAATGAATCACTAATATAATATCACTTCATATAATATCTATGCATGCCATCTTGTGGGGCAAAAAAGAGAAGGTATTATATTATTATTATTATTATTATAAAAATATTTATTTAAAAAAATTCTCTTCTTTTGAAGTTTTTATAAAAACAAAAAAAATGCAATCAAATAAATCAATCAAATGAGAATATTAGTACAGGTCAAACTTTTTTTTTTTTTAAACAAAACGAAAAAAAAAAAAAAACCCTGTAATATTGTGAAATAGTATTACAATTTTAAAAGATTCAAAGCTGTTTTTTTGCCCTTACTCCAGTTGCCAGTGTCACATGATCCTTGAGAAATCATAATAATATGCTGCTTTGATACTCAGTTTTGATCAATGTTGGAAACAGTTGTGCTGCTTAATATATATATTTCGTTTTTGGAACCTGTGATATATTTTTTTTCCCTGATTTATTGATGAATAAAAAGTTAAAAAGAACAGCATTTATTCAAGATAGAAATCTTTTCTAACTAGTCTTTCTAACTAGTCCACTTTTGATCAATTTACCACATCCTTGCTGAATAAAAGTATTAATTTCTTTCAAATAATAATAATAATACTTATACTTATAATACCCGAAAGGTAGTGTATATTGTTACAAAATATTAATATTTTAAATAAATGCTGTTCTTTTTGAAACTTTTTATTCATCGAAAAATCCTGAAATTTTTTTTATAAAGTATATATTATTAGAATGATTTCTGAAGGATCATGTGACCCTGAAGACTGGAGTAATGATGTTAAAAAAAAAAAAAACTGTTGTAATAATATTTCTCAATATTACTGTTGTTACTACATTTTAATCAAATAAAAGCAGCCTAGATAAGCATTAGAAATAATTATTTAAAACAAGTCATACCAAGCTCAAACATTTGGACAACAGTACATGGGTTAAAAAAAAATAAAAGGTCAAATATAGTTATTTAATATTTTAATATTTAATATAAATATAGTTAAACAATATTTTTGGAATCACTTTCAGAAAGTTTTTCCATTAATCCATGCTGCATTTCGTCCGCTAGTGTGGATGTAAATATAGTTATCGTTCTTTATGTGAACAGGCCTTTTAATTTGTTTATTCAATAATGTTTTTAAAGCTCCATACCTTTGTTCATTCCAGGTGCAGATCTTCCAAAAGGAAGCGTTATAGGAATAGACATATTACGCATCGCCCCTTTGGATGGAGCTCAGTTTCTGTCCAATCACGACATCACTGCTCTTTCAACTCACACGGCGCTAGAGAGGCTCCTCCCTGAAGCTGGAGCAGATATCATCCTCAGTGACATGGCCCCCAATGCCAGTGGGCTCAGGGAACTGGATCATGAAAGACTGGTCACCATGTGTCTATCAGCGCTGGACTTAGCTGACAAGGTTTTGCGTCCCGGGGGCTCTTTGATTTGTAAATACTGGGATGGAGCTCTGGCCAATAAGCTCCAGCAGAGACTTTCCTCTATGTTTCAAGATGTAAGAACCGTAAAGCCAAGAGCAAGCAGGAAAGAGTCAGCAGAGCTTTTCTTTCTGGCCAGGATGTTTAAAATGAAATAGGATGAAGGATGCTTTTTCATGCAAATCCAATTTTAATATATGAGATATAAATAAATACATATTTATTAAAAGAAAGTAGTTGGGTTTGTATTGCTTACCTGTAACATTAGAAACTTGAAACCTAATACACATCCTGAACATTAAAAAAATGCTATAGTAGAATAATATGAAGTCAGATTTGCATTTGATTTTCAGTTTATCAGTAAGGCCTAGCAGCATTAAAGTCATGGTTGGCATACATCTAAAATGCTTTTTAGTAAGTAATTTCAGATTTATAGGATATTTTACACTAAGAGTGTATAGTTTCCTCTTATTAGTAAATTATGTCTTTATGAAAGCACATATAACATTTGGTATTTGATGGATTAGATCAGTGGTTCTCAAATGGCCATCCGTGAAGTATTTGTATAAAGTTGTGTAAAGTAAAAACTTAATAAAATCATTAGAATTGACTAAAAGTGACTAAAAGTTACAACAATGTGTCTTTACCTTAAGACTTTACTCAAGTTGTTTTGGAATTGGTGACTTGTAACTTGTAATTTTCGCCGTAAGGTATCCGCGCTTTTACTCTCAAGTGTTTAAAGGTACAATATGCAAGATTGTTTCGCCACCAGGGGTCGCTAACCTCTTACAATAACAAAGGTGTATATTAATGACGTATATTCCGCATTAAGCGGAATTATGGATCTTGTCGTCGATCTTTTATGGATGAGTGAATACATTGATGTTTTTAACATGACTGTAGTGTGAAGCACTGCGCGATTGCTAGACGTATACCAGCGCCACACGCAACGCGAGTCCCGCGGATATAAAGGAATAAGGACATTTAATTCTACCGAACTACACGCCGAATTACTCACACAGGTCAGTTTATTAGAGGAATTAAACTTGAGGTAACGCAGCGCTGCTTCACTTGCTCTAACAGTTTCACTATCACACTAAACGGCATTTGAGTGTGTTGAATATTAGTTAGGTTGTTTGTTGGCTCTTTGAGACTAAGCTAGATTAACATACAGATCATATTCTAACTTTTCATCATGTTGAACTACATAACATTGATCAGTTTTATATACTTTCATTTGCTCACCTGTTTGCTCAAGTAACATGCAACACTCGCGTCTTTGTCAAGTCGAAGTTAGCCGTGGACGTGGAGCTCTCGGCATCTCGAAAGATGTTGAGATGTCTTCGTTTTAGTCCTCTTTGTGTCTCAAAGTCTGCTTGCCATGGTCCATAATGTTTGAACAAAACCCTGCTAGGGACGCTCACGCTGTTGAACGCGCATAACGGGCATAACCGACCCAGTTGTCCACGTCTGTCGCCATGGTTACTATTGCAGTACGAGGTCAAACCCATAGACAGTAAAAGAAATGGACACAGTGACCCCCTTGATTTAAATCAGGTCAAACCTGTCGGAAACCAGGGGTAACGCGGATATGACACACGCCCCGTTTCCTTGATTAAAAATGGCATTTTTCTCACGATTTACAAATAGTTGGAAACATTTGGGATATTAACACTTATTTGGGATAAGTAATCAACTAAACAAAATATATAATATTGGTCTAGTGTTCTTTGGATATTTTACTGCAAAAATCCTGCATATTGTACCTTTAAGGTACTCTTCTCCACAATTTTTGTTTTACTCTTGACTTGTTCTCCACCCAACACTGGATTGAACAATATTCAGTTGGCCTGAAGATGGTGCTCTTGAGTTGCCAGTACGAAAGCAGCAGAATAAAAGCTGTACACACTCTCTCACACACACCCCAACAGTTTGAAGAAGAGGTGGCGTGGACCGGCTGTTATTGGAACCCTGTTTTCCCGACCGTTTGGGAGTCGAGTGCTCAGGAGTTAATATCTGCATTGCATTTTTAGCTAATTCTTGAAGTGTGGCTTATTTGACGACGCTTTAATCTTGTGTTTCCCTAACCGGAAAGCTAAATTGTTTGTGTAATACCGAAAAACCATTTTTTCCAGTTGCATAGAAATATGCAATCATTCTCTCATTATATGCGAGGAGCTGCAGAGAGGATGGATAAGTGTCTTATAGACAGTATGACTAATGAGAATCCTTTGTCCCTGTAGCAGTGCAGTCTCACAGACATTAGCCTGACACATTATCATCACTCTCTTTCTACAGTCCAGCTGTGAATGACATCCAGCTTGTGCTTGTTACGTGGAGAGTTTAGACCTAACATTTGTTCAAATATGAAATAGAAATGTTGGAAATAATAAAAGGGGTTTTAATGATTCATAGAGGTTGGAGCAGAGTTTATTCATCACTAAAGCCTCATGGAGTTGGGAGTTTTATGGTTATACATACCTTGCCTATATAATGCTCAACTCGTCAAACTTTAAGTAGCTCAAACTGAATGCTGCATGCTTGATTTGAAAGCACTGGAAAAAGAATGTCAGGTCCGACTCTGAATTGCTCTAATCTCAAACTCAGGGAATCTTCATCTGAGAGACTCAAACACCTAAATGTATTCTGCCGGCAGCTCTGGCGCTTTCATATTCGACTGAGCTGCAGCGTGTACCAAACAGTATTGAAATTCTTGCAACCTCACTCTTTAATCTGAGCATCTGTGTCAGCAATATGTTTAATGTGTGCCACTTCGGTCAATTTGAATGCTGAGGTTTTTGATCATCGCTCTGACGTATCAAAAACGTATACGGGGGGCAATCCACTCCTGCGTCAGTGACATGTCAAAAGAGTCTGGAGAATTCATTATAGAAGATTAAGGAATTTATTTGAGAGCTTATTTTATACGCCTCTTAGCGGTTTTGAAAGTGGAGACTACAGTGTATGCAGGGGTTCAACAACACTGAGTGATATGGAAATACAAGTGATCGTGCTAAAATTATAATATTTTGTGTGGGGGTGGTTATCGTCTTGATTTTAAAAGTTCTCTTTCTTTTTATTCTTTATGGTTCATTGCTGTTAACTCTCATCCTTCAGGTTTTGGAACATCTCAAATACGTGGAGGCGCTGCAATAATTTGCTGTCTATCATTGTGACAGACTTGAGACAAAATCTTTATATTAGGATTTGTGGTCTATTTAAAATTATGAGCAAGCTTTCTACATTCATGAATTTGAATTGAATTTGTTTTTAGGTGGTAAAAACAATGCAAAGTTCAAATTTAGATATAAATGTAATTCATAAGAATTAAAGTTCTAAATGAAAATAATTCAAAGGAATTCATATAACTTTTAAGGATTAAACAGATAGCATATGTGGTACGTTCAGTGACATCATTTTCCATTTATATTTCATTAGCCTATACTTAATCAAGGATTTTCATTTTGTGGAGCATGGTAGAGGAACACTTAATTTCCTACAATGAATCATAACAGCAATGCCCATTGAAGCCTAAGGAGTCTGCTCTGCCTTGACAAGTGCAAATCTGTTGATAATTTTGCATATTTTTTTTTTCCTATTTACATTCCAGAGCTGATATAATATATATTATATCTAGGATCGCTTACAAGTAACAAAAGCCTTGGGCTGGTTGCATAAACTGCCTTATAACATTTTTTTCTTTAAGACTGGACATTCCTTTTTTAAGTCAGGTACATAGAAACCTAGATTGGTCAAATTTGATCCCCTAAAGTAAGACTGATTACCCCTAACTAACTGCTAGTTGTCTGTACTAGTTCTTAAAGGAACAGTCTTACTGTATGTTTATATGTTCATGCAAATGGCGAGATGAGTGATCAGCACGTACACAAATACTCTTATCTCGTTGAAATATTGACGAATTTACAAACGGTTTGGTTTCTTACAAATGTTATTAACGTGGCTATAATTCTGAATGATTATTTATTGATACACTTATTATTCATAAGTGTGCAGTGTCATAACTACATCTCTGACATTTCTAAGAAACCAAACCGTTTGAAAATCTGTAGAAAATTGAGCAAGTTATGGTAATTTAAAAAGAACATGCACCAACACAATGTTTTCAGTGAGAGATCTGCCTTGTGACAAGATGGCCGCCATGTGCAGACTTCAACCTCCATTGGACAGCAGTGCGGACGAGACCTCTAGCCTTTATTATGGATATCTATGGAGGGGAGAAACTAATGAGGGGAACAGGTGACACTAATGCTGCGTTCACGTGCTATGGAAAATAGGATATTTTCCACTTGTGAACTGGTATTTACCAGTGTGTTGCGCTCAAGTGCTTTTGTTGTCGTAATGTGGTAAAAAGATGGAGATCCAGACCTGTTATATAGCTAAAACTATTTTAGATTGCTTAAGTCATCTGCAACAGCAAGAAAATGATTTATAAAAACTCAAAAGGTAAATAATATGCTAATATATTTTCTAGATCATGTATTAGTATGTATTTTTACCATTCACGACTCTCACGGTGCTCTCCGCCATTTTGAAATGGTCAAAGGTTATATCATCTCGGCAACTCGTCCATCAAAATATTCTACGAGTTGCCCAGGGGAAAATACCACATGAGGGGGTGTTCACGTGCATTTTTCACGTCGGCTTTTGGTATTTACCATAATTACCATAGCACATGAACGCAGCATAACTAGGCAATAATGACAAGACTAAAGGTGTGTTCGACATTGGCTGGATGTAACCGATCTGCGAGTATTCGCGTGCAGGCGGGGAGGAGCTGCAAACGGAGACATGAAGTCTGACATTTTCTGGTTTCCCGTAGTGACCGATCACGTGTTTGCATACTTTACCACAGTTGAAGTGAAATAAAAGCAATA
Organism: Pimephales promelas; assembly: GCF_988280905.1. Classification (NCBI taxonomy): domain Eukaryota; kingdom Metazoa; phylum Chordata; class Actinopteri; order Cypriniformes; family Leuciscidae; genus Pimephales; species Pimephales promelas. Next base: position 30,865,419 of record NC_142771.1, read on the forward strand.
TTTGCCAAATACACAGATATTTCAGACACATTTTCATTTAATACTTTACTGCTCCATACTGCATCTGTTTGAACTAGAATAAAGTTCAAAATAAGCCTATATCAATGAAGTGGAGTCAACGTTTTTTAATCCATTTTATTTTGATAAACATGACACAGTATAACATTGCGACTACATGAAAAGACTGTTTACTGTAATAAAAAACTGATTTGTGAGCTTTAGTGGAACTAAAGCTGAGAGAATAAACACGAAACGAACATGATCGTTGTCATGCGGTGAATCCGGCGAATCGTGGAACAGTTGTGTTGTCATCAGAGCTTGTGCAGCCGCTCTTGAGAAACTGTGCTGGCTGAGTTCTCTGGTTCTTGAATCGCTCTCGCGGTACTTTGATAGCATACGTCACAGTCATGTGGACTCAGCGCTGCATCAAGTCGGACAAAATTTCTAACCGGCATGCACTCAAGGCAGCCACCGATCGGTCTGCGCAGAGCTGCAACAAGCCTAAGGATAACAAGGTGGTGGTAACGTAACGAGACAACACAAGCACATGGCCCAAACAACAGGCACAAAACACGCGTCTGTCATGATCCTGCCTCAAGACTAAAGAAAATCAAGGACACTAGGGCAGAATCATGAAAAAGATAAATTCCCAATAGTCTCAAAACAATTATAGCGCAGACATCTAACCCGTTCATAATTTTGTTTGTGCATTTTCATTTATTTGATCCAAATGACGTTTTCTTGACATACTACACACCAGTTTCCAATTCAAGGGTCATGCTATCCAAAAGCCAATACAGAAAAACTAAAGCAAAGCTATTCCCCAATACACATCATGTTGTCAAATGCCGTCGTATTGATTTTTGCTGCACAAGTGAAATTTACAAAAATGTTCAATCATACGTTTTCTGTACATAAAAAGTGAAAACCTAGAGTAAAGAAACAATGGAGGACCATGGAGATTGAAAAAGAAGGTTGTGTAGCACTGAGAATAGATCAAGTAGGGATAAACAGACGTAAAAAAAAGAGCAAGAAGAGATGGTGAGAGGAGGAGAGCAAAGAAGAGTCTTAGGGCATTTTCGCACCAAGGTCCGAACCAAAGTTCACATTTGGATACATTCTATATTTTCAGAAAGTTTTGGTTTGGTTTCACACTGCAATTATGCGAGCGCACTAAAGAACTTTACGCGACCTACTTGCGTCCTGTCGTTATCATCTATGTGGGCTGCATCTTGACATTGATTGATTTAGTAAATGGACGTGCGTCTGACATCAGCGTGTTGTCAATTCGGCGGGTAACTTTGACAACATGAACGAACAGACGCATATCGTTGCGACTATATTGTTATTTTTATGCCATAATTACCTGCAGCACCAACTATACACAAGGCTAGTTCAAATTCGCCAAATGAACGTCCTCGTCGTGCGAACATTTTATTGTCGCCGGCAGGAAAGGAGGAGAAGACTGCAAGTTTACTTCATTTAAAAACCTCTTCTCCTCATCTCCCCATGTGCTACACGGCTAATGTTTCCTGCCATCTTCTGTTTTTTCGGCTTTTTGGGAACCACCAGAACTTCCTGTAAAAGGTCTGAAAGTCCGAACCGTACAGAAATGCTTTTACACTGGCTACGAACCAAACCTTTTTTCAGTTTTATCCAGACTACCTAATTTCATTGGACCAAATTTCGTCTGTTTGGTCCGGACCATGGTCTGGGGGAGGTTTCACACCTGTAATTTTGATTCGGACCAAACTGAAAAGTCTGAAAGTACGGACCAAGCAAGGTAGGTGTGAAAGGGCCCTAAAAATGAGATGAGTCACTGAGACCATTGGTTGACATGGTTGGACAGAAAGTTCTGCTCAATATATATGGGCCATACATATATATTGATAACAGATACTGTGCCTTCAGCATTAATGAAAAAGGAGAAGAAATGGGGAATGTCAGTGGTCAGTCAATGCAGTGGCCTGCAAAGATTTTGTTTTTGGCTGTCAAGATTCAACACCCAGGCCGTGCCATTCTTTGCTTAGATGCATCTGAAAAACATACGTGTGATGTAGAGACTTCATGATAATTTCAAGTTAACTTCATATATATTCACACACACACACACACACACATATATATATATACATACATATATACCAAGGTGTCATATACTGACGCTTTTGCGTCACTATAATACTCTTCGGTTATGGGTAGGTTTAGGTATGGGGTAGGGTTAGGGTTAGACCACTAGGAGGCCACTTATATATCTGCGTCTATTTTGACGCTAAACAGTGCCATGTGCGTTGGATGTATACGCATTGGCAAAAGCGTCAGTATATGATGCCTTGGGATGAGAATGGGCTGATATAAATGTATATATATATATATATATATATATATATATATATATATATATATATACGTTTTCCCTGAAAAGGATGCTGACAGTTTTATCTGTTTTGAAAACACTGACTCGTTGATTAGAGAAATAAAATTGATTGAGGAAAAACTCTCTCTCCAGATCAGACTATACTGTATATAGTCAAGAGATTAACATTTAATTAGCCTACAAATGTTTTAAAGTGGTTTATGTGAACCACAAAACAATATGGTGAATAGTTTGTGGTACTGCATTGCAAAACAAAATTATGAGGTTAATTATTTAGACAGTATTTAAAATAGTTTAGTGAAATATGTCTAGTTGACCAAATTGTATTCTCTAAATTAGGGAATAATTATGCATAATTAGTCAAATTATGTAAAGTATTGCACAAAATATATGCCTCTGTTGTGCAATGTCGTACGTTTATCAGGAAATTAATTTTCCTGTCATCCCAATTTAAATCCTCAATTAACACACTGCCCTAGGTAATACATGTTGCATTAAATAAATGGAATTCAAATTAACATAGTAAATATCTATTGTTTAGATATTTGATTAAATCCCCAATTTAGGGGGTTTTGAAGTCTGATTAAGCCATACAGTGTAGTTTGTAAACCTCATAATAGATTGTGCATGCATTCATGGATTTAGAGAATTGTTTTCATTCCAGCAAATGCGAGATTGACCCCCAGCTGCAAATAAATAAATAAAAATAAATAAATAAATACAGCTGTCTGTTATTCTGGGAGGATTGTAATAACCGTAAGCAGAGTTAACGACTTCTTTCCCTCCACTAATTCCCTTCTTTAATGTTTTGATCACATTTGATACTACTCCCATGGCAATGAATGCTAAAATATATTTGTATTTAATCAAGCAATTCCCTGACAGTTTGTGTGCTGTTTCACACAGGTGAGAATTGCACTCTTCAATATTAAATTAATCTGTTCCAAGAGCGTTCCAAAGGGAAGGTGCACTGTCAGGTTAATTTACTTTTGTTAGGACAGCTGGTGGCTTGTATGTAAATATCAGTCAATTAAGGAAGAGAAATGATATGCAGAGACTATATATACTTCCAAAAATGTAATTATGAGAAAACAAGATCAGTTTTTTAATCTTATGACTTCTGGCAAAAATGCAAACCAACCGAGCTGAAATAAAGTTAACTTGCTGAAAACTCGATTTGTTTGATGATATACAAATAAAGATATGTTTAAAAAAACATTTGGTGGAGTGCCGGCTTATTTGATCAGTGGCTGTGTAATTCTATATATGGAACTGCAGAGTCTGACAATGAACCTCTCAGATATGAACTGATACTTGCACATTCCAGCGCTGAATGAACACAAATCTGCTTTCTGCGGGCCTGGAGGAAAGAGATTAGAATGTTTTCTCAGAGAGATTTCTTCTCACAGGTCTGTCATGAAGGCCTATTGAATGGGAAAATGAATCAAACAGATTATTTTGACAGGATTTGGAATGATTGAATGACAAGTTTCAAATGGCCAAAGAAGCAAGTAGTCATATCTTATGGGCAAGAGTATGGTGCCCTTAAAGGGACGTCATGGAAAAAAAAAAAATATATGGTGGGAGGAAAAGTTATATTTCAATGCTTTTGCGTTTGCTCAAAAAAATTTTTGCCTTCCACGAGAAACTTTGCGTTTCTTTTGTGTTCTTTGTGAGCGAACGCAAAGTTTCTCGGGGGAACGCAAAGGTTTTGCTAGCGAGTGCAAAGTTTCTCAGGGGAATGCAAAACATCTCTAAAAGAAAATGGTGCACTTGTGTTGATTCAGTTCAGTTGTAAAGATTTACATTTACATTTATTTATTTAGCTGACATTTTTATCCAAAGCGACTTGTCAGAGGTCGCACGCCTTTCGTTAAGTATCTTGACTTAACCCCTAGTCGCTCCTAGTTGCCCTTGTTGCTATACTTATTAAAGTTGCTTTAATAATTGAAAGATGATCAATTATTAAATTACTTCATTTCATCTATAAAGCAGTTCTGCAGAAAACAGTTTCATCATCCATCTCTGTTCAGACATCAGATTGGAAATGCAATAATCGTGGTTCAGTCTTCTCCGTTGAAATCAATGGGATCGCTGTGTCCATTTCTTTTACTGTCTATGTCTCTCGCTCACTTTCCCTCTCTGCCATGCATGCATGTGCTTGTGCCCGCGCTACACGGTTTGGAGCACATTTCTGTCTCACGTGCACGCTCACTCGAGAATTTAAATAATTTGCGGCATAACTACTCGATCACGAGTGAATCAGAAGGTAGATATATTGAAAAACACATCTTCCAGGCATTTGACTGACCAGGTTGTCACTTCAGTGTGAGAAATCGTGGCGAATGTTGTGTGTGAGTGTGATACTCCAATGCGTGAGAGTTGGTAGCTATGCCACGTTTGTGCATTTTTTTCTCTTGTTCTATCATAAACTGGCACATTATGTACCGTTTCACTAGCTGGCGAACGATCCTGCTTCAGCATCATCATTACGACACGGCATTGATTACGGCTTTTGTTCACACAGCGGGCGTGTTCAGCGGACTGAACACGGCAATGTTACTAGGTCCTCAACCCGGCATCGATCCCGGCATCAATGCCGGGTCATGTTTGCGTTCACGCAGAAGGCGTTCTGGCAATTTCCCGGGATCAGCACGCTGTGTGAAAGGGGCTAGAGAGAAACATACTCAAAGACTTTGAAAAAGAAAACAAAAACAGACTAATTATGACAGTTAATTTCACCTCTAGTCTAAACGACAGGCAAAATCTAAACAAACTGTAGCTGTTCACTTTATACTGTTTTGTTGTCTTTTCCCATCTTAGTGGGCAGTTCAAGTAGCTTGGTTTGACTATGTGACACTAGTAATGAGAGGCTTTGCACACTCAAATCTATAAGCATAAGGCCTTCACTCATCAGAAAGAATGGGAAGTGGAGCATGAGTCTGAATATTCATTGCTTCACAGACTTTGGGTGTCTGTGAAGAGCCTCTAAATAGTGAAGAGGTTTTCTGATGAAGCTCTCGGCTCCTAAGACAAGCATTAATCCTTATTCCTATTGCTGCACATGTCTAAAATAATCAGGTGTGTGTGTGTCTGTATCTAATTTCCTTTCAGACATTTGCGATAACATTAGCTACGCTTACATGGACACAATCGGAATGAAATCAATATGATTGATGAATCCGATCGAGGTGTTTACATGAATGATAAATAAAGTGAACGGGTTGATGTGCGCGTTTATATGTCACAAGATTCAAATCAGAATTAATTGATTCTTTGACATGCACACACTGTAAAACAGATCGCATCGTTTCCAGTTCAGGTCTTTGGTATGTGCTTCATGATTTTTTTTTTTTGTTTTCTTGAAAATGTAAAAATGCAAAAAGTTTTCTGTGATGGGTAGATTAGATGTAGGGGAATAGAATATACAGTGTGTACAGTATGGAAATCATTATGTCTATGGTGTCTAAGTCCCCATAAAACATGGAAAACATCTCAGGTTACGACTGTAACCTTTGTTCCCTGAGAACAGGTAACGAGACACTGCGACAAACACTGAAGCGTTCCCCATAGCATTTGACGCACTTCGAGTTCCCTTTGAAAGGGAACAAACATATACTGTAGTTATTCCCTGTGCTAGATTTCCAGAGGCTCTTGTGAAAAAGTATGATTACATTTTAAGGCTTTTCTTTAACATCTCGCTAAAGCAGATCAGAGTTCATCACCCTCATGCATGCTCATAATTTCAATAAATGATGGCTAAATTCAAACCCCATAAAGTCCACCACATCCACTTAGCATTTCCCGTTCTGGCTGAATACCCCTCCGGGTTGCTTAAGGAGCCCAGATGGAGGCTGGGGAGTCTTTTTAGAGCACATGGTCATTAATCTTTCTAAAGATGCTGAAGGCATGGTTTGACACATCGCTGTAGTCAGGTCCACAGGGGTCCCAGAGAGGGGAGAGCTGGGTTTGTCACACATTGAGGCCATGAAACCTCCCACTTGCTTTTTCACAGGGTCTGGCAGTCTACTCAGATAACCGGCAGGCCTTCCAACATCTCCGGGAAAGTAATCTCTCGGCTGCTGCCATTCTCATGACAAGTGCAGTCTCACCTGAGGAGTGAGTGTTCAGATGCCAGCAGGAGGCCAAAGACAAGACTTTTGGCAAAGTGTCTAACACTCCCTTCATGATAGATAACAGCGGGAAAGACACACAAGAAGAGTAACCTCTCTACTGAAAAATAGCTTCCAGTTAAATGTTTTGATTTAAATTCATGAAACGTTTCACTTGGAAATTTATCAGTTATCTTTCATGACACAGTGGCTTTGGAAGAATAACCGGGGAATCCCTGGAGCTGTTGATCCTGATCGCTAAGACATCTTTATTGAAGTGACTTGTACCATGTTGTTGTTTTCACAGTGTATACTTTATACTTGAAAAAATACCACTAATAATGACTTTCACTGTAGGAGTATCTGAAAACCAAATAATCTATTCCGTGAATTTATTTGGAGCGGTTTTACACAATTTCACAGGTGCGTCATTACCATATGAATGCAGTTTGGCCATATATGCGAGATTAAACAGACGGTTTGCTACCTTAGGGTTAGTTTCCACAAAAATAACAAAGGTACACTATTTAACATCTGTTTCTTCAAAATTAACATTTATATAATTAGTCAATGACAGGTTTGACTAATTAGTGAGTGACAGTTACAGGTTAGGTTAAGTTTCACAATGAGCGAGAAAGGTTGGAGCAGCTTATTCTTGAACCTCTTGGGAATCACCCGTTTGCTGCACGTATTTCAGTTAATGAATACATATATTTAATAAATGACATTTAATATATATTAGTATGTGTTTAGAGCAGATTCTGAAATGTGTATTTACAAGATGACCCAATGGGGCATACATTTTTTTTCTTCCAGGGATTAAAGTTTTTCATATTCTCCCACTGGCACAACCAATTAATGGGTATAAAAGGTATAAAAATAACAGGTCCCAACTCAAGAAAGATGATTCATTTCTTCAGTGAAAGTCAAATATGTGAGATTAAAGCAATTTTTTTTATTTCAAAAGCTGATGTGAGTCTTAACCAGCAGTTATCTGCTGTTATCAAATATTGTGTTTAACCGACGAGACACTCTATTACTTTGGCTCTCGGTGTCTGCAAAAAAAGAAAGAAAAAAAGAAAGAAAATGAATAAAAAAAATATATTGTTATTCTTAACATGAGAAGACTGCTGACATGCTTATCAGACTGAATGACATTTATCATGTTGAGATATGTTGTCTATAATGGTTCATTTTTCAATTAGGATTAGGTTGAACTATTGAACATGTCAGTATTGGGAGAATGTCTGTCTTTGGGAGAACAGACTCAGATTATCTCAGACAGCAAGGAAGAGGTTGAGAATTAAAAGAGGAAAGAAAAAGGCAGGAGCAAACGACAGACACGGTGGGTGAGGTTTTTTTTTAAAGACTTTTAATTGAGTAACATTATTTACATATAGTATCTGCACTTTTTCATTTTCAATTTCTTAGTACTTTTTTACAGCTCTGCTTCTTCCCATACGTGGTTTAAAGTAGTTTTACAACTTTTTTTCTGAATAATATATCACATAAAGTGATCTATCATTCCAAGATCCGAGGAACTGGAACTGAAACACATTTTATTGTGGGTGGGCAACTGATTTGGATGAAACCGTCACCCTAAAATTTTCAGAAGTTCCTCATGAGACTGGTTTCATATTCAGCAGTCAAAGAGTATTATCTTGGTTGACTGAAAAGGAATGAGTGCTTGGTTGAAGTCACAGCACTTTAGGATGTGGGGCCTACAGAGTTTCCCCGCAGGCAAAACACTGAAACAGCTGTTAACTGTGATATTGAAAGCTTGTCAATCAATGTGCAGCAACAGAGCACAGGGAGTTTGGAGTTGAGAAGTCCTGGCAAATTGTGCCCAGGCAGATTCATACTGACATATCAGTCTGTTAAGTAGGAAAGGTCAAATGGTATGCCATAAATATGTCGTACAACACAAACAACTTAAAATCTTAAAGGATGACTGAGACCAGTCCTTCAAAACAAATTGTCTAATTTACAATATCGGATAATCTGTGTCCAAAGACATAAGTCAGTTATTTTCATCTTTCACATATTTCATCCATAAGCCTTGCTCCTGTCTTTCTGCGGGAGCAAGTGATTCTGCGTTTGAAACCTTTCATAATTCAATGCTGTTGGCTATATATACTGTATATTCAGGGTTTCTTAACCCTCTGGGGTCTAAGGTGTTTTTGGGGCAGGGTTCGAAATGACTTGGGACTCTTGGGGGGTCCCCTAAAACGTATGTAGGCCTAATTATTAAATGATTTTAATTAAATGATTTTCACTTAATGAAGTTTTATTAACTAAGTTCGGGAGGAGCACGTTCAGATAATTAACATGAGTGGACAGCAATCAATGATAAGAGGGTACAAATAGACTCAGCAGTCTTACCTCGATCCATTGACAGTTTGCAGCATCCCTCCTCCACCCCTTCTCCACACTCCTAGTTCTCCACACCCCTCTTTCTAAAATCACTTATATATGGGGGGAGTACTCTGGGTTCGGGCAGAATTCCGAGCTCGGAGCCCTCACTCCGGACAGCATGCCAAATACGCATTGAATCTTACTCACTCAAAATTATATGTAAGTGTGAACTCGTGAAAGAATAAACGACTTACTACATCAGCTGAATCCGTGCTCCTGGAAATGAAATGACCTGCACTTCTGAGGTAACTTTTCCAGGATTATTACGATAGTATTATTCCTCATTATTCCTGCGCAGCAAGACGAGGTAAAGTACAAGATCCTTATTAAACTGGATGTTATATCCAGCTGATGTGGGCGTTTTCAGGGCTTGCCTCAACATTTGTGTTTGAATAGGCACACTCTCTTTGGGTGTGGTCACATTGACACGTAATAATCTATAATTAGCTGAAAGGAATCTCTCCCTTTTCATACAGATTAGATAAACTTAGAATATTTTTTTAATATAAATTACTTCATTTAAAAGAGGAGAATTTCAGCTTCATAATGTAACATTTCTCATGTCTGTGTGACAAGTATTTACTGACTTACTGTACATTTTCGGACGCACTTCAGAATGAACTTCACTGACAGAGAGAAGGAAAAATTCGCATCATATTTGTTTTTCTTTTTTTGACAAAAAGCAGAACACTTTGTTTTCATTGTGAGTATTGTGAGTGACCACAAAAAAATGACACAGGGTCTGGCAGAGTAATCTGAGTCTCTTTTGCACTGATAAGGAAAAAGTGACCTTGTCACGAAGGCGCAATAGCCGACCCCAGAGGGTTAAAGCCTGTGGGGCACAATTACCCTATATTCTCTTGCCAGGCAGCTTCAGCTGTGTTTTCTACACTGATAGGGATGTCATACAAGGCCTACAGAGTAAATGAGGGTCTAGCTTGACTGAGACTGTTTAGAAACCACATTTGGCTCATTCTATGTGGATGAGTGATCAAGGCAGGTTTGGGTTTAGCTCACCAATTAGACATTTGAAAAAGGAAAATTGTAGCACTTAAAGATAGATTTTTGAAACAACAGATTTTCTTTATAGTTTTGCAGTTGAAACAAGAATTTAAAGAGTATTGCTGACAGCACAACATGCAGTAGGGTCAACAAGTCTTGAGACTTTGGCCACTTTGGACACAAACTAGTAACTTTGAAACTATAAGTCAACTAACTCTCAATAGAGTATTAGGGATATGTTGAGGCCACACCACAAGATATTTGGGACGATTTCTCCCCTTCCGACAATCCAGATCATCTTTATGGTTCTACGGATTATCTTATCAGATATTCCTGTGGTGTGAGGTGTGTTAAAAGTGACCTAACCCGCTTTGGAGAACGTCGGAGCTGTGAATCGTAAATGTTCAATATGTTATCCTGATGAGAAATCCTGATGTGTGGAGGAAACCCAGAGGAAAAATGTGCAACTACTCTATTGATTGTCAGGAAATAAACGATATATAATCAGAAAGCGAGCTGACAAAAGACAGAAGCATAACATCCGCAGTCATATCGCAGCACAGAGTGAAATTGATATGGACACCAAAGATGGAGGATCAGCTTGTCGATTTGTGGCAATATTCTGTCAAAAGCAATCAAAACACTATCATAGCAATTTCTTCCTGCCTATTATCTGCCATTTTTATTCTGAAGTCTCGAGAGATTTTGTGAGATTTCCCGTGTTAACAGTCTGGACTATTTTAAGCCTGTCTAAATTGGTCCAATGGTATCCGATAGAACGGGTGAAGGTCTCTGCGTGTTACTGGAATGGTAAAATAGTAAAGCGAGGATTCAAGTGCTGGAATACAAGGATCTTTAATTAATAATAAAAAGAAAACCAAACTACTAACAAAAACTCCCCGTAGGGGAAAACAAGACAGACATCTGGCAGGAACAGGAAACACTAGGAACATACAATGAACCAGCACAGGATTGAAAACACAGGGAGATTAAATAAGGGAACAAACATATGAGGGTAACGAGGCAGGCAGGTGGGGAAATAAAATTAAATGACGAGATAACAAGATGGGCGGGGTTTGACAATTGACTGGAGACCACGTGGCTCAAGGAAATAACCAGCCTGGGGTGCGTTTCCCGAAAGCATCGTTAGCCAACTATGGTCGCAAGTTCCGTCGTCGTTTCCCGAAACCATCGTTCCAACGAACATTCGGAAACAGCATCACAAAGTTGTGTGGTTTGAACGACAGCTTTCGACCTGTGGTTAGAAGCATTGTTTCTATATTTCATGACATTTGGAAGTAATAAATCCTTATCTTGAGAAAAATAAGCAAGCTGACATTCAGTACAACCGGTGCCTTTTATTCAGCATACATACAAATGAAATTTACGTCTTTTAGGTAGTCAAAAGATTTGAAGTAACGTGTTTGAAGAGTGTGCATGTGCGAACATGCTCTACTATGTAAGAATGAGCCAAATATTGAGTCTGTTAATAAAGCAAAACAACTGAGAACAATTAGAAATAGTCCTCAGATGACATGTCTGTAATTTATATTAACAAATCTAGCGTTAATTGGATCTCAAACAGTTTCATTAAAAGTAGTTATTACTAAACCATGCGCGAACCAACGTGGTTGAACGATACTTTGCGACAGTGGGTTTCGGGAAACAGTCGTGACTAGTTGATTTTTCTAACGATGCATCGTACTATGGTAGTGAAGCAGCGAACCACGTCGTTGTACGGGAAACGCACCCCTGGTCTCATTGTTAATACATAGGTATTTTACGTTTTTTGCAAAGATAGAAAACATACTTAGAAAACATAACTAACAGACAAGTATAATCACAATAATGTATTTATTGTGAAAATGTCAAAACCGATACCAAAAGCCATTCACATGAAGATGCGTTGCAGTCGCAGTCCTCTCTGGCAGTATTGAAATCTTTTTGTATGAAGTACAGAGAAGAATTTAAATTAATAATCAATGAAAATGTTCATCCGGCTTCGGTTCGCAGCTTCGCATCAATTCAAATGAACTAACTATACCAACCGTCACAGTCCTTCATGTCACAATCTGTGATGAAGCATGGAAGAGCCAATGAACGTTTGATATCACTGCCGTAAAACATGACATAACGCTTCTCAAGGGCGCAATTTTTTAATTTGAATTCATCACCAGCATCACTTAATTAATACTACTATATTACTTAAATAATACTACTATAATAATAAAGACAACATAATGCTACGATTTTAATATGCATAAATTGTGATACGTACAAATGTGTACGTCGGTGGATTTGTTCATATGTAAATAAATTACGTTTTTGTGCTCTATACGTAAATATTTTACATTTTAGTTCTGTAAATACGTCAGTATTATACGTTTCTGTGCATATAAAACGTAAGAATACTTCTTTAAAAATAATATCAGCCATCTGCTGAAAAGACAGTTCCTTGTGGATATCCAAGAATGAAGATGTATAAATAAAAACATAAAATGGCCATGAGACCTAATATACCTAATGACTATGAAGAGAAAAAGATATTAGTGTTGACATCTGCTGTAAATGTGTCTGTGTTTGGAAATTTGAAAAATGAGATTTGCACCTTGTGCAATGAGAGAGTGAAAGAAAGGTGTATGGCTCAATGCAGATAACAAAATGCAATTTCCTTTTCCAAAATGTGAGAAATTATGTCCCAAAATTGATGGATAACCTATCCCAAAATTGATGGATAACCTATCCTCATTTTGTTGAGCTTGTTTGAATTACAAAGCGTGAAAACCACAATGTCTTGGACCAAGAATACTGTATATTGTAAGCCAATCATATGTCTTGTTTTGTACATCCAGTATGTTAAGTTTCACATAAGCTAAATAATTAAATCCAATTACCATAGTTTTTGTTTGGTCTAGGCAAGATATCATCTAAGTCAAGCCACTGGTGTTATATGGCCTTATTTACCCAACACACCATTGATCTGGGAAAATGTGTTCTTACAGATACTGCACATAGATCTGTGATGTTCTCCAGATTGCAGTCCCTTGGTGATTCTTGTCTTCATGAATATGAAGTTGGCCTTAATTGAGTGCAAAAATAAGAAGGACATAACTCTGAAATGCATTATTTTTTCAGAGACATTGGCGCAGATGTGATACACCAATTCTCATTAACCCAAGTTATCTTTATTTGGCCTGATTGATTCGACAGTTTTTAACATCAATCTCATTGTAGTCATTATAGAAATTTCCAGGAAAATAATAGTCAAGTCAAGTCACCTTTACTTATGTAGCGCTTTTTACAATGTAGATTGTATCAAAGCAGCTACACAGTGATAACATGAAAATAAAAGAAAGTTTCTTTCTAGAAGAAAAATGTGTCATCGTCCATCTTAAGTAAGGCAGATCAATAATATTGTTGAATATTAAATGTCCCCAACTAAGCAAGCCAAAAGCCAAGGCAACAGATAAAAATAGAAAACACCAAAAAAAAAAACAAAAAAAAAAAACAAAGCCTGAGAAGATGCAAACCCTCCAACTACTTTTCTTTGATTGCCATAATGGTACACAGATAAGTACATTAACAATTCAAGGAACGACTTAAAGAGCAATAGGGAAACACTTTAATGTGTTTTCAGGCACTAAAAATCAAAACAAAATCAAAACAACTTCATTTTCATGGATCAATATCTGCATTTTGTAATTAGCTGTTAGGTAAAGCTTGTCATTGCAATTTTTCATTATAGCCTTAGACAAACAAACAAATGAATGGATAGTTTCTTCAAAAATACCACAAGAGCAAATGTGCTGTTGTTTCTAAAACTGATATTCAGATCTAAAGTACGATGGAGACTGTTGATTGCATATGCAGCAGTTTAATAAACAAATTAATATTGAGTAATTTACATTTTAGAGACAATACGGACTGTTACCTTTATAGGTTTTTGTTCCACTAATGAAAATAAAGTCACTGCAAAGCTTTGCAACATTGAGTAACACTCAACAGTGGTGTTTCTTTCCTGACCGAGTTAGTGTTTTTGAACAAATGATTCAACGAATCATGCATAAAGACCGTGAAGTCCCGAGAAGTCCTAATGTGAAGATGATGTTAAACTAGAAGTCCCTCAAGGACTCGAAAAATTGCCCATTGGTTATTTTCTTGATTGACAATGGGCTGGTCCAAAAACATCTTTAAACACCTCGCCATTTGAGCTCTGAGTGAGCAAGCATATAAATACCCGGGCCGATTTTTTTGTTCCAGTCCAGCCCTGTGCAAGTATCAAACTTAAGGCCATTGCACACCGAGTCCGAAATTCGCATCCGAAATTTTCGCACGTTAAAAAAAAAATTCGACCTCACGTTATGTCAGTCACGCTTGCACACCGCCTCCGAAACTTTCGTCCGTCATAAAATTAATCGGATCGGGTTCGATTTTCTGTGTTTTTCGCATCCAGAGCCAGCATTTTGAGAGGTCTTTTGACAATTCAGGGCCGGGGGGAGCTCGTCCTCAAATCATTGCACATTGCACGGCGCAATTTCAGGATTGGATGGGTAGGGGTGCACGATTCAGAAAATGTCACGATTCGATTCGATACCGATTTTTTGTCTCGAGATTCGATTCAAAATCGATTTTCGATTCAAAAACGATTCTCGATTCAAAAAACGATTTGCAGGTCTACATAAATGTAGTTTACTTTTTCCTATGTGATTGATTGCAGTAGACATAATTTAAAAGAAAAGTTTGATATTACTTTATATGTCTTCATACAAAAATAAAAACTTTTGCAACTAAAAAGTGCTAAGTGCCAAGCTTTGGCCAGCTTTTAAATACATTTAATTCAAGTTTAAAATAAAACTGGTAACACTTTACAATAAGGTTCATTATTTAACATTAGTTAATGTATTTACTAACATGCACTAACCATGAGCAATACATTTGTTACTGCATTTGTTCATCTTTGTTAATGTTAGTTCATGAAAATACAGCTGTTCATTGCTTGTTCATGTTAGTTCAGGGTGCATTAACTAATGTTAACAAGATTTTAATCAAGTATTAGTAAATGTTGAAAATAACATTAACAAAGATTAACAAATGCTGTATATGTGCTATTCATTATTAGTTGATATTAACTAATGTTAACTAACGAACCTTATTGTAAAGTGTTACCATAAAACTTAAATAAAAAGCTTTTACATTTAGCTTTAAAGTGCTATAGTCAGATCAAACAAACAATTATGCTAAATGTGGTTTAAGGAGTAGGCCTACTTCAGCTACCAGGTGGACTGTTGAAATGTGAACTCGACTGGGCACATTGAACTTCCTAAAAATATATACTAATTTCATAGAACCCTTGCGAAAATATTTTAAATAGATTTAAAAAAAAGCCACCGCTACTGGTAACATCTATGGTTAGATTGATTTGTTTACATCCAGTGAAGTCGTTCATAGGCGCGTAATTTGCGGGTATCTCCAGTTAACTAGCAGAGCATTCATTTAGTTCGCTATTAAATAAGAGACCTGTTGTTTTTGAAATCAAGCTGAGCGCTCGTGTCCGCTGCAATCAGTGTCATGGATACAGTGTTCTCTGTGGCTCACGCAGTCTTCTCTCGGACGCGCGCTTCAATCTATCGCCGTTGTGGAGACTCCGGTGAAATCACAAAATAAAATGCACACAAACGTGATGAACATATTCGGTTTTGATGAGAGAGAGAAAAAACTATACGAGTGCGGTTTAGAACCCGTAACCTCTGACACGCTTGGCAAAAGATCTACAGAACTCAAACAGATCTGCGGATCATCGATGCATTTATTTACGGGTTGAGCAGAGTGGCTGCACAGTTTGACCAGCGGGCGGCAAAAACTTGCAATGACTATTTATCAGACCGGCCCTCGCAGCCTCGAAACCATAGAAACACTACCGGACCAGCGGTAAAAGTCCCGACTTACCCGATTGCCACTCCGCCCCTGCACGCCATTAAAAAATATAGCCTATGAATCAATTTTTGGAATTCTATGAATCGATTCTGAATCGGTAAAGATTGAATCGCGATTCAAATGTGAATCGATTTTTTTGCACACCCCTAATGGACGTAATATTTTCTCTTTCTTCCCTTTTCAATAAGAGAGAGGGCAAAAATCATCCTCACTGCTTGACGAATCCATTTGGTATTTTTGCGTTTTTCCCCGCAAAGGTTTAAGAAATACGCAACGGACTCGGTGTGCAAGGTTTCTATGCGTGACGAATTTTTAAGCTGACGAACACGAAAATACGCATACGAATATTTCGTGCTCGGTGTGCAATGGCCTTTAGTCTTATTATTTGATACATCATAGCCGCGTTTCCACCGCAATTACCGGGAACTATTTGTCCCAGGAACTTTTTTCACAGGAACTTTTTTTGCTTACTGCGTTTACACCGCGTACTAAAGTAGCGGTCCAAGGCGGGAAGATTACAGTATGTTAAACTGTGTGCGACTGCTCTTCCTAGCCTGCGCGTTTGTTTTGAGTTTTATATGGAGGAGATTCAAGATTTGCTGCTTTTGTGTGCGATTGTTTTACTAACGAGGTAATTAACAAAACGGCAGAAAAGAGAAGAGCACCCAAAGCGTATTCAGAAAGCTTGTAATGCTAGATATAAAAGTAGACGTTTTTTATCAGCTGACATTGACCGTGACATGGATGGGACGAACGCGCGCCATCGGGCAGAAAGAATAGCTTGGTAAGAACCAATCAGCATTGTTCACGGGATGAGCCGAGTAATTGGTTGTAATGTTAATGTATTTACATTAAGTTAACCCAATTAACTGACCCAATTATTCATTATCAATTATTACAAGTTATGATAGAGCTAATTTGCTACAATACTTATCTTCTAAGTAGTTCATATTTTCTTAAAAATATATTTTTAAGAAAATATGACCTACTTAGAAGGTAAGTAGGTCACTGTAAAAAGTAATAAGTTGACTTTACTAGTAAAAGCTGTGGAAAATGATTGCGTACAGGTAACTTGATAAACTCAAGTTTAGGCAACTTACAGATTTAAGTTGAGATTTGTAGGCAGAACTTAAACAAAACAGTTAATTTAACATGTCTGCTTGTTATTTTTAGTAGAGGAATGTGTGGAAACTGATTGCCTTAAATTTCTCAAGCAAATTGTACTCAAAATTCTAAGTTGAGAATACAAAGAAAGACAAGACATTTGGCAAACCACTAGAATTTTACATTTGGCAAACCAATAGACTGAAAGTAAAACTTTATTAAAGTTATTATAGTTATCATCCTTGGTGTGAATGGGTCTTTAAATCAATTATTGATGCACAGAAATGAATAGGATCTCTGTTTTGTTATAGCATGAACAAATTCTAATATTTTTATGGACTTTATACATTCAAGGACCTGATTAGATTTTCTTAATTAATCTGTATATATTCAAGCAAGAAATATTATTACTTCTCTTTTGATATAGAGGTTGATGACACTCCCAGTGGCAGATAATTACCTGAGTTATGGATTTTCAACTATGATGCATTTCAGATCAATGTTAGAAACCGCTACACAGCTTCATCTGTAATCTTTTGCAGTTACTGGGGAACGGCTGATGATGGCTTAGAGACATTGCAGGGAAATCTGCAATGTGCAAATGAATTATGTATGCTGTTGCCTCTTGATAGGCCAAGCCAGACAAGAGTTGAGCAAGTAATTCAAAGGCTCTCTCCCTGTTGAAGCATGAAAGTAAAAGATAATTAGTGCCAGTGTCTGGAATAAACGTGATAAAGTTAAACAAGGAGTGGGCAAACACTTGGAGAGAAGTAAGAAAGTATTTTGCATGAAACAATATTGACACGGCTTTCTGCTTTTTCATGCTCAGACTGCAAAATGAACAGCTGTCTGAGGCAAATCAATAAAGTGGGCGCTCATTTGTCTCAGGTATGGGCCGGTTAACGATGAGAATGTTTTGAAGTAATTAGCCAATCTTGCTTTAATGGACCTGACCTTTTATCGACAGAGGCAACCCTGTTTGAATACAACGCACCGGTAACTCATTTTGGGTGCCACAAAAGGAAATGGGATTTCTTTGAAGAACATTCAAACAAGACGTAAAGCAAACCTTGGTTTTATTTCTCTTTAATTGCATTTTGTTCTGCTTCGGTTTGATGATGAAATGTGTGTTATGACTATTCAAGTATTTTTTTTTTTCAATTGATCAAAAAACCTTGCATATCTGAAAATGAGAAATTACATTTACAAATTCACTGTATGCATGAATTTTCATTTTTGTGTGGAAGTGATCATTGCCCTTAATGTATATTTTTGAACAAAACTAAAATGAGCATGTTTTGGCAAACAACAACTTTTTTCTTGAGCAGAAAATCATCAGATTAGAATGATTTCGTGATACTAAAGAGTAATGATGCTGGATGCTGGAAATTTAGCTTTACAATCACAGGCATAAACTACAATTTAAAATATATTAAAATAGAAAAAAGTTATTTTAAATTGTAATATTATTCAAAATATTATTGCTTTTACTGTATAAATTCCTTTAAAAAAAACACTGAAAAATCTTACCAACCCCCAAATTTCTTACCAACTTATCTGCTCATCTTATCCATAAGCATCTGCTGCTATGTTTTACTAAGTTTTACATGTTTTGTGGACATGATGGTGTAGTTATGGCATTTGCCACCTGTAATGAATCAGCAGAACCAAGGGGATCCATTCGCAGCATTTATTAGAATGGTCATTAGTAAAACAGGCAGGGTCAAACAGGACAGAGAAGGCAAGGCTGAGACAAACCAGGTAGACAGGCAAAGGATCGAGGCAGGCAGAGAAAATCAGAGTCCAGTAACCAGTTCAGGGTCAGGGCAGGCAGAGAAGGGTCAGCAACAATAAACAATCCAAAGGTCAAACACAGGAATAAAACTCAGGAAAATAACTCTCAGAAATGATGTCCAGGGAAGTCAAGTGGAATGGGTCCAGGGCATGCAATGGTCCTGTCGTGGAGTGTGGGCGGGCCCAGCTGTGTAGGCGACCAGGGTGGAGCAGACACCAGTTCAGGTGCAGAGCTATACTTCGTTGAGTAACAAAGGAAACAAACATAGGTTTAGAAACAGACACCGGTTCAGGAAAAGACACCGGAATGGCCATCTTGTCTGGAGATACAGGCTCGGAGGAGTCCATCTTGTCCGAGGACACATGCTTGACGGCGGCCATCTTGGCTGGGGACACAGGCTCGGTGGGGGCCTTCTTGTCCGGAGACAAAGGCCCGGCAGACGGGATGTGAACAGTCTCTGGCTCGGTAGACGGGATGTGAACAGCCTCTGTGAACAGTCTCTGGCTCGGCAGACGAGATTTGAACAGCCTTTGGCTCGCCAAACGGGATGTGAACAGCCTCTGGCTCGGCAGACGGGTGAACAGCCTCTGGCTCGGCAGACGGGATGTGAACAGCCTCTGGCTCGGCAGACGGGATGTGAACAGTCTCTGGCTCGGCAGACGGGATGTGAACAGCCTTTGGCTCGCCAAACGGGATGTGAACAGCCTCTGGCTCGGCAGACGGGATGTGAACAGCCTTTGGCTCGCCAAACGGGATGTGAACAGCCTCTGGCTCGGCAGACGGGTGAACAGCCTCTGGCTCGGCAGACGGGATGTGAACAGCCTCTGGCTCGGCAGACGGGATGTGAACAGTCTCTGGCTCGGCAGACGGGATGTGAACAGCCTCTGGCTCGGCAGACGGGATGTGAACAGCCTCTGGCTCGGCAGACGGGATGTGAACAGCCTCTGGCTCGGCAGACGGGATGTGAACAGCCTCTGGCTCGGCAGACGGGATGTGAACAGCCTCTGGCTCGGCAGACGGGATGTGAACAGCCTCTGGCTCGGCAGACGGGATGTGAACAGTCTCTGGCTCGGCAGACGGGATGTGAATAGCCTCTGGCTCGGCAGACGGGATGTGAACAGCCTCTGGCTCGGCAGACGGGATGTGAACAGCCTCTGGCTCGGCAGACGGGATGTGAACAGCCTCTGGCTCGGCAGACGGGATGTGAACAGCCTCTGGCTCGGCAGACGGGATGTGAACAGCCTCTGGCTCGGCAGACGGGATGTGAACAGTCTCTGGCTCGGCACACGGGATGTGAACAGTCTCTGGCTCGGCAGACGGGATGCGAACAGTCTCTGGCTCGGCACACGGGATGTGAACAGTCTCTGGCTCGGCAGACGGGATGCGAACAGCCTCTGGCTCGGCAGACGGGATGTGAACAGCCTCTGGCTCGGCAGACGGGATGTGAACAGTCTCTGGCTCGGCAGACGGGATGTGAACAGCCTCTGGCTCGGCAGACGGGATGTGAACAGCCTCTGGCTCGGCAGACGGGATGTGAACAGCCTCTGGCTCGGCAGACGGGATGTGAACAGCCTCTGGCTCGGCAGACGGGATGTGAACAGTCTCTGGCTCGGCAGACGGGATGTGAATAGCCTCTGGCTCGGCAGACGGGATGTGAACAGTCTCTGGCTCAGCAGACGGGATGTGAACAGCCTCCGGCTCAGCAGACGAGATTTGATCAGCCTTTGGCTCGCCAAACGGGATGTGAACAGCCTCTGGCTCGGCAGACGGGATGTGAACAGCCTCTGGCTCAGCAGACGGGATGTGAACAGCCTCTGGCTCGGCAGACGGGATGTGAATAGCCTCTGGCTCAGCAGACGGGATGTGAACAGCCTCTGGCTCGGCAGACGGGATGTGAACAGCCTCCGGCTCAGCAGACGAGATTTGAACAGCCTTTGGCTCGCCAAACGGGATGTGAACAGCCTCTGGCTCGGCAGACGGGATGTGAACAGCCTCTGGCTCGGCAGACGGGATGTGAACAGCCTCTGGCTCGGCAGACGGGATGTGAACAGTCTCTGGCTCGGCAGACGGGATGTGAACAGCCTCTGGCTCGGCAGACGGGATGTGAACAGTCTCTGGCTCAGCAGACGGGATCTGAACAGTCTCTGGCTCGGCAGACGGGAGGTGAAACGTCTCTGGTTCGCAGACGGGAACATTTTCTTTTGTGCGGCAGGCACGATGTGAACAGTTTCTTGTGCGGCAGGCACAATGTAAACAGTCTCCGGTTTGGTGGCCCTGACGTGATATGTAGGCTCAGCTGGACTGACGTGAAGTGTAGGCTCGGCAGGACTGTTCAATAAAGTTCAATAAAGTCTGCAACATAGTCTTCGATGGACTGATTCTTTTGACGGATAATCGTGACACTAACAGTGTCATGCTAACCAGCCGAACCGTGACCTCTTGACTGCAAGATCTGAGCCTGTCGCCCATCCACTGGCCCAACATTGACTTCAATGGCCGCTTTAAAAAAATTTTTTAGTGCTTCAAAACTAGATAGCAATTGGATAAATGCTGCGATTATGTCCCGTCCACGGATCCTCTGGGGTGAATAGAGAAGTGGGCTAGCCTGGAGTCCAGGTGTCTGCATGATGATTGGAGGACAGCATCTCCTTTTGTATGACAGCGATTTCACACAATAAAAAGTGGCTGATGCCGAAGCTATTCGAGATTTCGAGCTCAGTCTCATTGTGGATTTTGCAAGTGTACTCGAAAGACGAACTGCTGTAACATATTGGTATTTGCAATTTTCATCATACATTTCACAGTTTAACCTAACTCTCACATTTCCTCTGTCAATGTCAAGTGCCTTGTTACATGTGCGGGCGTAGTTTTTGAATCACGGCGCATCTGTCTAGTTTGGTTTCAGTTTTGTGTCGGGATTCAGACATGAAGGCTACGTGTGTTTGTTTTCTGTTGTGAGTGCACAGGATGAGCTTATGGTCATTCTCGTGCATAACGTTGTCGTTTTGTCTTGTCGTGTTCGCATA
Organism: Pimephales promelas; assembly: GCF_988280905.1. Lineage (NCBI taxonomy): Eukaryota > Metazoa > Chordata > Actinopteri > Cypriniformes > Leuciscidae > Pimephales > Pimephales promelas. The sequence continues at coordinate 30,887,184 of NC_142771.1, forward strand.
CGATTTCGTGTTCACTCTGTTCAGTGTTTTGTTTGTTTGTGTTAGCACCCGGTTTGTGTATACTTTCGCCGTATGCTTTCATGTCATGTTTTGTCCAGTGTTGCGTAGCACACAGCTTGTGTTTAACACTTTCATGTTGTCATGTTCTGTGGGAACACGTGGCTTATGAGTGTTCTCATTGTTCTTCATGTCTCATTTTGTGTGAGCACAATTGCTTGTTATATGTTTTACTGGCCATGTGTGTGTGTTTTTGTCATGTTTGGTGTCATGACTTATGTGTTTTCCTTGTGCCATGTGCTTTCCTGTCGATTGCGTTGACTCCCATCTTGTTTCCTGATTATTAGTTATTTTGCCCCACCTGTCCTCCCTCGTTACCTGCCTTTTTGCTCCCTATTTATTCTCCTTGTCCTGTGCTGGTTTGTAGTTTTTGTTTCTTTGTTATTAAAATAAAGCCCATCAACTCTGCACCTGAGTCCTTTCTCTTTTCACCATCCTCACACCTGACAGTCGAGTTAAAAAAAAGAAGAGCTTCCCCTCTGAAAGACAAGCAGCCGCCACTGCATTGCAGTGTGGTTTGGCAGGGCTACTTCACATGACCGTAATCTTCTGACAAATGTGGTCAAAATTGTAAAATGTAAAATCTAAAATGATTGAGGTTCCACTTGAACCACTCCAAAATATTTACTGTAAACACAGCACTAAGAAGGCACTAGCAGGATTCTAATCATCCTGCAAATAATCTCTCCATCAGGGAGACGTTTGCAGAGCATCCCAACGCGCACATCACGTTTCAGGGATAGTTTTTACCCTTAGGTAATAATGCTACTAATTGATAGTACAACAGCAAAGAGGGTGGAGGTTTGAGCTTAGTTACTATTTTTACTGTGCTTGGATGTTATTTTATTGACTGGTGCTGAGAGAGTGCCAAAGCACATTGTGGCGGTACTCTGTACTAATCTGCATATGACAATAAACTTGAACTCTGAACTGAACTTTTCAGCCCTGTCTGAAACGGTCTGCAATAATACGTGTTCATATATGTTTTATGGGTTTTCTCTTGATTCTCACTTCTGTTTTGTTTGCTTTTTGTCTGTTTTTGTGAATTAATTGGTCTTTCTGTCTGAACTCTGGATACTTCTGTTTTGGGTGATTTTATTCAAATTATCATCTGCATATGTGTTTTTGGCACCAATGGTTTTAACGATCAACTTGAGACCATTGGTGGCAAAAGCTCACAATGCTTTTGAGAAATGCGGCCCATGGACATTTGTATATCAATGAAATATAGTCCAGAAATAGACCACATTTCCAGTTTGTATTGAATGCTCTAGCTTCATTGGGATGCCAGCTCTCCTCTCTCATATTATCGACGAGCCATAAATCAAAAGTGGATTTTTTTTAATTATGGCAAGTCTCTTCCATATTCATTTCCGCGATCAGTGGCCTTTGAACTTTAATAAATAATGAGCTTTCACAACACTATCAGAATTTCCAGCCCGTTCTCATCCTTTGACGTCATATACAACGCTATATGCAAAAACGGCGCTATACTACGCACATGGCACCCTTTATCGTTAATATAACACGCGAACCCAAGACGTTATAAATCCTTTAGCGTGAATATGACACGCACACCCTACCCCACACCTAAACTTAGCCCTCACAGCGCGTGTTGTATTAACGATAACGGGTGCCATGTGCGTAGTATAGCGCCGTTTTGTCATATAGCGTTCTATATGACGTTAAAGGATGAGAACGCATTGGAATTTCAGTTGGTTTACAATAAGTTGACTTGCTTTACAGAACTTAACATATCTTCTCTATCTTCTTTTTTTAACCTTTTGTTTACAAATCTGGTTTATTTAGCCTCAGCATGGATTTGGCATTCAAATCTTATTTAGTTTGTAGCTGATGAGATTTTCACTGGTTTTGTGAAAGAACTAAACAACTCCTGTGGAAAGCTTTAGAGCTAAGATCTATATAAAGTCTTATTTTAGTGAGTTTGTGATTTTCAATCATCGATGGAGAGTAAGAACCAGAGGAGACAAGTTCATTTGCCAAGTCGAGAAAACTGGGCTTAGTCAAAACTGACTAACAGCTTTCCTACAACGATAACTATTGAACGCTTTATCTCATTGTGGAAAGTCACAGCAAATCCATGTCCGTCTAGATTAGGCCTTACCATGTACATACAAATTCATTTTTTCACGGCCTGTCAACAATTTAAAGATAAATAACACAATTACAATATGCTGAAGTTGTTGACTTGCTTAGAATGTCTTATCAGAATTGTACACCTGTTATTGTGTTTTAGAAAACCATAGCTTGTAATTATATGTCTTGTTTAATTCTGCAAAATGTTTGGAATGGGGTTAATTTATATTTCAAGCAGTGTTTGTTAAATGTTAACAGAGAATCCATTAGTGTCAGTTCACGAAACATGCTCAGCGGTGCCCTCCTTCCATTCCATTACTGCTCCAGTCTGTGCTGAATGGATTACTGGGTCTAATTCACTCAAACTTGGAGTAGTGACAATCCACTCAAACTTTTGCATTTGCACATGTATTGATAAAATCTCTCTGAAAATCTCCTCCATCGTGCACATATATCAGTATATCAGCTTGTTACTGTACGAATAATAGAAATCACATTCTCTCTGGTAGCTGATGAGGAAATATTATCCCATGACTTAGGTATGTTCCTGTGTCAAAATTAGGTCCTCATTGTTGGTATACTTTGCACAGTGGTTTATTTCAGCTGCAACACTGCAAACTGAGAGTTATCTAAAAAAACAAAATAGAATGGAATGTCAACAGTGATCAGCATGATCTTGGATTATGCTAATTGCATTAAAATGGAGAACAGCACAACAGAAAGGGGTTTTGCAGCCCGCTGGCTAGCACAGCCTCAAGAGCTCCGCTGTGCCAGTGGTCCTCCACTTCAGACTGTAAAGTGTTTCTGTTTTTAAATGCCTTGTCAAGTACGATATCATAGGGGGGGGGGGGGGGGGTTTGATGGATGTGTTGTTTGGAATTTTACAGCAGAAAATGAAGCGGCATTATCCGTGACAAAATTGAAATGAGCTCAGTTTACATCACAGCACAGAATACGCAATCCCAGGGCAAAAATTGACAAAGTGGAAATCATGAGGATGCTGGTGGAAACTAGGCTGCACAGATGTGTTCACTGCGTTACCGCAAAGCTCACAGGTGTTTTTAGAGGCTTCTCTCAACCATGATGTGATTGACAATTAAAAGATAGACAAGTCATTTAGTCCTATCACACAAACTGCATCTCTCTCAATGTATCTTGGGAAGCACCATCTGTGCTTGTTTGGGGAGGACATCAAAGAAACTTAGGGTCCTATTTTAACAATCTAAGCACATGCCCTAAAGCGCACGGCACCATGACGCATTCACTACTTACATGGCGGAATTTGCAAGTGTAAAACTGAAAGCTTCTCTAGGGAGGAAACAGATCTGCTTTTACACGAGGTTAAAGCATACTAGCAGACCATCCACGGGACAAAGTGTACATGCGTTGTGGACCCGCCTATAGGCGGACTAAAATATTGCGGCATTGACATGGGCGCACAAATGGATGCAAAATGGTTGCATTTACTATTTAAATAACGTGGCACAGGAGGTGAAAATGATAACTGCGTCGGGCTGACACTAGCAAAAAAAAACAAAAAAAAAACACTTGTCGGGTGAATGATAGGGGCCTAAGATGGTGTTTGTAGCCAACTTGAAAGATCCATGTAAGGGGATACTCAAAGTTTTGAAGTTTTAAAGTTAAAAAAAAGAACAATGTACCGTTTGTAATGTTCAAATGATGACTATACACACAGTTAACATTCTCTATGCCATGAACACCACAGATGATTAATTATTTAAACGTTTCGAAGAGTGGGACAAAGTTGCTGAGGTTTTGATTGTAAACATGTTATAAATTACTCATTACTGAATCTGTTTTATAAAGTTTCGGTCATTTTGTCAATCTACTTGTCAAGCAAAATGACATCATGACTTTTGCGTAAACATACACACCAATTTCAAGTCAAGTGGTGTGTTATCTATATGCATTTTGAGCTATCCGCGTGTATGCGTGTATGTCTACGCTAGAACGTTAAATGTCCGAGTGATTCCGTGTGCATGTACACGCCATTAAATGTCCGAGCAAAACAAGGCAAAATGTAGATCTACATCTCAGGAGCGATATATATTTTTTTCCTTGGATGGTAGGGGAAGATTCATAAATGATATTAACCCCAGTGACGGATAGGTTTAGAGACGGGGTTGGGGTAGGTCATATATTTATATATACGGTAATGCAACTTTAAATCAACGGCGTTCATAAACACACAGAAAAGAGATTATGCGTGTTGATAGCACGCCAAAAATGGAAATATTAATTGGCGTGTCATACAGTCGCCATTTCATGAGATCAGTTATCAGTTATTATCAGACCTTTATACACACAGAGGGCAAAAAACCTCATCATGTTCCTCAGACCATGTGTACAGTGTGGGTTATCCTGCTGAAATAGGCCACTTCCACAAATTAAATTAACATCTACTAACTGTCAAAGTTATGCATTTCAGAAATGTATACATACAAATCATGCAGTTACAAACAATGTATTCATTTAAGATAGAAACAATGATCTCATTGAAGTAATAAATACATGTTGTTAACAAATGATTTGAATAAATAGAAATGTAGCATTGGTGCCTGTTGATTCAGAGTATGCTTCATCTGAAGTCCTCGCAGGAGTTGGCGGCATCTTCGGCGTGGCGCGATACAAACTGGAGGTGACATACTCTCTAGTTACCTCAGGATGGACATCCCAAGATAAAACAGAGAAGCAGATATGGGTGGTTTTGGTGTGATGGAGAGCTTTTGCCTTTGTGTCTGTAAAGTATGTTTTTCTTGAGGTCCCCTCGAGAAACGAGATGTCACGGGGTTTTCCCTCAACAATAAATTTGAATTTGAAATTAGTGTTCCTGCATGTGTCATAGAAGGTAAGAGAGGACCCAAATGTGAAAATGTCTTTAATGAAACAGCACAGCATAGAAACCCAGGGTCAGCCTCAGGTCTCTCAGAGAGGGAAAGGTAGGCTCTGCTCGCTGTTCACAGGTTATGGCCGGCCTTCAGCAGGGGAACAATTGGGCAAAGAGTATAGATTTAGCGAATAATTCAGCACACGCAGAGTATTACCAGTACAGAACAGATTCCGATAAGGACAGACAGGACAGAAAGAGAGCTTCTTGCATTGATTCACGTAATAATCTGGCAAAAAAGCAGAAAAAGAGAAAGCTAGAAGTAGCAAACACAATCAGAAGGGAAAGAGGTGTGGGAGAATTAGCGCAATTGCGTGTGGTTTTGTGTGTGTAAAGGAGGGTGTGTGTGTGAGAGTGTGGCCAGAAGAGGGAGAAAGAGAAAGAGGAAGATACCAGATTCATAACAGCATGACCAGCATAAATGTTCATAAATTGTTTTCTAAGAGAATCTTTGTACAAGTGTTTGGTCCAATAAGTAGCAGTCTTATCTGAATTAATAGAAGAAAATTACAGATCATCCAATATTTTATATTGTTAACACACTTTGTTAACACAGATTTCATCTGGTTGTGATGGCAGTGCAAACTAATTCCATATTTTCTTACCAAGTGGCAGCATATATGTATACTGGAAATAGCAGAGGGCCTAACACAGATCCTTTTGGCTCTCTATAATTTATTGACGTTCTGATGTTCCACCAGGGGACACCATTATCATGAAGGGGTGTACCTGATCTGCAACAATGTTTAGATAGGTTGCAGGTGTCAAATATACTTCCACATGAATGTCTGGACCCAGGGTTTCCCAGCAGAACATTGTCCAGCACATCACACTCCCTCCAATTGCTTGGCGTCATCATGGAGTGCATCCGGCTGTCATCAGTTCCCCTGGGAAATGTACACGGCTGCACATGTGATGTAAAAACGGGACACATCGGAGTTCTTCCACTGCTCCAAGGTCCAGTTCCAATGCTCTCACGCCCAATTGACCTGTCTAAGCCACGCCCCCTCCACTCACTCGGACAAACAGTCAACATTCGGGGACAGGCGCTATGGCAGCTGTCACAGTAAGAGACATTCCACAGGAGGCAATTGGTGATTTTTGGAGACAGAAAGACTATCATCTCGAAGTCACCTAAAGGGCCTTAACTATGCATTGGAGGGTTATATTAATAATTAAATTTTTTTAATAATGTTATCTCGGTTATTTACAGATACGTTAATGAAGCTAAGTGACATGATGTACAATGTAGCTAGAAGCTAACGTGAACGTTTTCTAATGTAACGTTAGCCTAACGTTACATTAGGGATCTTAAAGATAACATTCAAATACTTTGTTGACAGATGTAGACATCCTTGTTTAATTTTTCAAAGTTTAGTTGGTTTTGTGGTCTACCGCATAATTGCATAACTTAATCCAGAGCAGACAATTATCTCGGTTGAGAAGTGGCTTTTGGAAAGGGTAAAAAAAATACACGCTGTCGCCCAGCCTCTCAGGAACCTAGTTGGAGTTGCATGTACCCCATGCACATTTTAAGCTTAAAATGACAGGCAAAAATGAATGAAAACTGACTAACTGCAATGTATTTCAATGGACGTGGAAGCAGAGAATGTCCGAGTGTAATGGGTTAGCTATGCACTGTGATTGGCTCATCGTGTTTGAGGGTGTAGCTTAGCCATAGGTCAATTGCCCATTGTGGGCGCTTTTGACAATGGGTCATCATAGGCTCAGCAGAGATTCAGAGATATCTGAGATTCAGCAGAGATACCCTCATAAAAATTTTGTGACTTGTGCCACAGAACACCTTCTGTTGGCTCATACCAGACGGGATAGCCGTATTTGCCCCAATGTATCGATGAGACTTGGCGGCACCCAACACTCTGTCTCCGGTTTGTGGTTTGTCCCTCCTCGTTCCACTGTTATTAAATTCTCACCACTGTTGCTGTTTCACATTGTGTTATACTTTAATGTCCCATTCCTGGTTGTAGGTTGTCTACAAATACTGACCGAGTGTCGAGTTGTCCATGAGCAAGACACCTAACCCCAGCTGCTCCTGATGAGCTGGATGGCGCATGGCTGACACCGCTGTGCTGTCGGTGTATGAATCAGTGAGTGAATGTGAGGCAAATGTAAAGTGCTTTGGTGGCCATTGGGTCTGTGAAAGTGCTATATAAATGCAGTCCATTTAACACATTTCAATTAATTATGTAAAAACTAGCAGCATACTACATCAATTAAATAAAAAATAAAAAATCTCTATTTAAAATTTTGATCGCAGTTTTTATAATGATTAGACTACAAGACCCTGAATCTTCTCCCTGATGGTATAATCACATTTAAATTTGTTTATCATCAGAGACAATTCTTTTAGCTTGCCTTGAAATAGATGCCTCGCCCAGTTCTAGTATGGTTCGTTTTCCCTCCCACCCTATGATTTTTTGAGCTTTATGCACCAGTTGTGCTAGTTTTGATTTATATTGAACAGTCAGATTTCCATACCATGCAGCAATACAGTATCTAATTAAGCTTTCAAAAACAGACCGATAAAGAAACAAAATCCTCTGGTTTACTCCAAACATTTTTGACCTTAACACACAGGATGCATAGCCTCTGTTGCAGTCTGGAACAAAGAGTGTCGATGTGAGACCAGCATAGTAAATTATCCATATAAACTCCTAAGTATTTATATCAATAATATTACCATATTTTTGACAGGGCTTTGGTCTCCCACATACTTAGGATCAAAAGTAATTTCAACAGACTTCCTTTCATTTAAAACCAAGGTATTAGTGTCACACCACCTGACAAATCCGTCAACTTCAGGAAAATACTGCAAGGGATTTATAGTCTTGTTCAGTAAGGTCAATATTGCTGTGTTGTCAGATAATTTGATGAAATATGTATCAACCTGATTAGAGACACACTCATTAGTGTATACACTCTAAAAAATGCTGGGTTGTTTTAACCCAATTTTGGGTCAAATATGGACAAACCCGAAATGTTGGGTTAAAAATGTAATGTAAAAATTTAACCCAACGGCTGGGTTAGTCCATATTTGACCCAAAGTTGGGTTAAAACAACCCAGCATTTTTTAGAGTGTAGAGAAAATAAAAAGGGTGAGCTAACACAAGCCAGCAGGGCCCCTATATTGGTAGTTTTCATCTCGAATAGAAATTATTAACTCTGACTTGTTGTGTACGATCAGTTAAAAATGAATAAAACCACTTAATGCAGAATGGGTTCACTTCTAACTCTATCAACTTCTTCATTAGTATCATGGGTTGAAGTGTATTAAATGCTGAACTAAAACCTATAAAAAGTAAATGAGCATATGCCTGGGAATCTTCTAAATGACTATTCACCAAATGAGTGATGCAGTTAATAGCATCATCAGTGCCCCGTCCAATCTTGTATGCAAACTGAAAGGGATCAAGGAATGATTTAACCTGTTCCTTAAAGACGGTTACAACAAGTCTCTCAAAGCATTTCATAACATTTAAAGTCAAAGCCACAGGTCTAAAATGATCATTTACAACTGGGCAAGTTTTCTGAGGAACAGGTATAATTATAGATTCCTGAAAGATAGGGCAAAATGCTGGAATAAGTTCATTTGGACAAGTCTTTGGCAAAAAAGCTGAAATTATATCAGGACCAACCCGATCTCACAAGAATTCGTACGAATTTTACGAGGTGGCTAATTCGTAACAATTCATACGACCTCACTCGTACAAATGAATACGATTTTTGCTAAATGGAACATATTTTACGAATTGGACAATTTGTATGAATTCGTACAAATGACCTACCCCTGACCCCGCCCCTAAACCTACCCATCACGTGGGTTTGGACAAAGTGAGGTCGTATGAAATAGTAAGAATTAGCCACTTTTTAATCACTGCATGGGTCACTTGGTCGTGCAACCCTGTATCACACGAAATACGTTCTGAGGAAACTATTTTGCAAATCGCAATTACGTTACATGCCAACATATAAGCAGTGCAATTACGTTGGTCCTTAACCTAATATGTCTCATTGTTAATACGTAGGTTTAATACATTATTTTCAAAGATATGAAACGTACGTTTTTGTACGTTTGGATAGATGCTAAAACGTATAATATGGACCTTATTACGTTTTTACAGCTACAAAACGTTAACTATTTACGTATATTTCGTATCATAATGATAAATGTAGCAAGAACCCTGAATTCTACTCCAAAAACCTAAACATATTTATTTTATACAGAATATAAAAAGGATAAAACGTAATCGACAGAGATGTAGTTAAATGAGTTTTAGCATTTTGAGCCACTAATCCTACTCCTACCCCTAAACCTAACCATAACCATTCCTCAAAACTACGTAGGCTAACACAATTATGAAGAAAAAAAACAAAACAAAAAGACAGACAAGTATACATTTCACAATAATTTATTTATTTATTATTAACATTACCAAAAGTCGTTCACATGATGATGCGTTGCAGTCGCAGTCCTCTGGCAGTATTAGTTGTGTATGAGGTACAGATCAGAATTAAAGTTATTAAAGATGAACTGAACTGAAAAATTTCGACGTTGAAAACGTGTTGTTTATGACAATTAAAAGTAAATTACACTAAACATTTTTTTAAAATATATATTAATATAGCTTTTTTAAGCAACGCAAAATTGCGCTTGTTTGCGCTGGCAGTTCCGATGACGTCACTGGCATGGTAGGACCCGCGGAGCGCCATAGACAACAGCTGTAGGTCCTGTATACACAGACGAAAATGAGCGCTTTTAACGGCATGGATTACGCATATGAGCCCGTGAGGGACAGGCCGGTAGTGTCTGACTACCACCACATGGAGGACGATCAGTTTCAGGCTTCACTTGCAGTACAGGATCGTTTGGGGGAAAGTGACTGTGGGCGCGAGCGCTGTGGAGCATAGACACTGCACGGAGACGATCTGTTGCAGAGAGGTCAACATGGACATTTATTGATCGGCAAAAAATGCATCACCATGCACCGTTCATTTCGGATGCTGTTCGGTGAGAGAAACGTGTTGAAGGAGGCTATGCTGTCTCTAATGGATGTCCGAGCTGAGACGCGAGCGCCCCATAAGTAACAGGGTATTTTACGAATAGGTGACGGCTGGGCTAACTTGTTACACTTTTCTCAGATTGTTTAGATTAACAGCGTACTGGCAGTTCACTCTATGGGCGAGGGTGCATTTAGGAAGGAGAAAATCCCATCCTTTACAGTGAACTATACATCAGGGATCTTTTCCCCCTCACCCGAATATCAAGGATTCGAGTAACGTTAACGTGATGCATTGAACTTGTAACTTGTGTAAATAAAACATTTCATGCATTGTCAGACGTTTCATGTACTCATTGACGAAAGTACACATCTCTAAATAGTGTGTCGCTAAAAAATCTGTTTCCTCAGCCATGTCAGCTAGCCTCAGACTGTTTACAAGCTACGGCTGTTCTGCTGGTGCGGGTAGGCAACGGAGTGGCTTACCATGCCAGTGACGTAGTCGAACGTTGAAATCCAACATGGCGGCGCCCGTGTAACAAAAACAACACTTTTAATGTACCATTTTATCCCTTTTAACAAATTCTGCCATTTTAAAAATTGTACCAATGAGAATAAATAAAATACATCTGTTATATCACCTTTTCTCAAATTTCAGTTCAGTTCATCTTTAACGTTAATCCATGAAAATGTTAATCTGATTTCGGTTCGCTCTCTGTCTGAAGGCGCATGCTCTTCTCCATTTCAAATGTTCTACACCGACTGAAACACGGCATGTCGCAATCTGTGACGAAGCAGGCGAGAGCCAATGAGCTTCTTGAAGGCGCATTTTTTTAATTTGAATTCATCACCAGCGCGGATTTGACGTTTGCGGTCGCTGCTGAGAAATGAAGAGGAAAATAACTGGAGAAAAGGCTGAATTTGGATCTGTTTCTTGCAAACAACGTATGGATTCTAGGATTTGGTTTACATCAAGCTAATAAAATGTATGTTCTTTGTGAATATATCAGTATGTTGTGTTTTAAATCTTTTTACGTTGGGTTTCACTCTTTATATACCGTTCATATCCCGGAAGTTAGATTTCCAATCTGCAGAGATTAAAATCAAGAATAAATTTTAACCAAGAATAAAAATTGGAGCTGCAGGAGTATTGCTCGTGAACAATTGCTCATTTTGCAGTTGGCTGCTTTAACGGCATTCCCGTCTAGTGGAATACGAATACGCTGCACAAATAACAATGTTTCCAAATTCTCGTGGAATGGTAAAAAGACCTCAATGATAAACACAATATTTCCACATTAGAATTTCACAGTGTCTCTCTCACCGTGTACTGGCAGCACTATCCATCTCTAATGTAGACACAAACACCACCGCCTCTCGCCTTCCCCAAGTTTTCATCCCTGTCTGCTCAAACAAGGGAAAACCCTTCAAGTTCAACCTTTGAGCTAGGGACATGACGGTGGAGCCAGGTCTCTATATTCAAAGATACTCTGACCCATTCGCCTTGCCCTAACAATTAGTTCCTTGTCAAATTCACTCAGATCTTTATTCCTAGACATTTCTCCTGCATCCAACACGCTGATGATGAGAATTGATTGTTTGCGGATAGTTCTCCCCTCTTCCATGTTTCAAGTTTATTCTTCGCCCAACTCGGAAATGTGGGAATCAAAATTATCCCAAGCTCGACCAATTTTTAACCAGGAAACTCGTATTTTCAATAATTCTGATAGAATTAAGAGTGAGCAACTTATGTTTTCACAATCATCAAAACATGTGTTACTCTGCACATGTAGCTTTCTTTGTTTCAAAGCGTCAGCAAGAAGTGTTTAAAATAGCACCTAATTTATAGTTAGACATCAGCAGATAGCAATAAAGTAACGGTGATCACTGTGGGACAGGTACACAAAGACATCATTAAAACAATTAACTGCACTACAGAACTGCATTATATCCAAACACTCTGCATTCTCAGCAGACTGAAACTCATCAAGAAAGTTCATCAAGAAACTTCTCCTCATTAAGCAAACTATAAGAGAAAAGGATGAGGTGTGTGTGAAGATATAGCAAAAAATAAAACACACTTCTTTAAAACTTAATATTAAGAACAAATTAAATTAAGACAATAGTGTGTAGAGTGCATTGTATCACAATTAAGTAACCATTGCTTCTCATATATTTAAGTCAATAATACAGAACAAAGCAATACATTAAGAATAGCAATTGATCTTGTTTTTGTTTACGTCAATATTTTTTAATTAATATTAATTACACAAGAAACTGCAACAGGTGTATCAGGCTGGATTCAGATTGCAACGCGTAATGCACAAATACAACATTTGACAAATGCCGGGTCACATTATCCGTGTATTTTCTGGAATCTCCGTGTAAAAGGGGCTTATGAGACCAGAAACTGTCTGGTTACTGATATTTTTCTAAATATCAGAAAATCAATGCATTCGAAAACGGTAAAACTCAACTGTTTTACCCAGGGGGATTTGTAAAATGAGTCTATTTCCAAAAAAAGTGGAGTATCCCTTTAAAATTGAGCAGCCTGCAGCTTATCTATTAAAATATATTTGTGGAATAAAACAGCGTTATTAACACTTCCCAAAACTTTCTGAAAATGTAATTGATGTTTTAATTAAATGTACATGTCCACTGAAGCAATACCTGGCATATTAGTTTTTAGACCCACTTCTCACTTCCGACTAGGGGGGTGTTTTTTCCTCTACAGGGTTAATATCAGTCACTTTTACCCAAGCAGCTGTTTCTGAGATGTAACAACTTAAAAATCTTTTTATCCGAGATGTTAGTCACATGCGAACTACATCGTTCCCTATTTATAGCCCATGCCAAGGAGGATGTGCCTGAACATTGAAAACCTCTATCTGTCTTCAGGTTTGATGTGATCAAATTGAGCATGAGCTATGGTGTTTCATTTTCACTTTCTTATTGATCAATCAAGGTATGTTTGTTCCAAGTCAATATCTATTCAGTTGATTGTGCACAACACTCATGCCATACAAAAATAAAGTCCTTTTAGCGAGTGCTGTTTATACTTCTTATCATAGAAACTTTCAAGGATTTGGGTCACTGAAATGTTTTATTCTGAATCTCATCAGTCTTTGAAAATCCGTTTGATTTTGTGACTTCAGGTTATACATTTGCAAGTAGCTTGTTTTGCTGGTGGTTTTTAAACAGCACATTATGCTGATGATATCAGGCTAGACTAATTTTGTTCACTAAAGATAGCCTGCTCTACCACATGTTTGGCATGGGAATCAATTTATGAATTCTCTTAGCAAATTGCACACTGGCAGACCTCAGCACCGGTCTTGATTGCAACGGCTATATTCTAATTATTGCTCGCAGTTAAATAACCTAATGTCAGCAAGGTGCCAGGAGTTGTCAAAGGATATAATTAAGAGAAAGGCATTTATGAATCCCCTCACCTCTGACTTTAACCCTGTGAATGCATTGCCAAACCACAGAACCCGATATGAAATGCAATGCAACCTAATGGTCTGAGATCTTTTTGGCTGCATGCAAAACTGAGATGTTAATTAGGGAAAAAGCTGTATCCCTGTCGCTTTGAAGTTAAGAGCCCAGTTTATGGATTTTGACTGGTTTAGAATTTTAAATTAGCTTTTATAAATCAACAACAGCAACGATTACACTTGAGGTCACTTTTAATTGTATTATTGAGGGGATGTAGAAAGAACAACTTAAGCTTAATCATGTGTTGCAGATCATTTTCTTAATCTGCTTTCCAGCCAAAGTAACATCCTCATAGATTTTCAGACAATGTATCTTGCAATAAGTAAACACAATTTAATTTTGTCACAAACCTCAATCAATTTTTTGGGATGTATGATATTTAAGAAAATATATATTTAAAACAATTAAACCAAGAACTATTTGATGTACATCAATTTTGCTTCTTAATTAAAGTAGGCCTATATTTTAAAAGTACATATTAACTTAAATATTGTTTAAGAATGATTAGATATATTACTGAAAAAAGCCCCACTCATTGTAAAATCTTGACAGAATTGCACGCACATGCCACTTAAAAAATCTTTATGATTGGATCTAGCACGATGAAAATATGCAGGTGTCTTTGAGTTATGAATGAAGCGGTATGTAGCAGACTCTAGGAACAGATTGCCAAGCGGGTCTAAAGCGGATTAGAGTTAATTAAAGGGATGTTCCTACTTGTCATGTCCATGAATCCACTATCTATTTACATACTAATGCTGAGAGCGAGCAGAGGAGGAGAGTGCTCCAACATGACATTGCATGCTTAGAGATGAGGAATGAGCTTTTTTTTTTCCATTCTTTGTGAAACTATTAGTAGTATAGGCAATTCACCATGTAGCCCTATACCACCATTTATTGCCAATATTTCTTTGGCACGTCTGTTATTTTATTATTATTATTATTTTTTCTGTCTTGAACCCCAGTGACAACAAGTAATGCATACACTTGCAATGTTAACTACATGCAACCCTCAAGTAATTTTAATTACACTTTTACTGAGGTATACAATTTTGCTCATTCTCCATACCACACAAAGGCCACATCCAACATTTTTTTGGTAGAATGAATGTGTATTGTATGAATCAGATGTCACTGTCATATGACTTCCGGCATCAGTTGTGTCTCATTCCCATTCACAATTTCTCTCATGTGGCTTCATAAAGCTTCCATTGGATGTGCACTTCAAAATCTCACAGGCAAAAGTAGGTTATCTAGGTACTTTTGATTACTGTTATATATAGTTGATTCAGTTCAGTTCAATAACTGTGAAAAATTCATCAGAAATAAAATGAGTTAGATGTGTACAACTACAAAAGTTCCTTTCAAGGTAAGCAAGTTCACTCCAGGAAGCTATTTTGGGCATCAAGTGCGTAAATCTTAGAAGAAAGGGTTCTATTTATAGAACCGTAAAAGGTTCTATCAGCGCTACGTATTCGGAACCCCTAAAAGGTTCTATACAGAACCTTTATATCACACGAAGAGTGCCATTTCAGTTTTTCTCTTCCAAAAAATCAGCATGATTAAAATGTGATATTAGGTTACTACAATAATTTAATAAACAATATTTTAATTACAATTACAAAATTTTGCAGAATAATGTAATATGTGAATGAACAATAGCCTAAAAAAAACATTTGTGCCGAAAGAGGGGTCTTTCTTGTCATTATAGAACCTTTTTTAGCATAAAATGTTCTTTGGAGTTGAGTAAAGAACCCTATGCTCTATATATAGAACCCCAATTAACCCTTTTTTTAAGAGTGTAAACATAGCCATTTTTGTCTTAAGACTTAGTATGACTCACAAGGGCCTGTCAATCTTACTTATCAGTATAAATTGAAATTAGACTACATTTTACATTTTGGTAAAAATGTATTTTAAAGTGACGGCTAGTTACATGTTACTAAATGTACTTACATAACAGTAAATTACAAGTAACTAACCCTAACTCTATAGTAATGTAGTTAATTATTATTACTTAATAGTACTTATTTGAGTATGTACAATGTAACTGTCTCCTTAAAATAAATAAAGTGTGACCGATATTTTATGTGAGGCAATACAGATGCAAATGAAACAAACCACATGTTCATATTGCTCCACAAATGTAAATTTGCACAGGACGCAAAGAAAGATACTCCAATCCAAAATAATAGAAATGCCTAAATACAAAACTTAAGGACAAATTATGAGCAGGGCAAATATTGTGATGATTATTAGAGAAAAGCAGAGCGATTGTCTCTTTTATTTAGAAGGTGGGACTAATTTTATCATATTGCGCATAGACCTTATTCAGAGCAGCGCCATGACAGGTATGAAAGTGAGGCTCACACGCTGTAAAAAGCTGAATAAAGCGGCTAGATTATCAACACTATCTCACGACCAATTCGTACGAATTCGACGAATGATTAAAAAGTGGCTAATTCGTACTAATTCGTACGACCTCACTCGTACTAATTCGTACGATTTGTCTAAACCCACGTGATGGTTAGGTTTAGGGGAGGGGTCAGGGGTAGGTCATTCGTACGAATTCATACGAATTGGCCAATTCGTAAAATATGTACGATTTAGCAAAATCGTATTAATTCGTATGAGTGAGGTCGTATGAATTGTTACGAATTAGCCACTTTTTAATCATTCGTCGAATTCGTACGACTTGGTCGTGAGATCGGGTTGAGATTATTTACCACAGAGAATTTTCCACGGCTTACATTGTCGGGAGTTTTTTTGTCAACTGACATTTCTTTGAAAGATATTTTCCCAGTGTTTCATGAGCAGAACAATCCGAAAACACATTAAATAACAATACAGACCATTGAAGAGATGCAAGTCTATCCCTCACAGCCTCGCTTTCATTCTCATTAAAAATCAAAGATGGCGCTGCCGTGAATAATTGCACATACTCCCCTGAGCGCACTGTCTTTGTATATTAAAGTCTTTATTTTTTTTTGTTGAAAGTATGCATATTGGGATACAACCACTCTCCTAATGAATATAAAATAAAAAGTTATATGTAGGAGTGTGGCACTTGAGGCTAAAGATCCAGTGTTGTGGGCCCTTGAGCTTTCCAAAGCTGAGCAGGTCAAGTTCGTAACAGCAATGAAAAAGATGTTTGACTCCTTGATGCCTTGCGTACTGCCTGTGAAGGTCACATGTCATATTCCCTTCACTCTTGTCTGAGGTGCTGTTCGCAATTCAGCCAATTAGTGAAGACTATCTTTTTCATTACAATCCTTTATTTTCAGGGGAGACTTTGAGATGTTTTGAATACATTTCCATCCAGTGAATTGCCCTTTTCACATTAGAGGGCAAAACAAAAACAAAAAGGAGAGAGAGAAAAGAATTAATGTTCTGTTTACTTCAGCAGTCAACCAATTTCATTGCTTAAATGTTATCATATTTCAGACTGCAGTCTCCCAATGGCTGCTGATTTAGCATTCCTGCTGTAGAACCCCATTATTTAGTTTTACTTGGATTGAGACGAAAGCCAAAACTGAACAGGATCAAGGAAATAATGTGATGAGACACACATTCAATGAACTTCTGCCAATACATGCGCTTATCTGAGTGAGGCCTGTCTGGGTGTTAATTGGATATTGTTGTTCGTGTTTGCCGTAAAAGACATCAGACACAGAGAAAGTGTTTTTGAATGATTGTAGAAATCATATGCACCATCCATTCTGGGTTTAATGTCCCCTAAGGGCACAGCGGATGACACCGTCATTGTTTCTGTCCACTTAGTTGCACGATTGTTTTTGTGAATACAAATAATGAGTTTGACTTACCCCACCAGCCTCATTTAACTGCCATCTTACAACGTGACAGACTCAGAAGCAGTGATACAGGATAGCTATTTTCAAAAACATAAATGCATCCAGAGAGATTTGCTTCTATAAACACCAACCAATTAATCTGTGCATGGAAACCCAATTTCCTCAGCTTTGTTTCTGATTTAGACAGGCATATTTTTGTGGCGTTACTGAAATGTAACGTTTCTCTCTCAAAATCCCAGGTCATAAAGATTTGTTTTTCTTGTCGGAATAAGCCTGTGCACTCATCTTTGGCTTTTGTAAGTGGCAGCCAACAAATGATAAACAATCATTACTGACATCTCGGTATTTCAGATGAAAATCAATTCCATCAAGTGTCAGATTTTTAGTCAAGAGCTTATGTGATGCTTTTGTATGGTACACATTATCTTTCTGCCATTCGGTCCCTTGTCTATCTGATCAATTCGAAGCCTTATGCTTTCTCCAAGAAAATTGAATAAAAACATGTCTGTACACATTTTTTTATTATTACACGTATTATAGGCTAGATATTTATCATCTATAAAAAATATCTTTTACATCTTTCTAAAAGATCAGAAATCATGAAATAAAAGGATTTGGTTTTTTTAACTGATGCAGAATTTAAAACATACAAGCTGGTTCTTAATGCTCTAGTAGATTAGTTTAAATGAGTAAGAATAGTGTTTTCACGACTTTCGGTAAATTTGCTTTTAATTGAGGTTGTAAAAGAAGAAGCTCCTTTATTTGTGAGAAATGTCAGTCATTAACCAAACCTTTTGAATTTCACATTTTAAATCACCAATCAACATTGGCTTTCTTAAGGTTTATTTCATCATTTTAAAAGAGAGAGAGAATACTTGAGGCCCAGTTTAAAACAACGCCACAACCCCTCATAAAACAATGTTTTTGTATGCAGGCCAGTAATAGCAGAGAGGCTTCATTAATATCCTTCCTGAATAATGCATATTGGGTCTCTGTGCTTTGTTGCTCTAACCGTGTTTGTTATTGTATTATATTGAAGATTCAGCAAGTTTGTAACCAGAGAGAGTTTTGGGTAGGAAGGGTACAGTGTCCTATAGCAGGGCTCTTTAATTTCTCACTTTGAACCACTGTTCCACCCAAGGGTGGCAAACTGAAGGGCTTCATAGACCCACAGGAACAATCGCTCACTGCATGGAGGTGATGAAACAGTATCCAAGGAGAACTGCCATTGTACAGTGAGGAATTAAACATGGGGCTTTTGTGCATATCTGCACAGTACATTCGTTTTCTCACCATTATTATTCTCCTGGAGACATTTATGCATTTATTTTGTACATTTTTTCAATAGGGTCCACTGTGAGACAAAACAATGTCACACATTGTGTACAAAAAACTACTGTCTTTTGAATGTGTACCACAGAGACAGTATACTTTTGGTGTCTCATTATTTTTTTTGGTCCCACTTTATATTAAGTGGCTTTAAGTACTTACATTGAAATTAATAATTTGATACAATGGACTTATTGTGTACATACATGTTTTTACATTGTACTTATATTTAAAAAATACCAGCATGTAATTACAGCCGTAATTAATTTATGTAATTACATCTGTAATTACACAGCTGACCCATCCCTTACACTTAAACCTACCCTTAAACCTACCCATACCACCACACCTGTCCCAAACCTTACCCATATCCCACCTCAATAGCACCAAAAGTGATTTACAATACAACATGAGCACAATAAGTACATTGTAATTATTTTTAAATGTAAGTACATAGTACTTAAAGCCACTTAATATAAAGTGGGACCTTTTTGTAAAAAAGTTGCCATGAAACGGAAGTTTCAAAAGTCTTTTTCAAAACTTCAAAGTTTCAAAACTGCTTCTTGAACAAGAAAACATGTATAGGGTGTGACATTTTGTCCATGGGGAATTGATGGCTGGTTGTGTTTGCTATTGATGTGATGTCATGTGAGTGACAGGTTTCCCTGTCCTCACGCCAGTTGTTATGAGCCATTTGCTCATTGATTCCATTCTGTCCTGTCTTTTGTATTTTGGGCTGCATTTACACTGCAAGTCTAATGCATTCTCATCCGGCGTCATATACGACGCTTTTGCCAATGCGTAGACATCCAACGCACATGGCACCCTTTAGCGTCAATATGACACGCACAGAGTTTGAGTAGGTTTAGAACAGGCTGGCAAGTCTTAATACACAGACCCGATCTTTTGAATAGATCCGATTTTGGCCAAACTATTTACACTCACTTCAGATAGATAATATCCGTGTTTACATTAATATGTCCCATTTTTTTAATAAAACATCCAAAAATCACTTGCACAGTGTGATATATTTCCTGCAGTTGTGTACTTACAACATCCCAAAAGTTCCCAAAGATTTTTAATTTTAGAGAAATTCCAATTTTAAAGGGGTGATGAACTGAGAAATCAAATTTGAAGAGGTCATCATATATCAAAAGAATATCCTATAGACCTTATGCACCAGAGAAACGTGGGCGCCGTCATCTTTAGAATATTGTCTTTGAACTTCCGTTTTTGAAGTCGCTCTGTATATCGCTGTGGCATCGCTTTGAGGAGTAATTAGCTGGTGAAGTGGATTTACTTATTGTAGAGTTAACAAAAGTTATCATGAGCGTTGCAATATTTATCATAAGCTTTGTAAAGCAGATGTCTTGGGAAAAAAAATGTCGACCGGGATTTTTTTTTTACGAGCAGTTCATTCATACCTATGCAAGATCGCTGTGAAAATACAGACCGGAGCGCAGCGCTGAAAAGGGGCGGGGCTACACAAGGTCTGTAAGTTTCAGAACTGAAAACGTCCTTGTTAGTCCAATAAAAGCTTTTATTGACAACAGGCTCAGCAAACGACTCGTTTTTCAAAGTGGGGAACTATGATGTCAAAGAGGATATAACACCACCCCCACAGAAGAAGATCAAACTACTTCAACACGGCCGGTTTAGTCCCGCCCACCGATTCGTGCATTACACGCATAGCTAAATAACATAGATGCCTACAGTACCTCGTGATGACAAACCGGATCCAGCTACCAAGCAATACAAAATATTGTGCAGTGCCTGGTTGTGGAAGAAGACAGTCGCTGCATATGCTTCCTCTGGATTCCAATAGGACTGCATAGATTAATGACGTTCCAGTTGATGAGGGTAAAACATCGTCCGTCTGTTCGCTTCATTTCACTGAGGATTGTTTTGTAAACAAGACTGGATTTGCAGACCGATTAAGATTAAAGAACGGTGCTGTGCCGTCTATATTGGATCTGACAGGAATGGTACAACACTCGGACTCTGGGTCGAACATGTATGGGCAAATCATTCCGGTCGCCATTTTACAACATTGGACGTTTTCAAAACAATTTCCCCCAAGTGCATCAACGGGTGAGTTCAAACTCATTATAATATGCAAAACTGTTCTCCACTCACAGCAGTGGCCATTTACTTCCAAGTCTTCAGTGCGAGACGCCCATAAAAAACGAGCATTTTTGAGCTAGGCTCAAAACTAGGGTAGAAAATAGCCTATTACTTATTCATTTTAATGTTTTTGAATGCAAAAACCAAGCGAATATCATAAGTTGACCTTAGACAACAATAAAATAAAATTTAAAAAGCCAGTTCAAGACCCCTTTAAATAATGGCTTGTCCCTGGTCATTGTCGCCTGTCAATGACGTAATATCCACGTTGTCCCTGGTTTCCGTTCGTACTGCCATAGTAATCAATGTTACTGTATATAGCTCAACAAATATGATTAGTATATGATCAGTATGATGTTCTAATGTTGATCTAGCTTACTGCTAGTTTCATACAGCCAACAAACTAACACATATAACATAACTTTCAACACACTCAAATGCAATTTAGTAGTGTGGAGCAAGTGAAACAGCGCTGCGTTACCTCACAAGTTTCATTCGCTAAATAAACAGACCTGTGTGAGTAGTAATTCTTTACTTGTGGGTAGTTTGGAGTTGTACATTGATGAGAACAGTTAAATCATTTATAATAAATACTGCAAAATTCCATTGAAAAAAAAATCAGGCTATTGTCTTGTATTGTCAGGCTATTGGCATGTAGATGCATACAGGAAAATATACACATCTTACTTTTCTTTTTATTTCTGCTTCATTTTATTTTTATTCCACCCTTTTCTCTTCCTGCTTCTTTCCAGAAAGGCTCCTGCTGCTGGCCTTTGCAAATGGCCCTAAAGCTTTACAAAAGCCAAGTAAAAGCTCAACCTGCTGTATTCAATGTGTGCTGAACAGAGACCAACCTATTATTTCGTCCATTTCGTGCCTTTGAATCTGGTGACCTATTCCAGTGAAAAGCAATTTCAATAAAGGTCATACACATGACTAGGGAGAAATGCCCATGAGGCATTTTCAAAGGATGTTTAAGTCCTTTATCTATTTAGTGTTGTATGTGGCATTGTGAGGGTATCATTACAGGTTGAATTAGGTTTAGAATGCAAGTTGAAATTGAAAGCTGTACATTAAGGAAAATTTTGAAGCCATGATGTTGTTCATCAAAACAACGTGCATTTGCTTAATGTTTAGTCAAGTTCACTAAATGAGATTGTAATTGGGTTTGTGGCCTTCGGGCATCATCGCATATCGTTTGTGATGGTTGTGGTTGTAAATCTTTTTTTCAGTACTTCATGTGTCTCATGTAAGAGACTTTAATAGATGTAACAGCACACAGTTCAGGCTTAAATACATTTTGTCATTGTATTTTGCTATTTTCAACTGTCAAATTTGCAGTTGGAGTGATTTTCATGCAGAAACAGAAAACTTCTCAACACTCTTTAGCACCTCAGTTTGAATCATTTGCAAATACAGCTTTTCCTCACGTAATTAAGTACATTTCATGATATAAATGCTTTGTTGCCATCTGTGGTGTGAGAGCTTCCTGTTTGAACTTCATCAAAATGAACGAATCTTTTTCGAAATGAACAAAATGACTCGAAAAAAGATTTGTTCGCTTTGATGAACGAGTTCGAACAGGAGAGTCACGAATGCACATCACAGAACAGAGCAAGGCGAGCATTTGTGCTTATAAAACTTACACTTTTTAATTTATTTTTGGAATGACTGATCGTTTTTGTTAGATAAGGCCCTTATTCATCGTCTGGTGTCGTTTAAAGCCCTTTGAAGCTGCACTGAAACTCTCATTTGGACCTTGAACTGTTTGGTGCCCAGTGAAGCCCATTACTGTATATAAAAATCCTGGAATGTTTTCATCAAAAACCTTAATTTCTTTTCGACTGAAGAAAGAAAGACATGGACATCTTGGAGACATGGGGGTGAGTAAATTATCAGCATTTTTTTTTTTTTTTAAGTGAACTACTCTTTTAATGCCATTCTGTAGGTTTTCCTCATAAAATCACTAAAGTACAGTACATGAAAAAATATCTGTGCTGGTTATGAAAAAAAAAATAAGAAAAATTTAAAGATATAAAGATAAAGACTTTTATGCCCATTTCACCCATCCATAGCCACATTGGTTGATACTGATTTTAATCATGAAGATTTGATTGTCCTATTACAAATGGATACGTCTCATTCTTCAGGAAAAATGAACTGTACCGACACAGGGGATGGTATATTGAGCACAGAAATATCCAGACCAATCATAGTTTATAATGAAAGTTATTAAACATAATCTCTGTTGTAAATATTTGAGGAGGTTGACATCTGGTTGAAAGTCCATTTGTGCTTTGGATAATGTTCCCCAAAGCACTCCACCTCTCTCTCCCTCATGTAAAATGCATTCGGCCGTCTGTTGCTCCCATTGAGTTAAGTCTGGAGTGTGGATTTGAGTACACCCTCGACAAAGTTCTTTGTACATGTCAGCTTTCTTTCACTGGTTTGTTCCATCAACACTAATTTTATGTTTTCTTTGCTGCCTGCACAGCACTTTCACCCATAACTACTCTGGTTTGAGAGTGCAAAAGCATTATCAGGGCTTGTTGCCATTGTTGTAGTCACTATATGTTCCGATTACAATGCGGCTGCAAATTCTGTCGCAATACCAATCAACATTCGCAGCATCATCACCCCACGGCTGTGAAATTAAACTAAAATTTGTCATAACCATTTACAAAAGCCATGGAATTTCTGGGCCCATAAAATCATAAATAACTGTCTGCAATTCGTAACATTCATGAGTCATACTGCATTTCTTGCTGCTGTATGTCTTGATCTCTTTAAGATTCTGATTGATGATGTTATGAACTTCTTAAATATCAGCTTTAGTCCTTTGGGATTAGATCAACTCTTTAAACATTCACACATTTTAGTGATGAACCTAAAGGCAAGAGATGCTTCTAAAGTATTTGTCTGCAACTAAAGCCTCATTAGCAAATTGTAAGGAATGACCGTTTCAGCTGTTCTGCATACCAACAACATTGTTGACATGTCCGTTCCTCCTTAATGGCAATTAATTGCTCTCAAGTTGCAGAGAGCAATAAACAAGTTATGAAACATTACATAAAATTTCCTATAAATATTATAACAGAGCAGATAAACAGGGACAATACATCTTTACTATAATTTATACAATTGTATGTGGTTTGTCAAATAATTTCCAATTGATTTAGTTTCTAGCGGTTTGGCAAATAAAGCTCTGATTAAGCTTATGTTGAGCTGTTCTTCAAAATGACCTTTAGCAAAGCCTCTTAGACTTTATAGGCAAAACGTGTAATTTCGTAGCTATTAGAATCACTAAAGTGAACTACAAAGTAAAGTTTTCATAAAAAGGTTCTCCCAAGCTTGGCTCAGCAAATGTATGAGTGCTGAAAAAAGCAAGAAGTTTTGAACAAAGTTTTTTTTTTTTTTAACAAACTACAGAAAAAAAGCTGTCACTACAGTATGGTATAGACTTTAAAAAGTACGTAACATTTCTCAGCAGCAATGTTCCTGGTAAACTCACGACAATGAAGGTTAAGTTCAAATGCAGAATTTAATAATAATCCAACAGGCAAATAACAGAAGTAACAACAAATAAGACCGGACCAACACTAAGTGAATGTGAGAAACTTAAATACACATGGTGATGAAGAAAATGTTGAACAGCTGTAGAATAGATTAGTGACCATGGAAACTGATGAGTGGCCGGAAACTCAAACAAAGGAACACATGTGACTAATGAACACAAACTGAAACTAGAAAACTTAAACTAGGTGAACATAAGGTGACGTTGCGTCATCACTTTTATTTTGCGTTTAGACGAGTGTTTTGTGTGGGAAATCCGCGTTCAAATGGTGACGCAAAAGTGTGTGAAATTCAATGTAGTATGCACTTCAGGCGGCTTGGACAACACCAAGTCCACGCGCCTGCGTACAACCTTCACTGTCAAGCAGACTTTTGCGTTTTTACCGTTTACACGGGAACGCGGCGGTGGAGCTTTTTTAAGATTTCCACTCTGGAGGGTGGTTTCACTTTTTTTGCGTTTTTAAGCCTCAAAAACGCCGTCGCCGTGTAAACGAAAGGTACATCCGATAAAATATTTTTCCGGTTTCACCTACGAGCATTCTCGTGTAAACAGGGCCTTAGAGTGACACCATTTCTAATATGTAAGCTTTTGATACCAATATGTACATTTACTAATATGGTCACCTTTTGAAATGGTACAGCCACACTACTGACAGCTTTTGTACTTTTTTTTCAGAGCGTGTAGAAAAATTTTTTTTTTTTAAATAATACTCTAGGTTTAATCAAAATCAAGCACAACTGACAGAACTTAAAAAAAGAAGAGGAGTTTGTGACTTTTCATACATTATCTGTCTAGGCTATACACACACAACAAAACTGGGCTCGATTCGGTTGTTCTGAAGGTATGTAAAAAAAAAAAAAAAAGTTTACACTTCTGGTCTTCGGGGTCAATATGACCCCACATTGAAATGAATAAAATTTCAATTTAATAATAATAAAATAATATTCAGCATAAATCTGAAATTTTTTACAGAGAAATGAAGGCCTAGAGCATAAATGCAATGTATCATACTATATATATATATATATATATGTGTGTGTGTGTGTGTGTGTATATATATATATATATATATATTATTTGTATGATTAAAAATGTATATTTTTGTACAATTACTCAATCAATTGTTGGGGTCGTATCAACCCCGAAGCCCAGAAATGTAAACAGGAAACAAAGACCATTTTAAGTTTAAATGTAAAATATACCTACTGGTTTGACGTAAACAACATGCATGTTAATATGATGCACAGCCATAAACAACAAACATTTTAACATGATGTATGTGTGGGGGAAAAAATACATCATGATCATCTAAAACTGTACAAATGGCTTTACTGCGCAAATTATACAACATTTTTAAAAGTAGAATTGATGTAAGTGCTTTTTTAAATAGCACTTTTCACATTTCTGCTATTTTAAAGAAAAATGGATGTGTCAATATTAATGCTGTTGTTTGAACATCTTGTACTTAACCTGCAATACAAAATTGAGGCACAAATTCAGAGATACTTTAGATGGATCTGTGCAAGATGAATGGTTTGCATGCATTTAGCTACAATATATTATCTCATGTACTATTTTCTTGTACAAAATATTTTCTTGTTTAACAACAATCTACAAAGACATGCCTCAAAACAACATTTCTCCTCATACTGTTCTGAACTGTACTAAAATTCACTTCACTAGGCTGTTTACATTGTCACATATCCTCTCTATTAGCAAATAATGAACATCTGAAGGAGGAACATCTGAGAAGATCTCACACTTACACTAAGAACGTTCACAATTTTATTTTCGAACTGTAGTCATATGGATGATTCTCAGCACGTATACATCATCGCATATGTTACTCTTTGTGCTAGGAAGTGAAAAAAAAGGCAAAGTGCGTTAAAGTATTAAAATCTTGCTATTCAAGAAGCATCCATCATTCACTTACCCAGTGCTAAAGACAGCTTGTCGGCACAGAACGCCTCGGCAATCTGCCTGGGATAGCTTTCGCACCTTACATGTTATTGTTCTTGGCAGGCTAATGCATTAACAAGTATGTAGCACCAGGTTTGTTAGATGGATACAGAGCGTTGGGAGGAGGGCTCTCGAACGACAAGATATCTACTTTTCAACTATCGGGCCAGCGTGCCACATGGCTGTTAAACCATCTGCGTGAGGACAAAATGATGAGGCTCTTAGTCTAGGCCGGGGATTTGTTGAAGCCCTGAGAGCATGACATTAAAGGGAAGTGTTTTGTCTGAGATGTCTTTTAATGTTGCCAGTCTTTTGTATAGTTGAGGCGGTTTTGGCTCTCTTCAAGGAACTTTGCCGTTATGAAGAGCTTCCTGTACTTAGTGCTTAATGAGATCGAGGAAAATGCAGACAGACAGAAATACATGGAGGCTAATAGATTAATTCAGAATAGTATGGTTTACAGCTTTGCCTCAAGTTCCCTAAAACAACCCGGCGATGGATTTGGAATACATACATCATGCAGAGGGGCTATTAACATATTTCACAGCGTAATTCATTCACCCCGGTTGCGAGAAGGGCCTCTGCATGGATTGCAAAAGCCAAAGTTTTTCTGAGTGGCACGTGAATGGAGGGTCGTACATCATGGCAGTGGTGCCTGATGGGTTTGGAACAGCACTAAATCATTGAGTGTTGTGGAGAGCTCTAGCCCTGCCAGGTTTCCTCATTGTGCTGCACTGCAGAGCTATCTGCACCACCCACGTGTAGTAATCTTGAATGCTATGAAATTCTCTGTATGACTTGGAGCTGATAGGAAACCACAGATATGTCGAAGGACATTGATGTCTTTTGATATCAGCTTTGAGCCAGGGTGTGATGTTTCCCAATGGATTTCATCCCGTTCGATATTTGTCAGAGCTTGAGACATACAGCGCAAATGTGTCTTTAAGCAAGCTGACAGATGGGAGAATACGCCAGTCTACCTGCATTTTGAATTCTGTCTGTGCTCTTGTGCTCTGACCACTAAGGTCTATAATACCCAGAAAAAAAAGAAAAAAAAAGTACGATGACATTCCCTTTAATCTTGAATGGCAGTACATGATTTAAAATCTTATGAAACCACAGAGCCTTTTGAGCTGATCAACTGAGCTGTTTATCACTCTAGAGAGGCAGAAAAAACACTGATTAGACATTTCTCACTTATTCTAACCTTCAAAAAGTGAATTGGGCACTGGTAAAACATCCACTGTACTGTAATGATTTTAGATGTTGCTTGCACAAAATGGTTTTATGTTTTCTTTGCTGCCAGCACAGCACTTTCCCCCATAACTACTCTGGTTTGGGAGTGCAAAACCATCAGGACTTGTTGCCGTTGCTGTAGTCACTATGCTCCGTTTACAATACCGGTGCAAAATCTGCTGTCCTTACTCTGTCACAATATACCAATCAACTTTCAGCAAGAAATAATCTGGGACAGTTAAACATTGTTACGTGTTTATATGTTAAAGGACAACTCCGGCGCTAAATGAACCTTTGGTCTAATTACACATTGTTACCTAGTCAACCGTTATCTGAGATTTGTTTTCATGATTGCCGAATGTAAATAGTTTTATCTCTAAAAACAGTTTAGCCTATAACGCTAGTATAATGCTAGCATATAGGGCGAATACAGGAAGAAGCCATCTTGGAAAAATAGTCTCGACTAGGGCTGCACGTTTTCAAGTTTTTCATTAACCGTTAACCGAGGCCCTTATCGGTTAATACTCGGTTAACCGCGTGCGCGCCGCAACCTCGAGATACAGAGTTAATTTTTAACACCTTTAATGACTGGTTGGACCCCATTTGAAACGAAATTAATTTATAGAAATAAAACGCAGTGGTAAGTTCAGAGCAGTTAAAGTAGGCGCGTTTCCATCACCCTTCAAACTGAAATTGCCCATTGAAAATAGGCACATTGGCAACACGTCCATTTCGCAAAAACTCCGTATCCGCAAATAATAATAATCATCATCATTATTGTAACATTTTATTAGGCTGCATATGTAGAAGACGCTTTTATCCAAAAAAGGAACAAAGCACAAATAAACACAATATTTTGACGCATATCCAGTGTGTGTGCTTAGTGTGGAGGCTGCGAGACGCCCATGTGAACACTTGCAGTTTCATTGCAGTTCTTTCAGTGGAAACAACTTAAAATACTCTTTCATTTCTGGTCATACAGAAAATAATAATAAATTATTCGCAAATACATTTATTTGCGTAAACTCACAATAACTAGAAAACGTTGTGCTTTAACAGAAGGCGCGCTTCATGATCTCCGTGAACTGAAGCGCGAGAACTGAAACAGCCGCATTCGAATTTGTTCGTTTTAAATTGGACATTTAAAGCTTTTGTAGACTAAAGCTTTAATGTCCAATTTAAAACGAACAAATTCGAATCGAAAGCCAATATCTTCTGACTATGTAATTATGTAGTCAGCTAATTATGTAGGCTATTTCTCTATAAGGTGCATCCGGGGATGGAGATTTGTTTTTAGCAGAAACTGATTTAGAAAACAATAGTTTATTAATAAACAATTAATGCCTCGTTATGTTAGCCTATATTATTTTATTATCAGACACATTTATTATATCTTATAAATCATCTAAATCCCCTTTCTGTAGGCCGTGGTTACGGCTCTTCTCATTCAGCACTGCGGGGAAAATCATTTCCAGGTTCTAATCTGGCCTCAGAAAAACAGTAAAATCTTTTTTTTTCCATATTCATTTGTCAAATATTTTAAATGTTTAAAGGGGCAAAAAATCAAACAAATATCTGAAAATTCATCGATATATAGCCTATATATTTTTGCGCAGCATTTGACGTAGTCCTACAGTTCAAATTAACATTTTGGTGTTCAACTCTGCGTTTTACAAAATACAACAACCGTTCATTTTTCGTTTTGCAATTAGGCCTACGGATTAAATAAGGGGAAACGAATGAACACAAAAGTAGGCTACACTGACCGTTTGGACATATACGAGGCAGAGTTCTTTTTTAAAATTCATAAAGGATACAAGGAATAGCCTACTAGACAAAACCTCAAAGAAATGCCACAATCAAGACTGCGGAGCAGAAATGAGGGAGAAACACACAGAAACTCTGTGACTGTCCCTGCCATTAATAAAGGATGACACACCACGTTTCCTTTTATAAATAATAATGTTTAGTGCGGTGGCTGTGATAGACTACCAACGTCCGTTGCCATTATTTTTGGAATGGCTTATCGCGAAAGGAAAAAAAAATGTTTTAGTCGCATAACACCGTTAATAGAAACGCTGTCATTTCACAATATTTTTTTATCGACAATCAGAAAAAAAAAACGCAAAAGTTTTGTGCAAATATGTATTGACGCCACTTAACCGAGCAAAAAGGTTTCACTCGGTTATCCAATTTTAAACGGTTAATCGGTTAACCATGGACACCCCTAGTCTCGACCAGTCGATCTACGAACGCAGATCCAAGTGCGCTGGTGAGATGTGAATAAGGTGATAAGGTGAGCGCGAACAGTAGGCTACGTGTACATATTGAAGAGAAGTAAACGGTTTGTGTTTGTGTTTCTTCTGGAAAGAACGGACCATGAGATTCTGCACAGTTCAGCGCACTTGGATCGGCGCTCGTAGATCGACTGGTAGAGACTATTTTTCAAAGATGGCTTCTTCCTGTATTCGCGAAGTTGACTGTGTGTATAAAATATCTTCTTATTAAACTTTTTGGACACTGACAAAGTTCTCAATGCTTCGGTTTGAATGTAGGGACCCTTGTTATAATTTCGTGTTGCGTGGGGCTATTTTGAGCCTTGTTAGTGGTAATAACAAGCGATTTTTATTTGTCATTACTCTATGCCCCATATACTAGCGTTATAGGCTAAACTGTTTTTAGAGATAAAACTATTTACATTCGGCACTCATGAAAACAAATCTCAGATAACGGTTGACTAGGTAACAATGTGTAATTAGACCAAAGGTTCATTTTGCGCCGGAGTTGTCCTTTAAGGGCCTATCTATCTAATATTATGGTTGGACATTTACTAAATCTAGAAATAGCTATTTGACTGTATTGACAATGGACATTTTTTTTACACTCGAAATTTGACAGAAATGTTTATTATTTATTTACTATTTATTGACATTTCCAAAGCAGGCATGGTGTAGTTACAATATCTACCAGCAAGGGCTAATGGGACCATTTTAAACAAAGTTTGATGGGACCATAATGAGGCTGTGTTAACCAAAGCTCGACCCCCTGGTGGTGTAATGGTACATGTATTCGTATTGAACTGTTTCGGTTCAAGGCTTCCGGTTCGGTAACCGAACCGAACGATTCCTTGGACCATTTTTCCTGCCGTCAAAATTCGCGCTGGCGCGGCCACCACAATGCTGCGCAACATCAAACGGCAAGGAACGGAACGAAACTGTGCTATTCATTATTGTGCTTCACAGATAGTTTATCAGTTCGGACCAGCAACATCTGTGCAGCGCGAGCCGATCTCGATCAAGCGACACTGTTACTACACAGCAACTACTGAAGTAATAAAATCGCTGCGAGATCTAGTGAGAAGCATTCACATTTCTCCGTAATGAACCGTAGATCTCAATTAGATCAAACAGCGCTGACGTGGAAACCAGGAGAAACATTGTGCCGTGAATGAACTAGTAATACTTTACATCCACAGACCAGCAACATTCACCATGGATTTAATATAGTAACACTAACTGTAACCAGTTTGGCTGGAATTGTGAAATGCTTTCAAGTACTTCACACATCTTTTTCCGGCACTTCAAAACTCAAAAATTATATAACTGAATATATATTTACACAGTGCAGTTTCATCCCAAGACGTCATATAACTGATCTTTTGACCATACATCAACATCCGCCTTTTTAGGGCCCCCTTAAACGTCGGTTAGATGACGTTATCGGATCCTAACCCTTCCCCAGACCTAAACCTACCCCGTCACAAAACTGGCGTTAAAGGTAAAGCGTCAGTTGTATGACGGCCCGGGATCGCCATCTACCGACGTTTAAGGGGGCCCTAAAAAGGCGGATATTGACGTATGGTCAAAAGACGTCCCAAGACGTCAGTTATATGACTTTTTGGGATGAGACTGTGTTAGTTTAAAAGTCAACCATGACGGGGCATGTCATTATGGATTGACCTGTTTCTACTCTGAGATGAGGTGTGCTAGGAAAAGCAGTGCAGAGGTTTTCCTAATCAGCTAATTTGTGCAGTTTCTTCCTTCCTGCAGGCAGCACAGCGGATTATCAAAGCCCGCAATGCATAAACACAATAGCAATCATGTGCTAGAATGCCTGATAGATTCAGAGCCCTGGGATGTAAATGACTCCACTCATGATTACAGCATTTCTGTTTTTGGACTCCCCGTGTTGTCAGAAGACAGACATGCTCTCTTTTTGCAGAACGACGCAGGGGCTTAAAATCAATCGATTTGGTTTATTACAGCAATAGACTACACTGATAGCAGGAAATTGGGAACAATTGTAACATGAAAATGTGCCGTTACATTTGCAAAACAAGCTGGTACAAAACAACTTTATGGTTACATCCACAAACTTTGGTTTTATATGAGAATACGAATTGCTTTCTACCAAACTAACTGCCTTTGTCAAATTTAAAGGTAAGTACATATCTCAAAATATAACCTGTTTTGAATCATTACGGTCAGTTCAGGTTGCAATAGCTGGGTTTCAGTCACGTGATTATGATGACGTGCAAAATTCAGATGTAGGGCAGGGAGTGAAGAGCGCAATGGACGAGATGGAGGAAAGTCCGTACTGTACGACTTCACACGCTATTACAAGAGAAAATCAAACATATGTTGGATGTGATCCTTTTTTTATGAAGAGGAGCGATTTTTCAACTGAATTGAGATTTTCCTGCCATCGAGGCGGTAGATATCAGCAACTACCTCGTCTTACAGATATAATTTGACTTTACAAAGTTCGGAAACTGGTACGTTACACAAACATAGCCATTTAAGTTGTATTAACTCACCTTTGACGAAGTGATCACTGCACACACAGGCATTTTCCCATTTGGCTCCCCCCAACCGCAGACGTAGGTTTGCAAGCCGTTTTTCCAGATTTTTTCAGAAAATTTCTTGCATTTTCCCTTTTGGTACACGATTAAAAGCTCCTTGTTGTTTGATCGATTTAAGTAACCATAAACAATGCAAAACATAGGCATTTTGAGTTTGTTAAAGTTCTTTCTAAATCAACCCGGTCTCATCCCAAGACGTCATATAACTGACGTTTTGGGACGTCTTTTGACCATACGTCAATATTCGCCTTTTTAGGGCCCCCTTAAACGTCGGTAGATGAGGTTATGGGATCCTAACTCTACCCCAGACCTAAACCTAACCCTAACCCTAACCCGTCACCTAACTGACGTTAAAGGTAAAGCGTCAGTTGTATGACGGCCCGGGATATGACTTTTTGGGATGAGACTGTGTTATCTATATACAACAAATCACTTCCTGTCCTCCATTTGACGTCATGAAACCCAGCTATTTGGAAAGACTCTTTTACTTGATTGTTACACAACATGACATTTTGTCATTTTATTGAATCTAACATAAATATAAAGAGTACATTTCCAAGAACTTGGCTCTTGTGATTTTTCCTTTTCTTTATTTTAGACCTATCTATATTATCATAGTTATCAGTCTAAAAAATATTAGTTTCTTAAGAAATTTGGTCAACAATCCATTCCGTTACGGCTTCGAATAATGTACAATAATGTCCCATTCAACAGAGGGCACGTGCCCCCTCAGAAGCAGCTCATTTTGTGAGCAGATGGACATTGATATAATAAATTATACATCTAGAGTGAAGTTAACTAGCAATCATAACACCAGATGATAAGGTGCTCTCAACCTTTGTGCTAAATTAATTTTAGATCAAATGAAGCATGGACAATAATGTACACAATTGACAGGGTTCGTTGATTGCTAAGCCTTTGGTTAGTTAATCTAATCCTTGGCGTTCGTGATTGTGCATGTAATTATGTTGTAACCATGCCAGTATCCAATAACTCTATTCAAACAGGAGTGCACCAAATAAATTGTAACTATTTTCATCATTTATCATTCATGATGTCAATTCTGGCCTTTGTTGATCCTGAAGAAACCCCCAGAGATGATGATGCAGGCTCAGTGTTGGGGGAATACTTTGTTAACCAAAAATAGAACTCATGTCATTCCAAACCTATATGCATTTCTTCTGTGTATCACAAAAGATATTTGAAATAATGAACTGTCCAAGTAAATGAGCTCCAAATGACACACTATTGCATTTCATTGCATGAAAAATAACACATGATTTCTTTCAAAATATTTTCTTTTGAGTTCCACAGAAGAAAATAAGTCTTACAGGCTAGGAACTACATAGGGTGAGTATAAATGATGACATCATTTTCAGTTTGGGGGAAGTTTTAACCTTTCAAAGTGCTTTCCTGTTGTCTTTATGTCATGAAAACAAGACCAGAGCTTTCTGAGGAAAAATTAAAATCATGTTTAAACGCTTCAAAACTTCCCAGGTATTCAGCCAGACTTGAGGACAGAAGCGTTGCTGGGTATTGTTGACATTTACCATAAATATTAACGATTGCCCTCTACCATGCAAGCATACAAGTGCATTCACTCTCCTGCCGGAACAATGCAGTCGACAGCCGGATCACCCCAGGCCTGCACTTGTTTTCATGTCTATTTGAGTCTGCTGTTCCAGGACCAAATCCACTTTGAAAGCCATGTGGAGAGTGAAGATTGGTTCCTGTGCTGACCTCTCTTAGGTGAGCTATGCCTGTTGCAAGGTTACTTGGGGCTGGGTTTATTTGCCAGCTCCCCCTCAGCTATGGGCAAATGTAGATTACCCAGATTAACCTCTTACATGAGGTCATCACATGCAATATAAGAACTGCATCTGATTCTTTCCTGTGCCAGAACGTTACTTGCTACTTGAAATTGCAAATTTGTTCATTTTGAAAATGCAGGTCACTTTGAAATGAAAGCAATTGTGATGATGTAGGTCACTGCAAAAGTTTAGGTAAAAGCACGCAGCTCAATGAAAAGGGAAATTATAATCGGCAAACACAAATAGGTGGCAATTAGTACCAAAATAAAAGTCCCATTTAGTCGCGTTTAGTTATTTATTTGCATTCATTTGTGTCAAATCAAATTTGTTAAGAGTGTTTATTTTCATAAGCCACACCGATAAGGATTATAATGTGTAGGGTTGGGTATCGAGAATCGAGTATCGATTGGAACCGAGACTAAGTTTTCGTTTTTCCCGGAATCGTTCAAAAGTTAAAATTTCGATTCCTAGTTTCGATATTCACAGTCCGCCGAGCGGAAGAAGAAACCGCTGAACAACACCAACGAAGAAGCATCTACCGGAAGTGTTGGCATAACCACGCGAGTCGAACATGATACCTTACGTCGGCGGTCCAAAGTGTGGCTTCACTTTTCTAAAAATAAGGAAATCTCGGCAAAATGCAAAATTTGTGACAAAAGGAGTATTTTTACAGAAGGAGTATTTCCTTCAGAAAGGATTATTTCCTTCAGAAAGGCCGTTGGTTAGCAAGGTTAGCTAAACTTTTTGGACCCTGCCTCTTAAAAGAATCGGAATTGAGAATCGTTAGGAACCGGAATCGAAACAAGGAATCGCAATCGGAATCAGAATCGTTCAAATTCAAACGATACCCAACCCTAATAATGTGTCCCCTCACTTTTCAGAGAGTTGAAAGACAGTGGTGGGCAAGTTTCCCCCATGCCAACTGCCATGATGGACCTCACTGCAGAAGCCGTCATCATTTTTGAATTGATTTCTGTGCCTGCAAATCGCTCATGTGTCAAAAGCCTCTCTTTTCAGCCTCCTCTGAGATCTCAGGCAGGTGTTGTTCGAACAAACCAGGTATCCACATTCCTCCATGAGCACAGTGGCAAGACCAACAGCTGAAAATCTGTCATTGTTAAAAGGTGACATCAAGTTAACAAAGAGGTCGGCAGGCACTTCAATAACCCGTTTGAGAGCAGCGGGCACAGATCCATATTTATCAGAGCGTGGCTGTAAAGTCATGCATGACTGGGCTCATTCTCGTCCATTGTTTGGGAGATGATGGCGCTATTACTCATACGTTGTGTTTAGATACACAGCTGGAGACCAGATGATCATTATTGTCACCGTAAACAAAGGCAATGAAATATTCCCACATTATAACCAAATAGCACTTCCAAACAGCTTATGTTGATGTGCTTTCATATAAGCCAGATTAAAATGACTCTTGACCATCTGTTTTTATAGGCTCATCCGACTATCCGTAATACTACAGTTCAACGTAATCATTAGTGTTGATATCTCATTTGGTCTTATACTGTATAGAGGCCCTGAAAGGATTCGGACACTTAAAGCTTGACTGAAAAGAAAATGTTATATAAATAATCTTAAAGGGTTCTGTCAGGCACTTCATATACAGAACCTTTTAGGGGTTCCCCTTCATGGAATAATCATATTGATTTAACTTTAATGTAATTAATCCTATAAATTATAGCTTGTAAACATGCTTTATCACTAGAACAGAATGTCTCCTGTGAATGCGCCCTGAGAGAGGAACGAGATGGGCAAGATGACACAATGGGGCAGAACATTTTTTTTTTATTGATCCCCATTACATTTTTTATTTACAACTGATTTCCATTGTATCGACCAATAACAACAACAACACTGAGACATAGACTTCTCAAATTATTTACGTTCCATAGAATAAAGAAATGCATACTGGTGTGTATGACAAGAGGATGAGAAAATAATAGTGGGATGTTTCATTTGAGGTGAACTATCCCTTTAATAAGCAGTTTTAAGGATACGATTTGCAAACAACTAGCATCTGTTACACAGTCAACGAACTGCTGTCATATGATGTAATGTTTATAGACAGTGATAAATATGGGTGGCTGTGTTGAAGGATGTAGAAGCGCAGCGTCCTGTGGACGCTATGTAATTTAATTGGGAGGTGTTGAAAGGACCTCTCTGGAGTCACGCCATCTGTACGCGTTAGATGAGTTGAGATTTTGATGAATGTACATAAGTCTCTATAGCTTGCCCTTCAATCCTAATGAAACTTGTACATTTGTTTTCAGGGCTGTCATGCACAATTATTATTATTATTATTTTTTTTTTTTTGCTGGGGCACCAGTGGTAGTCCTGGGTAAGATCAAAACAGTGCTGTTTTACACAGGTCACAGTCTGAAGCTTTTTCTGCTTCTACGAATCAGGCCCAGGCCCAGAAGACCACAGACATACCCGAGGTGGGGCAGTGAGGTGGAGGACAGTTATGTGAGTGTCTTACACTTACCTGTCTCCACTGGGCGGCAGGGGATACGTTAGAACGTGAGTGACCGGGTCCTCGAACCACACCAAGCTACTGGCAAACAAGAGGGGGCTGAGGGGTGTAAGGCTATGCGGGGTCACACACCACCAGACTAGCCCTCTTAGCACCCAGGATAACACAGTCTCATCCCAAAAAGTCATATAACTGACGTCTTTTGACCATATGTCAATATCCGCCTTTTTAGGGCCCCCTTAAACGTCGGTAGATGGCGATCCCGGGCCGTCATACAACTGACGCTTTACCTTTAACGTCAGTTAGGTGACGGGTTAGGTTTAGGGTTAGGTTTAGGTCTGGGGTAGAGTTAGGATCCCATAACCTCATCTGCCGATGTTTAAGGGGGCCCTAAAAAGGCGAATATTGACGTATGGTCAAAAGACGTCACAAAACGTCAGTTATATGACGTCTTGGGATGAGACCGGGTTGCCCAGGAATAGAGAAGTTTGCTATTTTTCTGAAAATGTGAGTACCTCTGGCCCCGTTTTTACGGAAAGTCAGTGGCGGAACAGACGTACACATAACAAAAAAGCTCCAACCGGCCCTCCACTGGCTGGAGGGAGTGGATCGGTGGCCACTCCAAGAGCAACTTCACTATCCCTGGATGTCACTTCCCAGTGTTTCCACTTCCGTATTTATACCAGAGCTGCGGGGCGGAGCATGTAATCACCAAGCCAATGTTGAATTGGCTTGATTAAATAGTTGTACGAAGAAGACAGGCTCTTTAAGCGTGATCTCCATTCAGTCGGCGTCGACTACGTATGATGTTCTCGACTGAAAAGGAACCCATTATTCCGAGTTTGATAAGAAGATAAATAGATGAAAAACGTATTTGTTGCTTGAGATAATCAGACATAGCTTACTATACTCAACGCATTCTCACCCCAAGGCGTCACCTTTGACCATGCTTCAATATTTGACGTTTTAGGCGCCCTTTAGCGTCACTTACATGACGCGATCCTACGGCGTCATCTAACTGATGCTTAAGGAAAGCGTCAGTTAGAGGACGCGGTTAGGTTTAGGTGTGGGGTGGGGGTAGGGTACGCGCGATCCTAGGGCGTCATCTAACTGACGCTAAAGGGCGCCTAAAGCGTCAGATATTGAAGCATGTCCAAATGCTTCCCAAGGCGTCAGTTAGGTGACGCCTTGGGAGTGAGAATTGGCTGCTATACTATATAATCACCCAGGTGAAAAAGACGTACAATTAAGTGTATTCAAAATGCATTACATTATATTTGTATTGTACTAAAAACATATTTAAGTACATTTTTAATACACTTAATTGTACGTCTCAACTCAACTCAACTCAACTTTATTTATAGAGCACTTTCAAGACCACAAGTGGAACCAAAGTGCTGTACAAAATGAATAAAATAGAAAGTAAAAAAAAATACGTCTTTTTCACCTGGCTTATAGCTTACTTTAGCATGTTGCGAAAATTCCACTGAACTAATGTCCTAATTACACTATTAGGCAGCTCTTCAGTGCTCTTGTCCCAAAAAAAAAGAAAAAAAAAAAAGAAAGAAAAAATAGGCAAAACATAAAATCTGGGCAGCTGGCAAATGCTGTTGAAACAGTTTGACCGAACAAATTTGAACAAAACCTTTAGCTAACACTCATATGCATTTGTCGATCACTAATGCCGGACAGTTTAATTCATAGATAAAGTGACTTTGAAAGCTTAATAAGAAGATAATTAGTACATTTAATGGCTTGAATCTAATTTAGTGAAATGGGTCACTGAAACAAGCACATGTACGAGTCCCAATGAATTGAGCTTCCACTGACCTTTAAAAAAAAAATTCAGACACATAAAATGATTGTGATTATGTGGTAGTTGGAGAATAGAAAAAAAAGTTCTATTGTGTTGACAACAGGTTTGGGAACAAATGACTTTTCTAAATGACTCGCTCAGATTGTGTCCGGATTTTCCTTTGTGCATGTGTTCTTTTGACTACTGTTCTGAAGGTGATAAAACAGCAGGAATCGCGATTTCCGCTTTGTTCACTGTGAATTGTGTACTTCAACGAGGAACCTGCAAAGACAGTGAGGGCTCTGAGGAGTCTGTGGTTTGTACATCTCAAATGGAAGTGAAATGATGAATGACTCCCTTTAACACTGAAAAGTTCACCCACATCCACATATGAAATCACTCGCATATAAACAACTGAAGCATGCATTCACGTTTTATTTTGTATGGATGTGTATGCACGCATCGGGTTTATATGTATATGCGAGCATATTTAGCATATTATTAAGAGCACTTCTTTTTCACATAGGCACCTTCACACATCACATGAAATGTATTTATTTCAGCAAATTACATCATTCACACAGTGACTCAGGCACATAAAAATGTACTATCTGCCTAAATTAAAGTGATTTGTGAATCATTGTGTGTAAAGTGAGTTTTATTTTATTTTTTTTTTAATAATTTATTCACCTTCAAGTCAATGAAATGAATCCATTCAACTTTAGTGATACAATGCATGACTTCTGAAGTGATACGATCACTTTAAACAAAACAAAATTCAAGTGCTTATTCATTCTCAAATGATTTTGAAACATTAGTCTACAAAGCCCAAGTCAAATAGCATAACATTTTTTGGGCACTATGCGTACTTGTAAATTTTGAGCCAAACTTAAAACGGTGCCGAAAGATATGCGGGGCTTATGTGGTGCCGACTCGTGATGTGTGAAACAAGTCTTTGTTTCTGAACTTTTTTCATGCAATAAAGAAGAGCTGTAAATTCAAACAGTGTTTTGTCTCACAATTGCTCCAGAGAAATCTGAGAGCCTGTTGACCTGTTGGATTTGGAAGCATATGCAGCACTTTAATTGGGAGTCTCGCGCATTTAGACTGGACAATGAGCATGAATCATTACGTGGATCTCATCCAACTCGCAGACTAGATAGCCTTGCTTTCTCTGCCCACTCTCTCCCTTTAAACACAACTCATCACAACAGATAAAAGAGAAAAGCGAATCCTATCCATTAAATTCTATCACGGCGACCACACACCCCATCTCTGTTAAACAGGCAGTTAAGATGCCCTTGTTCTCCTGTCTCTCTTGTGAATACAGGTTTATCTACTAATCTAGATCTGCAACCTGATGCACAGAGACCCAATGCTCCCAAATGTCATCAGGGTTTTTATCCGCTATATTGTGCAATATGTCCAGCAAAATTGTTGTAGTGTTCTGTTTGGGTTGGATGGTGGCCATGTGATTAAAAAGCATAGTTTGGGGTGGTGATGGCGCAGTGGATAAGACACATGCCTTTGGTGTGAGAGACCCGGGTTTGAATCCACTGCGAGACACCAATGTGTCCCTGAGCAAGACACTTAACCCCTAGTTGCTCCAGAGGCGTGCGACCTCTGACATATATAGCAATTGTAAGTCGCTTGGGATAAAAGCATCAGCTAAATTAATAAATGTAAATGTAATGTAAATGTTTGGGCTTCTGCCCCCCTCTGTGACTCGTGGTTATAGTAATGGGTGTAACATTTCCAAAACACACTCAAAGCGACTGACCAATCAAAACTCAATGGTCCAGTCGACCAATCAGGGTACACTGCACTTTTCAGATGGAGGGGCAGCATAGAGACCGAAACTAAACAGGGGTGTGTTTCCCAAAAGCAACTATGGTCGAATCTTCCGTCATTAACTTTAACTACAGACCATGGTTAGCTAACAATGCCTTTTGGGAAATGACAGACTGGAAAGAGAGGTGCAGCATCAATGTTTTTTTTGTTTTGTTTTAACATTCAAGCATATAAACCTAACAAAATCAAAACTTCTATTTAGGCATAATATGACCTCTTTAAAAAGTAAAAAAGTAATCATAAGAGACGATTTTTGCCAGCTTATACATATTACGAGTTGTCAGGAAAGCATTAGCTCAAGAGTCTTAAAGGGATACTCCACTTTTTTGGAAAAAGGCCCATTTTACAACTTCCCCAGAGTTGAACAGTTGAGTTTTACCGTTTTCAAATGTATTCAGCCGATTTAGAAGAATATCAGTAACCAGACAGTTTCTGGTCACATTGACTTCCATAGTATGTTTTTTCCTACCATGGAAGTCAATGAGACCAGAAACTGTCTGGTTACTGATATTCTTATAAATATCAGAAAATCGTCTGAATGGATTCGAAAACGGTAAAACCCAACTGTTTAACTCTGGGGGAGTTGTAAAATGAGCCTATTTCCAAAAAAAGTGGAGTATCCCTTTAATACAACATGAAAATATTTGGGGAATTTTTAGGCAGTGAATGTTTCAGTGCACTGGGATCATTTGGATTAACTGGACAGCCTTAATAATGTTGCAGCACATGTATCTAGTTATTTAGGAATAGTTCAACAAAATCTGAAAATTTACTCACCCTCATGTCACTCCAAACCTGCATGACTTTCATCTGTGGAACAAAAAATAAAATAGTATAAAGAATGTTTTTAACCAAACATTTTGGACTATTGACATTCATTGTAAGGACAAAAATACTGAGAGATTTCTCAAAATATCTTCTTTTATGTT
The DNA here is from genome assembly GCF_988280905.1 of Pimephales promelas. NCBI lineage: Eukaryota > Metazoa > Chordata > Actinopteri > Cypriniformes > Leuciscidae > Pimephales > Pimephales promelas. Next base: position 30,928,531 of record NC_142771.1, read on the forward strand.
CCACAGAGGAAAATCATACCGGTTTGGAACCAAGTGAGGTGATTAAACGTAACGATGACAATTTTTTTATTTTTTTGCAAAATCTTTTACTTTAACATTTGCTAACATCAACTAGCTAGCCTGCAGAAACTGTTCTTGAGATTTCTTCAAGTCCCATATCATAAAAAGTCATTAGTGGATATCACTTTTAGATTGTGGATATATGTGTGAAATTTGAGAATTAATGACTTTTCTACAGAACAAATATGTTTGTGGTCTGATGTCAGAGCTTATGACAAGTCTGGAAGGTTTTACTAAAAATGTGGCATATTTCTTATAAATAAAAATTGGATCAATGTGATTTTCAGAATCATTTTGAAGGTATTGGATTGCCCACCTAATACTGACCCCCACATTTATTTTCTCTACCCAGTTGACCTGAAGCATGCCTCCTTTATCTTACCCCATTTCATTTAAGCTTGCAGATGGAGAGTGTCACTGTAAATAAAATGGATTACTTTTCAAGAGCTTGTACTGCCAGTCTCTAATACCTGACTTGAAAGATATTTACCACAACAGTCTATCTCCATTTTGCTAAAAGCAGTGTTTGACTGTTGAAGGTAGGGATTCTTTTCAAAGCTAGGGGAAAATCATTTGCATGGAAATCTTTTCATTGTGCTAAGGTGATTTGAGAAAGCTCTATTAGTCATGCAAAAAATGGAAAAAAGAAGAAGTGACTAATGAGTCGGGCAAGACTTTCATCATCCTTCCTACAGTATATTCCAGCAGCCATGACACAGTCTGGTCAAACTCATAGCTTGGTCATTTCCATCCAAGAAATGACAATGGTGTGGTAGAGTAATGGTGACATTTAAAAAAAAAAAATTGTAATTACTACTAAAGATTACAGATTACCACTGCATTTTGCTGTCAAGATAAATATGCTCTATTATTTACAAAGATGGACTGATTAGCTCATTTTAATCAAATTTTGTGGCTCACTAGAGCAGTTTTCTTTGAGATATGAGTGGAGTCGTTGCACATGCACTGACAATGCTTATTAAAGCATTAAAATGTTTAGACCTTTAATGAGTTTGCATGGCTAATTTATCAATTCAATGAACGTATCTGTGACGCTGTGCGGAGAAACAGAGCTGAGGCTGGGTCCAAACGCAGTGTAGCTTTATTAAACAAACTTAAAACAAGACACTAGAAGCAAGACTCGAGAAACGTGAAAGCACCAACGTAACACACATAAATTCAACAACCAACAAAGACAGGGCAGAAACACAGGGCTTAAATAATCAAGGACAAACGAGCTAGACAAGATAACATGGGGGCGTGAGAAATGAGAAACACCTGGGATAAATAATAGACGGGCAATAACTAATAACGAAAACACACACAATCACTTCGTGACAGTATCAGTTTAGTGCATCTTACATAGAACACAGCTTGCTTATTAGTGTAAATTTATAGCGTTATATTATTGCTATTAAATGCTATTAAAAATACACTACGACTTCTACTTAAAAGGAATCAATTAATTAATTCTATTTGAATTACAAACATGTCTTATAGTTACTTAGATTAATCTCTGATGGCCACATTATTGTTTAGGTATTGGCTTGCACAGCTTGACTGTGGCATGATTATTATTTATTTATTTATTTATTTTTGCGTTTTGTCACTTTTAGTTAACTGTTTTGCAATGTTATATTATATGTCAGAAAATATTGCCATTTTTATTGCAAGTTATGGTAAGACTGAAATGTCAATCATTAACCTCATGCACTGTAAAAATGAATATGCTTTATTTAATCAAAAATTGTGGCAACAGATTACAAGCAATATTATTAATTAAATTTAACAAACCAGAATTGAGTAATAATTAATCAAATTAATTCCTTAAAAGTTAACCATTTAAAATGAGTAAAACAACAACCAAACAAACATAAATTGAAGTCACCATTATGGTGATCGGTGTTTGCTTTAGGTTTGTTTTAAAATTACGCTAGTAAGATAATTAAACAATAACTACATACAGTATGTAGGCCTAATGCTAGATAAGGTTTTGCAAGCTAGTGAATTAGCAGGTTTTACTTTACATTTTATCTATATGTAACGCGGCTAGAGTTTTGACATCGAGACAATGAATGGGGTTTGTCTAATTCTTTCCTTTTCGCTTCTTTATCGTCATCAGTCTTTTTCCTTTTACCCGTCTTTGTTTTATGAGCAGGTGCCACTCGAGAAATTAGCAGTTTAGGTTGTTTCTCCACCATTAGCACAGCTGTGGCACACCGGCAATCTGAATTTTGAACGACGGTACGTGCTGTGCAAGAGAGGGGTGTGATCAGTGCATACACGAGTGTAATTGACACTTTTAAAACATTCCTCCTGGCTCTGATTGGTTGTTTCTGACCGGGAGCGGTGTATTTCTACAAATGGCAATAGGATCACTGGGAGAAGCCAGAGGAGCTTGATATTTTTCACCATATCTGTCTCATATTCTACTGTCAGGAAAAAAAAAATCAAAAATCAAAATATCAAATATGTATGCATGTATATATATATATATATATATATATATATATATATATATATACACTGTAAAAAAATATTTTCAAGATTTGTTATCACAACATATTTTCTTTTGTCAAATCAACTTTATAATAATTTATTTAGTTGAGATAACTTATTATTTTGAGTTTCTGATGATTAAATTAATCTCCTTCATTGTATTAACTCACTTTGTCCAGTTCAATGAACTTAAAATTTTAAGGCAACCAGGTTACTTACTTTGTTAAGTTAAACCAACAATATTTTTTACAGTGTATATACAAAAGTTACCTACTTAACATATGCACTGAAATATTCCATAAAAAATAAATAAGGATTGTCCATTTTAAGAATTACCTGTGACCATTGTTGACAACAACATTCCCAGTGAAATGTAACACTAAACACCATAAAAATGACACAGCTATTCACACTATTATCACACAGTGTAACTTTATTTGTACACTTAGTCTGCACTGACTTACAGTAAAATTCTAAATATATTATTTTATTGTGAGAAATCACTCATAATATCTCATTCAAGTTAACAGGCATGAGAAATGTACTTATAGCCACCATGAAACTGCTCTTTTATTGGATTTCAAAGCCTCTGCAATAAAATAAACAGTCTGTTTAATCCTGCTGTGTGGTCTCTGTAATCTTGCAGAGCTGCTGGTCAGCCGTCCCATAGGAAAAGGAGAAACTTGTCACGGAGGAGCAGGGAAGGAGTGACAGCTCCCGGTGGAGCTGCAAACGCTCAGCCACGTCCATTCAGCAGCTATCTGACACGGACAGTCTGTCAGAGATGTCCTTCTGCAAAAGTGCCCAGATAACCAGACTACAAGTAGACCTGCCTCTCTCTCTGGAAACATAGTGTTTGAAAGTTCCCCTTCCTCAGAGAGCTCGGCGGCCGTGCTTAAAGTGATCTTGGAAGATGTGCTGTGACATTTTCACTCACCAAAAACGTGCACAAGGAGGAGGAGAAGTTAAGTTTGACAGCAGACAGCTAAAAGCGCAGGCATGCTGAAGACTTCCATAAATGAATTTCATCTTGATATTTTATTTGATGAATGCTAAAAGGCAGTTGAGTGAAGACCAATTACACTCCACAGAATCTTTGGATGCATGAAAGTTAATTGAAGCGAAAGAAGTTTGGAAAGTTAATGGACAGACAGGCTTTTTTGATTAGAGTATGGAAGTGCTGATTATGAAAGAAACTTGGACCCTCATTATAACTCCTGCAAAGACAGAGCTGCAAGAGAAACTGACCTTTGTTTCAATTTTTTTTTCTTTAAATGTTGTTGCATTGATCGTGCTGTTGTTGGTGAAGGACATGTTGTCAAGCCTGAACGGATAGCTCTTAGTATGGAAGGCCAGCTTTAGCTTCAGGCTCCTGACAATCACTTGATCGATAGGATTTGTCAGTAGTGTTTGTTCTCACAACATAGTGAGGTCCTTAGACAGCATTTTATGGGCAGTGTAGGTACTAGTTCTCTGAAAAGTTCAATTATATAGGTTTTGAAACATTATATTCATCCAATTGAAGGAATTTTGGATGTGCATGTCAGAATTCAAGCTTTCAAAAATTATGAGTTTATATATTATGGTATAGTTTGATAAATAGATATACATTATAAATACAGTTTGAATGAAATCCGGGTGTGCTACATCTAATATGTCACTGTCATGTGACCTACCAGTGTCAGTTGCGTCACTTCCGTCATTTACACATCCTCTCCCGTGGCCCTTTTGGGTTGGTAAAGTGTCAATCGAATGTGCACTCCAGAGTCTCGGCAGAAGTAGTAGGTCATTCAGGTTTTTTTAATACTATGCATTCAAACATACTACTCATACTACTGGAATACTCCCCCCCCCCCCCCCCCAAACCCCGCCCCACACTATATAATAGGGAAGAATTAGCAACCGAATTGACTTTTTAGACCCAATTTTGATTGATTTGATTCAAATTGTTCATATTCGTTGTACGATTATGCTAAACTCAACCAACCCAGGGTCATTACAAAAATCTGCCCGTAGACAGTTATGTAAAATTATATTCTGCATCATGATACATTGCTCTTGCATGTTTCATGACACTTTCAAAGTGAAATGAGCCCCGCACATGACATGCAGACAAAAATATATATATCATAGCCACGACTTTTTAAATTAATTCCCAAGGACTTAATATAAAACTAATTCCAAATAATTAGTTCTCTCATTTTAGTTCAATCATGGCCTCGAATTAAGAATTTATTCTCTCTTTTTAAATAAACCATGGCCTCGCTTTAAGAATTTATTGTCTCCTTTTAGATAAATCATGGCCTCAAATTAAAAAAAATTCAAATTCTCCCATCGTTTCAGTAAATCGTAGCCATGTTGAACTAATTTGTTCCCTAATTTTGATTTAACTAAAACAAGGGAACAAATTATTACAATGTGGCAACCGATCCATCCATCTTCTTCTGCTTATCAGGGGCCGGGTCACGGGGGTAGCAGTCTAAGCGGAGATTCCCGGACTTCCCTCTCCTTAGACACTTCCTCCAGCTCTTCTGGGGGGACACCGAGGCGCTCCCAGGCCAGCCGAGAGACATAGTCCCTCCAGCGTGTCCAAGGCGTGTCCAATGGGACGTGCCCGGGAAGGCGTCCAGGAGGCATCCGGAACAGATGCCCGAGCCACCTCAGCTGACCCCTCTCGATGTGGAGGAGCAGCGGCTCTACTCTGAGCTCCTCCCGAGTGACGGAGCTTCTCACCCTATTTCTAAGGGATCGCCCAGCCACCCTGCGGAGAAAGCTCATTTTGGCCTCCTGTATCCGGGATCTTGTCCTTTCGGTCATGACTCAAACCTCATGACCATAGGTGAGAGTAGGAACGTAGATTGACCGATAAATCGAGAGCTTCGCCTTGCGGCTCATCTCTTTCTTCACCACAACAGACCGGTACATCGACCGCATTACTGCTGAAGCTGCACCGATCCGTCTGTCAATCTCCCGTTCCATCTTTCCCTCACTCGTGAACAAAACCCCAAGATACTTAAACTCCTCCACTTGAGGCAGGAGCTCTCCACCAACCAGAAGTGGCAACGAGGCAACAATTTAGTAAATAGAGGGAATAAATTAAATTGTGCACACAATTTACTTCAAACAAGGGAAAGAACATGTAAAACGTGCTGACGTATTCAGTTGAGAGAACAAATTGTACAAATTTGTGGACACGATATACACATTTTGTCTGCTTGTCGTGCAGGGCTCCGCACAAAACAGACAAACAGGTAACACTTTACAATACGGGTGCACTAATATGCATTAATTCATGCTTAACTAATGCACAGATAATCATGAGTTAATGTATAATTAATGAAGAACTAAACCATTAATTAATGATTACTGCATCAGCAACTAATAAAGAGTCTATATGATTAATAGATTAAGTAATACATGAATTGCTATTAATTCAATGTGTCATTGTGTATTAATTCCTTAATAACATATTTTATTAACTAATAGTGCAAATTAATGTGTTAATTACCACAATTAGTCAAAGCAATGCACTTCATCTACCAGTTGTCAGCTTTAATTAATCATTAGCTAATGATTTGCAAAGGTGTCATTATGTTATGACTTTACTCGTTGGGGCACATCATTTTTAACTAGTCATTTAGTAATTGTAGTAATTTGCACATTAATTTGCACTAACAATGAAGTAAATAATCATGTATTAATGCATATTAGTGTACCTGTCATATTATCTGTAGGTTGAAATACAAGGCTTTGGCTCATTCTGGTTATTAACATATTAATTAACACTATTAGTTAAAAAAATAGTTATTATGGAATTAATCCACAATTACATATTTAATTAAAAACAATTCATGTATGAACTAATACATTAACCAACAGACTCTTAATTAGTTCCTAATGTGTTAATCATTAATGAATAGCTTAGATAAGAATTAGTAACACATTAATGCAGTATTATCTGTGCATTAGTTAAGCATGAATTAATGCTTATTAGTGCACCCGTATTGTAAAGTGTTACCGACAAACATGAACATTTTAATTAAATATATCAAATAAGCAACAAAATTGGATATAATTTGTATACTAAATACGGTTTCTTACTCTTAGATAAGGCTTAAACTAACACAGTCTCATCCCAAAAAGTCATATAACTGACGTTTTGGGACGTATTTTGACCATACGTCAATATCCGCCTTTTTAGGGTCCCCTTAAACGTCGGTAGATGGCGATCCCGGGCCGTCATACAACTGACGCTTTACCTTTAACGTCAGTTAGGTGACGGGTTAGGTTTAGGGTTAGGTTTAGGTATGGGGTAGAGTTAGGATCCCATAACCTCATCTACCGACGTTTAAGGGGGCCCTAAAAAGGCGAATATTGACGTATGGTCAAAAGACGTCCCAAAACGTCAGTTATATGACGTCTTGGGATGAGACCGGGTTGCTTAAACCTATATTTCAGGCAAAGGCTAAGCTCAAGTTGCGTGACACCGACTGCTTCACAGCTGTTTCTTTGCCGGTGCAAACACTGACATAAATACCATGTGGTCAATTTGCAGATTGGCTTTTTATTTAGAAATTTAAATTTAAATTTTGACCGCATAGATATTGCATTTTACCCTCAATGAATGTTTTGGAAAATGACTGTTTTGAAAATGACTGAACCACAACACTTTTAACATAAACTCAAACCTGAGTCAAAGAGAAACAGACCCGGTTGGTTTTACTATTGAAACATAAAGGTCTGAGACCTATAATAAGTGTGTATCAGGCAGCATGGCTAAGCCTGAACTCTAAGGAAAACGAAAAACAGCAATAGCCATTGTCTTGCAGCAAATGCCAGTGGTAGAGCCCTGGGGGCACTTGTTGGCAATTACGCTTATCTAAATTACCATGAAACAAAATAAACAATAAATGGCACTTTAGAATCATTGCGCTTTATTCTTTGCGCTACCCTCTGTGCTGAAGTGAGGTTTATATTTTATTCATATCGCTCTAATCTTGCAAGGGGAGAGCAGCACTATTGTTTGCAATCACAGCTGAAATAGAGCAATTATTTGAAGAGGTTATCACCACTGCCCTAGACGTAGCACATATAGTGAACAATCAAGTTGTACAGTTGTGTGCTCGGCAACAGCAAAAAGTCCAGGAATAATATAGTTTTCTTTTCGAGGGCTTGTTTATGACCTGTCATCTCTGTTGTGCACAGACACTTAATTATTGTTTCCAGGACACGACTGCTGGCAAATTTGATGAGCTGGACTGAGTAAAACTAAAATATACTGTTTTAATGACATGGAAAGAGGAAAAAGCATTGCTGTGAATTAAGATGCAAACTTCATTCTTAATAAATAACAGGTAGATTTAATCACTTTCTCCAACTCCAAACAGTCATATATTACTGCTAATGAGAGGAAGGCCAAATAGATATTACCTGCTCTAGTATTGTGCTTCTCAACTGGTTTGTCCATAGACCACATTTACTGCAGTGGCGTCATTTTTTTTTTTTTTTTTAACGGGAATGAAAGCGAGGCTGTGAAGGATAGATGTACATCTCTGGGCTGTACTGTTATTTAAGTGTCTTTGTTCTGCTGAAACACTGAAAAATACCTTTCTTAAAAAAAAGAAAGAAAATAAATGTATGTATATGAAAGTTTTCTTAATAGAAGGTTTTACAAGTGTTTTACGTGAAGTTTATTTAATGTCTTATGAGAAGTCTGTAAAATACTGGATAGGTTTTCATTACTTTGTCACCTCCCTAGCATTATTATTGAAATGCTGCAAACTAGGAAGTTATAAAATTGTGGGTGGAGGGTGTGTGGGTGTTGATTTGTGGGTTGGAAAGAAGAATTGAAGTGCAACATGAGACAATATGTGACATGAGATGTGAAGCAGAAAGGGAAAGGCAACTCCATATGTTAGTAGGTGTCGCCACAAATTTGCATTTAAATAGTGTGATTTTGTTCTATATCTGTTTATAATGATGGCAAACATTTTAACACAACTGCGGGGTTCAGCGGGTATAAATCATCTTTACTTATCTTAATCTTTACTGACAATAATAAGATACATTATGGAGATAGTTGTAACCAAAGGGACTGTTCAATACACTGTTGATATGACAACATAGTGTTATTTTCCTATTATTCATACTATTATAATATTTAGAATTAGCTTTGTGTTTATATTTCACATTTCATTTTAAATTTAGTATGAGTTTTAGCATTGTTTTGTTCTTGTTTTATTATTAATATTATTTTTAATTTACCTTTTATATATATTTAAATTTTAGCTTTATTACTTCCAACTTATTTCATTACTTAACATTTCATTTAATTTATATATTAATGTCATTTCATTTATTTCATATTTATATATACATTGATTTCTGTAAACAACAACACTAAATCTGTAGATGCAAAAATCTACAGGTTATTAATTTTGACAACAGCTCACTTAATGGTATTGGTAATCTATAATGGGTGCAAGATGTCTTTACCAATGGGTCTGTTGCCCTGCTTTGGCAAATAACCTTTTATTTAATTGGCCAGAAAGAAAAAGAAGACTAAACATCTGAGGGCTAAACACTAAGACTGATATTTATGATTCAATTTGTAGAGGTCCTACAGTGTAGTTTGCATATGTGTGTGTGTGTGTCAGCCAGTGTGTATGTTTAATTTTTTGAAAGCCTTGTTTTGATAAACGCCATAGGTCTCCGGAGGCAAAAATTCAATTTCAATCGATAGATTAAAAAAAAAAAAAAAACTAATTACTATGTTTACGGCAGTGTGTGATTTTTTTTTTTTTCGGTGACATTTTCAATGAATTATGCAGTGATTGAACTACCTGCATTCATTGTTTTACTGATTTAATAATTCATGGTCTTTGGCTTTTGGATGCACAGTGGGGCGACCGCTGTGTGTGCAGCTTTGGGAAGCTAAGTGCCTTATTAATATCACAGGTGATGGACTCCCCAGTTTTAATGAGCTTCACTGTCAGCCTGAACTTTATAGATTACTTCAAGGAGGGTCTCAAGGGACTTCAAGAACATACTCACAAGATTGTTTGTTACTATTAAGGGTGCTGACAGCCCCGGTTCAAATAAAGATGCATGTAAGTGCACCATAAAAAAACACTTCCTTAAAACTGTTTACAATAACATCTACTGTATGTGTGAAGCATAACGACAAATAATAATAATAATAATAAGAAGAAGAAGAAGAATAGTTCAAACGCTATATTTTAGAACATCAAGCTTCTGTTTGTCACATGACCATTACTGCTTTCAAAGCATGATAAATTGTGTGAAAATTTGCATATAACAAGCATCTCCTTTATCCGTCACCAAGTTATGTAACAATGTGATGCATATTACAAAATGTCCTGTTACTTCATAATGGAAGAACAATGATGACATTCAGCTTTATTGCTGACAACCATATATATAAATATACATATATAACACACTAATTATGAAAGGTATATTTAAATTTTTTGACGTAAATTAATATTTTTATACTTAATGTATTTTACACACATTAAATTGATTCATATTGACAGTAAAACCTTTGAAAAAAAAACTTATTAAGCATCTCAACTGTTTTCATCATGTATATGAAAAAAAAGAAAAGTTTTTTTAAATTGCATTTAACTGATTATTACTTAGAATAAGGGCCAATCCCAATTCTACCCCTTACCCCTTCCCTTTCCCCTAGCCCTACCCCTTCGCCTTCCCCTTGACCCTTGAAACAGAGTGGCAATGCGTAGGGGTGAAAATAGTCCCCTAAGAAATGGGACACCACTACGCCTCCGTTAAACGTCATTATAAGTCGTCGCTAGCGCCTACGTCACAGGAGATGCGCCGATGTTTATCACAACTTCCAAGATCCCGTCGACAGCTGCAGTTATCTCAGTCGCGTGGGTTACAGCTATTTTCTTGCATCTTGTGAAGTTCGCAGGAAACAACGGAGACGACGAAAATATGTTGCGGGACTATCGTTAGCAAACTACAGTAATTTTAGCGATTTTTTTTTTTTACAAACGTTTCTGTGAAGAAACTGACCGTAAATATGAACACAATATTGAATGTAACATAAAGCAAATCATTATTTGTCGTTATAATACTTATTAAAGCCACAAATACTTAAATTTATGGGTCTCCTTTGTCGCTTGAGCAGCCAGCCTGGGTTAGCAGTGACACTTCTCATACCCCTTCGTTTGAAGTGTGCTCCAGAAAAATCTTCGTTTGAAGGGCTATCTGGCCCTTCACCCTAGCCCTCCCCCTCCAACCAAAAGAGAATTGGGACAGCCCTTACCCCTTCACGTGGACGCGCAAAACGGAGGGGAAGGGGAAAGTGAAGGGGTAAGGGGTTGAATTGGGATTGGCCCTTAGTCTTTTTTTATTTTTATTCAAAAGCAATACCTGTTTTAAAAGGTCAGGTTTTTGAATGCTGAAGTTCGACAGAAAACAGAAAAGGGAAGTGTTACAAGAAGACTCAAAAACATGACAACTGCACATTGATGCTATTGTTCTTAAAAAAAGAAACATCCCGACTCAGACAAAATGTGCCAGGAACATCTGCTTGGCTTATTTTGAGGCACCCCATGGCCATACTTCAGCACTGTAATCAGTCATCTTGGCAAAACTACTGCAATTTTCCAGATTGTTCAGGAGCGGGCATAATTATCTCTGCGAGTCACACGACTTGCGTTCAGCAACTCACGGTCCTTTCACTCCTCCAGAAATGCTCAAACCAATGTGATGGATGCTATACATATACAGGTATGTGACATGTTACAGTAAAAAAAAAAAAAAATAGTATGTATGTATCTCAAAAAAAAAAATATTTTCAAGTTTAAAGTCCCTGTAAAGGCAATTCAAAAAAAAAAAAATCTAAACGCATTATAAATGTTAGAAATATATTGCTAAAACTTATTACAAAGACTCTGAACTGTGAAGTAATAAATTGTGGAGTTAGACCGTTAAACAGTTTTTTCACCATTGCTATTTTCCTGATTTTTTGGGCGGGGCTTAAACGGGCCTCGATGACACACTGGAGCCACGCTCATGGACACACCCCTACTTGATGACGCACTGAGGCCACTGCAGCTAGCCCCTCCCCTAACAATAGAGCACATTCGTATCAATTTTGGCGCTCAATCGCAAGTAACTGTCAGTACTATTAGTTACTACAGCCTACAGTTTGATAGCTATGCCTTTGACACAGAAATGCATAGGCTACTACCTGGATGCGATTATGTACAAAACAGATCGGTGTCTTTATTTAAATTTCCTAAAAACGATCACATCAAGAAGAGGATTCATTTTGTGAAGAGCCAACCTTGATGGAGAGCTGAGGATCACCGTGAACACCCGCCTCTGTAGTGATCATTTTACATGAGATAGTTGTATAAACTTTCGTCGGAGACAACTGGGATTCACCGATAATCCGCTGTTACTGATAAATAGAGCCGAACGGGGCCGAAACGACCATCTCCCGCCTCCCGCGTTCATCCCCCGAAAGCAGTATCACCTAATGTCACCATCAACAGCTTTCCCACAAGTGGGCGTGGTTTCAACGCAGCCAGCGGACATGCCCCCAGCGTTTGAGAGCAGAGAATAATGCTCATTTTTTCAAGATTTGGATAGATTATTTTATGTACTTGTCGGCTTTTATCTGGGTGGCTAATAACATTTTTTATAACACATCTGGGGTTTGGCAAACTCAAAACACATACTTAATTTTGACTTTACAGGGACTTTAAAGGGGTGGTATAATGCCCTTTTACAACATGTAAAATAAATCTCTGATGTCCACAGAGTATGTGAAGTTTTAGCACAAAATACCCCACAGATATTTATATTTAGCATGTTAAAGTTGTCCCTTTTTGAGGGTTAGCAAAAACGCACCGTTTTGTGTCTGGCCCTTTAAATCCAAATGAGCTGATGCTCTCGACACAGTGGGCGGAGCTCCAAGAGAGTGTTCAAGAATGCAGCTCCGATTACCTCTCACAGACATATGCTAAAATGTCAGAAATTGTTCTGCCTTTTATGTTTAAACCGGAGTCAGACAAAGATGGAGAGACAAGGAAGTGCCAATATGTAGAATGCAACAGAGCATCTCTGAATGGTTAGTTGATGAATTTATGTAGCTGATGTGGAGTTAACTATCTTCGATTAGCATATTCTGTCAGGATAATCTAAAAATCGCTTGTATAGGAACTATTATGAGATGCACACATAGAGTGACTTTCTATTGCATTTGAAAATGCTAGTTTGTGCAGACTCACAAATGTGCTGGACTACAACAACTCTTCCTCTTCTCAACATGGACTGGGTGTCCCCGGGGGCGGGGTGATGTCACTAACCCGGGAAGAAGTTCAATAAGTTCCTACCAGCCGTTTGTTTTAGTCCTTAAAAAACGATTTCAATTTAAATGCAAATATCTCCATTTGTTTTGAACTTTGAGTGTTGTATCTTAGCAGATGTTGTTTAGGCTCAAACAACAACATTACAAACCAACTAAAGTTAGAAAAGTGAAATCATTATCAATCACCCCTTTAACTCTCAAACTATAAAACTGTGTTTGACAACAACCTTAAATGTCAATGCTCTCGTGGGAAATGGACATTTTCCTAGAAACTACAACTTTCATCATTTTTTTCCTCTGTTTCATTTATCTATTTATAAGAAAGCAGGCTGTTCCATTTCAGTTTAATTTGTTTATTTCAGAGTTCTGCAGTGATAAATAAAAATAACCATCTAAAATGTTCACCCTGCAGGCAATCTGAATGATGTGCCCTTCAAAATGATTTGAAGTTTAGGGCAAAGCAGTCATGTCTTCGTACAGATCCATTTATTTCAGGATGAAATAATTCTGGTCAACAAGACTTGCATATTAATGTAAAATGATGCAGAGAGGAAACAATATTTGGAAGGAATACATACGGTATCTCACGAAAGTGAGTACACCCTTACATTTCAGCAAACATTTTAGTTCATCTTCTCAAGATTTTAGAGTAGTCAATGGGCTGCTTGTAGAGCAGTATATACTGTATATATACTGTCCTCTGAAAATAACTCAACATACAGTCAAAATAGCATTGTGTAAGCCATGCTAAGCCACATTTTCATCATTTTCATATTTTTGTATGCTTGTCAAGCCCATACAAATGTGTTTATCTTGTATAGGAGCAGTTCAAATTTGTGCTTTGAGTACAACTCTCTCATACTGACCACTGGATGTTCAACATGGCACCTCATGCAAAGAACTCTCTAATGGCCCTTTTCCACTGCATAGTACGGTACGGTTCGGCTCAGTACGCTTCGACTCGGCGCGGAACAGTTCGGATCGCTTTTCGTTTCCACTGCAGTAGTACCCCTTCAAAGTGTGTGGGACTGATCGTTATTTGCGCGCGCCTCTACTGCCATGACATCATCTTAAAAGCGCCACATTTTCAAACCCACAACACAGGAACAATGGAGACTATCGAGGGATGGTGTTCCTGATTCTCGGTATGTGGTTGTTTTTAACTGCTAGACGGAAAAATGTGTTTAAAATGAGGCTGATGGCAGCAAAACAAAAATACTGCTAAAAAAGTGTCTCGTGTCTCGTGTCGCAAATCCAATGACGCTAGTAGTGACGCTGGTAGTGACGATTCTGTCTGACCAATCAGTGATCTGCAGTGTTTCACGTCACATTTTAGTACCGGTACGGTACGCATGGAACCTCAACAGACCAGGTACCATTTAAAGCGACCTGAAGCGAACCGTACCATGCAGTGGAAAAGCACCACAAGTGAGACGTACCGAACCGAACCGTACCGTACTATGCAGTGGAAAAGCGCCTTAAGGATTTGAGAGTTAGAACTGCTGCTCTCCACAAAGTTGACTTAGGCTATAAGAAGATTGGTTACAGTACAGGCCGGTGTCATACAGAGGTTTTCCAAGACTGTTCCACTCGTAACAGGCCTCGCAAGGGTCAATCAAAGAAGCAGAGTCCTCGTGCTGTGCGTCAGGTCCAGAAGCTGGCTTCAAAAAACAGATGCTTGAGTGCTGCTAGCATTGTTTTAGAAGTTGCAGAGGCAGAATATCAGCTTGTTAGTGCTCAGACCATAACTCGCACACTCCAACACGTCGGTTTGCATGGCCGTCGTCCCAGAAAGCGTCTTCTGAAGCTGGCTCACAAGAAAGCCCACAAAGTTTGCTGAAAACAACCTGTCCAAGACCATGAATTACTGGAACCATGTCCTGTGGTCTGATGAGACTAAGATAAAATTGTGTGGCTCAGATGGTGTCCAGCATGTGTGGCGATGCCCTGGTGAGGAGTAGTGAGAAAATTGTTTCTTGCCTACAGTCATGTATGGGTGTGGTAGCGTCATGGTCTGGGGCTGCATGAGCGCTGCTGGTACTGGGGAGCTGAGCTTGAGGGAAACATGGATTCCAACATGTACGGTGACATTCTGAAGCAGAACTTGATGCCCTCACTTCAGAAACTGGGCCGAACAGCATGGTAACGACCCCAAACACACCACTAAGATGATGACTGCCTTGCTGGGGAAGCTGAAGGTGAAGGTGATGGAGTGGCCGAGAATGTCTCCAGACCTGAAACCTATTGAGCACCCGTAACATCCAGCAGCTCCGTGATGTCATAATGGAGGAGTGGAAGAGCAACCTTTGCAGCTCTGGTGATTTCCATGCCTAGGAGAAATAAGGCAGTGGTAGATAAAATAGTGTTAACCCTGTCCAAAAGGCAGCGGCCGCCGGACACAGGTGCACCTATGTCGCGACAGACCACTCCACTAGAGGGATAGCCTAACAAGCCTTCACCGCTCATCCGTCAAGGTTGGTGAGGGGGGAAAAAGCTATTCAGGCAGTTTCTGGCAGAGGAAGGGGCCACCCACATCTCCAGAGGCCAGCTCACCCTCCGATGCTGCTATCGACATCCTATCCTCTGGGGGAACCCCAATTGCAACCAACGGCTGATCGGTCAATTACAGAGGGACCAGCTTGTTCAAACGGAAATTCCACCAGCTGCTGTGTGATGGGGGAGTGAGGAGCCCACAGGGAATGGTTACCGGGCGAGACATCCATCACTATCCTCTCATCACCAATCCCACGGCACTTGGGGGTAAACGTTATTAACTTTTCCTTTTACACTTTTAGATAAAAGCTATATCCCTAAACCCAAACATAACCATTTTATCGAGAATATTAAATTAATAACAAAAAGGTTTGGTAATATATTCACAAGTAAGATGTACATTTTCAAAACTCTTAGAGCAGAAATCCAAACTGATCACACTTGAGTCTGAACAAATTGAACATTTCATTCTACTTAGAGTTGCTCTCTTGGCTCCCTCTATGTTTATTATATTATCGAACCAATGATGAATAAAACTGTACAGAAAAATAAATCAACACACTGAACAACATAATGAAAAAAAAAAAAAAAATCGAACAAAACAATAAGCCAAACAAGACTTAGAACAAAACAAATTTCATTAGCAATGCTACATTAAATGCTTCAATAGTTACATATTGATTTTCAATACAGAATAAAACCACATTAATATTTTTCTTAGCTTTTCGTTTTTGCTGCTTAAACAATCTAGTGCATCCCTTCAAATAGTTTTACAGTCAAGTCCATGTGTTCTTGATATGGAAACCAAAAACTGGGAAAATAAATGCACAAACGTTTCTGTGGCTTTCAACTGGCCCAATATACAGTAAGTAGGGTGGTTTTTAGAGCAATTAATTTTGCATGGGAAAACTTAATGTTAAATCCTCTGTGCAAAAAGCTTCATCAATACTTTTAAATGTCTGTTATAATGTAACCAAAATGCCACTTGAATTAATTATGGAAGCTTTTCTGAAATGTGATTTCTCTAGCGGCCTCACGAAGGACACATTTCACTGTCATGATTTACAAAGGCAGGGCCATTTCAACTGCCCTCTAGTT
This sequence comes from Pimephales promelas, assembly GCF_988280905.1. NCBI lineage: Eukaryota > Metazoa > Chordata > Actinopteri > Cypriniformes > Leuciscidae > Pimephales > Pimephales promelas. The sequence goes on from NC_142771.1 coordinate 30,945,047, forward strand.
ATTCAAATTTGGTGAACAATGAAAACAGCCAGTTTAGATCAGCAAAATAAGTACATCTTTACTTTTTCAGAAGTAAAATTCAAAAGTTCAAAAGTAAAAATGCAAACTAGCACAACACGGTTACATATTCCATCACAGTTCTCTGTTAGCCTGTGTGAATAATAACTGCTTTGTTCATTTTTGGCCCTGGGCAAGTCTTGCCATCGTAGACAAAATTCTAATGGATCACAAAGTTTTCTTCTTGCAGAAAATGTTTCTCTGGAACAGGTAGACACAAATGTTGTATTTTTTATTACAAAGCATTTCTAATGCCATTTAGAACAGTTTATGGATTATGCAAGCAAACTGTTGATACATTTCCTCTCTGCAACAATTAACAGATTTTTGTTTTTAATAAAGACATAAAGATATTTTTGTTTGAACCAAACTAAATAGAAGATTAGAATGAATAGGAATGGGAGCAAATAATAATCCTTTGAGCTCAGCGTATGCTTGAGAGGTCTAATTAGGAAGTCAACTTTTGATGTGTTCTTTGAGTTACAGAAGAAAGTACATCCTGACACTCCCATGATCCCACAGGTCCCTGTGTCAGTTTCAGCATTTCAGTAAAAGAAAAGTACATGAAAGAAAGCAAGCATGGCATAGTAAGTAAATCATTTTTAGTATGACAATTTAAAGACATGTTAAGAACATATAAATATAACAGGTATGTAAAGTATAAAATGCATTAAATTCTCACATAGCTGTTCATTGTGAAGGTTGTATGTTAAACAGTTGGTTCTTTCCCTAGTTGTGTGACATAACCCTCCTAATGCAAATGAGTTGGAGTTTCATGTCTCCTTAAAAAAAAAAAAAATCAAGCAATGTATTGCCAACGTTGCATGAACTGCTGTGGGGTAAAGTGGCACCTCACAAGATATATCATGGCTTGTTGAAAGTTACGAGATGGAGTTCTGATAATCAGAAGACGGCTACTTCGGTGAAAAGCTAGGGTGACCTGAGGTTGACAGTGGGGCATTAACTGTCAAGCCACACCTGGGTCCCACACATACAAAGTCAGTACAAAGTCGGGCTGTCCCTGTACCTTGCGTTTTCATTAAGGTCGTGGAGGCAGCCCTTGTTCCTATGAGAGAACACGACCTTCATATTCTCAACTACCTTGACGACTGGTTCATTTTGGCCCAGTCACGAGAGCAGTTGTGTGAACACAGGGACATTTGTGCTCAGACACCTGAGCCAGTTGGGTTTTCAGGTCAACTGGGAAAAGAGAAAACTCTCCCCCATGTAGAGGATATATTTTCTTGTTGTGTTGTTGGACTCGGTCAATGCTGAACTGTCTGAACTCGCTCAAGGGGAGGATGGCGGCCCCACTGAAACTATTTCAGAGGCTCCTGGGCCATATGGCATCCGCATTCGCAGTAAAGCAGCTCGGATTGCCTCATATAAGGGCGCTTCAGTACTAGGGATGGGACGATAACCGGTTTCACTATAAACCGTGATAAAATGTACTGACGGTTAGTATTATCGTTTAAAATTTAATTATCATTAAAACCGTGTTTGATTATCGCGATTTTTATAACTCACTGAATCCTGTCGGCCAGTCTGACGCAGGCGCGCAGCACGCAATATTTTTTTTAATTACTATTCGAGAAGGAATGGCGGAAGGCAGTGACCGTGCTCAGGAGGTTTTTCAGCCTTTTAAGAGGACCAAATCTGAGGTGTGGTCATATTTTGGGTTTTACAAAAGTCCTGAGGGAAACTTGATCGAGGATGGTCACCCTGTCTGCCGAACAAAAAGTCACTACAATAGAAACACTTCAAATCTGCGAGTCGTCTTGTGTGATCATCACCCGAACGCAAGGCAAGTTAACTTTGACCTTAATACCAAAACTACGTCTGGGAAACAATTGGGCACGAAATGTTGTTTTGAGTTGAAACATTTCATGTCACTCACTTGAAATAGACGTGAAGCTTCCGCGAAGAAAAGTTCGTAGCAAGTGGATTTGAGCCAAAGACGAACGAACAACTTCAAACAAGACTATTATTAAGAGTGATATTTTAAGGGATAGTAAAGTATAGATACATCACGTATTAAACCGATTTTATTTTTACCACATAATTACGGGGACATATTGAATTGATAACGAGATTAGCTAATGTTTTAAATCTTACCTGTTTATGAATTCATTTTGTAAAACAATCGTCCAGACAAGATATATCACACCAATATTATCAAACTCTGTAAAAAATAAATCAACTCTGATTTCATTTTTGCAATACAATCAAAAACCGGAGACGCAAGACGGCAAGTTGTATTTGAATGAAACAAGAGCGCGCGTCCGTTGTGAATGTTATGGATGTGCGCTGTGTAATAATGCGTTGCTATTGACGACTGGCATTATAAAGAAGCAAATGCCATAGAATAGAATCTTGCTTAAAAAACTGCATAGAGAGACTTGTTTTATTTGTTGTTTGTTGATTTTCAATTATAAAATGAAATGAAATGTTTTCAGTGTGAGCATCAGTTCTTTTTGAGCACTTTCATAAATTTTTAACAAAAACCGTGATAATATTGATAATCACGATTATTTTGGACACTATAATCGTGATATGAAATTTTCATACCGTCCCATCCCTATTCAGTACTGGCTTCACAACCGAGTCCCGAGATGGCTGTGGCAATGTGGCACACACCAGGTGACAATAACCCCTGGCCTTATGTTAAACCTTAAGCCCTATTTCTACGGGCAGGAGTTTCCCTTAGAACAAGTGTCCAGGCATGCTGTTGTCTTCCTGGATGCCACCACCACCAGCTGGGGTGCCACTTACAGCATGGGTATTTGGACGGGACCCCAACTTCATTCGCACATACACTGCCTCGAGTTGCTACCAGTATGACTTGCGCTGGGCCACTTCGAATCGCTGCTACTAAGCAGGGTGGTCTACGCTCCTGTCAGCACAGTCTCATCCCAAGACGTCATATAACTGACGTTTTGGGACGTCTTTTGACCATACGTCAATATCCGCCCTTTTAGGGCCCCCTTACACGTCGGTAGATGAGGTTATTGGATCCTAACTCTACCCCAGACCTAAACCTAACCCTAAACCTACCCCGTCATCTAACTGACGTTAAAGGTAAAGCGTCAGTTGTATGACGGCCCGGGATCGCCATCTGCCGACGTTTAAGGGGGGCCCTAAAAAGGCGGATATTGACGTATGGTCAAAAGACGTCCCAAGACGTCAGTTATATGACTTCTTGGGATGAGACTGTGTTACTCCTGTCGTATGTCACATCTGAGTTTGATTTGTGCCATTCATATTCTGGGCGTGCTCAATCGTGCAGGCGATGAGCTCTCACTACAGCTTGCTCTTTAGGGAGAGTGGAGATCACCAGGCGGTCCAGCTGATCTGGCTTTCCCTTTGCAGAGTACCCTTTGCCATCTCTACCAGTATTGACTCCCCCCTAGCTATCTCAGAGACCTTCCGTATGTTGCACTGTCCTAATTGGCCAGTCCATATGTGTAATCTCCACATGATACCTTCTTACGAGCAGGATGTGGCCTCTGAAGCATCCCTTTCCGCTTTGAGAGGGCACACATTTACATGACTAATTGTCATGTCATTGTGTCTCCGTTGATTGTAAGCAATAAATCCATAGTGCTACTTTTCTACTATGTAAATGAGCCAACAATGATAATGATTTTGGACTTTACAAGCTGTCACATTTGCCCTGGCTTGTCTCAGCAATGAATTCTTCGGGTCTTCAAAATAATAGAGTCCCTCCAACATTTGTTGGAAAGCACCCGTTTGTTAACACTGAAAATGCTGTTTCACGGAATTCTATTTTCTAACAGAAGTAGCGACGGCTTACTGAAAGCTTTTTTCTTTCTGTAAATGTTGCATTACAAAGTCTGTTATGTTGTAAAGTCCTTTTCCCCCACATCACCAAATTTGTAACACTTTCAAATGTTATCTTCACATATGCATGGATTGCGACAAGCCCTATCATCCTAGAGATCTCCACATTATCAGCCTCATCTTGAGTTAATCCACATTTGCACTGTACTGTGCTCTACTGTGATTGAATACTTTATTATAGAAGCATAAAGTAATGCATTGCACTCTGATACTGATAAGTTTTTTTTTTATATCATAAGTCTCAAATGCATAATGTAGAATCTGCAATTGTTGTAGAAGCTGAATCGATTCCAGTGTTTATGTTGCTAATAAATAAAGAACACAACGTTATGATCCCTTGGAAAATGTCTCAAGTATCTGTGTGGACTAAATAAATCAGACCTAGAGACAGTCCATTTAAACAACAGCGTCTTAATGAAGTGTCGACAAAATCACAGGAAGATGGAAATGAAATCAGCTCTGGGAATCGCCCATACTTTCACAACTTTTTTTTTTGTTTTTTTTTTTGCTGACATTATTTATTGTTTATGTTTATTGGTATTGATCCCTGCAGTAATTTTAAAAGCCTCAGGGGAATGATGATATGTCTGCAATTCTTCATTATAGCCTAATGTTGGTTTGCATATTCATGTAAGTTAAAAAAAAAAAAAACTCTTAATTCTTCTTGCTTTTTCACTGCCCGATGATGAGTAATAACAACTGCTCTGGCCAGGCAAATGTTTACAATGTTGGCTTGAGTTTTTTGTGCATTTGCTTTTGATTTCAGTTCTAGCTCACATAATTAATTGATATCATTTCACTATGACCTCCAAGGTCTTCTACACCAAATGAAAAACCATTTGGGGAAAAGGGGTTAAGAAGTTCACAGCATCTGGCATTTTCCAGACTAATGATTATTGTACTGAAATATTAACCAACCTTTGCTGAGTGAGAGAGACTACCTTATCTGACACTTCTTTGGAGTAATAATAAAGACTGCTCCAGGAAACCTAATATTGGTATCAAACAATCAAACAAGACATCCTCAATTAGCTGATTTTGTACTCACTCAATGACATATTTACTGTCAATTTACTTAAAAAGCATCAAAAGTGTTCAAATTGTTCATGACAGTACAGTGAATTGCAATTCACTGAATAATTGCTGATTATATTACGGGAGAAGTAGGAACCTTGGGCACAATCCAGGCCGGGGTCTCAGCTCGTGAGAGTAGCCGGCGTGAACTCCAGGCACAATTCACCTTTGGCTAAGCCCCACCCCCCTTAGTTACTGTTGCTACATCCATCAAACTTCATCTGCGCTCTGCATGGCTTATGCTGTGACAGCTCTTCCTGCTGAAATGTTATCAAACTTTTATAAAGCACTAAAAGCAGCAAATAAAGTGTCCGACAGAAGTAGGCAAAAGGGGCTGCAATATGCGTTCGAAGGCTATATTCAAGACATACAGGTGAAACGGCAAGAAACAAGAAGGCATCCAAAATAGAGGCAAAAGCATAACGTTACCGGTCACAGTCAAAAAATGAACCACCGCATTCCCTACTAATCGAGACGGAGGCTGGGACTAACAATATCAGGGAGCAACACTGTTCATGCAAAGCTGTATAGGTCTTGATTCACTTATATAATCGTTATTACAAAGCAGACTACACAAGTATAACGTTGTATTTATTAGCAGCGTGCGCTAGCGTATCAACAGCCGGTATGAGAACTGAAATCATAACCTAAAACATTATAAAACGGTCTAACTAGTATAACTTCATGGTTAGAAGTAAAAAAAAAAAAAAGATGTGCTTGTTGATCTTTGCGGGGTTTAACTGACTGAGGACATCCACACAGTTTCCAAAGACGACACTTGTCAGGATTTTACTTCGGTTTTGGGAAGGGAAAAAAACGGACACCCCCCTTCAACCAAGGGAAACGCTTATCTGTGTTACAAATGCCCGAGGCACAACGTTTAACCATATTTTGGATAAAACTACGAGGGTAATAGCCTGCCGAGACCAAAAATATGAGACGCCTGTGTTGAAAGTCAATGGAGCACTGTGAAAAAGTGTCCGACCTCTGTGGGAGCTCGTTCTTGGCTGTGCTGTGATTGGTCAATCTACATTTTAGGGTGTGGCTTAGCCAAAGGTGAATTCGTTGACCCAAAGCGAGCAAGTCCCTACCCTCTAGGAGAGACCATGCGAACAGGAGAACTGTTTCAACAGAAATTTTAACTCACTGCCTGCAGTGGCTCAGGGGCGGCCTCTGCAGTGCAGAGATACACCAGAGACAATGCCCAGGAGGATAAGGGGCCGTTCACATATCACGCCTAAAAACGCGCAGAAAACGCTAGGCGCACGCGTTCTCCTTTTTCCAAAGAAGCGCCAGGGCGGTTGCACTCCGGAGGCATCTGTCGTTGCTAAGCAACCATCAGCTGCGCTCTCCATTACATGAAGGAAATTTCAGCAATAGATTTCCACCACCGAAAAACCTTTGCTGTAACTCTGTTACAAGATTTATTTACTCAAAAAAGTAAAAAAACGCCGCAGTGTTTGGGTGCACCCCATACTACAAAAACGCAAGAACCATGGGGAATTTCACCAGCTGATTCAGGAACTCCGCCTGGACAATGGGAGGTTCAAAGCCTATTTCAGAGTGGACAAGGACCAGTTTGATTATATTTTAAGAAGAGGTAACAAAAATGGTGAGGAAGCTGATTGGTTGACGCGACACGTGACCTACGGTGCGCTTGCGGCATTCTGAAAAGTTGAGATGTTTTTATCTCGATGCGGCGCGGACGCGCCTGGAAAAAACGAGCGCGTCGCACCGCGACCGCGTCGCTTCCATTATGAGCGCGCATACCGCGCGCCTACATTTGAAATAACGAACTTGAGCGCGCAAAAGACGCGATATGTGAACCGGCCCTAAGAAGGGTGCAAGAACATTTTACTTAGCTCCCTCAGGAACCTGACGATCAGGACGTGCTTTTCATGCTTCTGCATCACGAAGAGCGTCAAGACAGCGGCAACATCATTTCGAGGGTGGAGGAACAACCTACTTACTCCACCCTAACTGCAGGAAAGAAAGCACTAAAATGATCGAAGGATCATCTTAGGATCTCCTCACAGAGAGAAGACTCACTCAACGAATAGGTTCCACTCCTAATGCGTAAGCACACTACCTCTTTTTTAGGGGGTGCATGCAGAAGTGATGGTAATTACCACATGTTCCTGTGATAGCCACCTGAACCTCCGCATCCAGTGTAGGACCAGACACAAACATAACAAAAAACTTCACTCGTCCTCCTACGAGTGAAGGAAGTGGCCGGTGACCATCTCCAAGAGCATTCCTCCATCCCTGGGTGGCCTGCGTCAGGTCAACGTTTCCGCTGTCGCTTCGCACCCTGGTGGGGTGCCCTTTCTGCAGCCAAATCCATGCTGAGCCCTGGGTGAAGGTTGCTGCTATGGTCTAGCGGGAGCAGAGGCAGCTGCAGGCGGATGTCCATGGCGACAAATAGATGGAGGATCTACCCCCGACAGATGGGTGGAGGCAGCAGCGGGTCGTTGGGGGAGGATGTGCTGGATGGCCTCCGTCTGCTTCTGGGCGGCCAAAAACTGCTGGGCAAAGTTCTCAACTTCGCCGCCGACCTGGTACCCAACCTGGTAAATGGGAGAGTCCAGGAACCGAACCTTGTCCACTTCTTTCATATCCACCAGGTTGAGCCAGAGATTGCGCTTCTGGACCACAAGAGTGGACATCGCCAGACCGATCGCACAAGCTGCAACCTTCGTGCCCCGGAGGGCGAGTGCATAAACACAAAAACCTGCTTTGCTGTTAAAACCGCAGTTAAGAGCGAAAACTGCTGCACTGCACTGTAGAAATCACCAGCACTGGGAGAGTCTTTCCAAAAGAACACAGACACACTCGCTCATTGAAATCAACAGCTCTCTTCAGAGACATCAATACGAACGGCTCCGAAGTGAAAGGCAACTAGTGCGTGCATCCACTTCCGTATTTATAATCCGCACACGTCACTCCTCTCCCCACAAAATTGCACCGGCTGCCAGTTGCTGCTCGCATTAAATTCAAGTCACTGTCGTTGGCCAACAGGGCAACCACTGGCACTACTCCCTCTTACCCAAACTCACTACCTCAGACTTATGTGCCATCCAGAAACTTGCGCTCTGCTAGCGGATGTCGTCTTGTGGTTCCATCTCAAAGAGGCACAAGATCTCTTTCTCAGACCTTGACTGTTTGCTGTTGGTGGAATGATCTGCCTAACTCAACCAGTGCCACTGAGTCAGTAGCCACTTTCAAGAAACTGCTGAAGACATATCTTTTTCGACAGCACTTGATCCAGTAATACTAACACTTTCTCTTTTCTCTTCTATTCTATTCTTAAAAAAAACTGTTAAATTAAACTGAGAGGGGTCATAGCACTGACGTTTGTTGTCCTACTGTTTAACTGCTTCTATTGTTCTCATTTGTAAGTCGCTTTGGATAAAAGCTTCTGCTAAATGAATAAATGTAATTTAATGTAACTCTCCACTGTCTGGTGTCTTTCAACAGATGGTTAAAATGGAAGAAAATTGTTTCCATATTTCATAATGTACTTGTTACATTGCCTTGCCCGGATCCAACCCCCCAAACTTGCAGTTGCAAACGCACAACACACGTTCCTCAGTGCTTAGCAAACCACAAATGTGTCGATTTGAACAGTTCCAACAAAAAAGTCACACAAATCAGCCAGAAGCCTTATTTTCTTCCTTTGGCAAATTAATCAAAGCCGCACTGTATTGAATGGGAAGACTGCCTGAAGTTGCTCTCCTGTGTTTGACCTTACTTTTCTTCATTGGCACACCACAAAATAATACTGAAAGGAACAGCAATGAAACCTAAAGGTTAAATGAAAAGATGTGCTGTGATCATTTTTTATGTCCTTTTTTTCTGGTCTGTGCCTATTTCTTCTGTCTAAAAGACAGTGGTCAGTCCTGTCCTGTCCCTGACTAAATTGATCTAGCACAACCTGCTGCTGGAAGTCAACTACAGTTCTAACGACACATTCAAGAGTCTGCTGTTTTATAGGTTTGGATGTCCAAATAAAACGTTTCTTTTTAAACTCAATTTGGTGGGTAAGACATTTGTTACAGTTTTCAATGCTTCTTATACAAAAGGGAAGTGCCTTCACCTTAGTCCTGAATGGTATTAGCAATCTAAGACTGCTTTGGATGTGTTAAACATTTCACTTGGATAAAGTACATGCAATTCTGAATCCAATGGCTACTTGTCATTTAAAAATTGGTTTACATTTAATAAACCAGACAGATTGTCAGTCTGTGTATTTGTGGATTTGTTAGTGATTTTTCAGAAGGTTACATTGTTATGACAGTAGACTCTTTAAAAGTGAATAATTCTTTCAAGTGATTTGTTCCAAACGCTTATTCGTTCATTATGAAACAAGTGACGATCTTTAAGAGTGATTCATTGAATCATTCACTCAACTGATTCGTTAAGAACAGTGTGGCAAACAGGATGAGGTTGAGGGCCGCGGAGAACAGCGCGAAGCTGGTAGCATAATTGATAATGAGAGACACCTGTGAAACGCACTGGTCTCGTATCTCTCACGGAGGAGCAGAAGCATAAAGGAGGAATGACGACGGTGAAGATCGAGAGAGGAAAAGGCCTGATTTTAATTTTATGTTTATGTTGCGTTTTATTTCTGTTTTGAGTGTGCACAGATACATCATATATAATAAATGCTGCAATATTCTATAAAAAAAAAATAAGCTGTTGATATCATGGTGACTTTAGGTATCTGCAGCTCCCCTGTGATGTTGCCCCGCGGGTACAATTCAGGGGTTTCTTTCTCATCAACCACTCTGCTTTAGGCTTTAATTTACACCACAGAGATTCTCTGTGCCTCTCTTGAAAGAAATTAATTAATCGCCAGCAGATTGGCTCTTGTAATAAAACAGCTGTGGTCTGGTCCCCCCACCCAAAGGACCAAAGGAACCAGTGATATGAAATATAGCCTCCCTCTTTGGGTCCACTTCGTGCTGCTAAATGAAAGTCTAATAAAAACTAATGATTTAGCCTTGGATACGGTCACTGGCCGACTGTATGTGTAGCCATTTGAGTGCCCTCTACATCTCAGCTATTTGTATCAGTTTGCAAAGATCGTACCTGGATTTAATTAATGGCCTTTGTAGCATTTGTGTACTCAGTGCCGTCTGGAGGGCTTTGGTTAATTTGGCCCGACTGCATGCGAAAGCAGAACAAGGGAACAGGTCCCATGGGTATTGTTACCGTCTTTCGCTTTGGTTTGTCAAAACAAAAGGTGGTTACGTGGTCAGATACACAGATCGTCTAAGACTTGCATAAGAGGATAGGCAGCTTGCTGTTAGCAAATTCCCATTTGCATTCATTCACAGATGTGCTTGCATCTGAATTTGCATTAGAATTGATCTCCTCTTCAGCCACCCAGCCTATAGTTTTCGCAGTTATTCTGGCTTATTTATGCCCTTGTTTTGGTTTAATTAGCATGAACCAATATACGGATTCATTTAAACAACGTGCCTGGGAACATTAACAATGCAAAGAGCACAAATTTAGCCATATCTAATGAAGCCACTATCTTTTCATCCAAAATTATGGACTTGTTTGGCCTGTTGTTTTGTTAGCTGAATTGATTACACGTTTTGTCTTGGATCCTGCAATTCACATTGATTGCTGTGCATATTGTAATTGATCTACAGTGGTCTACCGATTGGGTAAACAACACTTTAGAATAGTGTGTATTGTTATAATTTATCCAGAGACAACTGCAGTAAGCCATTTGTATGTTAGGTGTATAAATATATAAAACATAATTACTGTGGTGATGTTTATTTTAGCCCTGATCAGTCCAACAGGAACATTGGCATCGAACCAGTATACAACCGTTGCGTTCCGGAAGTAAAAATGCCGTTCATTTTCGAAGGGAATTCATTTTTAACGATAACGTGTAAACCATTATAGACAGACCTACTGTGAGCCACAAGGTTAATTTGATCGTATGTACTTCTTAGGGATGTCCCGATACCACTTTTTCACTTCCGATACCGATACCGATGCCGCACCTTTGGCTTTTGCCGATACCGATATTAGTCCGATATTTTTTTTTCGTGGTCCGACGTGCCGTATACGGCCCACAGGGTGGTTTATAGGTTTAACTTTGTGAAAGACAAAACAAAACAAACACAAAAGTAAACATAATGCATATCTTTGGAAAGCTGAGAAACTCGTGATTCGAACGACGTAAACCATTTTAAGATACAATCAACACAGCGGGCACAATCTGTCTCTTTGTCAGACCACCAACAGCCAAAACAAACCAACACAAACTGGAAGAAACTCACCAATTAGCCATCTGTTAGTCCACATTCCAACAAAAATGGTTTGGTTTCACTGTAAAGCGTCCATACAATCCAATTTGAAGAAGTTTTTAGTCCAAAACAATTGTATATAGCCTATGAATAAACATCCATGGAATGTAAATAGTAGCATTTCGCGTTAGCCGACAGCGCTATCACAACTTCGACGCACTAATGCTACGTTCACACCGGACGCGAATAGGGCGTCAGGCGCGAATGATTTCAATGTTAAGTCAATGCAAGAAAAATTCCTGCGGCGCGAATGAGGCGTGGAGCGCGGCGCGGAAGACGCAAATACGCCTCATTCGCGCGTCAAGTTGGCGCGAATTGAGCGTTGTGCATTCACGCGTTTGACGCGAATTCGCGTCTGCCGCCCGAGTTGAAAAATCTGAACTTTGGCGTGAATTCGCGCCGCGTTAACCAATCAGGAGCCTAGCTGCTTGCTCACGTGGTGAAGTGTCTGGATGCTTCAATAAATTATTTTGTTAATATGACTAAATGCATGGTGGGATTATGCACAACAAAGCAAATGTTTCATCACTTAAAACATTATTTCTATATGGAGACATGTTCATTTTGTATTGAATGTTATTCATTCCATATCTAGAAATAGTATTATGTTGTAAAGACAATCAACATGTGCATAAATTCGTGTCTGGACGTGAGAGAGAGAAAAAAATCATAGGACAGGTTAATAACTTTTGAAGGCTGGCTCTATTTATTATCAAAACAAAAATAAATGACAGCTAGATTAGATGGATGAGGGGCCGGGCGAGGGTGATCCTCGCTCAGATGCGGGACAACAGGTCATCAAACTGGGCGCGTGACAGGCGGAAGTACCGCTGACAGCGGCCGTCATCCAGCGCAGCTCCTGGAGCGAGCAAATGGTGAAACTCGCCAAACGGTTCGGCTCCGAAGGGTCCGGTGGACACAAATATACGGCGACGATGATCCCCACGCCGCTGTTCTGCTATCCAGAGTAAATACAGAGCGGTAACTCTCTTGATGAATGCTCGGTCGACATAAAAACAATGACCGCCAACGGATTTTGATTCTGACGCGCGTCACGCGCGTAAATTTCGCTTCAAACTTTACGCGCGCCAGTTTCGCTCTTGACACGCAAAGCGAGAGTGATTCTCTGCGCGCGTGTGCGTAAACACAACAATCATCACGTGACAGGCTGCGCCGCTAGACTGGATATCGCTCATATTTTTTTTCTCCCCTCCGATCTCCGATCTAGCGTTCTGGGCCGGTATCGGCGCGATACCGATGCCGTGGATCGGATCGGGACATCCCTAGTACTTCTGTTGCAGCTATCAGCCAGCATTACTTCAACATCATTTTTTAAGTCAGCATGAAATGGAAGTTGCGATAGTCTTTTCTTCCCTATTGTGAGATGCATATCTGAATAAAGGCTGGTGCACACTTAAAATTTCATCAGATTTTCAAAATGTGAGACAAACATGACGATAAAAACAAAATCATAGATTTAACAGCTTTGCCGAGATGTGACCAAGACAGTAAACCACACACTAAACAGGGCTCTAGAGTGCGACCAATTTGGTCGCACATTCGACCAAAATTTGTAAGGGTGCAACCAAAATTTTTCCTAGGCCGCACCAGTGCACCTAACGTTCTCGCATGATCGCATCCACTGACTTTCCATGAACGAGTCTTTTGTTCTCCTTGGACGCATGAAAATGTTCCGTGCTGTGTGATACGAAATAAATTGCGACCTGAACGTGAACACCAGAGAATCAGTTACGGCGATCAGCAGCAGAAGAAACAGATGACGAAGATATGTTTAAAAATGTTGGCTACTTAGAAAATATTCTCATATTCAAAAACTAATTCTCATTTTACGAACCCGTTGGGCTATGCTGTTTTCAGTTTATGAATGAATGGAAGATTGTAGCGCGCAACACGCATCCCATCCAATACATCACAATAATCTTTGTGCTTTGTTACTATTGATATGAAACAAAGTCTCAGATTTCAAATTAGGTCCATTTTCTTACGAAATTCAAAAACATAAATAGTGTACTGACGCTGTGGTGTGAATTCGCTCTGGCTCAGCTCAAGTGAAGCAGCAGCGGATCGCACATGAGCTTCTCTTCCGCCTTAAAGGGCACCCAAGATATAGGTGTCTTTGTTTCCACAGCATTTTCAATTTTGACATTTTTTGGTCAAACCGTTGTTGTCTGTCAGTCATACACTGGAGGCTAAGGGGGTCCTCAATCAGTTCACCTCAAAGAGCATGCACAGAGAAGTCAAAATTAAACATGATTTAATGACTCGTACATGCAAGTACACATTGATGGCCTAAGACACGAAACGAGTGGTTTGTGTGAGAAAACGAACAGTATTTATATCGTTTTACCTCTTGTAATCATAGCCATGACAAAATGATCTGACGGCACAGGCGCTTCGGTCTGCTCATGCGCTGGAAGTGATCGCTTTCGCGCCCACGTCACTCTTTGTTTATACAGAGATTTCGGAAGTTTTACTTTTCACTAAACATATTTAGATATACGGGAAACCGCAATGGAAGACGATTTCTGTATATCTAAATATGTTTAGTAATCAGTTGTTGGACATTGAACAACTGATTTAGATTACTTGGATTACACGAGGTAAAAACGATATAAATACTGTTCGTTTTCTCTCAACAAACGCTCGTTTCGTGTCTTAGGCCATCAATGTGTACTTACATTAACAAGTCATTAAATCATGTTTAATTTTGACTTCTCTGTGCATGCTTTTTGGTGGACCCCCTTAGCCTCCAGTGTATGACTGATAAACAACAACGACTTGACTTGAAAAATGTCAAAATTGAAAAGACACCTACATCTTGGATGCCCTTGAGGTAAGCTAAAACATATCAAAATGTAATTTCAAAGTGAACTATCCCTTTCATATAGGCTAACATTATTATTATAAAAATAAGTAAAAGTGTAATTTAAGTGTTTGTGTACAAATCAGGTCATTTTTACCTTCAATATTATAGTAGGGTAATGAAACAGTGGGCTACAACCTGACTCCCAGTTTACAGCATTAGTTGAGATTTGTTTTCCTTGAGAATTGTGAAATTTTGTATCAATACCCTGCCCTAACTTGAATTTCCTAACTGATTTCCAACTCTTTGATTTAAATAGAAGTTTGTAGTTCACCTTAGATGGTTGGTATTTGGTTCTTTGCTTATGAGTCTTTAAAAAAGGCTATTAAAAAAACAACAACAAAAAAAACGATTGTCTGAGCAATAGCCTTGTGGACAGCACTTTGACATATTGTGCAACAACGTTAGGGCAACCTGAGTTTGAGTCCTCGTCTTGGTCATTTCCCGATCCTCTGCCCTTCTCTCCTCCTTTATAGCTTCCTGATTCTCCTTGACTATCCAATCAATAAAACAAACAAACAATAAAATCTCTATGGGGAAAAATACTTCTACCATATAAAAAAGGCAGAAATATTAAGTACTCTAGTAATATGCAGCTTTTTGATAATGCTAGGAGCCCAGTGAGTTCACAGAACAGATACAGAGAGCTCTGTCTGATTTATCTAACTTTTTCTTTGTTGAGGAAATACATTTTATAGAAAACAAACAAGAAATGAATAGAAAATAATTTTTTGGGGTTCAATTTTCCTTTCAGCAAGATGGTTGGTTGTAACAGGCCTCAGTCTGGATCCAATCCTTAAGCGTCTGTGTTACATCAGGTTTTGATCGGTCTCTGAGCCCGAGTGTGCCTTTGATCTGTGCTTGTCAGATCCAGGGAGTTAAATGTGACTCGGAGAGAGCGCACCTGCGACCTGGCTGGAAAGATTATTCTGTGTCAATATTCATTAACCTTGGGCCATTTTCCATCACTATGCTTACGGCTGTAAGTGTGAGACTTTATCTACAGGGGACATGGCCACACTGCTCCGCATTTCATTTTCATATTTAAATGCCTGTTCTCTTGAACGCACCCTGTTGGCACTTTTAAACAACAGAGTGTCCTACTCTGTTGGTTATGAATGGAAGCAAAACAAGACAGGACTATGTGTGTTTGCCCTCCGATACCAAATTAACATTCTGACACTGTGACACAGTTGGTGCATAATGGGGTGCATTTGGACAGCTCATATTATAAGATTACTTATGAAATTAATTGAAAGGAACCGTTCGTCCACAAATAATAATTTATTCATCCATATCATTCTAATCTAACATTAATAAAATAAATACATTAAAAGAATGAATATTGAATGATATCAATATTTGCAAATGAAAATCAATGAAATTTTATGTGGTTAGCAGGACTAGGCTGAGGGACGTGAGAACGGCGCATCTGTGGTGTGATTAATGAAAAACGCCACCAGTGAGACGCACAAGTCTCGTATCTCTCACGGAGGAGCGGAAGCATAAAGGAGGAGCGACGGCAGTGAAGATTGAGAGAGGAAAAGGCCTGAACTTATGCTATGTTTTGTTTTATTATACGTGACAGCAGTCATCCGTGAGGGGCTGCTGTCTTTTACTTTACTCTCACTTGTATTTGTTTTATTTTATGTTATTAAACTTGTTGATTGTTTACCAGTTCCCGCCAGTTATTTTTTAGTATAATTATCGTTATGTACAGGTACATTTCAGTACAATCAAGTTGTTTCCACGAGTTCAGGATAATGTTTTTTATCTGTCATGTGTATGTTGCTGTGTTTAGTAATTCAGAATGGATCCGTGTAGGTATATGTAGCCAGGTCAAGGTGGTTGGTTTAGTTTATTTGTTTTGGTATCTCCATCGGTGTCGCAAATTGACATGTCTAAAATGTATACAAGCTCTAAAAATGTAGAAACGAGCTCTTTGCTGTTGTACTGTAGCTACACTGAATACTGAAACGTTTTGATTTAAATTAATTATATGGACTCTATATGGACATATATCATTTGGCTGTGTGTCCTTTTGTAGTTTACTAGTGTCTCTAGTTATTCTTTTTTAGAAAGACTCCTACATTTACTTCAAAAAAAGCTTGCAGAAATACAGTTTTGTGAGAATCAGCCTTCAATCTGATCAATTTACTTTACTGGATATAGCAAATTATGCCAAAATAAATTCTTTAAACAAGACAAATGATGTGTATACTAAATTTCAAAAGAACGAGTTTGCAACCATTATATCAATTACAATATAAGTTTAAATTCTTAAAACACACACACACACACACACACACACACACAAACTAAATATAGGTTATATTGTGAAATATTATTTTTAAATAAAAAATTTGGTCACATCGCCCACCCCTAAGCGACAGGTTAATAAACATGATTGATAACATAATTAGCCTACATGATGCTAATTCTCTCAAATAGGCAACAAACGAATGTGATTTATTATGTGACAAGCAAACTTGAGGTTGAGCCTTTTATCAATGTGACAAACATCACCATCTCATCTCGTTAAAATGAATAAATAAAACTAATAATTTTATAATAAGTTCCAAACAAATATATTAACTAATAACTTCCAGTTTCTAATTCAGACTCTCTGATCCATAAAGGGACACTTCATGAATACAATTCTGTTATTTGTAAAGCAAGACAATCTCATTTTTTCACCAAATTGCAAATTTTTTTGACTTTGTTTCAATATACTTTTTTTCTGTGCGCGAGCTGTGAGAGCATTGTTCGATTTTGAGCACAGATAAAATAGTTTTGAGGCTAATTGTTTGATTTTGCCAGAAGAGTAAGAGGTTCTGTGAATAAAATTTGGTTTTGTGTTTATGGTTTTGAGAAAGTGAGTGATGGCTTCAAGAAATAGGTTTTAGCAATTCAGACAGACTAAATTCAAAAAACAACAATTACGATATTATCGTAAACAACACATATCGCACATCCAAGGGTGACTAAATAATTGTTAATAAAACATTTAGTTTTTGGTAAAGCGTCCCATGAGCCTTTAATATATGCTAGTGACACCACCTGGGGAAGGTTGAGTGTCTCCATCTGTTGCAAATATAAGAATCAGCCTTTGCTTTTCAAATTCACACTGCAGCAGAACACCAATTCTTCTCATGGCAGGACCCATTTAACCTCTGGTGGGCTCAGTAATTGCCTCTTTGGCCTACGCACCACTTCAAACAGTGACAGGTGGGGAATTTGAGGATAAATCCTATGCAACAAAAGAATGGTATTTATAATAGGATTCTCATTTTTTTTTTTTTTTTTTTTTTTTTTTGGTATTCTGCGTTCCCAGGCCTTTGAAGGCGTATTAAGGACAGAGCAGGGAAGTGGTTAATCATTTCCACTGTCCTCACACCTCCCAGCAGTTCGGCTCATCCCTGCCAGGCTCTGACATTTCCTCCCTTCAGCTAGCCCCACCCCCATCACCCACTCACCTAATAGACACTGACATATAGAACGTCACAAGAAACGTACAACTGCAAGCCACAGCAGACCTACCATTTTGTTTCTATTTTAAAAACAATACAGGTTCAGTGAGAAATGTTTTTGTATAAAGTAGAAATAAATCTGCTAGGCCGAAGGCTGCACGCGTGACAAGCCCCAGCTTGACAGTTTACGAGGGCGTATCAGTGTTTGATTTATCTGCTTTCTGAGGTCACTGATTTTCAGCTCTCAATGAACCGAGGCATGGCAGTAAACCAATGGCCATGGACCGATGTATGATGAGAGGTGCTCTGAAAGAGTTGTATGCAGCATATGAGTCCAGAATCTGTTATGTGATGTTATGCTGTTCTTTTACAATTTAATGAAAAACATTGCTCATTTGAAAGCTCTCAAAATCGTTTGGAAATTGTCTACAAAACAGCAGTTCTTGATAGTTATGCATCTGTGTTAGGAGAGGGTTTGATGATACTAAAAAAAAATATGAACTGCCTCCTGTACAATTCAATTGCTTTTGAATTTGAATTTATTTTTTTTGAGGTAACATTTTCTAAACTTCATTCAAATATTGAAAATGCTGAATAACTTGTTAATTTTATTACACTGAATAATATAATGTAATATAACAATACATTTATTTAGATATATTAATACAGTAATATATATGTGTGTGTGTGTGTTAATACAGTCGATATGAATAAAATTCAAATGCGTATTAATGTATTATTTAATACAATATTTTATACACATTTGATTTTTAATTTATATATACAGAATTTTTATACATGTGCTTTTACGGTTCATTTTATTTCCAAATACAGTAAAATATAATAATATTATAATAATATAATCTAATACTTAAAGTACATTCATTTATTTGAATTTGTTATATGTAGCATTGTAAATATACATTTAATTACAAAATTGCATAACACAAAATGTACAGATAACTGCACTTCATGAATTTGCTTTTACTTTCTAAAATTTCCAATTACAATTCTGCTTCCTGTTTGCTACCTCAATTCAAATCTATGAACCCAACTGAAATGTCACTTGTAGATTGCAAACGGGAGATACCAAACTTCTCCATTAGAATAAAAGGGTAAAGATTCTCTGAAAGAACCATTTAAAGCAAATTGATTGTGCCGTGTCATCACCTTGCGTGGGCTTCCTAATCAACCACCTTTTTGATAACTTCAGTGGCTTCAATCAGAAAATTGAGGCCAATCGATCAGGACAAACAGTCCTTGAACCAATTCATTTGGAAAGTAACACGAGGCACTCCGATTTGGCTAAATCTTCTAAATGTGTGTGTGCTGATATAACGGCTTTAGAGGTTTTGTGAAAGTTTTCTGTTGGTAATTAGGGAGCATTAACCGTAGCCTCTCATCTAGCAAACTTCTAACCAGAGATTTACTGCACTGTCCCTCTTAGAGCTGTCATGCCTGGGCAAATGTGTGCTGCGTTTTTTCCAGCACTTTTTCTCTTTCATCACTCACTGAGCTGAGACCAAAAGAGTATTTGGATTTAAGTTAATGTTAATGTAAGGCTAGCTGAGCCTAAATGCGTTAGCGCCTTGCGAACTGATCATCCATAGATGGGCAGACTAATTGGTACTCTAACCATGATGAAGTGCGGTGCAGTGTGACTGTTACTGAGCTGCCCTAACATTGAGGACTGCTGGAATTCCCTCTGGCTGAAATCGCAGAGGCGTTGTTTAGAATGATTGTGACCTGACACTCCTCAATTTTTTTTTTTTCCAAAGTTATTCCCTATACCTTCAATATCGTTTATCCTCCCTGTCTGCTGCTAAGGTTTTGGTTTCAGTGTTATATTTCCATGTTCAGAGTTTGTCTCAACAAAGGGACTCAATATGAATTTTGAATATTGTCTTCAAATGTCCGTGAATAAATATCATATGAAGAGTTCAGATGCAAAAGCCTCTAAGTGCCATAGAGTTCAGAACTTAAGCCAGCTCTTTTGTTTTCTGTCTGCCATTATTGGACAAATTGATTAGTTCAGGTGTGCCTGACAATCAGACACACCTGAATTAATCAAGCTTGGCCAATAATGGCAGACAGGAAACAAGGAGCTGGCTTAAGTTCAGGAAGTAGTGCAGCTGTGCATAAAGCCAATTATCAGCAAATTTCTGAGGGAAAACCGGTAGGTAACTATATAATTCTACTTCCACAATGAGAGTCTATCTAGTCTTGTTTGACATGGGTCTAGATTTCTACACTATGTTACTGCTTGTCCAAACATTTTTCTGAATTGAAGTTAGAGAACATCCAGGTGGACGAACAAGACTTCTTTCAAGTGAACAAGAGCATGCCATTGTTGACATGGTGGTCCAGAACAACACCCTCCACCTCAAAGAAATTCAGCAAAGAATAACACAGGACAAACAACTGTCCACCAATGCAGTCTTCTCCACAATTGATCGTGTACTAGGATAAAAGCAATCTGAATGAAGCAAGTATACAAAGTACCCTTTGAGAGAATCTCTGTTAGACTAAAGGAGTTGCGATTTGTTCAAGGGGTCATATAATGGTACATCAAGAGGCCATCTTGTGACATTACTCAAACCAAAGTAGGACACGACATACATACATTGAGTGTGTAATGAGACTAAAAGCACTGGAAGCGGGGACAAAGATCTAAGTCTTCCAGGGCAGCGCTAACAAATTTCCCCTACAAGACGGGCTAAATACCATGTTACATCATTATGAGTACCTGTGTATATTGATGAAGCAAGCTTGAATCTTCATAAAGTATGATACGCACTTTTTGGCGAGTTCGTATTATAATAAGTACGAACTCCCCACCCCCTTACCCCTAAACCTACCCAGGAGGTTTTTAGTGCATAGCATATGCACACAAAAACCATTTTTGGCGTATAAATGCCACGAGAAATGACAATCGTGGTATAGATACGCACTTTCATGAGACTCTGTTGGATATTGTACACAACTGCAGGATATACAGTATATCACACTGTGCAATTGATTTTTGGATATTTCATTACAATAATCGTACATATTGTACCTTTAAATCCACATTTGTCCTGTTCCCTACAAAGTATGATATTATTTTTTTTATGTTAGCTATTTATGTAAACTTTTTCACCCCGGCTCTGCTAAAGGACAGAGATACACCAAACAACTGGGACCGGAGTCATTCTGTCATAGCCCGAGATTACTTTAGGGTCTGTCATAGCCCGAGATTACTTTAGGGTCAAGGGTTTTCTCTGTATTTGTTTGGCAGCGGGCTTAGCTGAATTCAGTCCCCTCCAGCATTAAAGACGCTTGTTCACTTCCGAAAGTGCTTAAATTCAAACCGTCTGTGTTGCAGAAACCCAAGATGACTTTTCGGTCTGCATTACATGATTTGACAAGCAGTCACTGTAGATCAGATCAGACATGTTTTAGGAAATAGAGACTATGAGACCTGTATTAAAGAGTGTAGTTTCTTTTCAGAGGGTGTTGGTGGTTACTGAGTGATGGTGAAAACATATTATGGAGATTATTAGATTGTTGATCAGAAATTTAATGGAGTGGAAGAACATATTTTCAACAGTGAGCACCAACCCCTCTTTTGTTTCTGTTTCAGTAATCAATCTTCATCAATGGTTTGGCAAAAAAAAGCACAAAAGCATCTGGAACGAACAGAATGGCATTATAATTAATAATACAAGATAAATGAAAATTTCATTCTCATGAATTGAATTTAGCACTGTCCAACGTGTTTCTTAGGGTGACACTTTTTTAAGGATTATTTAAATGTCTCTTCCGTAATCAAAACAAAAAAAGTAATTTACATAGCGATAAGCTAGTAATATAGTAGAATTTTATAGATGATGACACTGTAACTATACAGGTTTATTTGGCTTAACAAGTGTGTCAACCATGTTCAACAATACATGCCACTGTTAAGAAAAACAAACTATAGGCACCTATCTTTGTTCGAGATTTCTGTGGTTATCTATGTCAAACGTAATAATTTAGGGAATTAATATCTGTATTTAAAGGCAGTTGTGCATTTTCCCACTGTGGGCTTGGCCATTACAAAAAAAAAAAAAAAAAAAAAAAAAAAAAACGGTGCCAAATATCCAAAGGCTCATAATGTACCAAAAAGCAGCCATATAAAGCTTAATAAACAGAATTTAAACAGATTTCAATGGAAATTAAAGTACCACATTACTTGTATGTGTTGTTTTATTAAAAAAAAAAAATCCAGGTCAGTAATTGTCTCTTGAATTGAACTGCGAGAACAGTTGACATTTCAGATTATTTTCCCATGTAGAACAAATACTGAATTGCCCAAACAGGGCTAAAGATTTTTTTAAGAACACTGAATATGGGAGATGCATCTTTACATGGAAGCCAGATTGGGTTTGACTATATTTTGTGGTGCTGTGTATAATTTACAGTCTCTGTTAAGCTACTGGGAACCACCTGTGGTGGTGAACATTTACATTAATGACCTATAAACATCCATATTTACATCATCGCATGTAGTTTATCTCTGTTCCCTTTGCCTAATGATGCAAACTATACTGTGATCTCAAGACAGCCTATTATTTCATGCTTTTTGTCTACAGAAGAATATGCAAAGGTGTTCCATAATTAGCATCTCTTTTCTACTTCTATATTTCACCATACAGTTCCAAACCAATTCCCAGTTCAGGTTCTCAAACCTTTGATTTCCTAAACTGAATGTGCAAATTTAGTTATGGGCTCTCCTCACAGCACTTGATGCACAAACACTTTGATCAATAGTTGAGATCACAGGCAAGTAATAAGCCTAATAAATTGAGTTTTGTTTACATCTATTGATTTTTAAATAAATGTAATTCCTTTTTTGTTTTTGTAAAGGAATTACATGTAGACAGTTCTTCTTTTTAAATGTCATTCTTTAGCAACTAACTTTGCAATTAAAGCATCAATTACAGCTATATTACCCGAAACATTGCAGTTATCGAGCACAGTGCAATTTCTATTGTCTCAGTGCACCAAAGCGACATGCCAGACAACATGCATCCAATAACAATAATGTCAGCAAGAGTAATGACTTTATTTATAAGTTGTAAATATATAAAGAGATGTGTTCCTTTGATTTACTTGGACAATTGATATGGAACAAAACCTCAAGAGGAGCAGCACACTAATCTTTAAGGGTCCTTTAGATCGCTTAATCCACCAGCACCAAGATTAACATTGGTTTTATGATGGTTCTCGGTTATAACAACCATGCACGATGCAAAACTAAATTGCTTTCAGAGCACAGGTCAAGCCATCATGGATGGCTAGGAGTTTCCCAAGGGTATTTGGAGAGAAATAGCGGAATAATTTCCCTGTGCACTCTTCTGTGGTGTCCAGAGACCTGTTACCAACTGATGCAGGCAGAGCAAAGTAATAACCCTCTGGCTGTGTTTGCTTTTGGCTCAGACTCATGTGAAATTGAGGGGGGGAGAATATCGATCAATGCAGGGATGGGATGACCTCCGAAACAAATGTCAGAATAAGTCTTAACCTGTAACGAGGTGTGGCTGAAGCAGAGATGAGGCAGGATCCAAATGCAGCACGCTTTATTCAACAGACCACAAACTATACAAATTAGACTGGATACAGGACTTAAGACCAGGGTACGAGCACAGGAACGAACAAACATTAACGTTAACGTGCTACAGCGAACTGTAAGACATACAAGAACTCACAAAGACAATGCTGAAAAAACAGGGCTTAAATAATCAGGGAAAAACGAGCTAGACAAGATAACAAGGGGGCATGGTTAATCAGAAAAACTGGGGATAATTAAGAGACAAGACAGGGAACCATAGAACCTGACAGGACACAAAACACGGTGACATAACCCTTGAACCTGGTAATGCGCGAAGTCAATTGCTGCGTCCCAATTCGCCTACTTATACTACGCCCTAAAAGTATGTACTCTTTTTGTGAGGAAAAAGTACATTCTTTTGAGTGTGTAACAAAAGAGTAGGCAAGCTTTGGGACATACTATCACGTCATCTTTAACGGCAACGCATTCTCACCCCAAGGCGTCACCTTTGACCATGCTTCAATATTTGACGTTTTAGGCGCCCTTTAGCGTCACTTACATGACGCGATCCTACGTCGTCATCTAACTGACGCTAAAGGAAAGCGTCAGTTAGAGGACGCGGTTAGGTTTAGGTGTGGGGTGGGGGTAGGGTACACGCGATCCTAGGGCGTCATCTAACTGACGCTAAAGGGCGCCTAAAGCGTCAGATATTGAAGCATGTCCAAATGCTTCCCACGGCGTCAGTTAGGTGACGCCTTGGGAGTGAGAATGGGCTGTTAACGGACAGCTCTGTCGCGTGCTGCGTGCATCCTGTCAATCATCTTGTCACAGTTAAAATCCTCCATTCTATCTAATTTTATTTCCTACCATTTCGGAGAGCACGTTCATCTGCCAGTTGTGGGTCTTTCATGCTCTCCTCGTGTTTGCAATTTGAATATAATGATGCATTTAAAACGTAATGGCTAAACGTGTCTTTACAAAAGTTCACAGTGCTGCTGCAAATGCAATATAATGTGGAACACATTGAATAAATTCATTTTCGTCAGGTTAGATACCGATAATTAATTACTCAAAGCTCTTTATCTAAACCTCTCTACACAACTGCGGGTGTATGTAGTTTTTTAACACTTTTTACTCGTGTTTGTAGTACTAACCAAATCCTCGTCCAACGCGCAATGGTTTGTGGGCAATATCAGCCGTTAGAGTGTGCATCGATCTACATTTCGGATTCTGACCGGAAAAAGTAGACCATCCGGGTATCTTTGAAACACTCATTTCAACATACTACGATTTGGGACGTACAAATTCTATTTTCGAAAACTATTTAGGACGAATAGTATGCGAATTGGGACGCAGGGAGTGTGAATTGGCAAAAAAATAAAAAATTAAGAAAAAGAACCTATGAACGTCTGCTCAAATGCTGTTTTTTTTTTTTTTGTGGCTCTGTAGGGAATGCATGTGCACCCAGTATGATGGTTTGACTCCAGGGGCTTTGGTTGAGCTTGGCTCTAAGTTTTACATCCACATATTTTGGCATCTTATACCTGAGACAGAGCATCAGCCACTACGTTATCTGTTTCTTGTACCGGATCTCGAGATTGTAGTTTTGAAAAATAAGGGACCACCTTATCAGCCTCTGGTTCTGATTACGCATTCGTAAAATAAAGGTTAATGGATTGTGGTCTTTATAAATGATGTTTTATTAACAAAGTTAATGTTAATGTTTTATTAACAAAGGAGCACGCGCAGAGAATTAACATGAGAGGAGAGCACTCAGCAATCAACGAAGAGAGGTAAATATACCCAGCGGTCTCACCTACCCAGCGGTTGCATTGGCAGTTTTGCAGCATCCCTCTATCTCCTCACTTATTGTCATAAGCACTTACATACCAGGAGAGTACTACAAGTTTGGGCTGAATTCCAAGCTTGAAGCCCTTCCCCCAGACAGCACGCCAAATACACATTAAACTTTCTCCCTCTAATTTTATGTAAGTGTGAACTAGTGAAACAATCACAGGAGAAACAGAAGAACTGACATAAACCTTGAAATGCTTGAAATGCTGGATTGCCAACAACAAAACCAAACTGACTTCTATTAAACTTCTTAGAGAAGTAACAAACAGGGTGGTCAATTCCATCCTTATCCTCCTGTAGAAGTACGGCACCATCTCCTAAATAACTTGCGTCCACCTCCAATTTGAACACCAAGGAGCAGTCAAAACAGGCTCACTACACAGTAACACTTTAAATGCTGTTTGACATTCCAATGACCAAACAGAGTTCTGAAGGACTAAGTAAAGAGGTTAATGGTGCAGCAACCGAGGAGAAATTGAGACAAAAACACAGATAATAATTTAAACAATAGCCATTCCTAAAAATCTACGCAACTTGCGTTGAGTCTTAGGTACTGGGAAATTGTTTATAGGCGAATTTTTTTTTTTGCCATTACTGGACATACCTGACCATACCCCACCTTCTTACCAAGGTAAGTCACCATAGCCTTACCGATTTCACATTTAGCGAGATACAAGGTCTGTGAAACTTCCTGCAGACACTTAAATACAGCCTCTAGGAGATATATATGCTCCTCCCAGCTTTGTGAATAAACCACTATGTCATAGAGGTAAGTAGTGTTGTCAAAAAACTCGGTACTTCGGTACCAAGTCGGTACTAAAAAAAAAAATGTTACGGTACCAGCTTTTCTAGGTAGCTACCGAGTACCAGGTTAATCCAGTTCTGTTCTAGACGCGATGTCTGAAACGTGCACAGTTGCGTCCTCTTCATAACGCTGATATGGCTCTCTCTCTCTGAATCCACTTGTTGAAACGAAAGGAGGAAAGAGCCACATATGGAAATATTTTGGATTAGGCTAATGTCACGTTGCCATAAGAGGCCGATTACATGCAAATTCGCAATTTCAAATATAGGCGTAATTCAAGCGCGCTCCTAATAAAAACTCGTTGGCGTTGCATAGCAACGACAGACGCCGCGTGAGAGCAAGCGCTTTGGAAAGAATAAGCACGCGCAAAAATATAATTAAAAAACACGCGCGACATGTGAACGGCCTCTAAAGTGCTTTCGGGGTAGTTTTACGAGTACATGAGCACAGTAGTATCCACCCGACACCAGAGTACTACTGGTATTAGTATTGTCATTTAATGTCAGTGCCAGTTCTAGGCGTATTCTTGCCTTTATAACTCAGCAGGTTTAAAAAGCCTTTTTAAAATTAAATATGAATGCAGTTTTAGATTAATAAAAGGACAGTCAAGTCAAATAAAACATGTTTTATGGTAATGCTACAAAGATACCATTCATAAACATTACTTAGTTATCAACACATTGAGTGAACAATTTATTTTTACAACATTAATTCATGTTTGAAAATGTTATTTATTACAAACACCTGATTGTTCATGTTTGTTCACTTAATTCATTGTGCATTAAATAAATAATGGATTAAAACTTTACAAACAACTTTAAAAATGTGTTAGTGTATACTATTGTTTATTTTAGGTCATTTTATCTAATCTTTTTCTAAAGTGTTTATAATACGAATGTACAGTTTCCATACTTGTAACCGTGATAAACACTTAAATATATGTAAATTTAAACTAAGCTTTGGTACCGAAATTGGTCCCGAGAACCGTGAATTTTAACTGGTATCGGTACCGAATACTGAAATTTTGGTACCGTGACAACACTAGAGGTAAGCATTACAATTCAAATGTCAGCAAGAACCAAATTAACCAGCTCTCTGAAAAGTAGCTGCAGCATTTTGTAGACCAAACGCCATAACTCGATACTGAAGAAAACAGTCTGGTGTTACGAAGGATGAAATTTCAGTCCCTCTGGGAGTCAATGGGACTTGACAATATTACTGATTCACAGATGGAGAATAAAAGCAAAGGAACACCTTCATCCCACTCAGATCCCGTCTCTGATCAGTTTGAACAATTTTTGGTAAACCAAAGGTGGTAAAGAACTTCGTTAAAGGTTTAACAACTTCTCCATAAAATTACATTCCGTTATCTCTAAAGCTTTCCCAGCCAATAGCAACAGTATGACCATAATTCTTTTGGCCAAACCAAAGAATTCGCAATCTTTTCAAAGGCGTTACAATAGGAGCGTTTTCGTTTCTCCTTTGTTTTGCTCTCTTGCATTTTTGCGGTTATTTGTTCTTGCTTGTTTTAGTTTTGTGTGTTAAAGTTTACTCTGTTGGAACTGTGCTTTTAGTAACGCTGTTTTACTGCATTTATGCTGTGGTCCGACTCTTGATTTTTCCCTGAGCTCATGTTCGATGCACAGTGATGGGAACAGGTTAGTAGCCTACATCACGCGATTTACATTTTCACAACACATAGAGTAAAATTGTTTAACACACTTATTAGCGGGTGCTAACCTATGCTGTCCTCATGTTTGTTAGATAGTAAGTTAGTGGCATCTACGCTGAAGATTATTTCTTTCTCTTGTTTTCTTGACTTGAGTTTAGTGTTTGTATTGGGGTTTAGTTAAAGTGTTTGTTTTGTTTGTGTATTTTCTCTTTTTTTTGTTATTGGGTGTCTTGTGACATCCAACCACTTTACTTATAGCCTGACTTCGTCATACTCATATTCAAGAAAGAATATGAGTCTGAAACTCCTCCATTGGGCTTTGATTATGAGCCGTGTCGTAACCGAACCAGGACAAAAACAAACCTCTGCACTCAATTGAATAGTCGGTAGACCTACCAACCAATCAGAGCAACGCATAAGTCAACTCCTTTGCATAGCGCAGTTTTCAAATACAGAACGTAGCCTACTTTATTTATTTTAGAAGTTAAATAATGAGTGTTATTTCTTTTACTTACTTCTCCATGAGTGCCACCAAAGGAGAAACCACGACGACCACAGGCTTTTCATCACGTCCCATCTTCTTAACGACCGTCAGAGCCAGCTGATAAGTTACACTTTTCCTGAATCATGTAGGAAGGACGCCAAAAATATCTTTCCAATCGACAAATGTCTTGATTGCAGTTCTCTGTTCGTCTATTAAAATGAATGCGCTGTTGATTTTTTTTTTTTTACAAAAGACGCGACAGCGGAATCTATACATCTCAATTCTCCAGCTGCAGTCATCTTTGACAAGCGCACTTTGATGACGTGAGGATTACGTTACTGAAGACCACCTGTCAATCATCGTATTCCCGTCCAAAAAATGTTGTGGGCGGAGTTCGGGCTGGCATCCAGGCTACTTTACTTAATAAAAGCAAGTACAAATTCAATGTAGTCTCTGCCCGTTTCTTAATTTATCACTTCACATTTCCTCAACAGAGTAAAAATATATTACTTTAAACAACTTTCTATTGGATTCATTTTTTTTCTTTTTCTTTTTCTTTTTTTTTTTTTGTACGTTGCGTCCCATAACCTCTAGGTGCCAAGTATATATGTGGACTTAACATTACATGGTCGATGTTTAGCATTCACATATAGGCCTATGTGTGTCCTTCAGCCACCTTCAGTCCCTTGAGTCCGAACACTGGCAAACATGTGCGGTCCCTTTCTTTACTGGCAGTAGCTTTTCTCAGATAAGGATGTGGCCAATACATCCTCTTTTATCCTCCTTTGTCCTGGCTCCTTTACTTTGGACCGTGTTGACTCAAGGGACACAATATGAAGCAGTGAAGGCATTGAAAATGCAAAAGGCAGCATTAGAATTTCATGTGAATTCCTTTGCTCCACTGCACAATGCTATTAGGTGTGATTATTTCCGGCGTCTGGTGGACGTGCCTTTGTCAGACCAGCTGTCGATCAGGGTAGAAGGCACAGTGCAAACATGGCATTATCACCGATGGTACCACTCAGGATACTTTCTTTTGCATTCTTTTCTTCCCTTTTTTAAATTACAATTTTGCTTCAGATGGTTTGAAAAGTACAAATGGTGCTTGCAGGAATGAATAGCTTGAATTTCTTTGACATCTGAGTCCTGGCATGGATTTATCTCCTCCGTAAGCATCTTCGGAGAGATAAAATTATCATCAGCCATCTTGATGATGGCTTGGCTCAGAGCTTGAGAATCGCGTCGCAGGCCACTGGAAGTCTAGCTTTGTAATGATGAGTGTTGTATCAGCAGGCTGCAGATGTTCATCCTGCAGGGTGTCCGAGAAAATATAATCAAGCTTCTTATGGCTGCCATAAAGGGGGACAATGTGGTGCGTTTAAAGGAAAATTTCTTAATTATGTCCAGCCTGGTGAAGCCGTCACTACATTAACCTGCCAGTGGGCCTCTCTGATAGAGAACACACTCCATGAGGGCCTCTAATGGGCTCTTTTTGGCTAACCTTTCTTGACCAGCTGTAGGAGTAAAAACACATTCTCGTGATCATCAATGCGGGACTTTCGGATGTAAATTCAGAACAAGCAAGGCCAAGGTTTTACATTTTTTTATTTATTTATTTTTTTTCCTATGAAGTGCTAGCTCATCTAGGTCGTTACGAGGGTGGGAAACAATGTTTCAGAGCGCATTAAGAGCCCAGTGGACACGGCTGTCCTGTTGTTTGTTCATTCGGCTAATGTTCCCGCTCATTGTGCTCCTCGCTGGTGTTCGAGAAAGAAAGTCACAGCGCTCTGTTACTGCGCTTTTGAATGAATCCATTAGCAGTCTGTGCAGCCGACTGAAGATATTGCTCAAAATACTGCAATAAGAAATGTAGAGAGTGAAAAAGTGTTTTGTTTAAATAGAGCACTCTCATTTATTTTTAGAACAGTTAAAAGTGAAGTTACAGTTAATAGCAAAATGTGAGGTATTAAGAGAAAAAGATTTTTATAAAATTAATACTCCGTTCAAATGTTTTGGGTCAGTATGTTTTTGAAATAAGTCTCTTATACTCACCAAGACTGCATTTATTTGATAGAAATACAGTAAAACGGTAATATGTTAACGTATTATTATAATTTAAAATAACTATTTCTATTTTAAAATGTAATTAATGTGATGTCAAAGCTGAATTTCCTACATCATTAATCCAGTCCTCAATGTCACATAATCCTTCTTACAATCCATTCTAATATGATTTGCTTGCTGTAAACATTTTTTTTTTACTATTATCAATGTTAAAAAACAGTTGTGCTGCTTAATATTTTTGTACAAACGGTGTTATTTTTTTCAGAATTCGTTAACGAATAGAAACTTCATTGCATAGAAAAAACTGTATTTATTTGAAATAGAAATCCCTTTTGATTAATTGAATGCATCCTTGGTGAATAACAAACTTGAAAATAACCACTGGAGCACTGCTTTAATCACCACCAACTTGTGATGATGTTCAACGCATTCTCACCCCAATAGCTCACAGATGAAAGTGTTACTAGATACTTCTGTGGGAATTACTAATTATTTGTATTCGTATTATAAAGTGAAGATCATTGGAACTAACTAGTAATTACTCAAGTGTTACTAAAGACATTTTCTAAAAGTATACTAAAGTTCACTAAAAATCTCAAACGTTTGCACAAATCATGACTAGATCATGTAGTAACACTTGAGTCATTACTAGTTAGTTCCAATGATCTTCACTTTATAATACAGATCCAAATAATTAGTAAGTAATAGCGCACAGACGAAAGTGTTACTAGATAATTCTGTGGGAATTACTAATTATTTGGATCCGTATTAAGCGAAGCGAAGATCATTGGAACTAACTAGTAATGACTCAAGTGTTACTACATGATCTAGTCATGATTTGTGCAAACATTTGAGATTTTTGGTGAACTTTAGTATACTTTTAGAAAATGTCTTTAACACTTGAGTAATTACTAGTTAGTTCCAATGATCTTCACTTTATAATACGAATCCAAATAATTAGTAATTCCCACAGAAGTATCTAGTAACACTTTCATCTGTGAGCTATTACTTACTAATTTGTTAATAAGAGTTTCTTTTAGTTAATAGTAGTTACTAGATTGTTAATAAACTTTTTCAGTAGTTCTCTGGGAAGTATTAAAAAAATAGTAGTTATTGATTACTTAATAGTGAACTACCACTTTCGTCTGTGCGCTATTACTTACTAGTTCGTTAATCAGAGTTTCTTGTTAGTTAATAATAGTTACTAGATTGTTAATATTGTGTTACTCATTAGTTCTTGTGTAGTTATTCATTAACGAAGGAACCGTATTCTAAAGTGTTACCATTTGTTTTAAGGCACATTTATAAAAGCAACTTAAATGTCCTAATTAAACTAAGGCCTAATCCTGGCTTAATCTAAAATCTGTCTGTGGAACCAGGCCATATACTACTATTTGCCTCTCCTATTTTACAATATTTGTTTTTTACTTTATTTCTCTATTGTGAGTCATTTTCTGACAAAAAGAGGGCCTTCCTTGCTTGGCCAAAAACTCTTTGAAACATATTTGAAGTTTTTCAGAATCTCCCTTATTTGTGATGGCAGAAAGGCAGAGGAATACTTTTGCTTTCCAGAGCTGTTGTTGTGCCGCGCGCACAGAGACTGTGTGGCATGTCTGATTTATGCACAGGTGTTGAAGTTGAGAGATAGCGACAGAGCCTACTCCGTATAATTAATTCCCTGCACAGTTCAAGCACCTTCCGTCGGCACGCCCAGCGCTGCTCTCTCTGGCTGACCCGTGCTCTGCTCCTCTTTCACATTAATACTCTCCGGCGGTGCAGCAGAGGTGGTTGCCGTGACCCAACATCCGTGCTGCTGACATGTACTGTGGCATGCAACATCATCTGAATTAGGCGTGGTGAATATCCTAATAACAAAACATGGTGCGACACGTCTGAGCGTGGCCCCCACAGGAGCGTGACTTTTGTGCATTCATTTGTTTTTAAGGAAATGCTTGTGTGCATGTGTGAGTGTGTTTTTCTGGGGGGTTGTGTATGCCATTAGGTCTGAGTGTTATGTGTCAGATATGGCTGGTTTAGCCCCCAGTGTGTTGTGCAGTGCTACATGTCCAGACTGACAGAAATGTGTTTTTTTTTTTTTTTTTTGAAACATTGAAACTAAGAGGCAATAAAACCATTGCACTCAGTGATTGATAACACCTTTCTCGAAGACAGTGATTCTCAACCAGGTGTAAGTGTACCCCAAGGGTACTGAAGCAGGGTCTAGGCGGGGGACGTGGTTAGATTTCCATTTTACTTTTTTACAACTATATTAAAACATAAATGACTTTAAAATAACAACATTAGGGTTATCGATTGTCATTGTATTTTAAATGATTCTTTTATTGCCGTGAAAATAGCCTTTGGTGGTGACATGGTATAAAAGGAAAAACAATAGTAGAGCTGTCAGATTGAACCATGATTATTTATTTATTTATTTTTTTATTTATTTTTTTTTAGTAGTTAACGTTTTTAAGGAAGGAAAACAATATAATGTGTGCAGGTTTCATATGTTGTGATGTTTATGTTTGATAAAATGTATTACAGTAAATATAATTTATTATATAATTTTTTTTAATGGATGTGCTATGTTTTATTGGAGAACAAAATTTCAAACAATTGGCATTTATTAAAAAAAAAGATACAAGACACTTTCCACTTAAAATTATGTTATTTTTTTCTATACAATACATTTTCAAGTGTAGCTTAAGTGTTCAAATAGTCATTCATAGTCATTCATTGAGAATCTGAATCTAATATATATATATATATATATATTGTTTTTGTTTTTCAAACAAAACTTACAGAACTGGAAGTACTTACCCATAACCTTTAACCGTAATTGGGAATACATACCCATAATTGAGCTAAACATGACAAAATCTCCTAAAGTCTTATTTTGGGGATGTCCTCCTTGTTTTTAAAAATGCTATGACATTTTCTGTCAGGGTTAGGGTAAAATAGACCAAATTTCCCCATTTTGGTAGCAAATCAAAATATCGAAAATTACAAACATAGTATTAATGACAATGCTAAATGATGTCAGAGATGATATATTATCATGTTTATGGTTTAGTGTCATTGATGGTGCTTTTCTATTACTGATGGAGCTGTGGGTATCAAAAAGATTGAGAAACACTGATCTAGATGTCTAAAGGAACAATATTTTTGCCTATTGCTATATGCATTAATTTGAACTGTAAAAAACAAAACAAAACCTGACATCACCTGACAAAATTCTTCCTAACAGCTAAAATCACATTTGTAAGAACCTACATTGAGTATCTGCAGAGTGTGTGTGACTGAACACATGGGTGCTTGCCCTTTGGGGCAGCAGGTGGCTTTTCTCCACAGATGAATTATTCTGGACATGGTTTTGGTCTATCGCATTGCCCGAGCAGGTGTAATCGCTCTGTTCCCGTTTGCTTCCATGCAAACAGACATTAGGAGGTCCTGTGTTGCAGGATATATAAAGGAAAATACGATAGATTTCACTGTCAGATGGGCGAGGAAGATAAATAGGTGAAGATTGAGACGTGAACACCCTAAGGACAGCTCAATTATCCAGCCATCATTCAGCTGGGCCCTGATTGGTTGTGTAGACAGGCCAGGAGTGATACTTTGTGTTGGATCGATGTCCCAGTGGTCTCCCTCTCTCGATCTTAAGCAGCTAACCCGCCCACCAGTTCCCCACACAGCGTGTCAGATGAGGGTTCCTGTTGATTCACAGGTCATTCCAGTCGCGGAGTAAGTCTACACCATTAGAGGGGCAGAGTTGTTTTTTATTCCATGACACTTCACACTTATGACTTCTAGTTGTAGACAAGCTTAGACTTAGTTTGTATATACTGTTCAAAAGTTGTGTTCTGTGTTCTGAAATAATTATCTTATGGTTACCTGCATTTGAGCTAAAGTAAACATTTTCAATTCAATTTTATTTCTATGAAATTTCAGCATTATTACTCCATTCTCCAGTGTCACATGCATGATCCTTCAGTAATCAGTCTTATAGACCATTTTACAAGATGTAAACAACACTGGTCCAGAAGCACTTCCTGTTTCAGTTTTTTTAACACTACATAAAAGCTGGGATAAAATACAACCAACAGAACATTTAAAACTGAATCAAAAAGTTAAACAAACATCTTTAAGATGTTTTCTTTACATGTGAAATAAAGAAAACAGTTACAAACTGAAACAGGAAGTGCTTCTGGACCAGTTTTGTTTACATCTTGTGAAATGGTCTATATGCTGATTTTCTGCTCAAGAAAGATTCCAGTGTTGAAAACTGTTGGGTTGCTTAATAAAGGATGCTTTCATAAATTGAAAGCTCAAAAGAACAGCATTTATTTTTAAATAGAAAGCAAGCAACAAACCAATGTCATAGCAAACAATGAAACAGTAAACGGAAAGAAAACACATACAAATGAATGCATAGTGTGGAACTGGTTGGAATAGAAAAAGTTAAATAGAAGTCTTTATTTAGATGTTGTCAACTTTTGTTTGCGTTGTTAATGCCTTAATATTGCTCCCTCTGGAGCCGCCGGAGTTCAAAAGATCACATTTCGCAATGCATCTACATTTGACGGCAGGCGATTAGAGAGGTTAGTTGCCTTATTGCTGCTTTTGAAACCAAGGGAGCATAAAAGCCAACAAGCTTGACATTTGATATGATGTTCATAAGTGCTCCTCCGCAATTAACTTGTATCATAGCTGCAGGTGGTTCGGAAATGTGCCTCTTAACATCCGTAACAATGATATCAGTTGACTTGTAATCAGTAATCAGGCCAAATTGTTCTACTAATCAATGCAATATGGAAGCATGAAGGAGTGTGATTGCGCATAAGGGTTTAAGCAGACTGGTTTGTGAGCATGGAGTGCCTCCTGTTATCCTGCTCATTCACCCTGAGACAGCTGTTAACCCAACACTACTGCAGTAGGCGTGCGTTGTCTCATGTTAAATAGCGTGACATATCTTGACTGTGCTTTTCAGGACAGGAAAGTACATAAGAAACCTTGATTATGATGAATCATAGTATGCCACTTTGGTAAAAAAGAATGAGTGAGATAGTGACATTGACAGGCAAAGAGAACAAGTGAAAGGATTAAATTACCCTGTTTATGCCACAACACTGCTGAATGCTTGATTTTGGTGCACTGCTTCTTAAATTTTAATAGTAATATAAAATTAATATCATCTTTTTTTCCATAGATTTTTTTTTTTAACTGGCAATTAAGGATTTGTCTGTCATTAAAGTAATACTCCACTTTTTTTTTTTCATATTAAAAGACACTTTGATGGCACTTAACTTAGCCCAGTTCATCCAGGATCCAAACAGAGAAGCACATAAATGCTTTTTAAGATCAATAATCTGAGAAATGTCTTGAGATTTGTGTTGTTAATGGGTTGTACATTACATTTGAAATAATCCTGAATCATCAATTAATCTTTGCAGGTCACGCGTCTGACTTGATTCTGATCAACCATGGCCAAAACAATTTGTACAATGGCCATAAACAACATTGGGCTGTTCTCCAAGCCTGTTGCTACTTTTGTTTCTCATATCGCTTCAAAGTCTTTCTCTTTTCATCCCAAGTTTAGAACAGCCAGGTGACATCTTATGATGACTAAGGCCGCATTTACACAAAGCCGGGTATTTAGCAAAACGAATATTTCACCCTCTCCGTTTTCAAAAATAACGTTGTTTACACACCCACATAAATACGCTGTCGAGCGCCATCATAAATATGGCAAACCTATTGGCGGCAGTGTAGGGGTTAAGGATAAAGCCATTCAAGCCAATCAGAATCCTCAGAAATGACAAGAGAGAACCTAAAACTCTGTTTCTCCCAGTTCACACGACAACACATAACCGGCGTTTTCAGAAATCTCCACTTTGGCCAGAGTTTTTAGAAATAATCGTTTTCAGTGATAAAAACGGCGTTTTCGTGTAAATGAGAGGGCTTTCCCATCGTGTAAACGGGGCCTAAATCCGGGTTCACATCGTACAATTTTAGCCACGATTTGGTTGTCTGTGACAACTTTTGTGAAACCTAAAAGACTCCTCGGATCCTAGCCCAAAATCTGTGCCCAAAAACCGATTAATGACCATTGCGATAAAATCTGTCCTCAGATGTGGTAGTTTCGGATAGATTTGACGCTCAGTCCTGTAGTGTGACTTCTCCCACGGCAAACATCAAATCAAATTATGTTTTATTAAGAAGGTTCAGGAGGAGCACGTTCAGATAATTAACCTAATTAACACAGGAAGAGTACATTCAGTTAATCAACTCTATTAAAAGCAGACTTACCTCTGTTCAATGACAGTTTTCCAGCATCCCTCCACCACCCATCTCCTAACTTAATATTCCTATCCCAACCTGGGATGGGGGGAGGGCCAAATTCTGAGCTCGGACCCCTCCCCTCGGTTAGCATGCCAAATACGCATAACCTTTATGATATGAAAGTGTGAACTCACGAAAAACCGATACAAACACAGAACAAAATTAGTGAGACAACAAAAAACAACCACTCCCCCCCTATACAGACAGACACATCTTAATTTTCATCCAGTTTTCTTTTCAAGAGAAGCCATTATCAAAATTAACATGAGATTGATAAAAGAGATTTTTGTTTGCTAGCCACCATTTCGATCCCACATGTAAATGCAGCTCACAGACTTGCTGATGTAAAACTCAGGACGGGTCTTCTTCCATGCGTCAGTTTTTAAATGCATCTTGACAGCTGGTGATTCATACGTCACAGTTCAGTGTGCAGTGTGCACCTAGCTTAAAATGGTCTTGAAGTAGTATTCATTTAATGTTGAGCATAATCCTAGCAAACACAGAACGTTCCCGAATGGTCCCATGAGGTTATTTTTTGGGGAACCAAACAAGAACGTTATAGGAACGTTCCATGTTATTTTTAGGTTTAATTTTTTATAACGTAAGGAGCATGTTCCGGGAACGTTCCCTTAATCTTAAGGGAAAGTTCTAGGAACGTTCTGGGAACCAAAAACTAACGTTCCCAGAACGTTCCCAGAACCTAAATTGGTTTGCTGGGATACTTTTGCTTTGTAAAAGAATAGTTACATTATACTGTTGCAGGGTTCCCTCTGTTCTTAGGCTGTTTGTTTCCTTCGCCGTAATGGACAGTTAGGTAAGACATTCTGGACTATATACAGTGATCTGATCCCAAAATAAACCCCTTCAGGGGGACAGAAGACCTCTGCTTCACGTCAGCCCTGATCTCACTGAAGGGGTTTATTTTGTGATAATGACTAGCTGCCTGCACGTTATCTATTAATTATAGAACATTATGAGATTTTCTTTGTGTGCCTTCTGTTTAATATGCACTGCAGTTGACGGGCTGTACTGCGTTTCCAAGGCCACCCCTTCCTGTTATTCTCACCTTTGACAGTCTCTGTGATCAGCGTGTCTGAATGCCGCCCTCAGGTCAGCTCTTCATCTGGGTATATTAATGGTTCTCTTGATGAGATGAGATGCTGAAGGAATCCGTCCTTGTGATTCTGCCAGGCCGCCATTTCATTGCAATCACAACATCCAGCCAAGCCACACTGGTAGTCGTCTAATGCCACCAGGCTGGCGTTTTCACGCGAGTCAAAGATTCAATGATGAGCTGCGTCCCGAGCTTAGCCTTGGAACGTGGCCATATGCTGGTGACGCACAGCCAATTCATTAAAGACTGGCTGTGTGCCCTGCACTCAGTGTGCCGGGCGCACCTGTGTCACTCTGAAGAGCCCTGTGCCTTACTCAGTCGGACAGTCCGGACAGGAGGGATGGAGCCACACTCAGTCACTTTACATTTGCTTGCAGTTCACTTACACTGATTATCTGAGATGATTGCTCTGACTCGTCATGCCACTAGAGTACCTTATAATGGAACCACTGTTCTGCTGCATAAGCAAGTCTTAAGTGAGGATGTGATACCACTGACAATATGCTGGCAAAGCCATGTCAGAAAAAGCCAAACATTTGGAAATCTTTTAGAAGTTTATTAGTAGTGGTGGTACTGCTTACTAAGGGTTAGCCATATCTATTGTAGTAACCAAAATATCATAGTGGTTTATGCAAAGCTCTTTTCACTTGGGCCAGTAAGCAACCAAGACCATAAAAATCACTCAGCAATGACTCTTTGAAATTAATTTTTGGTGGTTTTAGCTTACCTCAAGGGCATCCAAGATGTAGGCGTCTTTGTTTCCACAGTATTTTCAATTTTGACATTTTTCAGTCAAACCGGTGTTGTCTGTCAGTCGTATAATGCAGGTTTAGGGGGTCCACCTCAAAGAGCATGCACAGAGAAGTCAAAATTAAACATGATTTAATGACTCGTGAATGTATGGCCTAAGACACGAAACGAGCGGTTTGTGTGAGAAAACGAACAGTATTTATATAGTTTTTTCCTCTTGTTAACAGCTATGTCGAACTGATCTGAATCAGATGTCCAACTGAACCGAACTGAACCGTGTCCAACATTACGCCGGGAGTGATTTCTCGCGCGTCTACGTCACGCATTGTTTACACAGAGATTTCGTTTTTACCTTTCACTAAACATATTTAGATATACGGGAAACCGCAATGGAAGACAATTTCGATAAATCTAAATATGTTTAGTGAAAGGTAAATCTTCCGAAATCTCCGTGTAAACAATGCGTGACGTAGACGCACGAGAAATCACTCCCGGCGTAATGTTGGACACGGTTCAGTTCGGTTCAGTTGGACATATGATTCAGATCAGTTCGACATAGCTGTTATCAAGAGGTAAAAAAACGAAATAAATACTGTTCGTTTTCTCACACAAACCGCTTGTTTCGTGTCTTAGGCCATCAGTGTGTACTTACATTTACGAGTCATTAAATCATGTTTAATTTTGACTTCTCTGTGCATGCTCTTTGAGGTGGACCCCCTAAACCTGCATTATATGACTGACAGACAACAACGGTTTGACCGAAAAATGTCAAAATTGAAAATACTGTGGAAACAAAGACACCTACATCTCGGATGCCCTTGAGGTAAGCTAAAACATATCAAAA
Source organism: Pimephales promelas (assembly GCF_988280905.1). Taxonomy (NCBI): domain Eukaryota; kingdom Metazoa; phylum Chordata; class Actinopteri; order Cypriniformes; family Leuciscidae; genus Pimephales; species Pimephales promelas. The sequence continues at coordinate 30,984,226 of NC_142771.1, forward strand.
AATTAATTTCAAAGTGAACTATCCCTTTAATGGATGGGGGTGAAAGACCATGAAGATTTTTTTTTTCAAGTTCGTCATGGTGAATGTGATTTTACCAAATACAACATGTTCCGGCATCAACCTCTATGTTGATCCTTGAAAAACATTCCAACCAACCAATCAGATTTGAGGTACTAGTTTACAGTTTATCTAAAGTTTATGCTTACAACCAAGGATAGGTGCTTCTACATCAGTGTTGCTTGTCATTCCCCTCTGATTTAGGGACAAGTTGTAGGGTTAGGTTTAGGGTATAGGGATAGGGTTAGGGTTGGGACTATGTTATCGGACATATGTTGATCCTGTAACATGTCTTACTTGGCAAAATCACATTCACCAGTTGGTTACACCCATTCGAGAAAGCTACTTGGTTTAAAATGACTGAGCAGTGCTTCATACACACAATATTGACAAAAGACAGTTAAACAGATAATTTATGCTAATCTAACCAAAGATGCAGCCAAGCACCACTCACATTAAATTTTTATTTTATTTTGTTGAGATGTTAAATGAGCATGTTTCTAAGATATCACACATAGGAGTTCTGCTTACTCAGAAGTGTTCATAGAGCAGAACGGTAAAGGTTATCTCTATTAACCAATTATTTTCCTGCCTGCCTTAAAACCACTTTAGAGGAAGCAAAGCTGTCTGCTAAGAAATGGCCCAACATTAGCAGATATGTCCACTTGTATGTGTTTTACTACAGCTGAGAGTGCAACAATTCGCTGGTCTGTAAATTGAGACCCTGGGCTGTTTCCCCTCATAAGGCCAAATGCAATGTGCAGTTGTCAGGTTCATCTGCAGAATGGATGTGACCAGCATTGTCTCCTATAGCCAGTAATTGCATTTCACTCTTAAGTGATATTTACACCGATTGTCCATAAGTACTCTGCACCACAGCAACAATTGTAAGAGGAAAACGTGATATATATATGACCACAAAGCTGTACTTTATTTATCAAATCAATAATGATTTCAATTATGGGGAAATACATTTCTTCCAAAGCCAAACAGACCTGTCTGCTGCCCTAGTACATGTTTAAATAGTTGCTGACTGAACTAAAGTTACTTGACTAATGTTTACAAAGTTATTTTCATTAGCTCAGCATTTTTTACTTTTACTTTTTTGGGTGAAAAAGGTGTCATTTAAAACAATAGTTTGCCCCCATAATTTATTGATGTAAGTTACAGGCATAGTTTACTGTAAAATAAAAACCTATTTTTGAAAATCTTAACAGACCTTACCCACATATTAACACAGTCTCATCCCAAGACGTCATATAACTGACGTCTTGGGATGTCTTTTGACCATACGTCAACATCCGCCGTTTTAGGGTACCCTTTAACGTCAGTTACATGTCGATCCTGTGACGTCATACAACTGATGCTTTACCTTTAACGTCAGTTAGGTGACGGGGTAGGTTTAGGTCTGGGGTAGGGTTAGGATCCGATAACGTCATCTAACCGACGTTAAAGTGTACCCTAAAACGGCGGATGTTGATGTATGGTCAAAAGATGTCCCAAGACGTCAGTTATATGATGTCTTGGGATGAGACTTTTGCCTGAAAAGTTCAACGTGGAGATTCAAATTTTTTTTTCCTTTCGTGTTCCCCTGAAAATAATGAAATAATAAAATAATAATTTTCGAACTAAGTAACGTTACAAACATGACTTATATCCCAATTTGAGCAGTATGTAAATCCCACACACTTCATATGAGCTACAAAGGCCTACAAGTGAAAGCATATAGATTTTCATACTTTTCTATTGCTTTCTCTCTCCTACTTAGGGGAATATGTCTTTTTCTTCAGTTCAGTTGTACATTTAATAGCTTAATCTGGAATTGTTTCCTCCACAGTATTGGCCGTGACCTCAGATTACCTCTTGTTCTGGTGCCAGGCAGGGATTGTAAAGTTGTGGTGAGCTGTTAAACTTTTCAGCCCATCCATTCTCATTGAGACAGCTTTTTTTGCCCTCTTACTATCTAATTGACGTGTAGGCGAGCAATGACTTACAGTAGAGACTTTCGACAGACAGTCCGCCAAAGGGAATACCAAAGAAGGCTAATCAATATCGATATAGCAACTGACTCAAATGAGTGGAGCTGACAGCAACTGCTAAACAGTCTGGGCATGGTGCTTCTGAATTGGTATTACTGAGATTTTTAATAGTGGAGCGTCAATATGTGCTCTTTAAAAGCAACATTTCACACTTTAATTTTCCAAAGAGGGTGAATGAACCCTGTGTTTTGAAACCCTGCATTAAAGTGCAATGCTAAGTATACAGTGTGAAATTATGTACACGTTGTTTATTACTCACCGTCGTGTCATCCAAAACCTGAAAGACAACACATTCTCATCCCAAGACGTCATCTAACTGACACTTTTGACCATATGTCAACATCCAACGTTTTAGGTTACCCTTTAACAACAGTTTAATGGGTAGGGTTAGGATTAGATAGCATCATCTAACTGACGTTAAAGGGTACCCTAAAACGTTGGATGTTGACGTGTGGTCAAAAGCGTCAATTAGATGACGTCTTGGGATGAGAACGGGCTGGAAAGACATTCTTCTGTGGAGCAGAAAGGGGAGAAATCAGATTTATTTTTCTTTTCTTTTTGTCCATGCAATGAAAGTCAGTGAGGTCTAATGTGGGCTCCACTGACTTTCACGGTTTAGACCATAGGCTGTAAAAAAAGATGGACGACGCCCCTTCGCTCTCTTCCATTGGTGAGAAGTGAAGCCGCCAGTGTCCAATATGTTTTTACCCCAGATCAGTATTTCAGTGCAGTGAAAGAGAAAAGTTGTAAAAAGCTTGACAAATGGATCCAGATGCTGATGAACTTTCCATCTCTGATGCATACTGTACATGCTCTACACTTCATCATGCCAGGTAGTGTGTTTCTGACCCTCTACACAGCAAACATCCAACCTTCCCTCCAGAAGGAAAGATAGCCTGCATCTGTTAACACCGCGCTGGGCCTGTCAGTGTTGATAAAGGGTCTGTTTAACAGTTAAACAGCAATGGCTGAGAGGAGAATGATGGATGGGGATTTGTTTGTGCCCCAGTGGGCATCCTAACAGTGATATTGCGGGCACTGCATACTTCATCTTGACATGGAAACATTCTGTGTAGCACAAGCCTGTTAGGCACGTCTGATGCTGAATTTGTTTAAGGACTAATACCGCTGGTCTATCTCATGGCAATTACCAGGCTTACTTGAGGTGCGGTGCTCATTATATAAAGACTGGGATTTTCTTTGGTTTTCCTTGTTAGCCTGCTCTATAGCTTATCTTTAATGAGTCTTGCAGTTTCATTTAAAACACTGGCTGCAAAAAAAAAAAAAAAAAAAAAAAACACTTCCCATATCCATTGAGTTCAAAGTGTGCAACAACACAAGATTTCCCAAAGGAATAAGCACGCCCCATTTCATAGTAGGCAGTGAATTACATTATTCCTGGGTGCTAAAATGGACACATGTAATTTGCTGGAGCACATAACATATGGACCTGCATTTATACACTCTTAGAAGAAAAGGTTCTAAATACCTTAAAAGGTTCTATCAGCACTACTTATCTGGAACCCCTAAAAGGTTCTTTACAGAACCCTTTTTAAGGGTTCAATAAAAAGAACCCTTTAGAGTTCTTTGTAACCAGGAAAACAGTTCTATATGGAACCTTTTGGGTTCATTGATTCTCATTTGTTTTGTCCTTTCCGGATTAAATATTTCATGTTATTGACAAATATCAAGAACCTAAAATGTATTTATGAATGATCACAAAATTCAAGATATCGGGGTTAGAAAATGTATATATTTATATGATTTTATGTAGTTAATCAATATCACACGAAGAGTGCCATTTCAGTTTTTCTCCTCCAAAAATCCGCATAATTAAAATGTGATATTAAGTTACTACAACAGTTTAATAAACAATGATTTAATTACAACTGTTGCAGAATAATGTAATATATGAATGAATAATAGCCTATAAAGAACCTTCTTCTTGTCATTATAGAACCTTTTTAGCATATAAGGTTCTTTGGAGTTGAGTAAAGAACCCTATCCTTCATATTAGAAACCCAATGAACCCTTTTTTCTAAGAGTGTATGTGCTGTTCTGCCCTGTTTTGTTTCTTTCTTTTGGGGAAGATTCATAGGTAGTGGCCAATTAAGCTTCTAGGGAGCGGTAGTAATTATAGTCTAGCCCCCAACATGTCTCTGGCACTCAATACTTCTAGTTTGATATGGAGATAATTAGTGGGGGCCTGAAGGTCACAAGTCTCTTCAGCACCTTTCTATCATGAGAGGAGCAGATACTGTAATCACTAATCAGATACCAAAACTTGGTTAGAAGTGGTCTAAAAAAATAAATAAATAAAAAAACAGGTGTTTTTTCATCCCCAAATTGCAGGTGCTTTTGATTGAGCACAGACTCATTAAATGGAGGCATGAATTGCTTAACCTATTTCAAGATTTTGTAAACAGACACCTAATGCTACAAAACACATGGAGGACTCTGACTTAAATAAAATCAAAAACATAATAAATAAATAAAATAACCCCCTGTTTAAACGTTTGGGTTTGGTATGATTTTTTTTATTTTATTAAAGTCGCCGTGAAACGGAAGTTGAGATTGACATTTTTTCCTTACGTATATCCGAGTGAAACGGCTTCTGAAATTGGATAAAAAAAAATGTTGGGCAGGGCTTGATTTCGTCCTTCAGGAATTGATTGGATCGTTGGAGTTTGGGTGTTGCATAGAAATGGAGGCAGATTTGAATGCAATTCTCTGAGAGGCGGTTCACCGATAGCCACACCCTCATCGGATCTGGCCGCACCCTTTCGCCATTCCACGTGAACGAAATAGAAGAGAGGTCGTTTCGATGGGGGACGGAAGGGTAATGTCTTTGATTAAATATTATAACATTAATTTAAAAAAAATAATGAAGTGCACAGATAAATCATTTATAATAAACACTACAATATTACATATAAAAAGATGATTTGTCAAATTTGATTTCATGCCGACTTTAATGTTTTATGCGTCAACAAGGCTGAATTTTTTTGTTTCAAAATAAAATACGAATGTGAAATATTACTACAATTTAATTGCTTCTTATTTTAGTCATGTGACGTTGGAGCTGAATTTTCAGCATCATTACAGTCTTCAGTGTCAGATGATTCTTCAGAAATTATTAATATGATGATTTAATGCTCAATAAACAGTTCTTATTATCAATGTTGAAAACAGTTTTGTTGCTTAATATAGTTGTGGAAACTGTGATACATTGTTTTTCAGGATTCTGTGATGAATGTAACATTTTTAAAATTAGCACATTCGCAAAAAAACCTTGCATTCGAATTTTTGTGTCAAGAGGTGCACGGGACATAATGATGTAACTGATGAGGCGCGTTTTTGTTAGCCTATCCAGTACAGCCCTGTGTGGCTGCTTTGGTATATTGAAAAATGGCGGAGAAATTGAGAGAGGACTTGGAATCGGAGAGAATCTTGCGAACACCAAAACATCTTAAAAGTGCTGTGTGGTGTTTCTTTGGTTTCTGGAGAAGGTGTAAAAACCAACTTCAATTGTAATTTGTGTAAGAAACCACTGCTAATTCACTCCACATCATCTAACTTGAGAATGCACATACAGTCTTGTCATCCCGAGGAGTTTTTTCGAGAGTGACTGACGAGGGGCCAGCATTAAAGCAGTCCATGGTAACTTTGTTCTACACTACGAAGACCACACAGCTGGTTTGTTGAAGCATGTTTTGACAGGCCCAAAGATTGAAGCATGCCAACCAAAGTTCGAACCTTCAGTGCGAAGCTACAAAATGCTCTTGCTGCCACCTTCTCACACCTTGGAAAGAGCTAGAATTGATTTCTCACAAAACAAGTTGGTGAGGTTGCCCATATTTCTGTTGTAGTGCAAAAATAGAAATACTGTAAGACCTGATCGTTAGCATATGATATTTGTAATGTTGTGGCTCATTAGGTGACAACAAATTTGTCTAGGCTAAAATTATTGGGGGTCATCATTCACCAAAAAAGGAAAGCAAGGTTCCTGAACATGATAAGTAGGAGAGGAAAGAGATGGGTATGATATAATAATATGGCTGGGATATTGATAAGGATGAATAAATGGAATTGTAGTTAACTGGGTAGTGGGGACAATTGTTTGAATATATGGAAAAGGATGTTGTACAAATGGATTTCCTGACTGACCAATAGACTGTGGTTGAATATGAGGAGCTGAGAATACATAAGGAATCACCAAACTTGAAGATGGTCCTAATGACTGAGGCTGAGGAGGTAACGGTGCTGCAGCATGATTGAAATGTGACATTAAGTTACTACAAAAATTTAATAAACAATAACTTAATTACAACTACAAAATGTTGCAGAATACTGTAATATATGAATGAATAATAGCCTATAAAGAACCTTTGAGCCAAAAGGGTTCTTTCTTGTCATTTTTTTTTAGCATAAAAGTTCATTTGGAGTCGAGTAAAGAACCCTATGCTTCATGTATAGCAGTGTTTCCCAACCCTGTTCCTGGCGGCACACCAACACTGCGTGTTTTCTTTGTCTCCCTAATCAAACACACTCGATTCAACCCATCAGCTCATTAACCCACCTGATTATGAGCTGATGGGTTGAGTCAGGTGTGTTTGATAAGGGAGACAAAGAAAACACGCAGTGTTGGTGTGCCGCCAGGAACAGGGTTGGGAAACACTGATGTATAGAACCCCAATTACTACCTTTTAGAGTGTAGTTATGTAAGATGTTTCACAAATAGACTGTATAATACAGTACTTAAGGAATATGAGAATTGGTATGTTTCTCTTTTAATAAATGTACATTTTCACAATACTTTTATAGCATTTTTAGTAGTATTAGTTTCATTAATTAATTTACTGTCATTTTATATTATTATTATTGCTATTAATACATTTTTTAAGTAAAAAAACAAACATGCAGGACTTTTTATTGTATGGATGATTCAATATTTTGTTTAATTTGTAATGGGCTCTATGCACGGCGGTATTTCCGGTGAAGGTGTAAGGGTGCTCGATAACTCGTCCAATGCAAATACCGAGAATTTATATTAAATTTTATACTTCATGGTTATATTAAAGAAATGTTAGTCACAAAAACAGATAAAACAGACACCCCTCGTTGTGTTTATGCTTATTTTTAAAAATATATTAAATAAACGTAACTATATATAAAATTACATCTAAACGCATGTACGTTTCGTTTCAAAAACGGGAGGACAGTAAATTTTGAAGACTCTGCCATAATCCCGTTTTCCTCGGTTTTCCTCCGCTTAAATCTCCACAACCGGAAATGGACGAACATCCTTGCATCAAATGCAGAACTTATGCGTGCATATAGCCCATTATAAAATTACAGCATGCAGTTTCATTACCATGTCATGTTTTTAGTATCGCCATTAGTGTCACTCGGCCTGTTTGCTCACCAGGCCACCTATCGCACCTCACAGATCTATTGCAGCTCATGCTCAACAGTGGAATTCATACCATATGGAATAAAAAGAGCTTGACCCTAGGCCTTACGGTGGCTTTCGTGGTACGGCAAAGGGTTACGAGTAGATTTGTGATGTTGGCCATCGAGCTGTGGTTGGTTTAAAACACAATACAGTTGGGGTTTATGGTTGAGACCTAGTGGAAATTGATGGTGGTGATGCTGGACAGTTTATGATGTAACGTGGCTTTTAAGGTGGCAGAGAAGGTCACCACCGCCCATTTAGAATGGAAGGACAACCTCAGGGAGTAATTTACAGAAAGACAGATGGAAGCCCGGCTGCTTAGTCACTCGCTCTGAGGAAATATCGGCAGGTTTGACAGGTTTCCGTGCACAGCAGGTGCTCCTGGAGGGTCACAGTATGTTTGCAGGTCCTATATGATGCACACTTTTTGATCATTATATAATCACGAGCATTGCAAAAACATCTTATGTAATAACACTGCAAAGGCCAGATGCAAAAAGATGACATGCCAACACAGTGGATGAACAAGCACTCTATATTAGTATCACTGGTCACCCTATATGATGTAGCATTTCATAAAACGTTTGGCACAATATAATTTCCTTTAGTGGAATTGAATGTCAAGCAGTTGACGGATCCACGGCTTGACAGATCCATTAAAGATTTGTTTCAGTGGTATCTTACTTTGACTTTGTATGCCTCTATTACATTTTGCAGTCAAAAGAGTTCTTGAGAATGTTGTTGTTGTTGTTCTTGTTGCAGTTTGTGCAATCTGTAAATGCTGGGGTTTCAAGCATAGTTCTTTTTTGTGTCTTTTTTTTTATTTCAGTCATAGGTTCTTTAAAATGTTTTAAAAACGGCTTGTATCTATTGCAAATATTCCCTGTTTAATGCAAAAAACGTCTATTTGCATTTTGCTTTATTCATTTAAAGCAGCTGAACTTGATTATCAAAAGCTGGTCTTGTTTAATGTTCAGATTTCTGATGTTCAAAATCTCTTTTAGAAGTTTTTATAAAAAGTCATATGATACAGTGGGACTCAAGATCAGAAAAGAAGTGCTTCGCAATCCCATCAGGATGCACAACTCGGATTCCTTTACACTGAGGTGGTACTGAATATATTTAAGTCTTTGAAAATCTAAAATGAATCAAGTCCAGCACACCTGTATCTGTAGTAAGTTTTCAGGGACTTGTTAGTGGTCTTGTCTAGGGATGTGCCTGAGAGTAGACTTGCTAAATGAGATAATTAAACCTGAGGGTGTAACTGATGAGACCAGGGGTGTAGGAACACTCTAAAAAGTTGGGGAGATGCATTAGTCTGCCTCATGAATATTTATTAGCTGATGTAACATTCACCAAGTAGTCCTAGAAGATTCGCTGCTGGTCAGGTGAATGAGCGCAACCCTATTACCATTAACCGCTTGCACATTTCTAACAGATTTCTGAAAGGAGGACACTTCCCCTCAAGTTATAATGGTTAAGGCTCCCGTGTGTAAAATCATTGTGATCCTGCAGCTTTCTGTAGAAATAGAGAGAATCAGACAGGCTCAGGAGACAAAACTGGCTCTACATGAAGTGTGCTTTGTATTTTAACACAACACAAACCTAAGGAAAGCAACGAGTCCCTAAAGACTCAACAAAAGTATGTCATTGCTGTGTTGCTCAGGCCAGCTTTTCTACAGACTGAAATGTCATTTAAAATAATTTTGGTGCATGCACACTAGAAGTTTCCCCCCTTTTTGTTGTTGTTGTTGTCTTTCAAAATTGTACGAACAATCAGTGTTGGGGAAAGTTATTTTATTAGTTTGGTTGTATTGTATCATCGAAGGTCAGCAGCAAAGACATTGGTTAATAAAGTGAGATATACTGTATATAAATAAAGTATATTTGCATTATTTAATATTTATTTTTTAATTATTGCAGGTTTGCAAAATATTCTGAGTTTAAACTATGTTTTTTTTTTAAATTGAGGAATACTGAATCTGTTTTTGTGCAAGTGAGATGAATAAATGCCAGCTCACATTTAGTCTAGAACTACAGTCAGCATCATGTTCATACAGAGCACAACGCAAAAACTTACTCATGATTTCTCTTGAACATGGGGACAGAAGAGCTGTCAGTAATACATAGGAATACAAAGTTACTTGAGTTACTTATTTAAGTAACTCTGGTATTTTGCTGTTATTTTAAAAGTAAGGTGATGAAAATGACAAGTTACTTGGAAAAGTAATCTGAGATTTGGATTATGTTACTCTCAACACTGCTGACAATATGAAAAGATGTTCTGCTCATTTAGAAATACAATCTGTGCATAATAGAGTTGTATTGCAGTTAAAGGAGTCGTATGTAAGATTGTGGCCAAAACTGGTACTGCAATCACTTTCAAATTACTGTAGAGCAGTTGTATCCCTTCCCCCTCCCCCCTGACTCAAGGTTGCCAGATATGCTGCAGGATCCAAATTTATTTTATCCGACATGTTTGTAGCTACTGTGGTAACTAGAGCAGAGCTGGCAACCCATATGCCGCAACACTACTGACTTTGTGATTGGTGGATCAGTGGAGGGTGGAGCATCAGACCAAAACATCAACATAAGTTGAGGGCTGCAACTTCACTTTTTAAATGACAATATCTTGGCCGGACTACTGTTGTCAGTGATATAAATATTTGAAATGAACATGATTTCTTAATGTCTAGTGACATATCAGGGCCATTTTATGATTATTTGAAATACATTTCTTACATACAGCAAAACCACTTTGAGCAATAAAGTAAGATAGTTGGCGTTTGCACTGATTTGTTTATGTCAAAACCACCTATAATGATTTTGACTTTGGATCATTTTTTCAGTGAGGATCATTTTTGCAATAACAATAATTTTCCTTAGCTGCAGCCACGTTTTTACTGTTGTCAGAAAGAAAAACACTAACTCAAATAGTGATAGATAGATGTGTAATTTTGCATGCGTAATTAGATGACATGATTTTTCCCCATTAATGTGGTGAGCAAGGCAGAGTCCTGCAGTGTGGTATTGATTGTGTTGGATTCTTATTAGCTGGCTGAATTAATGTGCATTGCTGTCTTGCTGACTTTTGATCTTGTTTTATCTTTTTAATTGCCCGTCAAGGGAGAGAGTTGACAGTTAGAGACATCAGGGAAACTGAAATCCATTTCTCTTGCGCTTGCTCAACTTCTTTACAAGGACACAGCAGCCGCTTGTGTCAAGAATGATGTGTTGTGGATTTTCTCACAGCTGATGTTTGGGATGTGTATGTAAGTGGGGTGTGAATGTGTGAGGTATCAATTAAGAATAGAATAATTGTCAGCAGTCTGCACTATATTTAGCATGAGCAAGTCATGTTTCTTCTCTTTGTGTCTGTGGTTTTGGAACAGGGAGTTTCTGATAACATCAGCAGTCATTTACTTTCATATTGCATGTGTACGCTGGATGAAAAACTGGAGAAAATTGTCCATCAGCGCAGTAGCTGCGGCCATGACCCATTTTTTTTTTTTTTTTTACATCAAACAACATTAAAACACAGGGCATAAAACAACAGTATTTCACAGCCTGTTCAGAAGTTTTCTGAATAGTGAATCCATTAATGCATGGTGAATATTTTTCAGGTCATTTCTCAGAGAATTCATGTGATCCTGTGAGTGAAATGGCTTCTCAAGGAAGAAAAAAAAAGGTTGGGCTGGACTTGATTTTGGCCATCATGAAGTTATATAATTGTTGGATCTTAAATCATTTATAGTATAATAAATATTTATAATAAATTCTGCAATATTCGGTTACACTTTATTTCGATAGTCACTTTAGACATTCTACTAACTATAAGTAACTTTTCAACTACATGTCAACTAAGTGTCATTAGAGTATTAGTAGGCTGTAGTAGACTGTCAGTAGACTGTTAGGTTAGGGTTAGGTGTTAGGGTTCAGGTTAGGAGAACAAGTTGACTTCTTGTTGCTAAGTTACTGAGTCAGTTGAATGTCTGTTGGGGGACCAATAAAATAAAGTGTTAGCAGATATTAAGCTAACAGTCTACTAATACTCTAATGACAGTTAGTTGACATGTAGTGGCAAAGCTACTTATAGTTAGTTGAATGTCTAAAGTGGACTATCGAAATAAAGTGTTACCTAATATTCTATAAAAAAAATAAAAACGTTTTTGTGGTGACTTTAGAAAATAAATCTAATATTTGGATTGTTGATTTCATATGGTTTTGAAAAAACGTACTATTTTTAAGAGTTTCAGTTTAATTCATCAAATAATATTACTTGATAAATAAGTAAAACTTAATTTTCCCTTCCACCAGTTGATTTAGTTGTGAACAATAAAAAATTAACAAACACAATAGTAACACAACCAACTTAACATAGACGAGAATAAAGAAATATCAACTGAAACTGAGGGCTACTTAAACACATTCTACGTGAAGGGAGAAAACAAGGAACAGGTGCGGTGAAACAATTACACTCAAAAAAATGATGGGTTGTTTTAATAATAATAAAAAAAAAAAATGTAACCCAATGGCTGGGTTTGTCCATATTTGACCCAAAATTGGATTAAAACAACCCAACATTTTTTTTTAGAGTGATTACTAACCATGGAAACAAATGGGGACATACCTAGAGACCATGACACCAGGGACAAAGGAAACAAAGGGTTCGTTCAACTTAAAGCGGAATTGATCAGTGTATGACATCAAAGTACAGCGAGAGCACTTCGAAACACTCTAAAAAATGCTGGGATGTTTGGGTCAAATACAGACAAAGCTAAACATTGGGTTCATATTTGACCCAAAATTGAGGTGAAACAACCCAGCATTTTTTTAGAGTTTACAGCGCCATCAGCTCTCTGCTTTGCTTTGATGTTACACCAATCGGTCTGCAGAGTGCTGCTTCAAGTCAAACACATTTAACTAACTAAGGTGATACAGAAACCTTATGTGACAGTGAGTCTGCACTTCTTAAAGGTGCCCCCCCACTGGCGGAGGTAGCTGTGCACTTGAGTCACCCAATCAGGAGCAACGACTCCAAGCACAACGGATCAGAAACCAAGATTCCCGAGGGCACGCACACACACCTCAAAACAGACCACACGGCCTACCTTTTGTATATTAATTAATTGCTTTAATCATAATGTCATTGCTATCGGTCATTGTCAATTTGGTAGGCTACAGTTGACTAAGGCCTTAAAGCTGGAGATTTAAATTTCGCATGAATCAGTGCACATTTGACATCTTTCCTTTACATCAGGAAAGCAGTTAACCTCGCAAATCTATCCACTGGATCATAACATTGTTTTCCCCTCTGTCCTTTTTAGGCGTATATCCCACAGTAAAGACAGAATCGATACATGCAGTTGCCTGGGAACTGATAAGATTTTAACACTGTTTCACTTGGGCGATCCTTTTAAATATATTATCACATGCCGAATCCATTTCTTCTCAGCTGTGGTTGTAGTTGACTGATGAGCCTTGACAGGTTTGGACAAACAGCCGTCCCTGGCGTCATATAGTCAGAGATCAGATGCTGTTCAACAAATAGAGGCGCGACTTCAAAGAGTGTGGCAGTTTCAGCGTTACCTGTCATCTTGCCCCCAGCAGCCATCAATTAGGTTCAAAGAGAGGCTTCTGGAAAGCGTTGCACACCAGAAGCGCTCAGACAGGTGCTAAAGTGATGCGATTACATTATTTTGCCACTAATATGTTCACAAAACACATGAAGAGATCTGCATTCAGAAGCATTTACAATGCATCTCGGTGAGCCACAGGAAGTGGACCTAACTATTAAATAAACATAATAGTTATTAAACCAATACGTATGATATTGCAGTCCAGTAAAGCACAAGGGAGTTCAGCCCTTTGCCACTCTTTAGCTAACCCATGGTTTGCTCTCTGCAATCTTGAGCAAAGAGCATCTATTATTTATTAAATAGACTCCAGGGGAGATGGGCTACATTGTAATGTGTGCTCATCTTATTAAAATTGGCCACCTTGAGTCAAAGATTTACAGGTTTAATTTCACATGAGCATACGGACGTCAAGCAGAGCAGACCAAATGGAATAGATTACTCGTTCTGGGTGTTTCTGTGGTGCCTTTATAGCTCCGACCATGTGATCAGAGACCTGTGAACGTGCAGTGGCAGCTGATACTGAATGTCTATACCAGTCTGAAAAATGGCTCGAGGCTTCTTCAGTTCACAGTGAGGGAAGATTGCTGGAATAATAGATTGGATTGAATTAACTGTACTGACTCATTCAATAATATATTTGCTTAATTCAACCCCTGTTGTTCCACTGGTCATATTGTTTTATTTTTCATCAGGCCTTAAATCATTCAGTTTTAATGAAATGATCAGAACTGTTGAATCTTGTTTGGAATTTTGTATTCATTATGTGATGTATTAAACTTTGTGTGTTAAATGTGTTTCTTGCACCGCTAGGTAACCACCACAGACAGTCTCCCACAATAATTGGAAATGGCCAAATTGTGCCCTCAAAATGTCCTAATGCTGCTCTCCATTACGCATCACTCTGTTTGTTGTGAGGACAGACATTTTTTCATTTACATTTTTAGGCTGGTCTGATGTCATTCATAACTGAATGTGATGAGAAAAGAATGTTTTTTTTTTAAATTTATTTATTTATTTTACATTTTTGACATATAAGACATATGAACAAGATTGAATGTGTGCATATTTTTAAGTTAAATATTATTTGCGAAGAGTTGCTTCAGGTACTATGTAGGCTATAATTAGACATAGAACTAAACAAAGAAACAAACAAAACAACAACAACAACAAAATATTGTGTTAAAGTATTGTGCTATTTTGTTAAGCCCCACTAAAGGCATAAAAAACTTTGTAAATCACAATCAAGTTTTCGCACTATTCCAAGACTTCTAAAGTCATTCAATAGTATAATGTGAGGTAAAATTAATATTTAAGTTGTTAAGTTAAAGTTAATGGAAAGTCATCTCTCATCATTCTCCATTCAGCATTCAAACAGCGCGTTGTGTTCGGTTTCGACAGTAACATGACGACACTCTCTTCAAGATCAATGTTCCCATTATTATACTTTATTTGTAGATAAAGCATAAAGGTCTATGGTTTGCATAAAATGACTTTATCTTGCTGGAGTTTATTGCCCTTTCTAAATCATATTCCTTTCTCCAGGGTGTCTGTAAGATTACAGCACTGGAGTCAAGAGCGCTATGAATTGTTCTTCATGTGCACAGTAACTGAAAATTAAAACTGTTAAAAGAAAAGGCTCAAAAAACTGTTGCATAGATAGAATACAATAAAGCATAGATAGATATAATCCCTTCGCTATGTGCTATGAACTTTTCAATGTGAAGCGTTGCGCACTGTGACTTTGCTTTGCTTCAAGTGCATCATTCTGCTCACGGGATGCGCATGATCGCTTTGCTGCTCTTAGTGGAGCCTTTCATATTAAAATACTTAGAGGAGACAATGGGCGTGGCCTAAGGGAATATCACTCATGGGCCACGCCCCCTCCCTGTTGGGAAATGGGCCTACCATCACAGCTGGAAAAAATCCTAGAGAAAACACTGCACAGCAAAAGTTTAAGATTACACTACTGTGATATCGTGATGGTAAAGATGAATTTTAACCACTGATTCTTCACATGCTCGTCATTGAGCAATGAAAAAAAATGGCTTTAAACCTTCACATTGTAGAGAACAGCGTCTTATCGACATGATACCGTCCAGTATTGACAGGAATCAGCAACAGTGTTCAAGTTTTGACTGGTGTCTGTGCGCAATAAGTGGGCGGGCAATATTCTAAAGTTTTTCCTGACATCACAACGAAACGGCTTATAACTCGTTTGAAAACGATTCATTTAATTGACTCAGAGTCAACTCTTACTTTTGAAAGACAATAACTTTGTATACAATGCACTTTAAAACTTTGCAGGATGTTTTTATTCACTTAGAGCTATATTACACACTACATTAAAGCTCAATTTCTTTAAGTGAATTTGTTTACTATTTATTAGGGGTGTAGCGGTTCACAAAATTCATGGTTCAGTTCGATACGATACACTTGTGTCACGGTTCGGTACGTTTTCGAAACAGAAAAAAGAAAGAAATGCCTGAGAAATGTCCTTGATATCATTATTTTAATGATATTTTTATTAAAACTAAAGTATGATATTTTTTTTTACTTTGAGCAATTATGCACTGTAAAAAATTATTGATGGTTTAACTTAAAAAAGTAAGTAACCTGGTAAGTAACAATGAAGGAGATTGATTTAACCATCAGGAACTCAAAATTATATGTTATCTGAACTAAATAAATTATTTAAGTTGATTTGACAAAAGAAAAAAATGTTGTGATTACTACACTGTAAAAAAATATTGTTGGTTTAACTTAAAAAAGTAAGTAACCTGGGTTGCTTTAAAATTTTAAGTTGATTGAATTAGAAAAAGTGAGTTAATACAATGAAGTAGATTAATTTAACCATCAAAAACTCAAAATAATAAGTTCTCAACTGAATAAATTATTAGAAAGTTGATTTGACAAAAGAAAATATGTTGTGATAACAAATCTTGAAAATATTTTTTACAGTGTGGAGCTATACTTGACTACAGTAGTGTTTTTTTTTTCCAAGATGGCTGCATGTCTTTCTGTCTGCTCTTTGTCTGTCCATTTTTAACTTTTTTAAAGGTTTTTAAAGCACCTTTCACTGAAATAATCCAGACAGTGCCTTCATTTAACCTACTCTGTTATATTTCTGAGCTTTTGGCCTATCATCTGGTTTGAGTCCTATCTTCATACTACAACCCAGGGATCTGCTGCAGAGTGGCTTGTTTTCAGCCTAGATCTGTGACGATTTCTTGAAACAGGATTTACAGCAATATATATATATATATATATAATTTATTATATATATATATATTTTTTTTTGCAATACAGTCTACATTTAACTGTACTTTAACTTTCCATTTTAAAACATTTTGTTTTTCTCGCTTAATGCAACCTTTTTTATCAACACTAAGAAAACCGCCCTTTTGTCAAAGACTATGTCCAGATCGAATTCAGAATAATGATCAAAACACGAGTCCATCAACACCTCCAAAGCTTCACAGTTGTTTCCTCTTCATGGGTTCGACATTTCATTCGGTAACGTTAGGCAGTTTTCATATATGCCATTTAATTTTTGATGATCGAGTTGTTTGACATTTGCGTAAGCAATCTGCTGTCGCTTATTTCTACTTCTTCTTCACCTGTATTTTGATTTGTAGATTCTGTCCTAGAAGATGCGTAATAGCACTTCCTCTCGCTTAACAGTAAAAACATGGATAGCGGAAAATGCAGT
The DNA here is from genome assembly GCF_988280905.1 of Pimephales promelas. Classification (NCBI taxonomy): domain Eukaryota; kingdom Metazoa; phylum Chordata; class Actinopteri; order Cypriniformes; family Leuciscidae; genus Pimephales; species Pimephales promelas. The sequence continues at coordinate 31,001,125 of NC_142771.1, forward strand.
CAGTGACTAGGAAAAAATAAAGTAGATTTGAATAAATTCAGTCAACACTGCTCACATACTCTGAACCAGGTGCTAAATGTACTAAAACAGCACTGCTCCTTTAATCTTTTCTGTTACTGTTAGTGTTTTCAGCACAAACACCTTGTTGTATGTTTCGCTTACCACAGATTTTGTAGCTGGTGACAATAACTGTTGGTCCTTTTTGTCTGTCTTCTACTTAAAAGAAGAAGAAGAAAAAAGATCAATGAAGTGATGCATTCATGTATTTATAAAGAGACTTATATTCAAGGCCTGGAGGAGTCTTTCAAGATAAGAAACGCGAGGCATGACTCTGTGAAGTTATATGAAAGTGTTTAAGTGAGACTTTAATTGAATATGCTTATGATTCTGTCAATTGAGTTGTACACTGATAAGCAATATGAGTAAAGTTTATAAGCAGATGCGGATCGAGGCTGGGCAGTGTTCAGAAGTGGTGCATAGGAGCCTCTTGTATAGGTTAATGGATTGCATTTTTCAGTCAAAAGAAAAGTCCATTCACAGATAAGGCATTTTAAATGATTTCAACCCCCCAAGCCCTTATTAGCATAGGCTTTACATACAACTTGTGAAATCCAATTATCAATGTAGAAGTATATAATTTGCACATTTTCTCTATAATTAATGTTCTGAAATAGGCTCTAAGTGATGGGCTCTGTCTCTGGAGTGAGAAGGTTAAAGACCTTTTAGCACTGTTGCTGATTTCAATCTATATATGTGATTTTCATCTCAGCCAAAGTGGATTTAGCACCTTCTTTCTCATTGCGGGTCTTCACACCGTTTCCCTTATGTCTCCAAGGACACGGCCATCAAAAACTCTTCACCTAAATCGATTCATTTGAAATTATAACCCTGGACATTTTTGATGAGGCTCAGTCAATTATTCATTCATAGCGGTGGTCTCTGTCTCCATTTCAAGGTCACGAATGTTTGCTGGACAAATGAACCTTGACACTAGGTTCCAGCTCTAGGGATTGTCATACACTCAAGCATTTCCATTTCACAGCTGATTTCCTCAGTCTTCTTGGAGAGATTGCCAGCTTGTTCACCCCCTTGTTCACCCCCTTGTTCACCCCCTGCGTTTTCTGATGAGGGGGGAGTCAAAAACGTGGCCAGCGCGGATAGTGAATTTGTGCTGCTTAATATGGTCTTCTCATTAGGACCAGCAATTTGGCTGCACACACCCTCGAGCGCTTCAGTACTTACTTCAGGAGGCCTTTCACTCTCAAGCAATTGTATGTAATTTTCCAATGATCAACATAGTAATCACACAAACAGGCCTGATCTATGAGAAGATCTATATGCTCACAGAGACTGCGGTTCTTTCCTGCACAAGGGGAATGGAGTGAGAGCTGCCCCCCGTGTAGACCAAGGAGCTTGTTTTCACTCAGCAGGGGTGGGGTGGTGGCTCCGAGCCGGGGATGGGAATTTTTCAACAGTCAGTGGGGGTTTTGTTGAAGTGCAATTACTGGCGAACAGAAGCTTCGACTGCCTACTCCCCAGGTAGCTGCTCACAATCCAAGAGATAGGAGCTTTGCCTGGCTCTAATCAAACTCCATACAGTTGAACAGGAGTTGAGAAACGAGGAAATTGCTCTTCACTTCTATTTTTGACATGCGTCTGCCGTAAAAGCGGACTAAAAAAAAAAAATAACAAAAGCTTTTTTGTGGCTTTAGATGCTGCTTTTGTTGAGGATGTCAAGAAAACGGCTCATCCGATGAACTGAATGGGAAGAGTGGTGATTTCGTGTAGAGCATCTGAAAAGACACTCAAGTCTCTGAAGACTTGTCTCCTGACGGCGAGTAAATGACTCTCATATCTCACGCACCTGGTAAAAGGAGCGTTCCAACAGAGAGGGCGACGTGGCATGTGTGAAGTTGTATTAAGAATGGCAGCCGGCAGTTGCTGGTGACAAGAAAGGCTTATTGAGGGCAAAATAAACAGCTGGTTGTGTGAGGGGAGAAAAAATAGAGAGGGAAAAGTGTCTCAATTGAAGTCTATGTGTAGGAAAACACCGGAATTTTGTACCCGAGGATGGACTTGTGGGATGGTCGGTGTCTGAATCTTGCATGATGTTGTTATGTCTGTCAACCATGACTGTCAGGGGACAACATATATGCTTTTAGTCTAATGCCTTCTGACAATTTTGCTACATCTCTTTATTTGCTCTGAGCATATGTCAGCTGTCCCACAGCACCAATGGACAAGAACACTTGTCGGGAGCATTTTTCATTTAGAACCATTAAAAATTAAAGATCAAAGAAACTTTTCACAAGGTTAAACAGGTTAGGGTAAATACGATCTAGACTGATGGATGGATGGATAGGTAATTGAAGCCAATTACTTTTTGAGTTATTGTATTGGGCAGATATCAATAATCACACTAAATGCTACATTTTACAAAATTAGTTCATTTGGATTGGATGGTTCAATAGTCAGTTCGATGTCTCAGATCTATATGTCTCGTTTTTCTTTTTCTTTTTTTCCCTTTACATGTTTTCTAGTATTTAAAAAAAGTTTAAGAAAGTTAAGTTTAAGAAAGTAGAACAAGGTTAAAACAATAACTATTTAATCAATACCTAAATATAATTTTAAAAGGAGCCCATTTAACATGGTAAAATTTCCAAGACGTTTCGTGACCTTAATATAATAATAATTAAAAAAAGGTTTGTTTTAATAAGTTTGAATAAAAAGCAACGCCTGGGACATACAGTAAAATCATTGAATATGAAGAATCTGCCACATCTCATCTGACAGTTTTAAAAGATTATTGCACCTTCAGCATAGTTAGCTACTTTTTGGTTTGTTCATTGACTTAAATTAAGTGTAGGTTATAGCTGTTTGAAGTTTATTAAACTAGATAGATTTTTACTTTATATAAAGCGGAAATTAAGCCTATTTATTCTACGTTCTTCTTCCATGGTAGGATTTCCAAAATAATAAATAAAAACCTATGGAAGAGTGAGTCATGTAAAGTGAGTAGGGTTGACTGAACAAGTTAGATTAGCCACAGGAGAAAACTCACAAAATACCTCCAGCCGAAGGAGGTCATTGGAGAATTTGCAAACCATGGTGTAAGACTGATGATCCTCTGTCCCGGGGGCAGCCACTGTGAAGGGACCTGACAGTGCATTAATATCTACATGGCTCGGATCTGTTCTTGTGAAAGGCTGAGAGCACAGGCGTGGGTGGAGTGGAGACTGGGCGGACTGCTGGCTATGACTGAGCAATGTGGGGACAGGATTGGGCAAAACTTCAGAAACTCCAAAAGTAATGATTTTTTACCATCATCTTGTGAGGACTGCTCTGGTCTGGTTTTCTTTTTTCAGAATAAAGGAGAGAAAAACAATCAAAAAAACAATGTGTGTGGATGGCGTTCATGATAATTTTCTACTTTTCATTCAAGTTGTTATGCTAATAATATATTATCTGTAAATTAATAACAATGTATGTATTCACTTAGAATGTACTTTTTAACCACACTCCATATGAAACCACAAGCTCTGTGAAATATGAAAGGTGTATATTAGTCACAAAGCATGAAAACTCACCCTCAGGGTTTTCAAGCTCATTTTGATTCTGCTCCACCATTGTACATGTGGTAGGAGGTGAGGAGGTGAGCTGCTATATACGACAACTTGTACACATTATCCATAGAGGAAGCCAAACAAAAAACAACAACTTTGCATTGAGATTGGTGAAACAGGAAGGCCTTATCTACAGTATGCTTCACAAATACTATTTATTTGTGGTCCCTTTCTTAAGAGTTTTTTAATGGGGCTGCATGGTGGGAAGCACCACTTTGAGTAAGTTTTGCCTCATCTGGGTAAACAGCACAGCAATTAACTAATGCATGTCTGTATGAGGTGAGACACTGATGTGCAAAAGCCTGATTAATTGTGATTCACAGCAGCCCAGTGCTGCTTAAATCTTTAAACCTGAAGGGTTTAAAGCCAGTAAATGGAGTAGATGCACCCTGAGGCGGTAGATCACAGGTGGTTGATTTGGAGGGTTGATAAGGTACCTCATCACACTTGATGGCAAAGCAAGCGTAAAATGAACTGTGCACCCAGTGTCACAAAGGTATTTCAGAGAGGCAGTCATGCGCATTGGCGTTTTTCTTTTTTTATCTGTAAACTCTCAAGATTGTACAGTTAAGTCTCTAAGAAGAATTGTGATGGAGAGGATGGGAAAGATTGATTTAAAATTAGCAATAGCTACAATTGTCACAGATAGTGAAGAGTCAGACAGGTGAGTTACAATATAGTGATTTAACAGGAACAGAAGCGCAGAGGCCAGCAGATATAATTGGTAAGTTAGAATGCAATGAAGATAATTATGACAGATGGTACTTAGCTGATGAATAATTAAAACTGTCCTTTACAGATGGCGGTTGGTGATCATGTTACGTCTGACACCGACACTCCGAAACGTGCTTCAAACTCAAACGGTCCTGTACGTATCCTTGTATCATTACATTAGTAGTCACGTGAAAATGACGTCTGAAGCAAACACAAACACTGGTTCACTTCCATAAAGAACCAACTCCTTTGAGTGTTGACATACACGCCTACTTGCATTTTATGGTTGTCAGCTTTGTTGCATTACATTTACTTTACCAGGCGATGGTGCTGCAATTTCTATCTGAATAAAGCTTCGACACAATTGTATCAGAATGCAATAATGCTTCGACACGCTTCATTTTGCCATCACTAATGGTGGTCAGGACAGACTGGATGAAAGTGGAGAGAGTCTCTGCTGATGGCAAATGGAGAATGGGAGTCAGCAGTAAGTGTTGAGATAGAGTCTGCGTGTCTAGGCATAGACAAGACCAAACGAGGATATGAAGGGAATGAGAATGTTTTATAGGAAGCAGGTGATGAGGTGCAAGTGTTGTGAATCAGTAATCAGGGGAGAGTGAACAAGTGGGCGGAGCGTGCAGGTCTGGTGGAGCAACAATACCTTTGCTGTGAGAGGAGCACACAAAAATACAAACCAAACAACTAGGGATTAAACTAGTGTAAAATGAGTGAATAATATGAGTATTATCTAGTATCTAATAATAAAAAAATACTATTGTAGATCATAGTTTTGTCACGAAAAATCACGCGATAAGATGAACCGGAAATGATGCAAAACAGCACGTGCGTCAATACCCAGCGAAGAAGAGAAGAACACAACACGCGAATATGGACGTCAGACAGAAACTAGTGCTTCAAACTGTTTGCGCGATGATTTGCTCTGAGAAAAAAATGCAAAAAAAGAAAAAAATAAGATTTACCTGGTGAACCCATGACTTGCTCTGATTGGCTTGAGCTCATGGCATCACTGAGGTTGATTCGCGTGATAGCTCTGGATATCTAGCATGCTAGATATTTTTCTGGGCTCAGCAACACGTTAGCAAGCCAATCAGAGCGTCTTTGATGCGTTGTTGGCTCTTTCATACTAACAGATCATACAAGTGTTCATCGTCCGCTAATCCCCCGCGATTTGCACTATTTCAGTTGTTGTCCTCATCATTCCTCTGTGTATTTAAGTTCCTCTCATGTCAGTGTTGGTTATTGTTTGTGGTTAGTGCACATGTCTGTGTCTCATGTTCTGAAATAAATCATTTCATTACTTGTATCTCGTTGCCTTCATCGTTCTTTTGAGAACCTAAACATTACAGATAGTACTTGGTATCTGATAAAAAAAAAGAAAAAAAGAAAATTTGTGGTAATTTGTGATGGAACAGTGATCAGCTTGAATGATTTTTGTAATGGAACATTTACAACCCACACACCCTCTTGTAGGAACAAAGTGATCCTGCAAAAAAACTGATATACCACTGATTTCCCTGAGTCGAGGACGTTACTGATTAGTTAAATGCCTTCTGGATGTGTTACCTTAAACATAGTCTTGAGGGCTAGAGATGGGGCTGATTGAAATGCACAGCTCTCTCAGCAAGGGGATTTATCCTCCTCCTCTATTTCAATCTCCCTTCACACCTCTTATATTCTCCATCTGAATCTCAAGGAAGACAGTGAAACTTCTAACTATCTGATGACAATTTTATCAGTTCACCTTTTTATCCCTTAAGGTTTATTTGGAGAGGATTCACAGGCACGCTGCCTACTATTGCACTGAAAACTGCCAGAAATGTACAATCACATCTCAGGGACGGAGATTTTCTGATTGCCCAAACCAAGTGGCTCATTCCAAGAATATGAGATTGTATCATCATGGAGAAAAAATTCAGTTCTAAAGTTATTAATCCTCAGATGTCCCTTTTCACAGCACAGCTCGGGGCGAGAGAACACATTTGGCTCCATTTACCTGTCAGGAATATCATATAGTACAATTATCACTGTCGTATCTGAACAGGAACAAGCGCACACTGAAAGTGAACCGGTTTATGCAGAAGCTCTTATATAGCTGTTCAATCACACTTATCCTGACCATTTGTCAGAATTTCTTTTTTTCTGAATTTATATAGTAAAAATGAGGTGGATAACAGTCTCAGGTGTGGGTTTTATGTTTTAGCAAATTGCAGTCATGCTTCTAAACATGTAGGCTTGCGTATCAAGACCTCAATCACAGATTGCAATGGCCAAGGTTTATCAATGACATCTGTGACATCACATTCACATTAAAAACATATATATATATATTCTTGTGTGTGTTTCTTACTGAGAGAGAGAGAGAGAGAGAGAGAGAGAGAGAGAGAGAGAGAGAGAGAGAGAGAGAGAAATGTAGCTCAGAGGAAGAGGGTAGGGTGTCAAATGTTAATTTTGCCATTGTCTTTAGAGACAACTGGTCAGATATTTTCTCTTTAACCAGTTTTACAGTCTTACAGGACCAACTAAACATGAGAGTCTGAGACTACTAAATACGTTGTAGACCTGATAAAAAACAAGAACTTTTAAATAAATTCACAATTGAAGATTGACTGTGTATAATTTGTGTTGTGGGACAAAACCTGAAAGTCTATTCAAGTAATGTTAGCCACAGCCCTTAATTTACACATAAATTCAAATCAATATTCTAAAAAAAAAAAGATACCATTGCCTCCAAAATGATCATTTAGCTAGAAAGACTGAAAGGGAATATGAATATTATTGAGATTTTTTTTTTCCTCCGTGATTGGAATAATATCCTTTGACAATACGAATAAATTAATAAATTAACAAATAATTTACTCAACACTTGGTAATTTGAGAGTTCCTACATCTTAAACTACCATTTCTCTTTGTTTTAAAGTGCCCCTATTATGATTTTTTTTATTTTTAAAATATCCTGCAAAGTTTTAAATCTGAAAGTGCATCATATTTAAAGTTATTGTCGACTCTGAGTCAATGAAATTAATCGTTTTTCAAACGAGTTTTAAGCCGTTTTGTTGTGATGTCAAGATGAAACATTAGCATATTGCCCGCCCACTTATTGCGCGCAGACACCAGGGAAAGCTTGAACCCTCAAACATTTCTGCTGATTCCTGTGGATACTGGACGGCATCATGTCGAGAAGACGCTGTTCTCTACGGTGTGAAGGTGAAGCCAGTTTTTTTTTTCACTGCCCAATGACGAGCATGTGAAGAATCAGTGATTAAAATGAATCCTTACCACAATATCACAGCAGTGTAATCCTAAACTTTTGCTGTGTTCCTGAGTTAAATGCAGGATTTTCAAACCGCTTGCTCTTGAAAGATGGTGTTCAAAATACTTCGTTTTGAGTTTTATATTGTGTAGGTCTCCTGCTAACTGGTTAGGAGTAGTTTACTTAAAAAATCCAAGATGTCCATGTCATTCTTTCTTCATTCGAAAAGAAATTAAGGTTTTTGATGAAAACATTCCAGGATTTTTCTCCATGGACTTCAATGGGAAACGGTTCAAGGTCCAAAAGACAGTTTCAGTGCAAACTGCAAACTGTTCAAAGGGCCTTAAACGATTTCAAACGATGAATAGGGGTATTAACAAATGAAACGATCACTCATTAAAAACAAAACAAACAACAAACAAACAAAAAAAAAAACAAAGTTTAAGTTTCATAAGATCAAATGGTCCCCTTGCTCTGTTCTGTGATGCGCGTTCATGACTCTCCTATTCGAACTCGTTCATCAAAATGAATGAATCGTTTCTCGAGTCAACTCGTTCATTTCGTTCGTTAAATGAACATTCGTTCTCTATGTGTTTAGTTTAATCTCGATGCAGTTGACCTATCACAATAGATGTAGTTGTCTGGCCAATCAGAGCAGAGTACATCGCAGCAAGAAGGGATTTGGAGAGATTGATTCATCTGATGAGTCGTTTGAGAATCATTGCAAAATGTGGTGATGTGCAAATGTATATTTTGAGAAAAAGAATGTTTTTTGACCTTTGCTGCATATAAACCTGTTGTATGAGACCCCCCAAAAAATATTAGGAAACTTTAAAAAAATAAAAACATTATAGGAGCACTTTAACACTACAAACTGAATGGATTGTGACAATGTAATGTCACTGCTTCTTCACTTGTTCACTTCAAGCCAGTTGATAATGAATATCAATATTAAAATAAGAGAACATAAGGAGTGATTACAAGTCACGAAAGAGTGCTCTCTCTCTCTCTCTAGGCTTCCCGGCTGGCCACATATTCATGTTCTCATGAGCACATTTAAAGAATATAATTTGTATCACCGAGGGAGAAAACAGGCTGATCAACAACTGCTTTCAAGTCTTTAGTACGAATCCCCAGCTCCATCCCCTAAACTGTGTGTCTGGGAAAGAGAATGAGGAACAACGGCTTCCTCCATCGATGATGCCTTAATTTCCCCTTTTATCCTTTGCTGATGTGAGCAGAGCTCAAGAGAAAATGGTACTAAAACAATTTAAAAGCAGCTGCGACCAACCAAGGCATATTGAGGAGGCTACATGTGCTCATGCCCCTACAATAATATTTTGGAGATGGACCACTCATTAGTGTTTATTGTTCTTGCCACTCCAAAGTCATAGATTGCATTCAGCTGGAAAACTCGGGTTTCATCCTCACAGTCTGAAAGCCTTTTAGCAGAGACGAATAACAGTATTTACCATGTAAAAAGCTCCTCTGTTGATTTAGTATGACTTAAATGCAGATTCATGCATGCCTTTATGCTATAGCATACCCATCTATAAAAATTGAGACCATTCATAATGAATCAGAGTTATTACTTTTCACTTGGGGCCCACATATGTATTATTCAGAGAGAGCTTTCTGATATGGGGCTGTGGTTTGATGCAGTATATCCTGAAAGCAAATCATCTATTCTCTTACTTTTGTCTACAGTGTCTCATTAGCATGTCAGTTCATGCAGCTGTGTGTGGTATTGCACTGGGGTGCTTTTACTAAAGAGGTCCATTTGCATGATAAAACAAGCTCGCTGATGATATGATGTAGATATGGTAATTACACCTTTATAAGCACGAGACCCTAGTCTTACAAATGTCTGAATGTAATAATAGAGCACTTGGTTGTATTTGCAGGATTGTGGATGCTTTGGCACTAGATCCCACTTCATTGTATGCAATAGTCGAATTCAGTCAACTATTGAATTGACTGATTAACATGGAATAAAAATAAAAATATATGAATGCTGCTAGGGAAGAGGATTTTTTTTTTAAATAAACTTGTCAATGATAGTCTGAATGATTATTTGCTCTTGGATTACAAGATAAAAAAAAGAAGAAGAGGGGATTCATTTGCATGAGATGCATTTTTCTAAACAGGGAATGGAACAAAAATACAGGGTCATATTTTATATAGTTTTATTTGAGTAAATATTTTTACCTGGTATGCTTTAAAACACATGCTAAAACAGCCAAAGATATTAATCTGATTGTGTATTGTTGTAGTGGGGGTTAATTAAAAAGATATAAATGCCCATAGGTAAATAAATACTCATTCATATATACAGTATGCATCTCTACAAATAGTTACATTTTATTTTATGTTTTTGAAAGAAGTCTCTTTTGCTCATTAAAGGCTGCATTGAGTTCACACTTAAATATAATTAGAATCTAGCCATTAAATGCGTATTTGGCGTGCTGTCTGGGGGAGGGCTACAAGCTCGGAGTTTGGCCCGAGTCAGAGTACTCCCCCCAATGTAAGTGTTTAGGACTGGAAGTGTGGAGAAGGGGCGGTGCAGGGATGCTGCTAAACTATCGATGGAGTGAGGTGAGATTGTTGAATCTATATACCTCTTATCATTGCTTGCTGTGTGCAGTCCCACTTGTGTTAATTAACTGAACGTGCTCCTCCTGAACTTTGTTAATAAAACATCATGCAGTGTTAATAAAACATCATGCAATGTTAATAAAACATTATGAAATATAAAAAAAAGTTAAATATAGTTACAGTTTAAAATAACTTTTTTGGTAACACTTTATTTGAAATTTGAAGGGGTATGCATAAGACTGTCATAACACTGTCATAAACATGGCATAACACCTGTCATAAACATAAAGGAGTCTTTATGAATGTTTATGACTGTTATCATTAAGTGTCATTTGGTAAATTATGACACTTTCAATGCAAAGTTGACATTGTTTAAAATGTTTTTGTTATGACAACTTGACATTAACCAAGAAATCATAACCTGTCGACCTGTCACAAATGTCATAACAGGTCTAATTATAAAACTTAAAGAAGTTATTTAGCTTTGTGTTAACTTTACATTACCCTGTCATATGTTATGGTTGGTTTTAACTTTGGTTGTCATGACACCATTATAACTGTGACATGAATATTTTACTTGTCCTCAAGTAAAGTGGAACACATTGTACTAGTTATAAAGATGTCATTAAGGGTTATTACACTGTCAAATGCTTTAACAACAGTGTCATTAATATTTCCCTTTACCTCAAGTAAAGTGGAACATGCTGGACTAGTTATGATTTCTTAGTTAATGTCAAGTTGTCATAACGAAGACATTTCTGTCTTTGTTAATGTCAAGTTGTCATAACGAAGACATTTCTGTCTTTGTTAATGTCAAATTGTCATAATCAAGACATTTTGTCTTTGTTAATGTCAAGCTGTCTTAACAAAGACATTTTAAACAATGTCAACTTTGCATTAAAAGTGTCATAATTTACAAAATTCAAAAGAACAGCATTTATTTTATATAGAAATATTAATTCCTTAAAAAAAATAATAATATTCCACAAAATTTGGAATGTTAACCTTAATATTAAAAATTGGCCTCAATTATCAACCGGGTTGATGCTGGCTGACAAGTCAACAATCATTACCCATTCCCAGTGATGCCAACATGTGGTCTGGGTCTTTTTCATGTTGACAGAAGCGCATTTCAAACTCACAAATAGACATGAATATCTTTAAATAAGATGAATATATCAAGTACCTCCCAAAAAGCATTTACTGATTGTCTATAAACTTCATTAATGGGCCATACCATTAGATTAAAAATGTCACTTGTCTCATGAAGCCTTGTCTCTTTGTGTTATTTGAAAGCATCTCTCGCCTCGGGTGAATGAAACAAACATTCTCTGATCATTAGAATGACAATCAGAGGTACCCTGGTCTTCTCAGACAGCCTGATTGAACGACATGCACATAAGAGCAGCCACTGGCAGACACATCAAGACGGCGGCCGACTGAGGGCAAATTAAACAGTGCAGCAATCACCAAATGCCTCCTCCGGGGCAAAATCAAGATGGTGATTGCAGGGCTGGATAGATTAACTCAAACATGGGCAGAGCAATAACATGCCTATACTTGCTCATTAGAATTTGTCGATTGCGCTCGCCAAGCCATTGGATTGCGTCTAAGGAAACTGAATCCAACATTCTGGGATATTTACATCTGCTCTTGTCTGTTTTGTCTGTTGACTGCAAGTTTTCAGAGTTTTAAAAAGAAGGCATGTAATGTATATATACATAAACCACTTGGTGAATGTTGCTTGCAAAATTTACACTATATGGTCAAAAGTTTTAGGGCACACCTCTTAATTCTTGAATTGTAGTGTATCATTGCCAGACCCATTACAAACGCATTCCCACAGGTGTGTAAAATGACATAACAAGCCATGCATTCAACAAGTCTGCATTAAAAAAGAAAGAAGTGAAAAGGGGTAATTCTGAAGACCTCAGTGAATTCAAGAGTGGTAAGATATCACCTTTGCAGTAAGTAATCTTGTGAAATTTCATCCCAGCAAGAAATCTAATGGTCAACTGTAAGTGGTATTATTGAAAAGTGGAAGCGTTTAGGAAACAGCAGTAACTCAGCTACGAATCAGAAGACCAGGTAAAGTCGCAGAGTGCTGATTGAGGCACATGGTGCGTAAAAGTCGCCAATGCTTTGCTGATTCCATAGTGCAGAGTTCCAAACTTCCAATGGAATTAATATCAACACAAAAAACTGTTGGGCTGGAGCTTCATGGAATGGGGTTTCAATAGCAAAGCAGCTGTAAAGTGTTGGATGGAGAGGTGTAAAACACACTGGAATCTAGAGCTGTGGAAAAATGTGACAAATCACATGCTTCTGTTTGGCAGTCAGATGGGCGAGTCTGGCTTTGGCAGATATCAGGAGAACTTTACCTGTCTGACTGCCTTGTGCCAACTGTAAAGTTTGTTCGAGGAGGGATAACGGTAATAAAATGTCATTATAGTCCCTGTTGGTAGTTGTCTCTGTGTTTTAAACCTAAACCCTTTACAGTTTTTTTTTTTAATTTGCATTGGTACTATTTTTTTTAACAGTAAGGTGTAAATTTTTTAAACTCTTAGTACAAAAACTCAAACTGATCACACTGTAACGCTACTGTAGTTATTCTTTCAAAACCTGATTCCATGCTTTCAATACAGTTATACACATTTCGGCCCACATAATTGTTGTTTCAAACACAAGATTATTATAATATGTAATAATGAGAACTTTTGGTTTAATCACCAGAACACAACAGTATAATCTTCTTTCCCTTTATACTTTTAACAATCAATTAATTGAAATGTTCAGTTTACAGTCTCACATGGCATACTGTAATGTACTATAATCTACTTCTTCTGATGCATTTCTGATCAATCTGATCTTAAAGGGATAGTTTACTTTGAAATACATTTTTTATATGTTTTAGCTTACCTCAAGGGCATCCAAGATGTAGGGGTCTTTGTTTCCACAGTATTTTCAATTTTGACATTTTTCGGCCAAACCGTTGTTGTCTATCAGTCATAATATGCAAGTGTAGGGGGTCCACCCTGGGTTCACCTCAAAGAGCATACACACAGAAGTCCAAATTAAACATGATTTAATGACTTGTAAATATAAGTACACATTGATGGCATAAGACACGAAACAAGCGGTTTGTGTGAGAAAATGAACAGTATTTATATCGTTTTTACCTCATGTAACCACACAGCCATGTTGATCTGATCTGAAGGCACGGGCGCTTTGGTCTGCACATGTGCCGGAAGTGATTGCTTGCGTTTGTACGTTTTAAAATCCTCCGTGGGAACACCTATGTGTGTCGTCAACACTTTCTCCCAGAGGATTTATGTACATCAGCCAGTGGACGAATCAGGAGTAAGTAAGGAGCAACGCTGTCTAGATTCCCCTGGAATGACTGGGATAAAGGTAGGACATTATTAAGCCAGCTAGTACATTAAAATAACAATAAATCATAATGAATTACAATATTTATAGTTTACATACAATTATACAATTACATACAATTACAATTATTACATACAAAAATAGTGAGTACATTTTTTATTCAGCTCATTAGTCCATATAAAAAAGTATAATAAATCACCCCGTTGCCATTAAAATTGCCATTTGTTCTAATTTCATTTGTGGTGGTGTTATACATACTTTTTGGGTCCTAAGAAATGATTTCTAAATATCCATAAATTTATGTATATCTATTTCAAATCTCTAGGAAGTGCCTCACAAGCTCCTCAAAGAATGCATTTTAGGGCTGCAGTCCTATATTCATCTCAGGAGGTGCCAGTCGCAGGACACATCACAGAGGAGGCACTGCCTGCGGGTGGAGTGGCAAAAGATCATGACCATTTCTACCATCCTTCTCCTGGTTAGTAATACAAAATACACTAACAGGTTTTTCTATGTGGCAATAAATTACTTTGTAACTACTGTGTAGGGTTCGTCAGATTCAGAGCAGCTGCGCTTACTGTGAAATGTTTTTACAGGAAGCTCAGTTACTCTGAATAATGCCACACACTATGATAATGATTTGGATGATTGAGAACCACTACAGTTATTGTAGTCTCTTAAGTCTCATAAGATCCAAAAATTACTGTCAAGCTCATTAACAAATAACATCCAATAATGAAGACAAAGTGAAAACTAGTAGATAGATACTGAATGGTAAAGATGAAGTTGTATGCTTCCTCTTGCTTTTAAGGTAAACTGGATGCTGCTGCATGGAGAATTCAAGAGTTGGAGCTTCAGGTTTTGTCACTAGAACTTGAAAATCCAGCAGCTGACAGTTAAGAAGCTGCAGCCTCTGATTTTCAAGTTCTGTGTGATGAGGACTTTTGTAACTACACTAGGTTCAGCTCAAAGGAAGTCTTCACTGTGTTTTGGGAGTCAGTTTGCCCTTCTGCTTCAAAGCTTTTGTACTGGTCCAAAGCAGAGCGAACAGCACAGAGACACCCGGCCTTCAGCAAAAACTTCCTCTCATTGATGAATTGTTCATGTTTTTCTGTCGTGTTGCAGCTGACCTTGCCATCCATTTTCGAGGTCAGCTTGTCTACTATTGGTCGCATCATCCTAACATGGACAAGCTACCTTTACCACGTTCTTGGCTTGCTACCATTGTTGATGACGAGACAGCAAGTGCAGTCTCGTCACCACGATGCCTGACAAGTTCAAGCTCTACTGCCCTCAGATGAGAGTAATATTGGACTGTACCGTGATCCGTTGTAAAACACAATCTTCTCTCTCAAGACAGTCAGAAACGTAATAAAGCTATAAACTATAAAGTAAAAAAAATCCACACCAGCTTTAAAGGTCTAATTGGCATTGCTCCATGTGGGGTTATCACATTTGTAGCTAAATTGTACACAGGTTCCATCTTCGATATAGAAATAACTCGGCAAACACAGATATTTCAGTTCCTTCAGCCAGCAGATGGAGTAATGGCTGACAAGGGGTTCCAAATTGAGCAGATGCTGTCACAGGTGGGGG
This sequence comes from Pimephales promelas, assembly GCF_988280905.1. Taxonomy (NCBI): domain Eukaryota; kingdom Metazoa; phylum Chordata; class Actinopteri; order Cypriniformes; family Leuciscidae; genus Pimephales; species Pimephales promelas. The sequence goes on from NC_142771.1 coordinate 31,016,314, forward strand.
GCAACCTTCATCATCCCTCCACTGAATAAATCGAATCAGCTCAGCACAGAGGATACCCAGACAACCCAGGCTATTGCCCGTCTGAGAATTTTAGTTGAGAGGGCAATATGCAGGTTGATGGTGTGGTAGGTTCAGTCAATCGGCTGTAGGCCTGTTGCCTACTCTCAAACTTTTAGAGACCTCTTGATATCAAAGTTGACAAACCTGTTTGAAGTGTTTCCTTTCTTGGGTGATACTAATTCTTCAGTACATTTAGCTGTTTGACACTGTGTAGATATACTGTAAATACAAGTGCTTGGTAATATACTGAACATTTTAAATGTGTTACATTTTGTATGTAGGGATTAGTATATTTTTATGTTTATTAATAATTCATGTTGTAAAGCATCCTATAACAAGTGTATCCAGAGTAAAATGCATTTATATCTTAACCATTAAAAAAATAAGAACGTTTTTTAAACTTGCCATTTTTATGTTTATTTATACATTTGGTTATAGCGTATAAGTGAGGTGAAGGAAACTAATAAAAAGCTTCCATAGCTTCTCAAAGCTACAATCAAGGTTGGAAGCAGTTCCTTGCAACCATAACATAAGCAAAAAGGGACCAGTGATAGACAATAAAGCCCAAATATACTGTATTACAATAGGAATTACATGTATCACGGATGTACTTTTGAAATGTCTGTCTCGATGTGATAATACATCCATATAGATGTTGTGATAAAAATAATCCAGCTTCTGTCGCATCGAGTTGATGATCTCCTCCCTAAATATTAACTGTGAAGTCAGTGTGGGTGTCTGTTATGAAATCACACCACTGAAGTCCGCTTAAGGCCAGCTGGCCTTGAACCTGATTATAATATTTGTTGATTTTCTTAAGACAGGCCTGGCCACAAACTGTGATCAGGTGTTTAACTTGTGCAACATCTTCAACATCACAACTCTTTACCTCTGCCAACCCAAATGGCGGCGTTTGTCTAGGGTTGAAGACTTTAGCATCAGGGCTGGCTGCAAGTGGAGGTGCATTAGGGTGGATGATGACCCCACACTGTTTCACAGAGACATCACAAACATCAGAATATTGCCTCAGTATGTCAGGTTCCAGGTCCAGCCCTCTTTTTTTATAGCAGCTGCCTGAGGAGTTCCTCTCAGAATGCAAGCAGCTAAGGATTTAGCAGTAGACTCTCCATGGACATGGCATATTTCACCAAATTTGCTGGCTGTAAGTCGGGGTTTTGCATACCTGGGTCCACAGCTGGCATTCTGACTGCAGCGGTGTGTCAGCCTCAATAGAAGCAGAGATCTCCCTTGACACCATATGGCTCTCTAAGTGGTATTGTTGCTTGTAGTTGGGCCTCGTGCAGCAATTTAAAAATACCTGGTTGTGGGCGTTTGTCTTGCAGTTTATCAACACTGGCAATGATGCGAGGATCTGGAAGAGGCCCTGACAAAAAAGTGAGATATGTCAAGTTAAATTTGCACATCATTATCACCTGACCTTTCATATTTTAGCAGACATCAATCACCTTTTAAATAAGTACACATGAAAATGTTTTGAGCTGCCCCAAACCCTTATATTAAGAAATGTTCACAATTTGCAAAAGATAATATCAATTGAAGGCTTAAAGGGAAAATATACTAATCATTGTTCTGTTATAAATTAAAATATTTGGACAGGTGTTCATTCAGACTTACCACCAAATGCTCTGTACAGTGTTTTCACACTTGTTCGGGCATGATCCTTGGTTTTTGGTACTGGTTTACACTACCATGTCATTTGTTGCCTCAGGAGAAATTTCCTGTAATATATTGATGATAAATTATTGACATTTCAATTCTAATCCAACATCATTAAATGTAATGAATGTTAACGCATTGCATATTTCCTAAGCCGGTGCCAGGTCTGAAGTGAGCTGGTGCATCACAGTGGCAATGGCACTGTCTTGAAGCCCATAGTCAACACTTTGAAACAATAATGCCCCAATGTGGTTGCACAGTGCTTTCCCAGCAGAGCAGGTATATGACTTTATTTATTTATTTATTTTTTTTTTTTTACATGCTTTATTTTGTTGGTCCCCCAACAGACATTCAACTGACTGCAACTTGGCGACTACAAGTAAACTTATTCTCCTAACCCAAAGCCTAACACCTAACCATAACCTAATAGTCTACTGACAGTTTACTATAATATACTAATACTCTAATGAGAGTTAGTTGACATGTAGCTGAAACGTTATTTATAATTAGTAGAACGTCTAAAGTGACTATTGAAATAAAGTGTAGCCTAACCCAAGTATTTTGGCGCACAACAATTTCACAATTTTTGATGGATTTTAAATTTTTTAATGTCTCCGTGCTGAGTGAAACAGGATGGGGATAGCTGAAGAGGGACCTTCTGACCTCAGAGGTTAGGTTTCATCTAAATTTGTTGATCCCAGTAAGAAGTAGTAATGAATATGAGCATGTGCAAAAGTGTGCCCAAGTTAGTGGAAAACTACTAGGAAAAGCAACAGAAGGAGACCTCGGTAAAGAATATAAAAGGTGTGGACACCGTGACACAATAAAGACATTTTATAATATTAAAAAAAGATTTCTATTTTAAATAAATGCTGTTTGTTTGAGCTTTCTATTAAACAGAAAACTTTCTATTAAAAAGAATCTTGAAAATTGAGAAATGTTTCTAAAGCAGCAAAACATCATAATAGAATGATTTCTGAAGGATCATGTGACAATGAAGACTGGAGTAATGATGCTGGAAATAATCTTTGCATCACAGGAATAAACAACATTTTAAAATGAATTAAAGTACAACACTTTTGAAATATAATAATGTTGTGCCCCTGTTAAAAGGGAAATAGAAAGATATGACACGGACACGATGTGGCTTCAGTCAAGTCCAATGTTGTAATGGACGAATGTAAGCCACGCGTTCCGTACACAGGCTGAACAAGGCATAAGCAATTGTTCACAGATCCTCTGATCACAAACCGGAACTTAAACTTACAGCAAAAGAAAGTGAAACGTATATAAACAAGCAAACACAGCATATTGTGAATTAAAGTACACTACCCAAAAATGTTATAGAAGTTAAATAAGTATTTTAAACACATATTGTCTTTTTTTATCCTATTTAGCTCCTAGACTCACAAAGCAATGGATCACTGATCTACCGATCATACATGTACTTTCCCCTCTCGTTTTATAAAGACATGAATTAAAATATTTTAACCAAACAGTGCAGCAATGCAATGACTTAAACATTTTAACTTTAACCTGAAGATATAAAATAAAGATTTTTAACTTGCACCTTTTTATAAACAATATTATTTATCTTTTAACTTGCATCAACCCATTCAATGTATCATTACTACATCAATTTTATCATCCTTACAATAACAGTTTGCAATTGTATGGATTTACTGTGTTTTTGATTAAATAAACAAAGTCTTGGTGGGCATAATTTTTCAAAAGCATCTCATCAACCCCAAACTTTTGAATGGTGGTATTATACATTTCTGCATAAACATGCTGACCAAAATGTTCCTGACAGCAGCATATTCCAGCCAGTGGTGGAATGTAACGAAGTACAAATACTTTGTTACTTTACTTGTACATTTTTCACGTAGGCCTATCTTTACTTTACTTAAGTACAATAAATAGTGCATACTTTTTACTTTTACTTCGTTACATTTTGCAGCAATTATTTTACTTTCTACTCCACTACATTTCTACAACTTCTGTTACATTTTCATTACATTTTCTGATCAGTTTTTCCCCTGACAAAACGTAATCTGACCATCCGTTCGTTGCACGTTTGTCTCACCAGTGACGTTTGGTTGCCATAGATACAGTATATCAACCCGGTCACACTAAATGCGTCTCGCGCGCAGTGTGTTTATCATGCAACTCATACGCGAAAATTTGTTTTTACGTGCATAGGAAACACACCGTGTGTAATATACGTTTGGTTAGGATTATGGCAAGCCAAGAGGTTCAGAATTACACCATAAATGAATCGCGTTTACTGCCAAACATAGATATTAACATATAGTAAGCATGATATTGCCTAATTGCAAGCTTGTTTCAGAAATGGTGACATTTTTTTCCATCATTATTGAACATCATTATAGGAGTATTAGGTTGAATGAGTTAGAATTAAATGTGTTATTAATCATTAGAAAATAGACATTAAGATAATAAATTGTTATACTTTTAATACTTAAAGTACATTTAAAATAAAGTACTTTTTACTTTTTACTTAAGTATGGTTGTCATTGTGTTACTTCTACTTTTACTAAAGTAAATATTTATCTGGTTATTTGTATTTTTACTTAAGTACTGAGATTCAGTACTTCCTCCACCACTGATTCCAGCAGAGGCTAATGGCTATCCATGCTAGTAGCAAAACCCTAAATGCTTGGCTTGTGCAGTAAGTGAAGGATAAATTTTGCTCTCATCCGTACTTTGTGTTTGAAAGGTAAAGTGATGCACAGCAGATAAAGTGAGAGCAGAAAAGCATTGCAGTTTAGAAACAAGACTCAAGTGTGAGAGCTTCAACCACTCCAGATAGGGGCACTGGGTGGATCCCATTTGCTTGCACTTTCTCTCTGCTATTTAATGTCTTGGCAAATTAGCACGTTTCTTCTTGGATGTGGAAAGTGAAAACATTTTATCTTTGCTGAGCATTCACTGGGAAGTTTTCACCTCTGTATCCAGTGGTAAGCAAACTCATAAAACTACAAGGAGGAAATAATTAAAGCCTGAAAGTGTTTTATCTCTTAAAGGAACGGAGCCATTGATTTCCTTCTCCTCTATCTTCTTTGCCAGAGCGGCGCTGTGATCAGAGGAGCCTTTGTATGACAGGATAAGAATAAAAAGAGGGACCACAATGAGGATGGAAGGCAACCACGCTCATTATCAGCAGAAACAAAAGTTCCTGGAACAAAAAGTCGTGTGAACTGTGTGGGAAACACTCCTTATTTTATTGGCTTCTGCTGCGCAAGGTTTCTTTGATACACTCACGCTTTTATATCATAATGAGCAATATAGTTTAATCCTGTTCTGACCTGTTGCACGCTCAGCGGTTGCCTGCACATCTCTACTGCGTGACCTCATTCTCTCCACTGATCATCAGGAGAAGGTTTTGATTTTCTGGTTTATTTCATGTTAGGATAGCTTTCTTGCTTGATGTGTCATTTATTATCAAGTAGGTTACTCTTCTTAAAGGTGTGTAATGTAAGATTTAAAAAAGTTTGTAAGATTATTTTATGTTAAAGTACATTCTCCTATTGTTCATCGACTACTATGAGTGCCATTCATGGGCTTATCTCCCCCAAAAGTGTAAACATTGAGCCTCCCAGGCACCATCTGCGGTCTGCCTAGGTCTGTCAATCTCTTTCCAGCTCAACCTATAGAGTACAACAGTTTCCGCCCCCTTTTTAAGCTGCATTTACAAATGTTGTTGTGTATATATCAGTGGAGAGAATGAGGTCATGTGGTCTGTAAGTCACATTTGAGGCATTAGAGATCTCCAGGGTACTGCTGAGCATTTGTATAAATATACATATACAAATAAGGTACAAAGTTACGGAAGCCCTGAACCGCAACCTAAAAAAAAAAAGTCAGTAAAAAAAAAAATCTGTAAAAAAAAAAAAAATCTAGCATTTCGAGATTAAAGTCGAAATGTTTCGAGATTAAAGTCGAAATGTTTCGAGATTAAAGTCGGAATGTTTCGAGATTAAAGTCGAAATTTTTCGAGATTAAAGTCGAAATGTTTCGAGATTAAAGTCGAAACATTGTGCATTCAGTGCGCGTCCACTGGCTCAGAACGCGCGCATGTGCGTGTGAAGTCGAACTGCCATGGATAAACACAAAATAGTAGCTTTTTACTTTTATCTGAATTACTTATCTTACTTTATCGTTATAAAATATAATGCGCCGGAATAGACTTTAGCCTATAGGAAAACCAACACGGAAAACACTTTTCAGACTGGATGGAGAAATCCAGCTTTATGAATGAATGAATGAATGAATGAATGAATAGGGCATTTATATAGCGCTTTCATATATGCCTACACTCAAAGTGCTTTACAATCATATCAGAGAATCTCTCCTCAGCCATAAATGGTTATTAAATCTTAGGAAATCACAGGATCCGGCCAAATGATTGGATACAGAATGCTCTGAGCCAGTGGACGCGCACTGTTATGAATGCACAATGTTTCGACTTTAATCTCGAAACATTTCGACTTTAATCTCGAAACATTTCGACTTTAATCTCAAAACATTCCGACTTTAATCTCGAAACATTTCGACTTTAATCTCGAAATGCTAGATTTTTTTTTTTTTACAGATTTTTTTTTTTTTTTTACTGATTTTTTTTTTTTTTTTTACTGAATTTTTTTTTTTTTTAGGTTGCGGTTCAGGGCTTCCCTCGATTTGATTACATCATTCGCCCTGCTTCATGTTTTTTTTGTTTTTTTTCCCGACTCTCTGATTGGTGTAGTTTTCTATACAGCATTAGGTCATGTAGTTTTTCACCAGGAATACTGCAATTAAACATGATTATTCTAAAAAATAAGCTGAAATAATGCAGGCTGACAAAAATTTAGCAGAATAAGCAAATACCATGGAAACAAACTTAAATGCAAAGAAAATGCAAAGGATGTAGTAATTGTGTTAACATACCCTAAAATAGTTGTGGCATGTCATGTCAAAAAAATGTGCCTGATACCTTGGATTGCTTTATTATATTATATGATCTCAAAAACATGGTGCAGATAGCAGTGAGTAGCAATATCCAAGTCAGCCCCAAGTATCAGTGGTTCCTGCAAAAGCCAGTGGAAAGAATATGAGTTTTCAGTCTCAGTCAACACGAAGAAACTCCTTGAAAAGATTTCGATTGCAGGCAGTTCAGATAAAACCAGTTTTATTAGATCCATTAAAAAGAGGGATTTATCTAGTCCAAAAACCCCAATAGTGTTCAACTTGCAGCATGCCAGCTGAAATCTGTAGAACCGTGGTGGGGTGGCAGTGGCTCAATGTTCAGGTTGTCTACAAACCAGAAGGTTGGTGGTTCAATCCCTTGTTCCACCTGACCAAGTGTCAAGGTGTCCATGAGCAAGACACCTAACCCCAACTGCTCCCGACGAGCTGGATGGCACCTTGCATGGCTGACACCGCCATCGGTGTATGAATGAGGGAGTGAATGGGTGAATGTGAGGCAAATGTGAAGCGCTTTGGTGGCCATTGGATCTGTGAAAGCGATATATAAATGCAGTCCATTCATCAATTTACCATCAAATAATCTTTTAAAAAACTGTTACTAAAAAGCAGCCATTCTACTTTGTAAGTGAATCAAACCTTGCCGACCTTCATCTTTGGGGAGGTATAAAACACTCTGAGGGACCCATTGAAGTTTGTCCCAGAAAAAGTTAACAAGAGCAGTTTGAACTTCCACTAAAAACTGTGGGGAAGGGTATACACATGCCAATCTATGCCAAAATGAAGATGCCACTAAGTTGTTGACGAAGAGAGTTCGCCCCCTATAGAACACATTCGGTAATATGAACTTCCACTTATCCAAGCGCCCCTTAATTTTTTTCCACCAGCCCCTCCCAATTTTTCTGTAACACACTGTAATCACCTACAGTAGATAAACTCCTAAATGTTTTATACCCCCATTCCCCCAACATAACCCATCAGGAAGGCAAGGTTTACCATCAGTCCCAACCGTTGTCACCGCCACAGCCGAACGCGAACTTCAGTCGAATTTCATATAAATAAATGTCTGATACATTTTCCAAAAAAAAACCTCCAGAATATTCTCCTATATTTAGGGACAAAAAAACACTTTGGAAAAGCATCTTTGTCACTAGGCACAAGTTTCTCATTTATTTTACTGTGAATACAGATATGAACTGTTTTAATATCTAATGAGGCAACCAGATTTTCCCTTTCCGTGTTCGTGACTCACCTGTTCGAACTCGTTTATCAAAATGAACAAATCTTTTTTCATGTCATTTGGTTCTTTCAACGAACGAAACAACGAATTGACTCGGGAAAAGATTAGTTCATTTTGATGAACGTGTTTGAACAGGAGAGTCATGAACGCGCATCAAAGAACAGAGCAAGGCGACCATTTGAGATTATAAAACTTAAACTTTATTTTTTTAAATGAGTGATCTTTTTGCTTTATAAGACCCTTGTTCGTCGTCTGGAATTGTTTAAGCCCTTTGAACAGTTTGCAGTTTGCAGAAACAGAAACACCATGGTGCAGTGAATGAGACACATGCCTTTGGTGTGAGAGACCCAGTTTTGAATCCACTGTGAGACACCAATGTGTCCCTGAGCAAGACACTTAACCCCTAGTTGCTCCAGAGGCGTGCGACCTCTGACATATATAGCAATTGTAAGTTGCTTTGGATAAAAGCATGCTAAATGAAAAAAAAAAGTAAATGTAATGTACTCTTACTGTATGCTACTCTTTTCCAATTAACTTTTTTTTTTTCTTTAAGCTGCACATATTAAGAAAGTGTAGTATATTTTTGAGAAATAAGTCATATATACCCTTGGTTCTTTCAAAATGAGTGTTCTTTGAACTACAAGAGACTTTTGATGTAGTACTCAGAATGGAGGACAGTAATTAACTTATCTTCTCTCTATGTTTAGACTGGAGTTAACAGCAATAAATTATATTATGTTTGGCCCTACCTTCCCTGAGCGAACAAGATAAAGTACGACCTTGTCGCATGTCGCACAAAGTCGACGATGCCATCCTTATATACTGAAGGAACAGGGCTCTACAATAAAAAAATTCTATTAAGTGGGAGTCCGAAATATCTGCTCCTTTGCTACCCTGTCTTTCCTTGCTTAGAGAACTGTCTCATCAACTCCAAGAATGAATATTACTGTCATCTGATTTGAGCAGCTCCATCTGAGGCCGTCCAGCCAATCACCCGTGTCCAATTAAACGATATGTCTGAAAGTTAGGGAACTTCTCAACTCCTTTCTTCTTAGACCCTTTAAGCCAGTCAGCCTCTCTGAGCCTGCAGTCACGCTCTGTGGACACCTGATTAATGCTCTCCACACCATGTCCAAGCAGCAGGGGAAGCTCATCGGACTCCACCTCCAAACACGGCCACAGGAAGGACACGGGAGCTTAAGGGAGCAGAGCTTTGTTGTGACGGACAGAAACAGAGTGATTGCATTTACTTTTATCAACACACCATATACACTCACCGGCCACTTTATTAGGTACCCCATGTTAGTAACGGGTTGGACCCCCTTTTGCCTTCAGAACTGCCTCAATTCTTCGTGGCATAGATTCAACAAGGTGCTGGAAGCATTCCTCAGGGAGTTTGGTCCATATTGACATGATGGCATCACACAGTTGCCGCAGATTTGTCGGCTGCACATCCATGATGCGAATCTCCCGTTCCACCACATCCCAAAGATGCTCTATTGGATTGAGATCTGGTGACTGTGGAGGCCATTTGAGTACAGCGAACTCATTGTCATGTTCAAGAAAGCAGTCTGAGATGATTCCAGCTTTATGACATGGCGCATTATCCTGCTGAAAGTAGCCATCAGAAGTTGGGTACATTGTGGTCATAAAGGGATGGACATGGTCAGCAACAATACTCAGGTAGGCTGTGGCGTTGCAACGATGCTCAATTGGTACCAAGGGGCCCAAAGAGTGCCAAGAAAATATTCCCCACACCATGACACCACCACCACCAGCCTGAACCGTTGATACAAGGCAGGATGGATCCATGCTTTCATGTTGTAGACGCCAAATTCTGACCCTACCATCCGAATGTCGCAGCAGAAATCGAGACTCATCAGACCAGGCAACGTTTTTCCAATCTTCTATTGTCCAATTTCGATGAGCTTGTGCAAATTGTAGCCTCAGTTTCCTGTTCTTAGCTGAAAGGAGTGGCACCCGGTGTGGTCTTCTGCTGCTGTAGCCCATCTGCCTCAAAGTTCGACGTACTGTGCGTTCAGAGATGCTCTTCTGCCCACCTTGGTTGTAACGGGTGGTTATTTGAGTCACTGTTGCCCTTCTATCAGCTCGAACCAGTCTGGCCATTCTCCTCTGACCTCTGGCATCAACAAGGCATTTCCGCCCACAGAACTGCCGCTCACTGGATGTTTTTTCTTTTTCGGACCATTCTCTGTAAACCCTAGAGATGGTTGTGCGTGAAAATCCCAGTAGATTAGCAGTTTCTGAAATACTCAGACCAGCCCTTCTGGCACCAACAATCATGCCACGTTCAAAGTCACTCAAATCACCTTTCTTCCCCATACTGATGCTCGGTTTGAACTGCAGGAGATTGTCTTGACCATGTCTACATGCCTAAATGCACTGAGTTGCCGCCATGTGATCGGCTGCTTAGAAATTAAGTGTTAACGAGCAGTTGGACAGGTGTACCTAATAAAGTGGCCGGTGAGTGTATATATCGGCAGACCACTACAGCAAAATGCCATAAGATGCCCCCCCCCCCACACCTTACAAGCGTTGTTCATTTACAGCCCATTCTCACCCCCAAGGCGTCACTTAACTGACGCCTTGGGAAGCATTTGGACATGCTTCAATATCTGACGCTTTAGGCGCCCTTTAGCGTCAGTGAGATGACGCCCTAGGATCGCGTGTACCCTACCCCCACCCCACATCTAAACCTAACCGCGTCCTCTAACTGACGCTTTCCTTTAGCGTCAGTTAGATGACGCCGTAGGATCGCGTCATATAAGTGACGCTAAAGGGCGCCTAAAACGTCAAATATTGAAGCATGGTCAAAGGTGACGCCTTGGGGTGAGAATGCGTTGTCATTTATGCAGCATCCCTGATGTCCAAATGAAATTGAGGCTATTGATTTTTACTAGCTCGAATTCCCATTTCATACATTTTTTCATTCACTTAGAATGAAGGAGAGTGTTTGTAATACATTTTCCACCCACAATGGGGACATCAAAATCCAGAGTCAGAGAAGAGGATGGTTTTAAATTAAGTCCACAATTACAGTGAGCTGATAAAACCGTTTCGTTTTATTTAGAAATTATTAAAACCTTTTAGTTTTATTTAGAAATGACTAAACTTAGTTTTATTTTGAAATTACTAAACTTGTGCTACTTTAGATATTTTTCAGTCCTCCAAATTTCAGATTTTCCATAAAATAATTTTTATTTATTATATTTTGTCATTATTTTATTAATTCAAAATAGTATTCAGAATAATATTATTAAGAAACCTATTTTAGATTTTTTTTTCATTGCCAATGTGAACAGCTTGTAATGAAACCTTAAAAAATTAGACCTTTCCTGACATCCTGAAACCCTGTTTTACTTCTAAACGAAGAAAAAAAAAATGTTGTGATTATATTATCGAGGGATTGAATCACGTTTAGTCTCTTGTTCATTACGTGTGCACGAGTGTGAGCACAAGCAATAAGTTGTTGTTTGCAGTTCACTTAACGGCCACTGGCGTCACTGATGTGATCTACATATTATGCATTATACATATCTATAATCCTTTAATAAATTTGATTTTATAATACTTTTCTTTAATTAATTAACTCTCTCCCTGTTGTGATACATTATGTTACGCCATTTATGATTCAATGCTTACCTGCCTTTGATATGTTTTTCCAGCAGTCAATTTTATATGGTAGTGGGTGCTGTTATGCATCTGAAATAGTACAACATCTCCAGATCCAAAACCAAACAAAGAAGAAGATCTGCATGAAACAGAAGGAGTAGATAGGATTAGCATGCTGAAAAATCCAGCATTATCCAGCATGGATTGCAGGTTGCCACACGCTGGTTTATGATGGCTAGAGCTAGTGCCGATCTAGGTGGTCCACCAAGGATCCCATGCTAGTCCCAGCATGCAAATCATCCCTTATGCTGTTGACCAGCAATGCTAGATTTATCAGCAGGGTAAGCTAGCGGGATCATCAAATGTTCAACAGCCTATAAATAAAAAACTACATAATGTTACCAAATGAAATGTTAAACCCACAAAGGGGTATACAACTACAGTATGCAAGCTTTGGGGCTGTTTATGGAATTGGTCTATATTTTGATCATCATTCTGAATCTGACTGTTTTTTCATACAAAGGAATATTCTGTGGGCCATGCAAGTTTTGTGAATAATATGATAAAAAAAAAATGCTGGTGGGGAGAAAGTTAATTAATGTGTAGCCCTTTCATATACTGTAAGCAAATAACTACTGTTTTTCAATTGTAACATCAAATGCTTATATATAAAATTGTGTCCCCTCTTTGAAGTTGCTTCAATGTATGTATTTTTATAGGATGGCCCTGCTATTAATGTTGTTTCATTGCATTGCAGTAGGTGAAGAGAAGCCTGTAACCCGTCTAATTATGAACGGGGTGTTAATGTAATTCATATATTCATACATGTGTGCATGATTTATTCACCCAGAATAACATTCATCCCTAATTTTGTCATAATGCTCATCCAATAATTGCCATAACTATTTTTTTTTAAAATGTCATCTGTCTTGATTTAATGTCTTGTTTAACACACACACAAACACACATTCTCGTTCACTTTACCTGAGTTGTGTATATGAGACACACACACACACATCCTTAAACCCATTTAATTGGCAGCAATGGTTAGCATTAGTTAATTGATATGACTTATATGTCCTCATGGACTTGTACTCCTCAATACCATTTTAATGACCTTTGAAAGTTTTGCTAGAAACAACTCATTAATTTTCATAGATGGAGATCAGGAAGTGTTAACGCAGTCATGTGTCACTGCATGATTTAAAAAATGCAGTGCTGGTTCTGTTTATTTAACGATGTAGACATTTTAGACCATTTAGACAAGTAGAATGTGTTGTCTTGAAAACATCCAAAGGCATAAAACTGCAATCACTTTGGACTGCTCCTGCTCCAGGCTTTTAAGAAGTTATTTACTTAATTAATAACAACCTGCCTAATGGCCAAAATTTAAAGAATCTTTAAAGAATCCCCTATCATAGCATTTGAAATGTTCCTATTTTTGTTTTGGGAGTTCCCAAAAACAGTTTAACGTGCATGCAAGGATAAAAAACACTTTATTTGTCTTATAATATGCTTTTATTTTTACCCGATTTGCTCAACGACTCCCAAATGATTCGTTCGACGATTCATTTTCCCAAACACCTCCTTTGAGTGACGCGAATCTGCGGCGATTGGTCAAATGACCCAGTCTTTTGTTATTGGTAAACCGTAGGCAGAGATTGTCGGCTACGGAACGCCCATTATTTATTAGATTACGAGAATACTTTATTACAAGAATACTTTTTGTGCGAAAAAACAAACAAAAATAACGAGTTTATTCGACTATTCCTTTTCTTCCTTGTTGGCCTGAAACGAGACGTCCTTAGATTTCCACGACGCGATGAGGTAGTTGAAAGAGATCGCAATTCTCGCACATGCGTAAAGTATTCTCGTCGCTTGATAAACATATACTGTAGTTGAGCCACGGTAGTCACTTGGGATATTTAAACATTTTCTTCATTGACTTTCTGGGCCGTCAAGAGGCAGTCCCTTAGGAGCCAATGTGGTAGTTATACAGCTCTCGAATTTAATCAAAAATATCTTCATTTGTGTTCCGAAGACGAACGAAGGTCTACGGGGTTGGTACAGCATGGGGGTGAGTATTTAATGACTTAATTTTCATTTTTGGGTGAACATTTGCCTACAATGTAAGTATCATGTAAGTGGTAGAACCCAATATAACCACAGATGCTGTCTACACTTGTTTTCAGTTACTGACACTTCAAGCATTTGAGACAGTTCAGTTTAATACCTGGCAAGCTGTTGATGGAAGTTTTCTTAATCCCAGCGAAATAAGACTCTTCACCCATTTGCTTCACGCTTAATCTTTAGAAATGCAGACATATTTCTGAATGGTCATGGTTTATTCCCTTATTTCCCTTGAGATGGGAGAAGTAAGGATTTAACACTAGAACGGCCACAACGGTCATTTTGACCGTTTTGAATTTTATATCTACAATAACTTTGTTGAAAAAAATAATAGAATCCTGCTGGTACCTGACTTTTCCTAAAATTGTCTGTATTTTCATTTAAAATGATTTTCATATAAATTAAGATATATATATTTACATATATATACATATTTACCTATTTCGGCCATAGACGGTCATATTGACCGCACTGAATTTCGCGATATTTTTTTTGTTAAATATCCCGCGGTTGATCGTGTTCTCTCTCAACTGTCAACAGAAAGGTCCGTCCGGTCACCTCTGTAGTGGTGTTTGCTTTATAATAATTTCTACATTAGTTGTTGATCAGAAGCAAACAAAACCAGACTACAGTTATCAATACTTGCGTTATAGGCTATATATCATCAGAGAGTGATTCAGAGTCAGAGTTCACATCAAGGAAAAAGAGACGGCTGCTATCATCAGACACGGTGGATCCAGATGTTCAATTCATATCGGATCCTGGTGAGCTCTGCTGCCCTGTCCTGCGCTGTTTGTTTTGCTGCATGGGCTGTTCACTAGTTCTGCGAGTCCTATTATTATTATTAGCCTATTGACCGCTTCGCATATCGTCACTATCTAACATTTTCGTCATAGTTTTTGTCATTCAAACCTAGTTTTTATTTAGTTATCGTCTCGTTTCCGTCTTTGAAAAAATGTGGTTGACGAAAATAATTACGAAAATTATTCGTCAAAGAAATAAACACTGTTTTGAATCTAACGGTCAAAATGACCGTTTGTGGCCGTTCTAGTAGTTTTGGAATTCTGGCACTTCTAGTGTTAAGTGTTCCAAAATCGTCATTTTGCGTCATAAAAAGCAGGAAGTCCCATTTCATTGTATAAGGGTTGAGACTACAAACACTAGTTTATTATTTACGATGAGTACAGACCCATTACTGATCACTTCATGTAATGAAATTGCTCATCAAAATGAAAAATCTTTTTTTCAAGTCATGAACGAAATGACTCAAAAAAAGATTTGTTCATTTTCATGAACGAGAGCGAACAGCTGAGAGCCACACAGAACAGAGCAGGCAAGCATTTACACTTACAAAACTACAACTTTTGCTATTTATTTTTGAAATTACCGATCGTTTCGCTAGATAAGACCCTTATTCATCGTCTGGTGTCATTTAAAGCCCTTTGAAGCTGCAATGAAATGGTCATTTGGACCTTGAAACGTATGGTACCCGGTGAAGTCCATTATATGGAGAAAAATCCTGGAATGTTTTCATCAAAAACCTTAATTTCTTTTCGACTGAAGAAAGAAAGACATGGACATCTTGGACTACAGGGAACTGTATATATCTACTATGAATATCGCAATATCTGTAAAATATAATTGCTGAATTTATTTCCTACCGTAGTCTTCAAAGAAATGGGCTTTATGCCCAGCTGCACTACTTCCTGAACTTCAGCCAGCTCCTTGTTTCCTGTGCCATTATTGGCCAAATTGATTAATTCAGGTGTGTCTGATTATTGTTGCCATGACTACTGAGGTCAGGTACACCTGAATTAATCAATTTGGCCAATAATGGCAGACAGGAAACAAGGAGCTGGCTGAAGTTCAGGAAGTAGTGCAGCTGGGCATAAAGCCCATTAAAGAAGAATCAATGTTCACTGAACTTCACAGCTGAAGATTTGTTGTGCCAAAAGATTTAAAAGGCAGGCCTCCTGTTATCCACATGGCAATTACAGCCATTCCAACTAATCTAAGTGGCTGTAAAATCATAGCAAATCTAAAAGCAAGATGAAGTTAACAAAAAACAACCAAGCAACCCATTCGAATATACACACAATTTTACTATGTTACAAAGAATCTTGAATCATGTTAAGTTAAATAGACAGGGGTCAAAACAAAACCGGACTCCTCAGTATCGTCATGGTTGATGGTGGTGTTAACAGAACCGGACCACTCATCATTGCCCTGGCTGAAGGTGGTGTTGACAGAAGGGGACATTTTGGGATTCATTGACCCACTGAATAAATACCCAACACCACACAGCAGGCCTGTGTGTTGTTGGATCTTCATTCAGTTGAGGTCAAAACTGTCCTATGCGTTGTTGGGTCTTCATTCAGTGTAGGTCAACCCTGTCCTACAAAGACAAAATACCATAATTCGAGTATGGAACTGAGAAAAAATTACTTCTTAGCCAATTTTATTATAGGTAGGACATAGAAATCTGACAATTAGATGTTTTAGAAATGAAAATTATCTCCATAAAAAAAAATCTTGAGCTCACACTTGACAATACACTCAGCAATTTTGAGCGTGGCATGGTTGTTTGGTGCTGGTGCCGGTCTGAGTATTTCACAATCTTCTCAATTACAGTGATTTTCATGCACAACCATTTCCAGGGGTTGCAAAGAATAGTGTGAAAAGGGAAACAAATCCAGTTGGTCATGCTAGAGGTCAGAGGAGAATGGGCTGACTGATTCCAGCTGATAGAAGAGCAACTTTGACTGAAATAACCACTCGTTACAACTGAGGTATGCAGCAAAGCATCTGTGAAGCCACAACATGCACAACCTTGAGGTGGAGGGGACACCATGAAGCAAATTTTAGACCTGCACCAGGCTACCACCGGGTACCACTCATCTCCACTACAAATAGGAAAAAGAGGCTACAATTTGCAAGAGCTCACCAAAATTGGACAGTTGAAGACTGGAAAAATGTTGCCTGGTTTGATGAGTCTCGATTTATGTTGAGACATTCAGATGGTAGTGTCAGAATTTGGCGTAGACAGAATGAGAACATGGATCCATCATGCCTTCCTACCACTGTGCAGGCTGGTGGTGTAATGGTGTGTGGGATGTTTTTTTGTTTTTTTTTGGCACACTTTAGGTCCCTTAGTGCCAAATGGGCATCGTTTAAATGCCACGGCCTACCTGAGCATTGTTTCTGACCATGTCCATTCTTTTATGGCAACCATGTACCCATCCTCTGATGGCTACTTCCAGCAGGATAATGCACGATTTCACAAAGCTTGAATCATTTCAAATGGTTTCTTGAACATGCCAATGAGTTCACTGTACTAAAATGGTCACCACAGTCACCAGATCTCAACCCAATAGAGCATCTTTGGGATGTGGTGGAACGGGAGCTTCGTGCCCTGGATATGCATCCCACAAATCTCCATCAACTGCAAGATGTTAACCTATCAATATGGTCCAACGTTTCTAAATAATGTAAAAACTCAAAAAAAAAAGTTCTATTTTGGTTTCATCTGACCACATGATATTCTCCCAATCCTCTTCTGGATTATCCATATGCTCTCTGGCACACATCACACAGGCCTGGACATGTAGAGACTTAAGGTGGGGACACACCTGGCACTGCAGAATTTGAGTCCCTCTCGGTGTAGTGTGTTACTTATGGTAGCCTTTGTTACTTTTGTCCCAGCTCTCTGCGGGTCATTCATCAGGTCCCTCCGTATAGTTCTGGGATTTTTGCTCACCGTTCTCATGATCATTTTGACCCCATGAGATGAGATCTTGCGTGGAGCCCCAGATCGAGGGAGATTATCAGTGGTCTTGTATGTCTTCCATTTTCTTACAATTGCTCCCACAGTTGATTTTTTCACACCAAGCTGCTTGCCTATTGTAGGTTCACTCTTCCCAGCCTGGTGCAGGTTTACAATTTTCTTCCTGGTGTCCTTTGACAGCTCTTGGCCATAGTTTGGAGTGTGACTGTTTGAGGCTGTGGAAAGGTGACTTTTATACAGATAACGGGTACAATAATACAGGTAACGAGTGGAGGACAGAAGAGCTTCTTAAAGAAGTAGTTACAGGTCTGTGAGAGCCAGAAATCTTGCTGGTTTGTGGGTGACCAAATATTTATTTTCCACCATAATTTACAAATAAATTCTTTAAAAATCCAATTTTCTGGATTTTTTTTTCTCATTTAGTCTCTCATAGTTGAAGTGTACCCATGATGAAAATTACAGACCTCTATCATCATTATAAGTAGGAGAAATTGCACAATCAGTTGCTGACTAAATACTATTTGGCCCCACTGTAGTTGTTTCCCCTGTACTCCTCTGAATGGAAACAAACTGTTGCTGGTTTTGTGGTTCTGTTTATCGAAACTGCATCCTGTTATATAACGCAATCAAACGTAAATTCACAAGATATCGTGTGTCCTCATGACTTCAGTTGTCAGTCATGGCCACAGCCGTTCCGCAACAAATCCATATCTGGTAGGTATTGAAGGACGGCGGAGCACAGATCTGACAGGCAGCAGAGCCAATCTGCAGCCGTTCTGCAGTTGCAAAGCAAAAATTACCAATCAGGTGCCAATTTCAAACTACAATAAATGTTTTTCAACAGACTAAAAACATGAAGCCCCACCCCTAAACCAAGCCCCCAGTGGATTAGAGCAAATTGGATAAAGCGGTTGAAAATGCCCATTGTAGTTTAAACACCCCACTGACTGAGAAAAACCCACTAGTGTTCTTCAGAGATAAATGTCTGAATGATCTTGTGCTCATCAACTACAAATAACCGTTAGATCAGGGGTGCCCAATCCTGCTCCTGGCAATCGACTGTCCTGCACAGTTAATCTCCAACCCTAATCAAACACACCTGAATGTGATCCTAAAGACCTTAATTGGCTACTTCAGGTGTGTTTGATTAGGGTTTGAGATGAACTGTGCAGGACAGTCGATCACCAGCAGGAGCAGGATTGGGCACCCCTGCGTTAGATCAATGTCACTGTCTCCACCCATGTGTGCTGTTGGCTTTCAACAACATTTCAATGATGATACAAACAATTTTAAACATTGAAATGCCAATCTCAACCAAAAAGAAGGTTTGGATAAAAACTCAACCTTGAATTAATGTTACCATGCTCTCTGGGTTGAATGAAACAAAGTAGAAAAAAATAATATACTGTATATATATATATACACACACATACATTTAACAATTTAAGACTGTAAACTGAAAGATACACTTTTCTTTCTTTTTAGTGAGGGCCAATTTGAAATTTATGGACAACTACCAGAGAGACCAGAGCACCCCAACTAGTACCTGATTTTTGAAAACCTTTGGCAGTTACCAAAAAAAAGAAGTGCCCAATTTTCATGAATTGGATACTACTGGGGTCAACAGTCGTGCCGGCGATACCAGCCTGCTTTTTTTATTATTATTGGTGCAAAAGAGACTCAAAATACTGTTATTTCAATCTTATATATATTAGCGTTATACATTCAATTCGGTTAAGTGTCAACGCAGCTTGCAGTGCAACAAACTACCACACACACAATTATAGCAACCTTTTAACCATGTTGTTAGAATGATGGTACAATGTTCTTTTTGCTACAGTAGGAAGGAAACCCATTATTTTCTCAAAAAATAAATATCACTTTTGACTCAAAATACTAATCCATATGACAAAAGGACATCTTGAATGTGCAAAAAAGGTCAATAATTTGACAAGAAAGTTACAGCCTTCTGCATGGCAGAACTATGGACAGCGAAACAACGAATCAGTGAAAACAAAACCACAGATTGTATGAATCATCATTTAATGTGTTTTTTTTTGTGATTGACAGTTAGTCTCAAATCTCTTGTTAAAATTTGCTAAACTCCTTATTGCAATTCTCCTTAGACTAGAGAATGATTAGATCAGTGGATGTGTGGCCCAAAACTAGACCACTCAGTCAGAACCAGACCCCTCAGGATCATCCAGGCTGAAGGTGGCGTTCACAGAACCAAAAACCTGAGAATCCTCCTGGCTGAAGGTGGTGTTCACAGGACCAGAACCCTGAGCGTCATCCTGGCTGAAGGTGGTGTTTACAGGACCAGAACCCTGAGCATCATCCAGGCTGCAAGTGGCATTCACAGGACCAGAACACTGAGCATCATCCTGGCTGAAGGTGGCGTTCACAGAACCAGAACCCTGAACATCATCCTGGCTGAAAGTGGTGTTGACAGAACCAGAACCCTCAGCATCATCCTCGCTGCAAGTGGCGTTCACAGAAACAGAACACTGAGCATCATCCTGGCTGAAGGTGGCATTAACAGAACCAGAACCCTGAGCATCATCCTGGCTGAAGGTAGAGTTCACAGGACCAGAACCCTGAGCATCATCCAGGCTGAAGGTAGAGTTCACAGGACCAGAACCCTGAGCATCATCCAGGCTGAAGGTAGAGTTCACAGGACCAGAACCCTGAGCATCATCCAGGCTTAAGGTGGTGTCATCATAACCGGACCCCTCAGCATCTTCCTGGCTAAAACTATCCTGGACAGAGTTAGCACCAACTTGATCATCTGCAGAAAGGGAGAGAAAGAAATTTTTTGCAGATGTAGAGCATGTTACATTAAGAAAGAAACACACACACACACACACACACACACACACACACACACACACACACACACACACACACACAAAGAAAAATCCATCTTCAACTGAAGAGCCAAAAGCTAAGAAACACATAGATATATTAACAAAATACAGACAAGTAAATTTACTAAAAGCAAAAAACAAAAAAATCTAAACTCACCATGCCATACCAATTGAAGGTAGAGAACCACCAAAACAGTAATTTTAATCAAACCCATTCTATATCAGCAACTGAGACACCAAGAAAATCAATGTAAGAATACAAGATAGAGTTTCAAAACAACCAGGCCTTTTATAGCCAAACAGAAATCTGTACCACCTGGATGACTCGTTAACACATTATTGGGATCTGGTAATGAATTAGATCAATGCCTAATTAATCAATCAGCATAAAAGTTGATAACTTATAGCCCGTGTAACTAAATTTTTAATGTCTAAAAATGTCTTGTGATTGACCTCCACTGAATGAAGGCCCAACACACACTCTTACACACAGTCTTAGGCCTGGGTTCACAGACAGGCCTTAGATTAAGCCTTTGTCCAATTATTTAACCACCTTTTATAAACACACCTTGAAAAAACATTACTGTTGCTTTCAGTTAAAACTTAAACATACATTTTATATTTTAGTCTAGGCTCAAGCTTTTTCTGTGAAACTGGACCACTGAGCACCAAATAAAGAGGACAAAAAAAGCAAAGTTGTCTCATTGTTAAAAAAATAAATAAAAAGTTAATCTGAACGAAAACCAATTATATAACACAAACTTGATCTATTAAAGATGTTTGTGGCTTTTAGTTCATGCTGATTAGCTCTGCCTCTGAACCAGTTTATTGTTATGCCTCTGCAATAAACTGGCCATCCATACAGGGTGTTTTACTAGATGTTGATGATTAGTTTTGAGGTCAACTGTATGCCTCCAAAAACTGACAAACTGTTTATATTTCACCACCCCAACTTCTTGTGATGAAAACTGGAATTAAAATTGTTCTGAACAAGAACTCCATGTGGTCTTTATCCAAAACATTAATAAATGTATCCTTGTTATAAAATTAAAGTGTCGATTCCTCGTATTAATTTTTTTAAGATTAAATTAATAAGAGCAACCATTTTAAGAGCAACATGCAGATTTAATTTATTTCTGAATTAATACTTTAAATTGTCTGCAGAGGTCTTTTAAAAACACATATGTAGAAATCACTAATATCTCATTTGATGTAGAGATTTTGATGAAAACGCGCTAGGCTCTGGAATACGACCTTTCCCGCAAGCAAAGCATCATATGACGTAGGCCGAGGCAAATAAAAGAGCTCGTGGTCCGCTTTCTCACTGTTGGGTGTTGATGTAGTTAGAGCAGTGAGAGACAGAAAGTTTTAGATTGAGTTTTAGAGAAGCCATAAGCCTGTCAGGACATCGTGTCCATCATTTTCCTTCAAAGAAAAACAAGGCTTTTCGGTATTGGGTGCGTTTTGTGCAGTTGAAGAGAGCAGACTTCACTGCCACGTCTTTTACCACACACTCGGTCGTTTGTGGCGCACATATCACTCGCTTTAAATGGTATCACTAACTGCAGTTGAAAAGCAAACCGAGCTAAAGCGAGCCAAGCCGTGTCAAGCCGATACCATGCAGTGGAAAAGCGAAGCGAGCCAGACTATACCAAGCGAGCTGAACCGGACCGACCAAGCCATGCCATGCAGTGGAAAAGCGCCATTAGACTGTTGTTATTGTAGCTTAGGTATTGTCATTGTTCATTTGTTGTGTTAGCCACGGTGCTAATTTACTTTAACTCACCAAGTAACTTGCCCTATTCGCCACTGGTTTTCTTGACACCACAACTGTAACGTTACTTCTCTCCTCTGCCCATTGTTCCTCCCCCGATCTCCCCCTGACTTCTATCTCGCCTAGAAGGCTCATAATTATATGCCTGTGGGCCATCATAGGCATGTGCGTCAACATCGGAGAACTTGGTTTCTTCATTCGCATTCATTGTGACTGTGCTTAAACTTGAACAGACTCCCTCGCCGATCTTCACTTCCGGTTAGTGCTTCATAGACGCGGAAGATATTTTATCACAATTTTCTTAAAATGTCGTTAATGGCTAAATATATTACTCCAGTTCAAAAAATCTAGTTATTTTATCATCAACATGTATGTTATACAGGGGTGTCCAACCTGCATCATAAGATGTAACTTAGTATCACACACAAGATTGACATTTTCAAGTGATTGTAAATGAATTGATTTTAAACAACAGTCCAACAAAGAAGGCAAACAAGTTTACATTCAACATAGATACATGCATACACGCGGATAGCTCAAAATGCATAGAGATAATACGCCACTTGATTAGAAACTTTTGGCGTGTATGTTTACGCAAAAGTCATGATGTCATGTTACTTTTAGCACTATCACTGTTTTCGAGTCCAACTTTTCGAGAAACAAATTAATCATAGGACTCCAGACTTTTGAAAGCCTTTAATCTTTCATGAGTGAAGGGTTACCAATCCCCAGCAGATTGGTAAAACACGGGCGAGTCAGAGCAACATTTTTTTACATCCCAAATCACAGATGGGCTTTGAATAACTTCGATTTTGTCACTAATACAAATTTTGAACTTCTCTCCAAACCTCCTCCGATCTTCAGATGTTAAACTGCTTATATATTGTGGATTTTGCCTACTAACTCTCTTGAAAGTGCTTGTCGCTTCTTTACAGCCAGCCATTCTGTTTGTTTGTTGCCACACAACCACTCGCGCATGCGTACAAAGATGTCAACAAAGATCCTTCTATAAGATCAATCAGCATTAAAGCTGATGTTATAGCCTGCTTTTTTTCTTATCAGTGCAAGAGAGACTCAAAATACTGTTGATTTCAATGTTACCATTATACATCATTCAATCCAGTTAAGTGTCAACACTGCTTGCAGTGCAACAACCTTACCACACAACATAGTCAGAGCAACCTTTTGACCATGTTAGAATGGTAGTACAACATTCTTTTTGCTAGGAAGAAAAGCCATCATCCCCCCAAAAATAAAAAGCTTTGAATCAAAATACATATCCGCATAATAAAATGACATCTTGAATGGGCCAAAAAGATCAATAACTAATTGACAAGAAACAAAGTTACTGCCTTTTGCATGGCAGAACTATTGACAGCAAAACAAAAAATCAAAACTACGAATCAGTGAAAACAAAACAAACTGTATGAATCATTTTTTTTATTTATTTATTTCTTTTTTTTTGATTGACAGTCTCAAATCTTCTGTTAATATTGGCTAAACTCCTTATTGCAATTCTCCCTAGACTTGAGAGAATGATTATATCTACCAAACTAGACCACTCAGTCACACCCAGTTAGAACCAGACCCCTCAGGATCATCCAGGCTGAAGGTGGCGTTCACAGGACCAGAACCATAAGCCTCAATCTGGCTGAAGGTGGTGTTCACAGGACCAGAACCATAAGCATCATCCTGGCTGAAAGTGGTGTTTACAGAACCAGAACCCTGAGCATCATCCTGGCTGAAGGTGGTGTTCACAGGACCAGAACCCAGAGCATCATCCTGGCTGAAAGTGGTGTTTACAGAACCAGAACCCTCAGCATCATCCTCGCTGCAAGTGGCGTTCACAGAACCAGAACACTGAGCATCATCCTGGCTGAAGGTGGCGTTCACAGAACCAGAACCCTCAGCATCATCCTGGCTGAAGGTGGCGTTCACAGAACCAGAACACTGAGCATCATCCTGGCTGCAAGTGGCATTCACAGGACCAGAACACTGAGCATCATCCAGGCTGAAGGTAGAGTTCACAGGACCAGAACCCTGAGCATCATCCAGGCTTAAGGTGGTGTCATCATAACCGGACCCCTCAGCATCTTCCTGGCTAAAACTATCCTGGACAGAGTTAGCACCAACTTGATCATCTGCAGAAAGGGAGAGAAAGAAATTTTTTGCAGATGTAGAGCATGTTACATTAAGAAACACACACACACACACACACACACAAAGAAAAATCCATCTTCAACTGAAGAGCCAAAAGCTAAGAAACACATAGATATATTAACAAAATAGAGACAAGTAAATTTACTAAAAGCAAAAAACAAAGAAATCTAAACTCACCATGCCATACCAATTGAAGGTAGAGAACCACCAAAACAGTAATTTTAATCAAACCCATTCTATATCAGCAACTGAGACACCAAGAAAATCAATGTAAGAATACAAGATAGAGTTTCAAAACAACCAGGCCTTTTATTGCCAAACAGAAATCTGTACCACCTGGATGACTCGTTAACACATTATTGGGATCTGGTAATGAATTAGATCAATGCCTAATTAATCAATCAGCATAAAAGTTGATAACTTATAGCCCATGTAACTAAATTTTTAATGTCTAAAAATGTCTTGTGATTGACCTCCACTGAATGAAGGCCCAACACACACTCTTACACACAGTCTTAGGCCTGGGTTCACAGACAGGCCTTAGATTAAGCCTTTGTCCAATTATTTAACCACCTTTTATAAACACACCTTGAAAAAACATTACTGGAGTGTATCTTGAGACAAAAAATGGCACTTACATATTTTAATGTTTGTCAGGGCAAGTTGCTTTCAGTTAAAACTTAAACATACATTTTATATTTTAGTCTAGGCTCAAGCTTTTTCTGTGAAACTGGACCACTGAGCACCAAATAAAGAGGACAAAAAAAAAGCAAAGTTGTCTCATTGTTAAAAAAATAAATAAAAAGTTAATCTGACCAAAACCAATTATATAACACAAACTTGATCTATTAAAGATGTTTGTGGCTTTTAGTTCATGCTGATTAGCTCTGCCTCTGAACCAGTTTATTGTTATGCCTCTGCAATAAACTGGCCATCCATACAGGGTGTTTTACTAGATGTTGATGATTAGTTTTGAGGTCAACTGTATGCCTCCAAAAACTGACAAACTGTTTATATTTCACCACCCCAACTTCTTGTGATGAAAACTGGAATTAAAATTGTTCTGAACAAGAACTCCATGTGGTCTTTATCCAAAACATTAATAAATGTATCCTTGTTATAAAATTAAAGTGTCGATTCCTCGTATTAATTTTTTTTAAGATTAAATTAATAAGAGCAACCATTTTAAGAGCAACATGCAGGTTGAATTTATTTCTGAATTAATACTTTAAATTGTCTGCAGAGGTCTTTTAAAAACACATATGTAGAAATGACTAATATCTCATTTGATGTAGAGATTTTGATGAAAACGCGCTAGGCTCTGGAATACGACCTTTCCCGCAAGCAAAGCATCATATGACGTAGGCCGAGGCAAATAAAAGAGCTCGTGGTCCGCTTTCTCACTGTTGGGTGTTGATGTAGTTAGAGCAGTGAGAGACAGAAAGTTTTAGATTGAGTTTTAGAGAAGCCATAATTCCAGCCTGTCAGGACATCGTGTCCATCATTTTCCTTCAAGGAAAAACAAGGCTTTTCGGTATTGGGTGCGTTTTGTGCAAGTGAAGAGAGCAGACTTCACTGCCACGTCTGTTACCACACACTCGGTCGTTTGTGGCGCACATATCACTCGCTTTAAATGGTATCACTAACTGCAGTTGAAAAGCAAACCGAGCTAAAGCGAGCCAAGCCGTGTCAAGCCGATACCACGCAGTGGAAAAGCGAAGCGAGCCAAACTATACCGAGCGAGCTGAACCGGACCGACCAAGCCATGCCATGCAGTGGAAAAGCGCCATTAGACTGTTGTTATTGTAGCTTAGGTATTGTCATTGTTCATTTGTTGTGTTAGCCACGGTGCTAATTTACATTAACTCACCAAGTAACTTGCCCTATTCGCCACTGGTTTTCTTGACACCACAACTGTAACGTTACTTCTCTCCTCTGCCCATTGTTCCTCCCCCGATCTCCCCCTGACTTCTATCTCGCCTAGAAGGCTCATAATTATATGCCTGTGGGCCATCATAGGCATGTGCGTCAACATCGGAGAACTTGGTTTCTTCATTCGCATTCATTGTGACTGTGCTTAAACTTGAACAGACTCCCTCGCCGATCTTCACTTCCGGTTAGTGCTTCATAGACGCGGAAGATATTTTATCACAATTTTTCTTAAAATGTCGTTAATGGCTAAATATATTACTCCAGTTCAGAAAATCTAGTTATTTTATCATCAACATGTATGTTATACAGGGGTGTCCAACCTGCATCATAAGATGTAACTTAGTATCACACACAAGATTGACATTTTCAAGTGATTGTAAATGAATTGATTTTAAACAACAGTCCAACAAAGAAGGCAAACAAGTTTACATTTAACATAGATACATGCATACACGCGGATAGCTCAAAATGCATAGAGATAATACGCCACTTGATTAGAAACTTTTGGCGTGTATGTTTACGCAAAAGTCATGATGTCATGTTACTTTTAGCACTATCACTGTTTTCGAGTCCAACTTTTCGAGAAACAAATTAATCATAGGACTCCAGACTTTTGAAAGCCTTTAATCTTTCATGAGTGAAGGGTTACCAATCCCCAGCAGATTGGTAAAACACGGGCGAGTCGGAGCAACATTTTTTTACATCCCAAATCACAGATGGGCTTTGAATAACTTCAATTTTGTCACTAATATAAATTTTGAACTTCTCTCCAAACCTCCTCCAATCTTCAGATGTTAAAGTGCTTATATATTGTGGATTTTGCCTACTAACTCTCTTGAAAGTGCTTGTCGCTTCTTTACAGCCAGCCATTCTGTTTGTTTGTTGCCACACAACCACTCGCGCATGCGTACAAAGATGTCAACAAAGATCCTTCTATAAGATCAATCAGCATTAAAGCTGATGTTATAGCCTGCTTTTTTTTCTTATCAGTGCAAGAGAGACTCAAAATACTGTTGATTTCAATGTTACCATTATACATCATTCAATCCAGTTAAGTGTCAACACTGCTTGCAGTGCAACAACCTTACCACACAACATAGTCAGAGCAACCTTTTGACCATGTTAGAATGATGGTCCAACATGCTTTTTGCTAGGAAGGAAACCCATTATTTAAAAAAAAAATAAATAAATTGCTTTGACTCAAAATACTCATCTACATAATAAAAGAAAAGGATGTCTTGAATGTGCCAAAAAGATCAATATCTAATTTGACAACAAAGTTACTGCCTTTTGCATGGCAGAACTATTGACATCAAAACAAAGAATCAGTGAAGACAAAACCAGACTGAATGAATCATCATTTAATGTTTTTTTTTGATTGACAGTGATCACAAATCTCCAGTTAATATTGGCTAAACTCCTTATTGCAAGTCTCCCTTGATTGAAAAAATTATTACATCAGTGGATGTGTGGCCCAAAACTAGACCACTCAGTCACACCCAGTCAGAACCAGACCCCTCAGGATCATCCAGGCTGAAGGTGGCGTTCACAGAACCATAAGCATCAACCAGGCTGATGGTGGTGTTTAGATGACCAGAACTCTGAGCATCATCCTGGCTGAAGGTGGTGTTCACAGAACCAGAACCCTCAGCATCATCCTCGCTGCAAGTGGCATTCACAGGCCCAGAACACTGAGCATCATCCTGGCTGAAGGTGGCGTTCACAGAACCAGAACCCTGATCGTCCTCGCTGCAAGTGGCATTCACAGGACCAGAACACTGAGCATCATCCTGGCTGAAGGTGGCGTTCACAGAACCCTGATCATCATCCTCGTTGCAAGTGGCGTTCACAGGACTAGAACACTGAGCATCATCCTGGCTGAAGGTGGCGTTCACAGAACCAGAACCCTCAGCATCATCCTCGCTGCAAGTGGCGTTCACAGGACCAGAACACTGAGCATCATCCTGGCTGAAGGTGGCGTTCACAGAACCCTGATCATCATCCTCGTTGCAAGTGGCGTTCACAGGACCAGAACACTGAGCATCATCCTGGCTGAAGGTGGCGTTCACAGAACCAGAACCCTGATCATCATCCTCGCTGCAAGTGGCGTTCACAGGACCAGAACACTGAGCATCATCCTGGCTGAAGGTGGCATTCACAGAACCAGAACCCTGATCATCATCCTCGCTGCAAGTGGCGTTCACAGGACCAGAACACGGAGCATCATCCTGGCTGAAGGTGGCATTCACAGAACCAGAACCCTGATCATCATCCTCGCTGCAAGTGGCATTCACAGAACCAGAACCCTGATCATCCTCACTGCAAGTGGCGTTCACAGGACCAGAACACTGAGCATCATCCTGGCTGAAGGTGGCGTTCACAGAACCCTGATCATCATCCTCGTTGCAAGTGGCGTTCACAGGACTAGAACACTGAGCATCATCCTGGCTGAAGGTGGCGTTCACAGAACCAGAACCCTCAGCATCATCCTCGCTGCAAGTGGCGTTCACAGGACCAGAACACGGAGCATCATCCTGGCTGAAGGTGGCATTCACAGAACCAGAACCCTGATCATCATCCTCGCTGCAAGTGGCATTCACAGAACCAGAACCCTGATCATCCTCACTGCAAGTGGCGTTCACAGGACCAGAACACTGAGCATCATCCTGGCTGAAGGTGGCGTTCACAGAACCAGAACCCTGATCATCATCCTGGCCATCCTGCAGTTGGACAGAGTTAGGACTGGAGGCACCAACTTGATCATCTGCAGAAAGGGAGAGAAAGAAAGTTGTGGATGTAGAGCATGTTAGATTAAGGAACACACAAGAAAAGAGAAATCCATCTTCAACTGCAGAGCCAAAAGCTGAAAAACACATAGACATTTCAACAAAATGACAAGTAAATTTACTATAAGCAAAAGTAAACTCACCATGCCATACCAATTGAAGGTAAAGAACCACCAAAACAGTAATTTTAATCAAACCCATTCTATATCAGAAACTGAGACACTAAGAAAATCAATGTAAGAAGACACGATAAAGTTTCAAAACAACCAGGCCTTTTAAAGAAATCCAAACAGAAATCTGTACCACCTGGATGACTCATTAACACATAATTGGAATCTGGTAATGAATAAGATCAATGATTAATTAATCAATCAGCATAACAGTTGACGTTATAGCCCAGGGCTGCGTTCAACCCAGACAGAACGTTGCACAACGTTTTTTTTGAACACCCCGTTCTGATGACGCAAGAGTTGCAACTATGGAGCCCGATAAGGCCATTCTCTATGTTCTTTGAGAAGAATTTTCGGAGCCTGATGAAGTCGGTATAAATATTTGTTTAATATTACAAAATATACCTGATGTTACAGTAACTGCACTTGCCGCCCAGAACACAAGAGAACATCCCAATCAATTGAAGGGATTTGTGGAAACTGAAAGCACACATTACCTAATTCAGACTAAAACACATTCTGTTTAGCCCCACACACTAACTTTATTTGTATTTCATAATGTTTTAATAACATAATTTCTTTCTCATTTTTAGGAAAAGCACTTATTTTTTATTTCTATACCAAATGTCATACACTTGCAATGAAGCTAAAAATATAATAAACTACATCATGTTGATATCCTATGTTTTTACAATAAACGACAAATATATCTTCTAATATCGTCAGTTGTTGCATATAGCGATCTGCATTGAACACATTTGTAAATTATTTTCCTTAACCTATTGTGCGAGTTCACTTTAAAACAGCGTGCTTTATGTTGCTGCTGATTGGATTGCAGTTCTGACACACCCACCAAACGAGAGAAAACAGATCTCAAAAATTGTTATGGCTCTGCAGGCCATCCGTACAGGGTGTTTTACTAGATATTGATGATTAGCTTTGAAGTCAACTATGCCTCCAAAAACTGACAGACTGTTTATATTTCACCACCCCAACTTCTTGTGAGAAAATCTGAATTAAAATTGTGCTGATCAAGAACTCCGTGTGGTCTTTATCCAAAACAACAGAAGAACAAATAAGAAAAGGCATGAAAGACCTTCCTAAAGACAGTCCGATTACAACATGCTTGAATTTAAAATGTCTGGAGGTCTGGCACTAACAAGCATCCAAGCAGCTGTCACTGTCTTTCTGTGCAGTTATCACAGCGTTTCACTGATCTAGGTCAAGGCTGCTGGCAGTACTACAGGAGAAATTGAGCCAAAATTTTCATTTAAACAGAAAGATTCTGATGATGAGGCCTAGTTTGTTTCATGTGCCAGACGTTTTCTAATTTTGTCAATTTGTGAAATAACAGTGCGTCTGTGCTAATGAAAAGCAAGGCATCAAAGATGCTGTATGTGTGAACCGCTTGGCATCACAATGTACACATTAAACCTCTTTTGTATTGAGATTAGTTTATCATTAACTTCTGTTCATTTTAATTAGATTCTTCCATTCCTTTACATTTCACTTTTTTTGCAGTTTCAATTAACTTTTGCAGTTTTCTTTTCAACTGTTAGCTTTTCATTTTAATTCTGATTTATTTATTTTTATTTTTTTTGCTTATAGGCCAACTCGGATGTGTGATTTCCTCCATCAAAAGAGCTCTGTGAGGATATACTGTAAAAATAAATGATTTAAAAATACAGTATGTTTGGAAGAGTGCAGCAGTAATCTGACATCAGCATAAATTACGTACAGAAGCTGCCCAAGGTCAGTCACACAAATCTGTGTTTTAACATTAAAAAATAATAAAAAAAATGTCTTCTTAGTCCCCATCACCCATTCGGTACTCTAGTATGCACGTTCATCTCAGTGTTCAAGCGTCCTGTCAAGACTTCTGGAGTGTGGGCCACGTTTCCCCTGCCAAACGCCTGGGCTTGCCCTGGGCTCTTTCTCTTCCACTTTCCCTCAGTTCTTCTATTCCTTCAGAAAGCTCCAGTCTGTCTAGATTAAAGACGGTGTGAAATTGATGCTTGGATGCTTTCAAAGGGCTTCTGCTTTATCTCATTTTCCGTAAAGCCTCAAACCTCATTTTGCACCCTTATCACTACTTCCCTGAGTAATCTTTAATGGTACTACCATATTTATTTATTTTTTGTCCTAAAATAAAATATCCAGCATATCGGTAGGTGTTGAGATTATCATCTCTTACAGACGTTCTGAATACAGCTGCATACTAACTGTTTTTGATATGTAGTATATTGTTTTCTGAAGTGGTTATTTTTTTCATTTGAAATTTGAATCATTTGAAATGATTTTTATTTTGCATGTGTAACCGGAATGGGGAGACTGTGCCTTTAATTTGACAGGTGAGGTGATAGGGCAGATGAAGTTTAAAGTCTCGCTACTATTGATAAAGCAGCATTTGTTTTTGTTTTTCCTCTGACGAACTAGTGTGTTTGTTTTCCTACACTGCTGGATTTGGCGATTTAAAGTGAGTAGACACATACTTTTACTTATATGAGTCGTAATTGTCAGGAGATATGCAAGTACATATTCACAATATTTGATATTAGGAATATTCCATTGCCGATGGCCTTTTATAAGCTGTGTATGTGTGTGTGACTCTGTGTTTGGATTCGATGACTTTAAGGGTTAGTTCACCCAAAAATTGTTGCTGCATACCCCTCTGAAACTGGGTAGTTTCACCCCTACCTACAGCAGACCGGAGATCTCTCCATTTGTTGAAAGCTTCCCGATGTTGACTCTCGTCTCATTCCGAGGCCTGGCACTAGACACAAGTTTTATTTTCTTTGTCTTACGTGGAGTTTGCGTTGGGGTTTGGAATGAACTACAAGCTGGTCTCTTTGAATCCATCTTCTACTTTTGTGGAAAGTTGACTAAAGTTGTGTCGATCGAGTTGCCTTCGCTGTGGATGTGGGCTTTGTGTGGATGTGGCCTATACTGTATCATGGGGTAATTTTCATTTTGGGGTGAACTAACCTTTAATTTGAGTGAATGACTCACTTCTACCTCTCAAGAGACGGCTGCATCTCACGGTCACGGTAAGTGAGTATTTTATAATGGCTTTGTTTTATTTGTGGAATATGTTGATTTGTATGTACATTAAAGCTCAAACCCTTCATGGGCGTAGTGGCTTCTGTTTATTTTCCCGCCAAAATGTGAGATTTATTTGTTCCTTTGTTATTCTGTGTGGCTTTTTTTTGTACTGTATGCAGTCCTAAATGTATATTTAATCTGAATTCCATGCCATTGTAGATTAATGTGATCGTATGGTCTTCATCGTTGTGTAAATCTTCGGTTTTATTTATTGGTGTATCTATATGAGGAAGGTCTTATTTTTACTTTTGGGTTGTTTCACATATTTGCTGAAAATGTTTGCTTTATTTTTTTTTTATTCACTATTGTTTCCTCCCATATGACGTGTTAAACAATTGATAATTGAATTTTTGATTTGCTTGATGATCACATCTACTATCCATGTTCCTTGCATAAGGTGTGTTACTCAACTACTGTACTAATTTAATTTTGATTCACTTTATTTAAGTGTCATACCCGTTATTTATTTTATTGGTTATTCCCTGATTAATGTTAGCTTTAAATATGGAGTTTAGTTGAATTATTGACAGTATTTTTATTTTTCATTCACCTGGCCTGCATTCCTTCATTAAGAGACCATATTGCTGCCTATAATCGGGGTGTACTGTCCTGTTTGGAGTTCGTTTTTGTCGTAGTTATAGTTTGTTTTTCTGTTTGATTCAGTTTCCTTGTCATGTTTCAGTTTGTCATTGTCTCTAGTTGAATTAGTTCTGTTCTCTCAGTTTCCCCATCTGTTTGTTTCTATGGTTACAGATGAATTAGAGTCCTCGGTTCAGTTGTGCTCCTTGGTTTTATTTATTTAAGAATTTTTGATTGATTTATTGGATTTATAAAAAAGTAAAAGAAGTGGTCACACTTTTTTTCAGTTATATGTCTGAGATTTCCTCTTTCAAGTCTCTTTAGACCCGTGACAGACATATTTGGATGCCCTCAAACAACAATAACTGCACGTTTATTGTTATATACAATATAACTGAGTACTTTTTTTTTAATTACAATAAATATTGCTTCAGTATCTTGCATTTAAAAACTAAATAAAACATTTAGTTGACAGGTTATACAAAACTTTTATCTTTATTTTGGATCTAATACTGTCCCACTTTATAGTTCACTCTACAATTTACATTTAATTGCAGCTTACAATCATTAGACTAAGCCCAAAACACTCCACAGAGCATTCGAAACGGCCTCTTCATTATGCGTTATTGACTCAGTCCCATTTAAATAAATAAATAAATAAGCATCATGTGGGACTAGGCTTTATGCCACACTGTCCTTGATGCATTATATTCATCATATATATATATATTTTATTTTTATTTTGACAATTTTTAATTGTCAGATATAAAAGTACACAAGTCACTTTGAGTTGTTTGGTTCCTTTTCTCGTCATTGTCCCACCACTGACAGTGGGTGTATCAGTCTCACACTGTGAATTAAAATCATGTCCCAAAAGGTAAACGAAAAACAGTCCTTAATGTCACATTCAAATTGCTACACCTCCCGATGTTAACAGTCTTTTCTAATTAAATGATTATTATTCAGATGTACAGGGCCCTCTGCAATCAACTACTATGCAGAGTCATTAACATGAAAGTAGAGGCTGTGCATGCATGAGGTACATTCAATTAAAAGACTTCAGGATGGAAGAATTGTCAGGATGAGCTCAGGTTTCAAGTCTGTAAGAAGATTATCCAACAAGTGGCAAAGTCCTCAAAAACCTCTAACTCTGATGGACAGGGCAAATTGACACCTCTGGTTATGCAAAGCCAACCTGATTTTAATAGATCTAACTTTTTAGTGTACTTTATGCATTTGTCGCAAAATCCAATTGCAACTTGCAGACCTTCTGTCGATGATATTTGTATAAGAATAATCATTAGATTAAAGGAGTAGTTAAGTAGTAAAAAGTTAGGTTGTAGAAAGTAGTAAAAAAACTTTTGCTGATAATTTACTCACCCGCATGTCATCCAAGATATCCATGTCATTCTTTCTTCAGTCGAAAAGAAATTAAGGTTTCTGATGAAAACATTCAAGGATTTTCCTCCACATAGGCTAATGCACTTTACTGGTGACCAAATTCAAGTTTGGAACCACGTGAATACCTCAATTAATTCAGCAGTAAAACACTCATTCAGCTATCAAATTTCTCCATACTGCTTTTGAATGCTCACTGTGCATCCAGTGATGGAGGCAGAGTGCTTGAACTGCCCACTGAATGCGACTAGATTAAATACCTCTCACAGCCTTTAGCCTTTGGTCAATGAAATTAAATCTCTGCACAGAATTCCACTGAGACTTGCTGCAACAAGAGGTGAAGTTCACTTGAATTATATGGTATGACAGCCAGGTGAGATTTTTTTTTTCTTTCTCCTGTATTGGATTACATTCTTGTCAAAATGAATGACATCTGAAGCAGAAAAAAAAATAATAATAATATATATATATATATATATATATATATATATATATATATAACATGCTTCTAGTGTGAGCAGCATTGATATAGATATAAATATATATATATATATATATATATATATATATATATATATATATATACTTTTTGCTAAACTGTCATTGTTTTCCCCCACTATTCAAGAATAAATTTAAATATAAAAATTAAAATAAATTATAAATTAAATCTATAAATATTTAGACCCAGGTTTAAAGACTGTTGGTAAAATCTGTTTCTTTAGCTGTTTAGATGTCATGTGAAGAAAACAAAAACTTCACATATTCTAAAATTAACTTCTAATATGTTATCAGTGTTACATTATGTAGATATTGGGGATTATGTGGCTGTACTCAAATTATTATTATTAATTATACACATTCATCTACAGATATTTGTACAGATATGCAGAATAAACAACATCAATCATTATTTCTGCTTTTCTCTCTCTCTCTCTCTCTCTCTCTCTCAGCTTTGCATGTATCTGCAAGAGATTCTTGACTCACTGGCTACAATTTTTATTATTTTCTTCCATTATTTTTGGGCTTTGAAAAATAAAATCTGTTGGGTTCTCTGGTTTGACAACCTATCTTCAAGCCTCGCAAATGTTAGTCAGTATTTAATTTATATGTATTATTTGTATTTTATTTGTATTTTATTTATTTACTTTTTTAATTACTTATTTTGTGAATGTGTGTTGAGATTTTGCGAAGAAACATTTACAGGGGGAAACAGAGGACTCCAAAGAAAATTTGTCATTAGGATCTTGACAGTATGGGTGCCCCCTTTCATTTATTTCACAGTACTTGTCTGAAAGCAGGTAACATATATATATTTTTTTAAGAAATACAAAATAACACTCATTGTGCTCTTGTTTGTATATGATACTCTCCGTTCACAGATTTTCCAACATTTCTAAATTGAATGAGATACAGGAGTGCTACACTATGCAATATAAAAACATGTAAGTTACTTGCTAGATTACCTATAAACCTGACAGCTCTCAAAATCTACGGAAATGTATTGTCTTTTTTAAAAAAAAAAAAAATTACAACAGATGAAGATTTTCAAAAACATCAACACTTAAACAAAAAGAAAAAAAGAAAAAACAAAGAAAAATACAGTTATACAGATAGTTCCAGAAGTTTAAGGCGGTTGAAATAATAATAAAAAAGAAATTGGACAACCCAGTTACTTCCTGTACTTCTCTAAATAGCTGATGTACAACTCCAGTGGCAATAGTTCAGCTGGGTAATTTAGTCTTTCTCACATGCCTCATCTTCCAGATCAGCGCTGATCATCACAAGGTCCGTGCAGTGGCATTCGACATTTATAAAAGCATTTTTACCCGCCAAACAGTAAGAAAGCCTAAAACAAAACCCTTAGGTTTATAAACATTTTTTTTTTCTGATTGATTAAATATTTTTGACAGATATGACAAATGCATGAAATTGAAAAGAAGTATGAATATCAAAACACAGCATACAGCATGAAAATGGGAATCATGTGGTTGTAAAAAAAAAATGCAAAGAAATTACAGCTGAAAAGGCTGCTTTATGTATGTAATACATTCATCCATAGGGCTGTTGGCTCGTGACTGGTGGAAACATCTGCAGGAAAATGTGTGATGAGCTGCCACCCAAGCACTTTGGTTCACGATCAGATAACCCCTCACCACTATTAGGCATCGTAAGGTAAAAAGCAGAAGTGCATGTTTTGTGGACCGATTCACGGGTAAACAAACCGGACATAACTACTGAATGTGTATCAAAATGTTCTACTTCTCCATTGCTTTTCATTTTCTTCCACTTTGACACTGCAGTCTTGTATGCAGATGTTTCCTCTACACCATCCCAACCAAACGGATTTACATTGTGGTTATGATACACAAATGTAACATAATATAAGCCTTTGTGTAATATTGTGCGGTCTGATCAGTGGCATGGATTAAAAAGAAAATTGGCAAAGCAGGGTAGCGTAAACTGTGGCCTAAAGGAAAATATGCCATTTCATTGACCAGTGCAATGTTTATCCATCAGGACGGTAAACATTCATTTAAAGACAGATAATATCACTGGAGCTAACTCCGAAATCCACGGTCTAAACCTGAATCATACTCATAGTTTTTTTTTTTTTTTTTTTTTTTTTTTAACAGCAAATGTTGCAAATATAGAAACAGTATCTGTACATAGTTCAATTGTATTTAGAACAAACTCAAATATTGGGAGAAAAAAAAGGTCCATAAATTACAATGGTCCTGCAGAAGAAATAGTAAGATTTCAGAAGATGTCTGTCACTGTTGGGTTCTTTTAGTCTCACAGTACACAACAGCAAATCCACTGTCACAGGACTTGGCCATGCGGTAATCAAATACTAAAATTCCATTTCAACATATATATATATATATATTATATTTGCAATATATTCTCCTCTTGTTGCTTTAAGGAACATCTTTTAATGTTGGTACATAAACCTCTTTCCCTAAGTTGAAATTCACTGAAGTGTAATATTTATCCTTTAGAGTGTGATTTCACAAGATTAAGGATTCATTCTGGTCCTGTTCTTTGTGGTCCATCGGAAATGAAAAAGACACTGACAAACACTTGAGTAGATTAAGATTTATGTTGGGCTGACACTCCCTTCCAGTAATCTAGAATGTCATGTAGATCTTCATCCTTAGCAAACTGCACTTTTTTCCTCAGAGCGTGGCCTGCAGCCATGTACTCATCATCTTTGTGTCGCTTGCGATGGAGTTTAAAGCGCTCCCAGATGCTATGCGACGGCTTGCAGTAGTACTCGGGACTAGATGAATAACTAAGATTGTGGTACTGGGGAGAGAGCTGCGAGTAAGCCAAGTCTCTGGCCCGAGGCCGCGTAAGGGGCTCCAAGATGGAGGTTTTCCGGCTGTCCGGTCCTTCCAGCTCCTCAATTTGGTGGGAGTCTGGGTAGGAGTGTCGATGCTCGCTATACTGACGGATCTTCTCCGCCTCTGCCCTTAGTATTGCAGCTGCGGGTGTAATGGTCAGGATAGTCTCCCCTGAAGGTGAAGTCTTCTCTATGTATTTTGACTCCGACTTGTATGAGGCCTCTGAACGGTAAGGCCTCGGGCTACGCATCGGACCACCAGTGGCTGTACTCGGACGCTTTGGAGAAGCATCTGATCCGTGATGTCTTTGTAAAGAGTGGTGGTAGCTGTCCTTGTAGACAGGGGACAGGAAGCCAGACTTGCTCTGAGGCTGCTCTGAGATCAGTACCAACTGAGGTTCAGCTGTTGACACAGCACCAGATTTCACCCCTTGGAAGGAGGTTGACTCTGATTTGAGAGCATCTATGCAATTGTTAATAATCTGGTTGACCTTGTCCACCTCCTTCGCGATTGTTGAGATTTCGGCAACCGAGCCTTGGCTGTTGCCAGGCATGGACATCTCACATTCTCTTCGATCTTGGTGCTCCCCTGTTCTCACTTCCATGTAATTCCCTTTGGCCATTTTCGGAGTTTCGCTGATGTCTTGCAGTTTGTATTGCTCCATTTCACTGCCGGAGGGTAGATAGGGCATGCGGCTCATGCTTTCCCCAGCCATCATTTGCTTTTGAGACATCCTGGATATTGTTCCTCCCTCCAGTTCACCACCGTATTTAAGCTCAATTATGTTCTTCTTCAAACTACCTGCCTTTTTGTGCTTTTCATCCTGTTGTCTCTTTTTTCGCAGGCAATAATATACAATCCCTAAAACAATTACCATACTGAAAAGACACCCTAAGATAGTCATTATGTAGTGAGTGGCTGTTGCATTACTAGCTACTCGCTCTTTTCCATTCCTAGGCCCAGTGGACAGTGTCAAACAAGTATGATTGAAACGCAACGAGTTTCTTATGGAAGCCACACAGTAGGTGTAATCAGTGTGGGGTTTCAGGTTTTTCAGTTCAATGTCCTCCTTCTGCCGCTTCAGATTATGTATGTCAGTGAAGAAGCTGTTGTTGTACAGGACAAGGATGTACATTTTCTTGTAGGGGTAAGGGATCTGAACAGTGATTACTGCGTTCGTGTGAGACACTTGCTTGAGTTTCATGATTGGTTTCAAATCCAAGTCTATGTACGTAGGACTGATGCTGATTTCCTCCGGCTCAGTCCCTGAAGGACAGTCTTCCAGCCCACACGGTGTTGAGTCCGGAGGGAAAGTTGTGGTCTCAGGAGGCACAGGGATGTACGGAGTCACGTAGTCCTCCGTGCACACAGTGGACAGCATATGCAGAGCATTCCGGTACGTGGGATTGTTTGGATTCTGGCTTAGTAGACTGTAGCCCGAGACTCCTGCAGGAGAATCGCACACCATCCGTTCACTTGTCCTGTTGGGAAAGACAGAGAGCCACTTAACGAACCCCAAGAGCTCACAGGAGCAGTTGAATGGGTTGGTGTAGAGTTCACAGGTGGTCAGCTTAGTCAGGCTGGTAAAGGTGGACCCATCTAGCACCTGAATGCGGTTCATGGAAAGGTCAATGTTTTCTATGTTTGGGCACTCCCAAAAGGCATTGGGTGTCACAGTCTCAATCAGGTTGGCCTGGAGGTAGAGGTACTGCAGCTTGCCCAAACCCCTGAGAATCCCTTCAGTCAAGTTACGCAACTTATTGAAGCCCAACTGGAGAACCTGCAAATTGAACTGGGCTGAAAAAGCCCCATCCTCAATGTAATTAATCTCATTCTTGGTCAGATTCAGGTATGTGAGGTTGGTAAAGCGGCTAAGGGCAGAGTAGTGTATGCTCTTGATCTTGTTCTCATTCAAACGAAGGTCCACTATGGTGCTGTTGATATGCTGAGGGATGGCCTCATAGGGCGGCTGGTTTTGGCTGCAAATGGCCAGCCATACAAAGCCCTTTTCGCCCTCTATGAGCCAGCAATCCCCCCTCACACCACCTATTTGACTCAGAAAGATTATGGCCACAGACCAGAAGAAGGCACTCTTCACCATGCCTCCATTGCAAGCTCCTGGTGCCCTACTGGAAGCCATGAGCGATGCCAGTTGGTAGCAGCTTGGGGTAACACTTGAGTTTGAACTAGGCTGGATGGAGCCTCACAGTATTTGAGCAGGGCAATAAACCCTTTCCCTATAGCCAAGGGACACAAATGTTCAGTCTCTGGTCCAGAGAATTATTTCACATGAGTTGGGTTTTTCTGCACTGATATATCAGCCCCTTATTAAACCCGTTGACCATAGCTTACGCATTTACAGGTCAAGTCTCCAAAGGAGAAGTCTTCACGCTAGTGGAGTGTTAGAGCTGGGACTTAGTGTTTCACCAATTCAAAATGGCCTGTGCTTATTTCCCCGGGGTAGAGCATTGTTGATGGCTTTCATCCTCTTGTCTTTTCTTCTCTTCCACCATTTTAGTCTCATTTATGGGCCCAGAGGTACACCCTGAATAAGACAAAGAAAAGAAAAAGAAAGCATTGACTGATGCTCACAAAGTCTTTAAATTAGAAAAGCAATATTCGAAATACAGTTCAACATGGGGCAGCAGTGAAGGCATGTTTCATTCTATACAAAAGTGTGCAACCTAATACAGCTAATTCAAATCATCCCATTGTATTTATTTCCCCAATGCCTCACTCATATGTCCGTGGACCTATGGAAGATAAGTTAACTTTGTTAGTTGACCATCAATTTATTTTGCACACAACTTTCCTTCCCTTCAGTTCCTGTGACATACTGCTATCTTTGGAAACACATTAGCCAATTTCCACCTGACAGATAAAAAAAAAAAAGTGTCCCTGTTCTCCCTCCATTAACTCTGAAACCATCAAAATGTGCAGAACAAATATTTGGGGGAGTTGCATTTTATGTTAAAAAAACATTAAAGATAATGTTGTTATAAAATAATGTTGATGTTAGATAACACTGTAGGTGAGATCGATTCTGTATTTCACAAGCTGCTTTGCCTCTAAAGTTTTCTCAAGCTTTTTTTTTTTTTTTTGAATACTAATTTATTTTTAAACGAAATACCCAGCTATGAAGACAGAAGGAAATCATATGGGAATAGTATTTCTTTGAAAGACACTGCCCTCACAGAGAGAAGGTATCTTCCCTGGGGTGGCAGAGACAAGAGGGAGCTTGATTTCACAGTCATCCCTGGCAGTCTTTGAAACTACATCGAGACAGCTGTAAGCAATGTTGGCTGTATCGCAAATCATTTTGTGAGTTAAGAGAAGATGGGAACAGGTTTGAAAGTAAAGGCTTTTCTTTCCACTGCACTCCTTCTCCTAACACTCCAGACACACCTACACACTTCCTGTGTGTAATTGCATTTTGCAATAACCTGAGTGCTATGAATGATCCTTATTTCGCTTTACTCTGTACAGTTGCAATATATTGTCCTGTAACTAAAGACCACTTTGTCCCCTCACAGCAAGGACAAGTAATGTGCATGTTACCTACATCATATAATATGGATACAACTATGTGTGTTGAAAAAAAAAGAACACAACAATGTCAGTACAAAGTGAAAGTCATTCATTTTTGCACTCTGTATCCCTAAAGCTGATGAAAGCTCCTAAAACCTCTTCGCTAGATGGAGGAATTATGAGCAAAGACTTGGACAATATTGAGTTCTTTACAGTGATTTCCACTGCACTAAAAACTCATTCTAATTGCGCTGTCTGATTGGCCATCTGTAAGCCGTAACTCCAGCAGCTTCTTTCCCTGTGTGGATGCCGCAATGACTGGAAGAGAGGGAGCACACTGATTTTACACAAGCCATATAGTAGTGATTTATGCAAGAAAGGCATGCTTTCACTGAAGAGGAAAGAAGTATACTGTAGATGGACGCGGTTCATAAAGCTCACTATGGAAGGCAGTGGATCAAAGCTGGGA
The DNA here is from genome assembly GCF_988280905.1 of Pimephales promelas. Taxonomy (NCBI): domain Eukaryota; kingdom Metazoa; phylum Chordata; class Actinopteri; order Cypriniformes; family Leuciscidae; genus Pimephales; species Pimephales promelas. The sequence continues at coordinate 31,057,933 of NC_142771.1, forward strand.
CTGCACTGGGCTTTGCATGGGCTCCTCCCAATTGATGTGTTAGATTGTCTATGTGTAAGATGACGCGCTGGTGTAAACCACAAATTGCCTGTCATGCATCTAATGAAATCTATTTTAATCAGAGTCTGAACTGGATTGTAAGCATTTGGAGAGATTCAAAAGTCTAAGAAAACATTGATAATATGGGTTTTAGGATTTAAGAAACAAAAGTTTTAATTGTGTGTGTGTCCGTGCATGCATGTTTCACAAAGAAAAAAGACTGCATGTGGTTATTTATAGAAATATGATACACATGACAAATACACCAACGTTTTCCCTTTGAGACTTGCAAGATTCTGCCACTGAAAAAAAAAAAAAATACATTCATGACAAAGTAACACTGAAGTGATTTGTTTTTGAGAAATACTTCCTGTTTAATCAGACTGAGAAAGATGGTTTTCATAATCTGCATACAAATATAAATTTAAAGTAATTATTATAAAATAATAAAATATAAAATAGAGTAATTATTTGCATATTTGCTAAATAAATGCAAAAACTTTCATCATGCATATAAATATAACTTGCAGTCACTAAATGTATATTTATGGAAGTAATTTAAATTCATTGTGTTGTTTTATTTTATTGGTAGTTAGCCCTAATTTTAATTTAACTATGTCTGTGAACCGAAGCACACATAATCATATCCCATTTCCTTTAACTACCTTTGTCCTGCCACTAAACTGCCACACTGCAATCAAATACCCATTGTGTGGTTTTAGATTCAAAATTCTAGAATATATCTGTGAAAAATTTCATGCAACCCGATTTTAAAGAGATTTGTGGATATATGTTCAATGGTTTTCACACTCTTAGGTTTGTGAAATGCAACCAGGCCTCTCTAAAACAGTTTTAACATTCAGGAGGGTGATGTAATTGGAAAATTAAAAAACAAAACAAAAAAAAAACATAAGCCACCACCCCCATCCCCGCCCACCCCCCAGAAAAAAAGACATACACACACACGCACACACACACACGTTTTACCAAGGACCACAGCACGCACCCACCGCGCCTGCTCACGGCCCATATTTTTTCTCTGCCGACTGTTAGGACAGTGACAGGACAGGCAGACGATGCGCTGATAGACAGCTTCATCATGCCACACTGCTTTCTCGATGGTTTAATCCTCAGGCCGTGCTGCTGCCTGCTTTCAGCTGCCCTGTGCAAACAGATATCCTGCTGTCCAGAATGGCAGCTGCTGACACGAGATCCCCCAGTGTCACGGACAGGTGCAGAGGCAGGAACCTTAGCAGGTGGATATATTGGTGTATGGAGATCAGAATGACAACTCATGGTAAGGGTGGCCACAGCTCCAATCGACTGGATCCATCAATGACACTTGAAGGTCAGAGGTCATCTTCTTAGTCAGCTGACCTTTCTCTGTTTGATTTTTCTTTTTTCAGACCTGCAAGCTGTTGTCTACGTTAATGAAGTCAGACATTAAAAAGACTAGCAACAGGACAAGACAGATGTGCACCGACTAACTTTTAGCATAGGATGTATTGTTCTGTAATTTAAAAAAAAATTGCACAAGGGTGTTCTTTTATTCCCCAAATAATCCTTTGTCTCTGGTTTCCAGGGTTACACCTATGGTTGCCCTATTTAAACGATCTGAAACGCAAGTGTCAAGCGCGAAGCGTAAGTAACTTTGTGGGCGGGTCTTGGGCGCTGTTGCTATTTAACCGGCGGGATAAATGACTCTTGCGCTCGACGCAAATCTAAAAGGGGTTGGTCTGAAGTAGCTTCATTATTCATAGGTGTGGTTTGGGTGTACAAGCCAATATGAGCGCCATATCACATTCCCTTTAAGAGCATGATGAATGAGGTGTGCTTGTTCCATGGCGCAATACTATTATTACCAGGCGCGCTTCACAATCGGTTCACAGCCGAGGAGATCGGTGTTCTCGTCAGGGTCAGAAAATAAAGAGAAGTGACATTAGGGATGGGAAAAACACACCCAAATTAGTTTCGGTTTAACATGCATATAAAAATTTGGGTAAATGTGTAAGCTTCATACCTATTTTTACAATCGTCATGATCACAACAATAATTTCCCTCGTGTTTTAATAGTTTTCCTTATAATAATGTATCATTTGCAAAAAGTGAAATGTATCTGTGTAGATGAGAGAATCATCTACAGTGTATGCGCGTTATACACACTCAGTAATATGGCCAAGCATGCGCGCTTAAAATAGCATCTGAATGTACGCGCAACGCAACACTGACTTTAGACTAGGTTTTTTTCTGGTCAGTGGCGCAAATTGTTTTCTGGAACTGCAAAATAGCACTAGGGAATGTTTGCGCCGAAACACGCCTCCTTTTTTTGCGCCGACCCGCCCAGGGAGCGCAAGTTCACTCCCTAGTTTACCGACGTGCGTCTGTGGAGGGAAAAGCCTGATTTGCGCGGGTGCAAAATAGGAATGATAAATGCGTCGGTGTGCAAAGTAATTTGTGCTGGGTGCAAGATAGGGACCAATGTATGTATGTATGTAGTCTGATAAGCACAAAAGCATGATATCATAAAATTTGCCGTTCAATGTTACATGATCCTTCAGAAATCTTTACAAAATGCTGATTCGGTACTCAAGAAATTCAATTTAATTTTAATGTATTTTTTTACTATCAATGTTGAAAACAGTTGTTGTGCTGCTTAACTTTTTTTTTTTTTTTGGAGGAAAACAAGGGTTTTTTTTTTACATACATGAATAGGAAGTTCAAAAGAAAATGTATTTGAAGTATAATTATTTGTAACTTTATCAATGCCTTACAGCCTCTTTTGTTCAATTCAATGTGTCCTTACAAAATAAAGGTATTCATTTCTTAAAAAGAAAACCCAAACTTTTGAATACTAGTGTTCATCATTTCATCTTTAACATCTGACACCAGATTTTAGCAACACTGTCTAAACAAACAGATCAGATTTAATTTCTTACACAATAATGATTGCAAACAGTTAATCATAAAGTCAGTCTGCCCCTAATTGTTCTGTTGGCCCTGTGTTATTGTTGATCATCTGACTTCACTTGCACTTGTTCCATACATGGTAATAGCTGGAGGAAAAATCCTGTCCACAAACTCTCCTAGTGAAGCTGAATTTCATTAGTCTTGTAAACTGTAACGGACAAATTTATTTTTGGAGTTGCATAAAAAATAAAATAAAGTGAACCTAGAGGGCTATGCAGTCACAAAGCATATTATAAACAAATTGTAGGCATCTGTGATGGTCTGCTTATTTCATTTAGAGTTAATTTAGAATCTTCACATACAAGCAATTTGTTCCAACCACCCAGAGGCTTATAGAAGCTAAAGCGAGTGCGACATGACTGTTTTTGAATTGTTAATGACAACATAAGTAACAAATGTGGCAATGCAGATATCCACACACCATCTCAGCTGCGCGGACACTCATCAATGTAAAGCTTGCATAATCAGCAATGTAAGTTGAAAATTTAAAGTTGGGTCATTAACACTTGGTAAATAATAGCCATGTTTCCACTGTCAGGCCAGAACCGATTGTGCAATTGCCTGCCAGGGCCAGTTTCGTTTCCACCGTCACTTCTGGGGCTTGATCGGGCCTGATCTGGGCTTTCTATGGGCCAATGGCCAAGGGGTTTTGGCCTGCCTAATACCTTGGTTCAAAGCAGGCCAATTGGGCCTTGAGGAATGGTCATGAACAAAGGTTCACTTTCAGACACAATGCAGCGAGTATGAAATAACTTGTTAGTTATTTGACATAACTATTAAATAACTAATTGTTATGAATTAAACAATATTGCATGCCTTTAACACAGAGACAAAATAAAATACAAATAATAATGAAAAAATCCATTGCCTAAAAACAGCATGTTTCAATCAATTCATTTTTTTTTATCCATTTCAGAGAGCCAGTGGTCAATCTTGACATCAGAATGAGGCCTAAGGGAGGGATTATATGGAATTGTTTTTCAGTGTCGGCTGGGTTTGAGTTTGGAATTAACTGTGGTTTACCAACAATGCACATTTCTATCCCAAACTCAAACATTGTGCCAAGCATTACTGCTTCCCTACCCACAAATTTGTGCCCTCTCATCGCTCTGTTCTGCATGTTCATCCACACATATTAATGACTCTCGCTCTGCATATGCCATTAGTGGCTGCTGGCAGGCAGGGTTAGAGAAATTCACTTTGTTTTTTAGGGGAGCCTGAGGAGGGGCACAGACAGCCATGTGTTGAGAGCTGCTTGGCATCAGTTATTGGATGGATGTGAAATTGGTTGGACTGAAAAACCTGTCTGGATGTGGCCAGAGCCTCTCACATCAGTAATGGTGCTATGCAATGACACGACCATAGTTTGGGTTGGAACAGTTTTTGATATGGATCCTGAGTCACTCAGAACAGATGCCTCCTATACAAACAGGAAGAATAGGGGACAGGGAGAAAAATCACTTACGGCCTTAAAGCGATAGTTCAGCCAAAACAGAAACCGTTGTCAGGGAAAGAGTTAATAAACTATATAAAATGGACAAATTCTGTAAAACACATGTTTAGAAGGACATGAGGGTGAGTAAATAATGAACTTATAAAATTCAGATTTGTTCTTTTCTCTTTACTAAACGGATTCAGAGAATGACAAACCTACTTCTCTCACTATTTAAATATTGCACATTCTGATTAATCGCTGGCGCTTATATTTATAAACTTTGCAATTCATAATTCTTCCCAACTCCCACTGATGCTCAAAAGTATCTTTGTACTACTTATAAAACTCATCAAACCAAAGAAAAGCACATGGGCCAATCTCTCACAAAAAAGGGTTTACTAAAATTTTGTGAATTTGAATTCCTGCACTCTCCAAATGTCAAAAGCACAATCACCAAAACCATATATTATGTGTCCCCTGTTGCAAGTTGCATAATCTGCTTATATTAGTCTTACAAGTTAGTCATTTTTTTTTTCTGAAGATTGGTTCTAAATTTTTAAAGTCCGTTAAATAAAAAGGTAAATCAGTTCAGTTTAAATCGAAAAAGTAGATGAAGGTGTGAACATTGTGACTGGCTGCCCCGCATTTTGTGGGATAGTCCCAAAATTGGGAGCTTTGTCCCACAACGCACAAGCTTCCCTGAAATCACAATATCACAATAAGAAATACTAAAAATGCAAATGCCGTTTACAGTAGAGCGGATAAATTACCAACGCAATCATGACGACTGGACAAAGCAACGGAACCAGTGTGGATCTCATCAAAACTCAATGCATTCTCACCCCAAGGCGTCACCTTTGACCATGCTTCAATATTTGACGTTTTAGGCGCCCTTTAGCGTCAGTTACATAACGCGATCCTACGGCTTCATCTAACTGACACTAAAGGAAAGCGTCAGTTAGAGGATGCGGTTAGGTTTAGGTCTGGGGTGGGGGTAGGGTACACGCGATCCTAGGGCGTCATCTTACTGACGCTAAAGGGTGCCTAAAGCGTCAGATATTGAAGAATGGTCAAATCCTTCCCAAGGCGTCAGTTAGGTGACGCCTTGGGGGTGAAAATGGGCTGCAAAACTCGTGAAATGCAGCTAAACCATCATCTAGACTCATACTGGATAAGAACATCATGATCAAACCTATAAAATTACTACTTTATTCAACTATTCATTTCCTTCTCCGTGGGCCGTGAGATTTCACGTAGTGAAACTACGCAAAGCTTCTAGGTTGCACGTCACACGTAGGCTCACTATTGGCAGACGCTGGTCATGTGTGTGATGCCGGCCAGTTTCGATCCCTTAAGAAGCCTATGGATGAGTGATCCAGCTCTCAGATTTAATCAAAAATATCTTAATTTGTGTTCCGAAGATGAACGGAAGTCTTGCTGGGTTGGAACAACATGAGGGTGAGTGATTACTGACGAAATTTTCATTTTGGGGTGAACTAACCCTTTAAGGAAATTTTTGTTGGTATTAGTGTTGTCAAATTTATTAATCGTGATTAATCATGTCTAACATAAAAGTTCATTTTGTTTATGTAATATATGTGTGTGTTTATATTATAAACACACACACACACACACAGTATAATATATTCATAACAAAATAATATAATATAAACACAAAAAAATATGAACCAACTTGGGTGACACTTTATAATAACTGCACGCTATTAATCATTTGTTAAGCATGAGTAAACAGTTAATTCATCATTCATAGCATTAATAGACATTAATAAGCAGTTTATAAATACAGCTACAAATGCTTTTTTCCTAGACTAGTGGAGGGCTCACTCAGGATCTTAAAGCAATAAAGTTCCTCCGCAGCTTAGTCTCCAACTGAGCATGAAAAGAGAACAGAGAGGCAAATTATCGGCACTTTCCTCTATCCTTTACAAAAACTTTACCTTCCAAACTCAAATGTCCATGAAATGAATATGAGAAATCCATCAGTGGAAAAATGTGAAGTGGGATGACTGATGGCTTTAATAGGCATAAGAAAACAGACTCCATCCTGCGGTCCATTCTCCCAAGGCTGTGACCTTTAAAGCAATAGAATGGCAAAGGCCAAGAGCATGCATAACCTCAGCCAGCAGGATACGGAGGCCTTTAGGCCTCTAGGTAAGTTCTGGGTAAACCAATAGAGACTGGGCTCATTAATATAACATAGACATGCTGTTTGTCTAGCCTGACTCACTCCAGTTAAACTGATTTTACTGCAAAGTGTCTGCATTCATTACTGATGAGCCGCATGACTTGTTAGAGTCAACACTAAAGTGTTTGCAATGGACAAAAATAATAATACTTGATCTGCATAAGCCATCATTTATATTCACTTTTTTTTACCAGTGTGTTTGCTTGCATTTGCCCCCAAGCTCCTTAAAAACATACTGAATCTCTTGCAAACATTAATATAAATGATTACATTGACAAAATGAGGCGTCTGTTGTTGAGGAAGCCTGCATAAACAAATGGTAATAGTGTCTGCTTTCTCCTTTGTCCATTCCTCATTAATAGCCTGAGAGTCTCCATGGTCCAGCGGAGGCCATGTGTGCTATAGGCCAGAACAGTCAGGGTCTTCAAGCCAGACGGAGCCTCCTCTGGGAGCGCACAGCTGCTCCCTGGTCTGGGTGACATTTCGCATTGGCGAGCATGCAGAGCAGTGATGGCTTTTTTTCTGTTGTTTCCTGTGCAAAACCTAATGAGACGGCAGTAGATGAGCTCAAAGGTTTTTACCACGCATTAAGCACTTGTGAAATGTCCCTTGCTCTGGCCATTTGAAATTGTTTGGTATAATTTCATTAGGAAAAAAAAGAGAGAGAGATGTCTTTAATATCTCGGTCATTTCTCAGTACAATTAAAGGGAGGGACTTTTTAGTTAAGTCTGCAATCAAGTGAATCAATTTCTCAGATTTTGATTTACACTACCATTCTAAAGGTACCAATCTTATGCTCACCGAGACTGCTTTTGTTTGATCAGAAGTACAGTATAAATTGTAATATCATGAATTATCTGCCATTTAAAAATATATTTTTATAATCTCAGGAGAAACATCGGATCATGTTTCATAATGATCTTTAAATGTTCTAGATCTGCATTAACTGAATCCTACACATACCTATAATGGCTATTCAATTCAGTATTGTATAATGCCACATGTATAATGATGATTGCTGGTGCAAATCCTGTTGAACTGATCGGAGTAGAAATTCTGCTGTGATTTTCTGTAGAGCTTTGTGGGCTTGACATCACTCTGAGCAAAGTGAGGTTGGTTGGACCTTCACGCTTCATGGACGACGCAGATTCACTGACTACTGTAACTATCTCACCACTGTCAGCAGAACTGTCCAACCCGATCTCACGGGAATTCGTACGAATTTTACGAGGTGGCTAATTCGTAACAATTTGTACGACCTCACTCGTACGAATTAGTACGATTTAGCTAATTCGTACATATTTTACGAATTAGCAAATTCGTATGAATTCGTACGAATGACCTACCCCTGACCCCGCCCCTAAACATAACCGTCACGTGGGTTTAGACAAATCGTACAAATTTGTACGAGCGAGGTCGTATGAATTAGTACGAATTAGCCACTTTTGAATCATTCGTACGAATTCGTACGAATTGGTCGTGAGATAGGGTAGAACTGTCTGTTTAACCATAGTAGGGTTTGGAAAAAGTTACACAATTTATAGGGGTCATGAAATATCAACATTTCCTTGATAGTTGCACATTTACGTGGTTGCTGCAAGTTTTATACCTCAAAGCTAACTCTCCGGTTTAAAATATGAGCAACCCTCTGAAATATCATGATTTGAAATTGCCCAATTTTTGACTTCACAATTTTCCTGTTATATGGTGCGATGAAATTCGCCAATCAAAGGGTTACTTGCGTTTCTGAAAGATGCAACACCCCTTGAAATGAAGTGTTGGATACAAAAAAGTAAAGATTAGGATGGAAAAATAGATACTTTTTTACAAATATTTGAACCTTTTTGATGCAAAAAATCTATAACCTCCAGAAACATAATATAAAGATCTGAAAATGCATGCCTTTAAAGTGTCCCAATCAATCTGAACTCACCCTTATAACAGTAATATACAGTACATTACATTTTGAGTCTATACTATTTTTTTTAAATTCAAATCCATATCACAGCTCTATATCCTACATCTAATTAATTAATTCTCAATTCACCTTTGAATTCCACACAAGCTGAACCACAGTTCCTCCCTGTTGTTCATCCTTCTTTCTACCCCCACATTCCTATTTCCTCCTTGTCATTTCCCTTATATTTCCAGCTCCTTTCGCCTTCCTTTGGTGGCCTTCTGAAGGTGTTTGATCCCCTCTGAGGTTGTCCATTTATGATGTTCTCCTGCTTATTTGAGGTAATTTAGAATTCATATGTGTGTCACAGGAAAACATAAAAGAACTGCACAGAAGGGGCTCAGAGGTGCTGAAAGAATTCAGTTGTAGTCTAATGAAGCCAGCTCTCGTGGGAGAGGAGGACATTCGGGCACATTGAAACCTTGAATTACTTTTGAGTGAGAGAGAATTATAAGGAGGCAGGAGGCGTGCTTTATTGGTATCAGATGGTATTAGAGCTGTACGTTAATTACAAGAGAAGGACTGGCTGGAATTGAGTGTCACTGTTCTGACCGTGGTCAGACCTCTCCGTGTGAAAGGAGTTGGACTTTTCCATATAACTGCGGAGAAGCAATTTCAAGTCCGCTTTTTAGGTTTGTCCCAATGCCTCAGTCAGGAGCACGGACAGCCTTGGGGCGCTGCACACTAATTATCTTTATCTAACGCTTCCTTGCTGATAAGTGAGCAGCATTTTGACGATTCTGGGTACGTCGGATTCAATTGTTTGTGAGACAAAGCCTATTTCCTCATGGCCATTGGCGTCACCTGCAAACATAAACTAAAGGTGACACAGATGAACGGATGACTCTCTTAAATGTCACCTTGTCATTTTTGTCAATTTCAGTTTCTTTCACGGGTTCTGAATATTTAGATATGCTGTATTTAATAGGGATTTTCTGGGAGCATATTACTGAGCGCTAAAAGTCCCTTCCTTTTTGGGTCAACTATAATACGTAAAAAAAAAAAAACAAAAAAAAAAAACCTATATATATATATATATATATATATATATTTTTTTTTTTCCCCTTCATAGCAAAATTAAATATAACACATTGCATGGGATATATATTTTTAAACCAAGATTTTAAGTGCCATATTTTTAGTCAGTATGATACATGCTATTTCATGGCACCTTGAGGAAAACCTTTGATGACATTATGTGCAGTTGCCATAGTTATATGTTTCATTGTGTTTCCCCTGTGACTTAGTTTTCCCGTGTGTTTGATTTAGTCATTATGTTCACCTGTTGTCCATCAATTAGCGTTGTGTTTACACACGCTACCCGTCACAGCTGTATCATTGTACTTGTTTATTCAAGGCTAAATGTACACTTTTAAAATCAAAATTGGAGGTGTATGCTGTATAAGTCTGCCCTCCAGACAACTGGCCAATGTAGACTTAAGTAAACCTCTAGGGTTTAATTTAGAAGGAAAGGAGGAATATTTGAATATCAAATACACAATTTTAAAGTTTACTGCAACAATGGATGGACAAGCCAGTGAAGAGGGAGGGAAGAATGGAGTCAGAAAATGACAGATGCCATCCAGACCAAGACTCTTTAAATGTGAAGTATGTCATTTTGTTAACATACAGTAGGCTACTTATGCAAAGACAACTATTAGTAAATCAAAGAGTACACAACCTGTGGCGCTATTAAAACATTGCTCTGTTTGTGTGACAATCTCGATAAGCCCAGCAACAACATCTGCTCAACCAATGGCATGTTTGATGGTGTTAAGGTTAAAAAAAAATCTGCTCTTCAAAAATACGGTGTAGAAATGTTACACTTCTCCTTTATGCAACTCAAGCAGGTACACTATCATTTATGTTCAGGATTTATCCAATACAAAGACGTATTGTTGAGCCCTAAAATTCTTGAATGTAGCTGAGAGAAAGGAAAAAAAAAACCTCCAAGGCCCATTTCCATCCCAGCATGTAATTAAACTTAAGGATACGACAATAGTCAGGTTGTAAATCACCTGTTTCTCCATAGAAATGGTGTCAATATATGACTGGACTAATTTGATTTAGCACATGATGTGCGTGATGGACGGAAGAATAAGACCTGCAGGTTTTAATGCAATTTTCCAGACCATCAACTCGTTCGCTCGGTGCTGTGGCCTTTGCGTGGAGTAGCTGCAGGCAGAAGGATGGGAGCTGACTCCTTTCCTACTGCTGACTCAGGATATGGAAGCCTACAGCACATAATCACAGAGAACAGAGATGGAAAGAAGAGACACCGTCTGATAGGTTAATGTGGCCCTGTGCACCATTTGGAAGCTCTTTGTTTTTAGTCAACCAACGAATAAAAGCTCGTCAATCGAAAAACGCAAAACAAAAGAGGGCACAGGGAATGGTCAAGATTTTTTCCGATTAAACAAAAAATTAATCTTGGGGGGTTGGCAGCCTCATTCTGATTTCAAACAACATAAGGGTGAGTAAATGATGACAGAATTTCCATTTTGTCCAACTTTCTTCTGACCTTTTGTGACAAAATCCTGATAAAGCACGAAAAGGTTGGCATGACTAGAAAAAAGAAGATAAAAATGGCAAAAATGTTCCCTACTTTTGTTATGAGTATTGTATTTCTGTATTGGTTCGTAATGGTATAGTTTGGAAATTATGAATGTACCAAGCTGTTGGATGTACAGAAAATACAGGCAGTTCATAAGAGTGGAACCTCTTACAGCAGGACACAACAGCCTACTGGACAATTACGTTTAAAAGCCTAAGACTGAATAACCTGCATAAGGAATCCCTCTTATGTAAACATGACACAGCAAAACAGAAAGTAAAGGCATTGTGCTGCTACCATGGAAACCTCTTACAAAGCCTCATTATTACCAAGTGAACTCATAATGGGTTCTGGGCATAACATCTGGCTATTTGGAGCCGAGCATATTGCTAGCATGCACTTCACCCCCACAGAGATTAAGCTCAAATCACCATCACGACAAATAACAGCATCAAACAGACAGAGTGTTCACAAGGAAACTCGAGAAAATGTCATCGCAGACTGGATGACAATAGAAATGTAGTATACAAGTGCCTGTTTGGAATTGTTGTTTGATGAGAAATAGCTCTATGTCCAGAAACTTTTTCATCAAAACAGAACATCAGAGCGGAGTGAATTGGAATGCTGCCTTAGAATCTGGCCTATCTTATATATATATTTCAATTTCAATTTCTCACTAATGCAATTATCTAATCAACCAATCACATGGCAGTTGCTTCAATGCATTTTGGGGTGTGGTCCTGATCAAGACAATCTACTGAACTCCAAACTGAATGTCAGAATGGGAAAGAAAGGTGATTTAAGTAATTTTGAGCGTGGGATGGTTGTTGGTGCCAGACTGGCCGGTCTAAATATTTTACAATCTGCTCAGTTACTGGGATTTTCACGCACAACCATTTCTAGGGTTTACAAAGAATGGTGTGAAAAGGGAAAAACATCCAGTATGAGGCAGTCCTGTGGGCGAAAATGGCTTGTTGATGCTAGAGGTCAGAGGAGAATGGGCCGACTGATTCAAGCTGATAGAAGAGCAACTTTGACTGAAATTAACACTCGTTACAACCAAGCTATGCAGCAAAGCATTTGTGAAGCCACAACACGCAAAACATGGAGGCGGATGGGCAACAACAGCGGGTACCACTCATCTCCAACACAAATAGGGGTGTAAATCGGGGCCTTCATGACGATTCGATACGATACCGATTTCTTAAGCCAACGATTCGATTATTTTTGATACTTCAAAATTCCCCGCGATACGATTCGATACAATTAATACTCGATATTTTTACATGATATAAGTTTCAAATAAATCAATTTTGCCTTTTATTGAGAATACAGAAACAGTATTCTATTCACTGTGTGCATGTTGTGCTCAAAGCACTGCAAATAGAACAGCAAATGTAACAGTTACTGCATCTACAGTTACAATAAAGTGCCATCAGATAAATTGTAATAAGAACAAAATAAAAAAAAATTAAGACTAATGCTTACAGTGCAGGTCTATTATGGCCAATTAGCCTATTCATTGTTAAAACAAACAAACAAACAAATGAAGACTGACCTCTGACCTCTACTTTTTTTGTGACTGGCAGCCCTTTCTAAATTGACCAAAATAAAACCATTTAGAAGGGGCTGCCAGTCACAAAATCTGACTGAATAATTAATACAGATATGTTCTGCACTCTGTAAATTGTATAATCTTGTGAACAAGAAAAAGGCACTTCATTATAGAAAACTGTTCTCTAAAAAATCCAACACATCCAACTCCATTAACAATTATTGACATCCTGTAATTCAATGAAGAAATGTTCTGTGTCCACAATATTCAGGGATACATACTTATATTGTAAAATACATCTAAGCAACACAGAATACAGTGTTCTCTAGTCTAAATGAATTGGCCTTGATCCTCTGCAGAGGTGTCTCTGTACGGTGTTTGTAAGTAAGCAGTGGGATGCCGTGCAATCTCACAGCCTTCTCTCCATCTGTCATGTCAAGACTTAAAAGAGATGATGATTTTTTTCAGAATTATGACATAAAGAGTTGAGGATGCATTAACATAAGAGCCCACAGCTAAACTAATTCATGAGGCTTTATTTGAAATTCTGCAGTGCTCATCTTTTTTTCCCATGAACAGTCAAACCTCAACTACATGAGCCATTTTGGCAGCAACGCTTCCATCATGAAAGTATATAAACAGTCAAGCAATATCACAAGCAAGAGCTCTGTTGTGCTGCATATTAATATGGTGCCAAATGTGAGGTTATCACACCCGTGCTGATATAACAAAAGCTTGATTGCAAAAGAGATATTTTATTTTATAGAATGCTTCTATAAACAGAGTTACTAATTTGTCGAGTTAGATCTTTTTCGTGAATGAAAATAGCTCTAAAAAAAAGTCAAAGCAAGAATAAGAATAAACTCTAATCTGCTTCCACTTTGCACCACCCACACACTTCTGGGTTGTTTTACTGTAACCCAGATGTGAGTTACATTAAAAAATAAATAAAACGGTGGAAAGGAAACTGCAGCTAAACAAGAGCTGGAAAATGTCAACACCTAGAGCACAATGTATGATCTATTTCACTTTAATTTAAGAAATAAGCGAAAAAACAGTTTCCCAGAGCACAGGAAATATGAATAGCAAATGACAGCAGCGAGTGGAGGAATGAGGCGAAAGCTTCGGGGAGGGGGAGAGGATGTTGGATGGAGAAATGGAATCAATCACGCAGAGAATTCGGCGGCAGCGAGGACATTGGGCCTGTCAGAATATTCCAGCTCCTGCATGTGTGATCTATCCGCAGCGACGTAGTGACTGTGGAGTGGAGACCGGAATGGGAAATTGGATGGAGGTGGATAGAAACATTGAGAGCTGTCCTGCCAGATGGCTGTTTTGGAATAGAAGGTTGTTTCTTTTCCCCCTCGCTTTTTGAGATGAAATCATTTGACATGGCATAATTCTGGAGGGCAGCGACCGAGCTGGAGAAGCGATTGCGACTGAAAGTCGAGAGTTATGGAACGTCGGGACAGCAAACAGGAACATAGAGTTTGTGGCACTCTTCTTGTAAAGATTGAAAGATGATTTCTGCATCATACCAATTAGGATTCAGGACATGTTATTGAACCTAAGTGTCCTTAAAGTGCTGAGCAAAACGTCAAGGAAGAAGCAACACATTTTGATAACGGCTGCACTAGAAACTTTGAATTTGCATTTTTATTGCTGTTGCTTATTGATGTTTTTAGAATCAGACATGGCGAGGAGGGAAACGTGTTCAATACTGAGAGGAGCCTGGTGAATGTGTAATTTACAATGCTCATGCTATTCATTAAGTCTGAAATGTGTTTTGAAATGTGGCGGGCATAATCTCCCTTCTGTGGGAAATCATCTTTAAGGTCTAAGTAATTTCTATCAGTAGGCCCCTGACAGGGCACCTTGGCCAATGCAGCCCACCTCCTCCTCGCCTCCACCGCCCCACGGCCATCCCCAGGTTCCCTTTTCCTGCAGAGATGTGAGTCAGCCAGCCCCCCTCGCAGACTGCAGCTGTCCACTGCCTCCTCGCTTCCCCGGGAGACCTCGGTCGCCATTCCTGCCCAGCTGAGCTCACGCTATTACCTCCACAGGCACTTCGTCTACTTGCATAACTAACACGCTGCTCTCGCTGTCACGTGCGCTCTCACATTACAAACCACCTAATGAAAGAGGCACGGAGAATCGAGGAACGGTTCGAAATACCTGCTTCCTGAGCACTCGCGAAACAGTTCAGCAGCATTAAGCTCCGACTCGCACTGACAGCCGTCAAACCGCTCGAGTCTACATATTTCTCAGAATTTTTATGTCATAACGTTTTTAAAAGCCTAAAACTTTGTTCAGGATCAAATTGGATGTAAACAAAATAGCAGTCATTTTCACATAATATTTACTTTAAGAATTCACGACAAAAGTATTTAAGTTACGAAACCCCTGACAAATTATATCTCGAGTTTTTGTTGTTGTCTACTCGTAGGCATTTCTACTAGACTATATAATATTGATCTTAATATTTCTACATTTTATGTAAGTTATGGATTTTCAGCGTGGTCTCAGGTGTCTGGACACCACTGTAGTTAACATATCTTTTTTAATGATAGAAGATAAGGGGCCCTATTTTAACGATGAACGCAAGTAACTTTGTGGGCGGGTCTTGGGCATAGCTGTCAACCCTCCCGTTTTTTCCGGGTTTCTTACGTATTTTAGCTCTTTTCCCGCTGTCTTCCCGTTTGAGTATTTTCCCGTAAAATATACCGTATTTTTACTCTCTGATTGTGTGAGACGTACGGGCTCGGACAGATTCGGCTTGAAGTCGTTTATCCTCAGATGCGGTGCCGCGCGCGCTGGCCGGAGACACACTGGCTGCGTGGTGTGTCCGTTTTTATTGCACGCGGCCTGCGTGACACGCGCGTCTCCAGAAAACGCGTGCATGCTAGAAATAGAACTGACGCCTATTTTTCACGCGACAGGCAGGCGTGTATCTTTGCCTGGAATTTCTTTGCGTTTCCAGGCAAAAAAATAAATAAAAAATAGGAAACGTTGTTTAGGCTAGCTCAGCTGAATGTAATTTTGTACTCGAATACATATTAATACATTACATTTTGATGTTTGAAAGTCTAGGTTTTTACATTCAGATATCAATGTAATTTAAACAAATAATAATTATTATAAATAGATTTTCAAATATATAAATAAAATATATTTTCTTTTTTTCCATTTGTTTCTTAAGCTCTTAACAATGTGATTACATGAAGAAGAAAAAAAAACTTGAAAAAAAAAACGTTCTGGGCCTCAGGAGGATATAAAGATAGTGTGTCTTCTGAGTGATGGTCCACCATCAGGCTAAATAGGCTCTTTAAAGCTACACAAAATGTGTAAATGTAATTAAAATAAACACAGCCCACTTCCCTATTTTGCGGATTTTGGAAGATGTGTGATAGGCTAAATGTTGAAATTGTTGTCCAAATGCTAGAGCAACACATGCTAATCCAAATGTAGATTTTTTTCCCTTTAAATGACACTGTCTCTTTCTTTCTCACACATAGGCTAGTTATGAACACCTTAGACTTTTAAGGATTGTGCTTTATTTTTAAAGTTTGTGGGTGAGAATCGTGCAAAAAAAAAAATCCCTTATTTTGGGGATGGATTCCGGGAAAACTCCCTTATTTTCAATGTTCAATGTTGACAGCTATGGTCTTGGGCACTTAACCGTCTGGCGCAAGTTTAAAAGGGGTTGGTCTGAAATAGCTTCATTATTCATAGGTGTGGTTTGGACTTAACGTGAAATAAACCAATCAGGGGTGCGTTTCCCGAAAGCATCGTTAGCCAACTATGGTCGCAAGTTCCGTCGTTATCTCCATAGTTTAACGAGTCTGTGTTTCCCGAAACAATCAATCCAAAGAACATTCGGAAACAGCATCGCAAAGTTGGGTGGTTTGAACGACAGCTCTCGACCTGTGGTTAGAGGCATCGTTTCTGTATTGCATGACATTTTTAGGTAATAAATCCTTATCTTGAGCAAAATAAGCAAGCTGACATTCAGTACAACCGGTGCCTTTTATTCAGCATACATACAAATGTAATTTACGTCTTTTAGTTTTTCAAAAGATTTGAAGTAACATGTTTGAAGAGTGCACATGTGCGAACGTGCTCTACTACTGTATGTAGGCTAAGAACGAGCCAAATATTGAGTCTGGTAATAAAGCAAAACAACTGAGAACAATTAGAAATAGTCCTCAGATGACATGTCTGTAATTTATATAAAACAAATCTAGCGTTAATTGGTTCTCAAACAGTTTCATTAAAAGTAGTTATTACTCCACCACGTGCGAAACCAACGTGGTTGAACGATACTTTGCGACAGTGGGTTTCGGGAAACAGTCGTGACTAGCTAGTTGATTTTTCCAACGATGCATCGTACTATGGTAGTGAAGCAGCGAACTATGTCATTGTACGGGAAACGCACCCCTGAGCGTCATCCAACATACCCTTTAAGAGCAGGTGCGCATGTTGCATGATGGATTGTTATTATAATGGCGGGTTCACCAGGCGCGCGCCAGGAGTGGTTCACAGCCGAGGAGACCGACGTTCTTGTCAGGGCAGTGAAAGACAGAGATGTGACGTTGTATGGCAATGGGAGAAACCCACCCAAATCAGTGTTGGTTAAACATTATATACATGTTTCTTGCCACTATTGGTCAAACAGGTCCGATCCTTCAGTACTACAATTAGCCTTAAAAAAATGGGTAATTGTTTTTTTTTTGTTTTTGTTTTTTTATCTTCATGTAAACCACAATGATTTCCCTCATGTGTTAATATTTTTCCTTGTTATAATGTATGACTTGCAAAAATAAAAACTTCTGCATCTGTGTTGATGAGAGAATCAAAGTGTATGCGCGTTGTGCACCCGCTACATTATGGCCAAGCATGTGCATTTAAAATAGCATTGTGAACAACGCGCAACGAGCCACTGACCTTAGACCAGTTTTTTTTTTTTTCTGGTCAGTGGCGCAACTGTTTTCTGGAACTGCAAAATAGCACTAGGGACGCCTCCTTTTTGCGCCGATCCGCCCAGGGAGCGCAAGTTCATTTCCTAGTTTACCGCCGTGCGTCTGTGGTTGCAAAATACGAATGGGACATGCGTCAGGGTGCAAGATAGAGCCCAAGATGTCCAGAATTGCACTGGTTTATGAAACCAGTCTTTTTTTGTTTTATATTCTATCATTTTATCGTTTTAAAATCATTAAAAAAAAACTTTCATGTTTAAATGAAAGGGGGAAAAAAAGATTTTCTACTGTATCCATTCCTATCAGAAGGCGGACAACCCGGCTTCACCGTCTGCTCTCTCTCATTGGTAGTTGTTACTTCTAAGTTGTATGAAGTTTGCTGCAATGATCACTGTCACTCACGTCGCTGCAATCGACAGCTCTCATTGAAACAGAATGACTTTCAGTTGTTTTGTCAGTGTGAATGCCCTTGTTACTGCAAAAATCAAATATTGTTACTGAAAAACAAGGGGCAACAACAAAGACACCAGAATTTTTTAGCTGTTTATTCTAAATTGTTAGGTTTAGGGGTAATTTTGTGTTTATGGCAATTACAGTAAACTAAATGTCTCATCTCGCCTTTACAGCTCAGCACAGACATTTGAGTTTCAAATCTTATGAGGGCAATTTATCTTGACATCTTTATGAGAGATCAGTTAAGCTTGTGTGACAGTCTCTTCAAAGTCTGTAAATTATTTTGGGTCTCTACCTCTTGTCTTCAGAAACAGTCAGTGACTCTAACATGATGAGGACTCCATATCAGATGACAACATCTAATCAATCTCGAAACTATCAAGCTCCTCAGTTCATTGGCTCTTGACACTGTGTTTCCTTTGATTTCTTCTAAATCCATTCCTTACAGTGACTGCAGCAAACATTTGAAGTCTCAAATGTTGGTATTAGTTGATCGTTTTAGCCACAAGACACTTCACCAATGAGTCTGATCATTTGCAAGCGTGGGAAATATAAGGAATGGGATATAATTGTTGATGGAATTGTGGGATTTCACAGATAGCTAGATAGATAGACAGACAGACAGATGGTAAGTAGTTTTTAGTGGTTAAGTAGGTGATGCAAATTCAGCATGGTTAAGTGAGCTATCTAATGGCAGGCCTATTTATTTCCAAATGTAAGAGAGAAAGTCCTTTCAAGCTTTAAAGGCAAGCTATGATGATGTGCACAGCAAGATGAAAGAGCTGGCCTTTAATGCCACTAGATGGCACTTTCCACACTTCACACAAAGCATCCCTTTTCTCACACCTTTCTATCTCATGTCATCACTGAGATCACCGTAGGCATTATACAGCCATTACTACTGCATCTCATGCCTGAGAGAGAGAGTACTCGAAGCCTGAGACGCCAAAAAGCATTCCATCTTCTAATCCGCAGAGCGCGGCCTGCGAGTCCATTCAGCTAAAAACCTGTAGTGCTGCACCAGACCCTTTCAAGAGCACATAAAAAAACATGCGGCATGAATAAATAATAGTTTGACAAAGCATGACAGAGTATAACATGAGTTGGATGTGGATACTAAGAGCTGGTTTTATTTATAAAGCAATTATGTTACCAAGGAATTCTGCGTAAATATTCCTCACATTTTCACCTCTTTAGTCTACCTGGAACATCTTAAAGCGATAGTTCACCCAAAAATCTGGATTTTTTTTTTTTACAGTATCTTTATGGGGTTTTTTTTAACCTTCACAATTTTGAATATTAAATGCAAGTTATTCAAGTTTATACTTTGGTATAACATGATGATAAGTAAATGAAGACAGGGTTTTCATTTAGGGGGATATGAAAATTCTGTCATCATTTATTCACCAATGTCCAGCCCATTCTCACCCCCAAAGCGTCACTTAACTGACGCCTTGGGAAGCATTTGGACATGCTTCAATATCTGACGCTTTAGGCGCCCTTTAGCGTCAGTTAGATGACGCCCTAGGATCGCGTGTACCCTACCCCCACCCCACACCTAAACCTAACCGCGTCCTTTAACTGACGCTTTCCTTTAGCGTCAGTTAGATGACGCCGTAGGATCGCGTCATGTAAAGGGCGCCTAAAACGTCAAATATTGAAGCATGGTCAAAGGTGACGCCTTGGGGTGAGAATGCGTTGCAATGTCATACAAAAAAAAAAAAAGAATATGATTGTATAAATATAAAATGTTTAACTTTTTTTCATACAGTGAAAGTTAATGGGGTCCATTTTGTTTTGGACCCCATTAACTTTTAAAAGTCAAACATTACTTTCTTTATTTGCACAAACGTAAACAAATGAAAACAAGTTGAAATGTCAAAGATGAGCAAACCGCATGTTTTTCATTCTTAGTTTGATCCGTCCCTTTAAGGCCGCCTGGCCTTTCTACTAACCCTTTTCTCAATATGTTCTTATAGACAGCAGGTTAAGTACCTGGGCCAAAGAAGTTACCTGGCCCTTTAAGGATTACATAGGATTATGGTGTGAATGGCTTAAGTCTGTCTACTTTGCCTCTTAGTGTTTGTACTCAAGTCTCAGCATGCAGGCAATGGCCAACCATACTCTCTGGATACAGGAGCAGACCGCATAAAATCACCATTTGATGCATTAAAGTGTATTGTAAGCAAAAGCAATATCTGATATATAGTTTTACATCTAAATTACAACAAAAAGCAATGGCAGATGGTCAGACATCCCTCTTTAGAGGTGTGGCCTCGGGTTTATACCGGCGTTGTATTGCTCACATCCTAAGACAGGGTGCTCTCTTCAGCTTTAAATCATCCAATTTTCCTGAGACTACAGTGTTTGTCAGCATATACTTGCCTCTAAATTTGCATCTATTTGCAACTGAAAGCTGAAGCAGTTGAAGCAGATTTCCTTCTGTAACTAAAATAGCATCTTGTGTGTGTAGTTAGGGCTGTAAGAGTTTGTCGAATTGTGATTTTGTTCCTTCATCATCTTCATTTTATTTTTCGTGAAGCATTATTTTGCTTTGCTTCAGCTATGATAAAATACTGTATCAACAGTCTTTCGTGTTTCGCAGTGTTCACGTACTGCACCTTTAAATTACAGCCTTTGTGATTTGATAATTGATAACATCACTAAGCCATTTTGTGATGTCTTTATTTAGAGAGATTTATAATTAAGCCATATACAATGATTTCCTAAAAGTGTAAACACTATGGCTTTGTGGTGCTTTCAAAACATTGCTCTGTTCACAACATCAACAGGGGCTCAATCAATGGCATGTGGTTGGGACGGGGCTACCCATTTGATTAACCAATTAGGAGGCTTATTTAGGAATACTTGCTTGTAAACAGTTTTTTTTTCACTGTGTTTGCTGTTTCTAAGGGAGGGGTGGGGGGTTAGGGGGCATTCAAATTAGCATTTAAAATAATATCCAACAATAATATTGATTTGCCTGCATTGAAACTATTATATGAACTGAGCTTGAGGATGACATCATGGTTTACTCCAGAGTGACTATATACATACAAAATTATTTTTTTATATATACATATACAAAAATTAAACATCACTGAACTTAAGCTGGACTGTGACATGCTTTTTTTTTTTTGCAATATTTCCATTGTTATCTCTGTAATGCTGCTTTGAAACAATTTGTAATGTAAAAAGTGCTATATAAATAAATGTGACTGCAATCATTGATTATTTCCCTTTCAGAGGGCTTTTCGTTCAAATGAAATCACAATAAAAAATACAGCCAAATATGCCTCCAATAGTGATATACATCTGACAAACAGATGCAATATTAATGTTTATTTACAAAGCTTGACTGAAAATATTTACATTTATGACCTATTGCACTTAAAGCAAGAAATACTCCCCTGAGCCACATCAGCTCATGCTCAGGTTAAGCCTACCTAAAACTGAAATCCTAGAACTGCCCAGTTTCACTCAATCACTTCACTCGGAAGGAGGACAGAGAGCCTCCAATGGTCCACACTGAGACAAATCTCTCTGTATGCTGTAAGTCATGATTTTCCTCAGCTAATGAGAATGGATGAGGGAAAGTATGCCTGAACAGGTTATATGCACAATTTTTTCCAAATTTTACCACATAATTGTTTCTACATATACAGCTAAAAGCATTATTAATTATCCAACATATGAACTAAACAACACAACTTCTTGTGGATTTCAGCAGGCGGCGATTCCGTGCTGTGATGAGAGGACACAGATGAGAGCTCAGTGTCTGGCTCCATGTGCTCATCAGCATCAGCAGTGAGAGAAGTCACACTTACTGTAATGAACATGTGACAGCTGCCTCTCAGCCTCAACTCACATTTATTTTCTTCATCATTACCTCTTTAGGCCCGAGTGAGCCTCGATTAACAACCAAGCCCTAATTACTCAAATTATTAATAGAGCAGTAAGGCAGCATTTTGAGTCTTACATTGAGATGATCATCATCTCATTGGAATCTTTGTTTATCCTGCCATGCAGATAATGGGCAATACAATATATAGATTCCAGCCTGCACAGTGGTAACAAAGCATGATGGATCCATGTTCTGTTTACGTCTCAACAGAAATCAAGACTCATCAGACCAGGCAACATTTTTCAACATTTTTTTTTCAACTGTCCAATTTTGTTGAGCAAACTGTAGCCTCTTTTTCCTATTTGTAGTGGAGATGAGTGGTACCCGGTGGGGTCTTCTGGTGTTGTAGCCCATCCGCCTCAAGGTTGTGCGTGTTGTGGCTTCACAAATGCTTTGCTGCATACCTCGGTTGTAACGAGTGTTAATTTCAGTCAAAGTTGCTCTTCTATCAGCTTGAATCAGTCGGCCCATTATCCTCTGACCTCTAGCATCAACAAGGCATTTTCACCCACAGGACTGCTGCATACTGGATGTTCTTCCCTTTTCACACCATTCTTTGTAAACCCTAAAATGGTTGTTTGTGAAAATCCCAGTAACTGAGCAGATTGTGAAATACTCAGACTAACCCGTCTGGCACCAACAACCATGCCACACTCAAAATTGCTTAAATCACCTCTCTTTCCCATTCTGACATTCAGTTTGGAGTTCAGTAGATTGTCCTGACCAGGACCACACCCCTAAATGCATTGAAGCAACTGCCATGTGATTGGTTGATTAGATAATTGCATTAATGAGAAATTGAACAAGTGTTCCTAATAATGACTCAATGACTGTTTATAGTCTTTTGAGCTAGTGGTGCACAAATCTGTGGTTTCCAGAGCTGTAACTTGACAAGTAAAAACTAATATGTCTGCTCAGCCATGTCATGCCTCTAGCTCTTCCGCCGGTGCACTGTTCATTTTGACCATTTGGAAATGGCTGTTGCCGGGGAACCGGCCCACGTGAGAGCTCAGTCTACACAGTAGTCGACTTCCCTCTCTGCAAAGTGTGTTATTAATTTCTGAATGAAATGCAATAGGAGTTAAATAAAAGATTTGCTTTGTGATCACCTCTAAATTTCTAGATTTGTTAAACAAAAAAAGAAAAAAAAGAAAGAAGTGTTTTAAAGGCTGATCTCAGATCTACTACAGTAATCCATTCAAATAAGTCTGAGGATCAAGACATCAGACACTCAACAGTAAAGCATGCTGGAAACTAAAGGGACTGTATAGCAGTTTAATTATATATATATATATATATATATCAGTGGCGGTTGCTTGTCTTTCAAAGAGGAGAAGCTCTTTTTTTTCTTGACAGTCAGGTGTGGGGATGGTGAAAAGTGCGAAGACTCGAAAAAATACCAACAAAAACTGCAAACCAGCACAGGACAGGGAGAATAAATAGGGAGCAAAAAAGTCAGGTAATGAGGTAGGACAGGTGGGGCTAAATAACTAATCAGGATCAGGAAACAAGATGGGAGTCAACACAATCGACAGGAGAGCACATGGCACAAGGAAAACACATGATAAGCCATGTTCTCACACCAAACATGACAAACACACACACACACATGGCCAGTAAAACAGATTACAAGCAATTGTGCTCACACAAAATGAAGAACAATGACTTCCCTTCTTTTTTGCTCAGCTGAACAGCTTCAGATCTGTGCTTCCTTCTCAGCTACTGTTCAGACGCTATTTACCTAATTTTGACTTCAGCAAATCAGCACAGTGCTCAAATGCTTGGATTACAAAAAAAAAAAAAAAAAAAAAACATTCCTGGGAAGAAAAAAACACAACTCCCTACATTCATAAGGATAAGAAAATGCCTCTCCTGGAATCTTCTTGCTGCTCTAACTACCACAGACTTTTACAAAGGATTGCAGTTCTTGAAACAAAGTTAATTGCGGGACCGCCAAACCAGAATGCACAACAGAGCTTTGTCATGGACGCCCTCAGCACACAGCTGGTGAGTCTCATGAATCTAGTGCTCCTCGACAGGCTATACTGAGTGTAGAGAAACAAGCCGATCAACTTACAAATCGATGGGACAAACAGGGAGCGAGACCCAAAGGCACTCAAGACATCAGATTGTCACGAGCATCACATATTGCAGCAGTAGCATCATCTACCCAAGATACGGCTCTGACAAGGATTGCAAACACTGGTCTACTGCCACCGCCTATACATCTTGAGAACAGATTTAAAGTATTAATGAATGAGGAATCCCTGAATTTGATGAATGTGATCGAACACAGACTGAGTCAGCCTGTAGCTAACACTGATGCTAACTGGGGCTCAAGGTCGAGCAGACAGCGGCACTCAGCTCAGAGCGCAGCCGGGCCCAGGACTCCATAATCAGAAACATTAGTAGCAGGGATACAACTATGTGCTGCCTTCCACAAGCAACAACTTCTGATGTAAACAGGGAACTTCAGAACATTCTTATGAAACATAAGACTGAAAATCGACTCCTCATGATATACATAAAGAGCGGTCAGAACTCCTTAAAAAGGATTTCTTCATCAGCCTTCATCAGCCTTACCCAGTGGACATTCATCACTCCCAGCAAGAGGAACAAACCAGTTTTCACAGTTGCTTGGGCTTAATAGATGGCTGCAAAAAAACCTGCAATATAAAAGGAGTGAACTTCATTATCTTCCTTGCCAATCCACTCAACCTTAATAGCGCGCGCGCGCACACACACACACACACACACCTGGATACAGTATGAATGACCACAGCACTTAACTTCAGTACCTGAATGGACATATGGTTGACACATCACACTAGGACAATGATAACACCACTCAGCCACAACAACCTCTGCTCATGGACACAATCTCAGCAGATCCCTGCCCACAGAGCTCACCACAGACAGACTCTATGACATACTAGAACTGCTCCAAGATTCAGCACCCAAAGACAACTTTCTGGAAAACAGCCAGGGAAACCAGGATAGCATATTACAGCCTCTGATAGCACCAGAGCAACAGCCCCTCTCACCAAACACGTTATCCCTCTCCCCAGCATCTCCACTTGATGATGATGATGAACTTTATTTTCACTTGGTCACAAGTACCAACGAAATTGGCCATCAACCTGCCCATACAAAGATAGAAACGATATGACAAGGGGGTAGACAGGACAGGAAGACAGGGAATTGAGGGAAACAAACAGCATGACATAAGGAGAGGTGAGGAGAAAAAGGTAACCCCCAGACTATGCTCCTGTAAGGAGTGCAGTGTGGGAACAGGAAAAAAACACCTCAGCAACATTAGCACAATCAGTACATTCTACAACATGAACAAAACTTGCAACAGGGTTGGGGATTGGGTGATGGAGGTAGCCCAGCACAGGCAGGCAGCCATCTGGTCCTGCAGCCATTTCCAGTTCTGGTCACAGACCCACCTGTCAGACTGGAGGGTACAAAGTGGCGAAGGCGAGGGATGGGGTGTGGGGTGGGTGAATGCATATATCTGTATGTATGTGTAGGAGGATGTGTATGTGTAGGCCTGGAGAGTCGCTATGTCTGGCATCATAATCTAGGTGCCTCAAGTCCGCAGGATTGTCATAGCGATACACAGCAAGTTACCATAGAGAAAACCTTGATTATGTCCCAGACAAAGTCAACAATCACCAGGTGTCCTGGGGAGTCAGGGAAGGAACGCAAGAGCGGTGACACTTCTGTGCTTCCCAGAGAAAATGGAACAACTGGTGTGTGCTGGAACCAAACTATCCCACTCTTTTGCTGCAAGCCCCCAGGTACCAACCAAAAAAACGGCAGGCCCCGCAACCACCAAAGCCTGCGGGCACAGCTCACCCTCACCCTCCTCCTGTGAGAGCTCTTCAGCCTCTGCCACAGCGCCAGGGCTCACACTCTCCTTCATCTGCTCGAGGTAAACCAAAAACAACTGATACCAGCTCTCAGTTATAGGTGTCGGGTCCCCGCTATGAAAACAGTAACTTTATCAAATGTCTACAGATTAAGCAGGAACCCAGTGCGCCTGTATCTTTCTCTATTGCTGTTCAATTACATAATAAAAAGACTAATGCCTTCAAAAGCTGTACAACAAACCCATCAAATCTGGTGCCTATTACAAGCCAAACTAAGATTGCAGTGGGGACAAAAAGTATTAGACAAAAAGACTATTAAGTTAGCACTTTTAAACATCCGCTCACTTAAAAATAAATCACTTGTAGTCAATGACTTAATCACATACAACCTGGATTTCATGTTTCTAAATGAAACTTCGCTAGAAGGCAGCTGTAGTGCAACAGTCCTTAACGAAACATCCCCTCCTAACTTTACTTTTATGAGTGTCTGCAGAGCTTGTAAGAGAGGCGGGGGCTTAGCTGCTCTTTTTAAAGATGTTTATCAATGTAAGCAAATATAATTTGGGAATTTAAATATCTGGGTATTGTGTTAAAAGGTGCTCCACGCATTTTAGGTATCATTGTTTACAGGCCTCCAAAATACTCTCCAGCCTTTGCTGAGGACTTTACAGAACCGTTATCAACAATTGCCTCTGAATTTGACTGTTTTGCCATTGCTGGAGATTTTAAAATTCACATAGATAATACAGAAAACATGCATGCGTGAGAACTGAACAAGACGTAGTAGAAGAAGAACGCAGTTCTTGCTCATACATCGTGGAAATCTCTTGAACTCTCGTCTCTGGCCTACAAGGAAGAAATGGAGTACTCGAATAAAGTCATTATTTTTGTTTATTTTTTCGCACAAAAAGTATTCTCATCGCTTGATAAACTTATAGTTGAGCACATGGAATATCTAAACATTTTCTTCATTGACTTTCTGGGCCATCAAGTTTCGATCCCACAGGCAGACTACAGTATGTAGCAGTGATCCACCTCTCAAATTTAATCAAAAATGTCTTCATTTGTGTTCCGAAGACGAACAAAGGTCTGGTACAGCATGGGGGTGATTTTGGCTGAACTATCCCTTTAAACTGTAAAATGCATTGCAAATACCAAGAAATATGTTACGGCACTTAATTTTTCGAGTACACTTCCGCGATGAGACTGAGCTCAAAATCTCGAATAGCTTCTGATTCAGCAACTTTTTATTGTGTGAAATCGCTGTCAATCAAAAGGAGATGCAGTCCTCCAATCACAGCCCGGTCTCATCCCGAAGGTGTCATATAGGTGACGCTTTTGACATTGTGTCTACATCCGACGCACAAGTCACCCTGTAGCGTCAATATGAGACGCAGATATATATGTGCCAGAAGGCGCCTCCTTGTGGTCTAACCTTAACACTACCCCAGACCTAAACCTACCCATAACCGAAGAGTTATATTGACGCTAAAGGGTGCCATGTGCGTCGGATTTAGACGCAATGTCAAAAGCGTCATATATATGACTCCCTAGGATGAGAATGCGTTGCCAATCATCACACAGACACCTGGTCTCCAGGCTAGCCCACTTCCCTATTCACCCCAGAGACGCAGAGCGTCCGTGGGCGGGACATAATCGCAGCATTTATCTAATGTTTCGAAGCACTGAAAAAAGTGTTCAAAGCAGCCCCATTGAAGTCAATGGATGCTGAGCTTCAACGGGGAAATGCCATAGGGAAATGCACTGTGCTACGGGAATGTATGAGAAGATTGAGTAAGCCGACCTGCTATATGTAGCTGATTCTGAACGAACTCGTCTTCGAGATGACCATGTTCTAGCCCATTTTTAGTCAATAAAATGTTAACACAATAGTACACATCTGACCATTATTTTTGTGACATTGTAGGGAAGGCTCTGTACTAGTAGTGCAATTCTTGGTCTGTTTTGATGGAGATGTTCTGTTGTGACAGTCGGGTTTGATGGTTGTTTATGACCAAAAAAAAAAAAAGCTGTGTGAAGCATGGTGTACAAGATCCATTACTGGTCACATACTCTGAGCACTGCTTGTTGGTAAAATGTTTCTCCTACCTCTCTGTCTCTGACATGTGAAAAGGATTGATGCACTTAGTAAACCTCAAATAAATCACAAGGTCATTGCCATGCCTCAGTGACCTCTAAACATACACATTTATGTGTGGATACACTCATTTGTCCTCTAGTTATAGCAGTGCTTCACTCACTGTTTGTCAGCTGCTCCAGAAAAATTAAATAGACTTTTCAAAGTAAAAATTTTGGTTAATTTACAATATAAATTAAAAATCGAAATGTATAAATCTAAAAGAGAATACATGAAATGTTACTGTGTGAGATATGGTAGTTTCTTGATGTAAATGTTAAATATCTTAAATAAGAAGCTCCTGCATTAATTGTCACACTAGATTATATTTCTTTTAATTTTCCCATTTTATCAAGTCAAGTCAGTCACCTTTATTCATTTAGTGCTTTTTTTGCAATACAAATAGTTTCAAAGAAGCTTTACAGTGATACGTCTTCAAAGTGAAGTCTTCGAAGACAATTGTGCCATTATTAAGCACAGTGTTGATTCAGTTCAGTTCAATAACTGAAAAACTCTAAATTATTAAATGAGATACATTGAGCTATAAGCAGCTCTACAAAAGACAATGGTGTTGTTATTCATTTTATGTCAGTTCAATGTGAGGGTATGCATTGATGTCACTTTCCCGCCGGGACATGTCCCCAGCTGGATAAATTGGTAAACATCCGGATGATCACTATTATCATTGTTACATCTTAATAGATGAGATGATTGTATGGCAGAGTTGATGTTAATAATTACAGAAAGGTAATATATATATATATATATATATATATATATATATATATATATATATATATATATATATTCAAAGTAATAATTGGTTAATTTAAATGAAAAAAATACTGTGCAATATAGTTTTTTTTTTTTTTTAAGTAAAATGTACGGGGAATCTGGATAATTACTAATATAATTTTGATATCCCATCATATCACACAGCCCTTAATTTTTTTTAGACATTCTGTAATACATTACAGACATTATAGACTTTCTGTAAAGCCACTTGGAAGCGATGTGTATTGTGAAGTAATATGTAACATATATTTGACTTGATGCTTGTTTGTACTTGAACAGGATATGTTGGCAAAATTAAAGTGATGAGAACATCAATGGATATTCTGAATGTTTCAGAATATTTTGAATATGTGTAAAGTCAAATAAACTGTAAATACATTGTTTATAATATCAATAGCATCCTGTTATGGCGCCAACCACAGTGTCTAGTTTATTGTAAATACACGATAATAAAAAAAAAACAAAAAAACATTACAGTTCATCTCTTATCATAGGGGTTCATTGGGAGACTTGCTTTAAATAGGCTCCGTGGAAGTTAAAGGAATTTGAAACTGCATTCGAGATGATAAGCTATCACGTCCGTGCCGGTTTTGGAGATGCAATTGGCTTTTATTAATCCTCCCTACTTTCAGCTAGCATTGCAGAGAGTTTTCTAAATGTAAGTCATTAGAGATGAACAATTGCTTTAAGCTGATGCAGCACGTTGAACCTCTTTTTCATGCCCCACATAGATGAAATGATTGTATGGCAGAGCTAATGGCCATGGCTGTGAGAGTGATGCCTCTTCTCAGTTGGAAATAAAAATGATGACATTTAAGAAATGCGTCCGACTGATTTGTTGCAATGAATAACATTAGCGGCACAACAGAAATATATTTACCTATTCTGGAGATGTTAGACTTCAGGGGTTTTAAAAAGTCACACAACACGCAAACACTCTTTATGTTCCAAATCATTCCACACCAAAAACAGTGTTGTGCAAAGAAAGTAGAATGATTTGATGTGAAACAGTCTGGAGTTTCCCTTGCTCAATGTGAAAGTGATAGTGAGCGAGGGCCCTAGAGGCAAGGAAGAATATTGATGATGTTCTGAATTACTGGGGAGAAATTAATCTTGAGAGCTAGAAAGCTTCTGAGGAGATGTCTATAAAAGCAATAAGCTACAAGTTTAGTTTATTTTATAACACTGTGTGTTACAGTGATTTTACCACGGGGTGTTTTGGGACATGATGAGAAGCCCCTTGGCCGTGGTAAAAATCACAGGCCTTAATTTTGAGTGGATTATTGGAACAATAGCGACATCAAAAAATGCATCAGTTCACAGGGGTTTTTTCAGTCGCTGTATTTTTGTAATTCCATTAGGTTCCACTAGTGTTGCAGAAACTACATACTAGTTTCTAACAACAGCATTTGACACAACAAGCAAAATTCCGAAGCTAAACTTGTAGTGAATCTGAACATTTCCTTACAAGTATTTAGATTGGTCTCATTCATACAGGTTTTGTGGTGATGAATTGTCCCGTCACACTAGAATGGATAATTAGAGAATGCATGGATGCCAATGAATTGGTGCATATTTGGAGGATTGTCTAAGCTCAGTTCTCTCCCCTGTGAAGACAAGCAGTGTAAAGCAGCATCTAATCTCTTTGGCATTGCCCCACTGACAGTTAGGGTTGCATCAGCCAGTGTGAACTAGAATGAATGCACCAAGACTAAACCGACAGATTCGTGCAATAAGTCAACACACATGGTTGCTATGCTGTCAGTGAATAGCCTCAGAGGTGGAACGGTGCAAGTGCATGGTGTCTAGAGAAATATCCATAAGAACTAAGCAAATTAAACTGCTTGGGCTATTCACTGTGATCAAATATTAAAGATCTTTCATATTTGCCACTTAATGTGATTTATAGGAACACATCAAAGGATTGGCCCGTTCGTACTAAAATTAAGTTGTCATAACGGTTTCTCTAGACGTCCATGTCACCGATCAAGAGGGCAGAGGCTGTCAGCTGTAGATCCAGACTGTGATGAAAATTCAACTGACAAAGATGATTCAAAACATGAATGAAAATAGATCTGAGTTTCAGTATCCTCATATGTGGCTTTGAATTGAAATACCATATTATGATATTCATCTTTTTTTGTTCTTTTTTTCAGGCACTGAAAGCATCTTTTCATCTTTTGGAAAATAATGCATTTTTAAACATACTGACACATTATATTAAGGTGTGTTTAAATTATTTTCTTTTTGAAACATTTGACATTTTGTGATAATGAATTTTCCAAAGGTTTCAAAGCTGAACTAAAATGTATCTTGAAATGGCGTCTCATAGAGTCAGTGGTACTGGTACATGAAAAACAGTGGCCATGTATGAATTACATTTTAGTTTTTTTTAGTTTTTTTTTTTTTTTTTTTTTTTTTAAAGCACAGAATAAATGCATGATCTTATCTTTGTGAACAACCCTATTATTGGGGACTGATAGACACAGCTAACAGGGATGTTTTCAGAACTTTAGCTACTGACAAGGTTCTCTCAAAGTTATGAAAAAATGTTCTTCCAGTAATGTTAATAAAATATTATTTCAATGTTATCTGGTCTTTAAAAATATTAGTTTTAAAACTTTATTTATACATTGTTAATGTAGCATTTTTAACTTTTACCTTGCATTTTTATTCTTTTTTTTGTTTTGTTACTTGTTCAGAGAAGATTTAAATTAATATTCCCAAAATGTCGTCAAAATGCTAAATTGGACTAAAAGTGCAAAATGCTAAAATTAAATACGTTTTTAAAACATGTTTAAAATGAAAAAAATTGTAACATTTAGAAATAACTTTTTTTTTTTTTTACTTAATGGAAATGTTAGCAAAACATTCTTATAGAACATTTTTGTTAACATGGGCAGTGAAAATAAAATAAAGGATCAACAGATTGACTCCAAAAGCCAATTTTTTTATAATTTCTATTCCCTGTTGTACACATATGACACAATAATGTAGTCTTTGAATGATAGTCTCTTGAAATTGTTTAGGCAAACATTGATATATGCAATTAACAAGATTATTTTCTCAGTACATGCAACAAATTTGATAACATTTTATCAACTGACAAAACTAGAAATGAAGTAAAAAAACAACTAACAATGAGAAACAAACAAAAATTATCTGTTATCCCTCTTCAAATGTGAGTATACATTTATTCAGTGTCTGAGAGACTATAGACATCGGAGCAATAACTGAATGTGAAGTCTTTAAGCTCACATGCAGTGCTGATTTAAAAAGGGGCAGATCCAATCAGAGAGGAGGACACTGGGGCTTTAGAGCAGGCTCCCGCAGTGCCACTATTCAGGTCATGGAGCCATTCCAAAATTAACTTACCCTGGTTAAACTGTCTAGTGATCGCAAGCATGTCTGAGATCCACCACTGGTAGCTGGCCGGTCCCTGTGGGGGAAAAAAAGGAGACAGAAAAGATGTCACTTTTTGCATTAGAATGTATGAGAGCAATGACTTTGCCTTAAACATCAAAACAAAAGCGCAAAATGTGAGATGGACTTTCCTTGTGTAAAGCCATTTACTGATTTACTTTTAAACTGCCAAAAAAAAAAAAAGAATAATAACAATAATCAAGCAGCCATGGAAATCCTATTAGCGCAACTTCTCATGACTTGCCTAAAAAGAAGAACATGAGACAAATAATATTAATAGCAGCAGCTCTTTTCAGCGCTTTTACTTTTTTCCTGATGAGTGTTTTACCCATGGATAATTCCTCTATTTATATCATGCAATACTTCATGCCTTTAGAAATTAATATTCACTGCTCAAAAGATGCAATGATATGCTATGCAAATAAGATGACACTAATGAGTTAGCGATTATTAACACTCCATTAATTCAGTACGTCTTTTTCTGTGAGCTGCGTGCACATCCACACAGAGTGCTAATGAATGTTCGGCATATCCAACATAAAGACAATTAATTGTGGAAATGGAAAAACAGTCTACAGGAAGATGACTTTTGAACATACGATAAAGTATGAGAAGCCTGAGTACAAGTACAATTTAGGTACAGCTTAACCTAAAAGAGACTGTTTGCTAATGTCCAGCATTACTTCAAAAATGAATTGAAATTTAATTTAAATATTCGATGAAAGTTGACATGAAACAGAAATTGTGATAGTCTTTTCTTCACTATAGCCTGACGTATACATCAAAGTGAAACGGCTGCTCGAACCAGAATAAATGTAGGGCAGGACTTGATTTTTTTCCATAAGGAATTGATTGGTTGTGGTTTGCTATTGCTGTGATGTCATGTGAGTGACAGGTTGCCCCGCCCTCACGGCAGTAAACACATCATCAGAGAAGAGATGTCACTGCGAGAAGGAGGGGAAGTTAATTTTCATTAAAGATTGCGAGGGCACATGAATTTAAAAATCATAATGAGTTATATAAATAAAATGATTTCATGGTGACTTTAAACTTAAAAAAAATACTGTATGAAAAAAAATCAATATATAATCTGATTAAGAGATAAATGTGATTTTTTTCAATAGAATAGGTTACAACACTTCTGGTGTGCAAAGTAAACAAGGAACATAGCGTTTACCTGAGGATTAATTGAGTTAATCGATGAATGTTTACTGGGCAGTCTGACACTTGTTAGGCTGAAGCTTAGACTGCCAAGCTGAAGTTAGACTGTTTTAAACCAGAATATGCCTCATGCTGGTAGTCTCGGGCATCTGCCTGAGGGGAGCAGCTGAAAGTTATGTTCTGGGTCAGATGGGTCTTTTTAGTATGTGTGGTGGTGTTTTGGAAGTTCATGGATTCAGCTGAGGGGAGATCTGTACTTGTGACCTTTGAGGATTTAGTGAGGATGCTTTCTTTCTTGTTGTTGTTGTTAAGAAGTCAGCAATGCCTTACCACACACTGATAAACAATGTCAGAATCCTTTCCTTTCCATAGCAGAGTAAAATTGGATTAGAAGGCCTTAATTCAATTAGGACAATTGCGTAGCTTTTGTAAACATGCCTTAGAAAGAAAAGAAAAAAACATTACTGCCGTGGCAAGTTGCTTTCAGTTAAAACAGCTCAAACATTCATTTTAGTCTGGACTAGCTTAAACCTGGTCTGTGAGACTGGGGGTAAGTGTCCTTGCACGGTACAAATTCAATAGAAATGACATTTAAGTAAGTCCTATAGTTTATATTATTCAAAGAAAAAATATGAAGGGATTATGAAATGTTTTATTATGAGTAGTTTTATTTTTTTTTATATAGTTTTATTATGAGTAAGATGTGTCTTACTTAAAGCTACACTGTGTGATTTTTAACCCCATCTAGAGGTGAAAAGGTATATGACCATCCAGTAAATATTAGTGTCTGTTCCTCTCAATTCTGATTTCATTTTAACTCCTATGGTGGCCAATGTAGTCCAAGATTAGCATGGCTTCCAGTTCGACCTCCCCATCAGTGTTAACTCAAACGTAAACGCGAAAGGCCCCACCTTGAATTAATGGGTATGTCCCTCTTTGGCTAATGTACTTTCAAGATGGAGGGGCAACATGGCAACCGACATTAGAACCCCTTACCCGTATGTATTTTTAATGGCATATTATACACTCACGAGAATACTTTATTACTTGAACGAAGTAAATATACATTAATGAGCACATATATTTTTGAAAGAACTAAATGTTTTTTTTAGCTAATAATAAACTAGAAGAGTTACACAGTGTAGCTTGTTGTGGAAATTTTAATCTCACATATATTAATATGATTATTGGATCTTATGTCTCATTATTTCCTTATTATGTTCACTTTCTATATGTAACCACAGAGGAAAGTCTTATGGGATGGGGGAAGTGATTTGTTCTCCCTTATCAAGAGTGGAGCTAGGCACCAGAGGACCGGCCGGGTCAGGGGTCATCTTAGACTGTCAGGGGTTGAGGGGGTTAGTAAATCTAACCTGGCATCATGAATCCTATAACTTTGTGGAAATTTACAGAGAAGGCTCGGCTTGCAGTAAATAACCTTGGGGAGGGCTATTTAGTCTTCACCCCGGCCTGTGTTCTGGGCGTCACTCCACTTCGCAGTAATCTGTGTTGGTGACTGAGCCTTATTGTTCTTGCAAGAATAATAAACCTTTTCCTTTATTAATTTGACTCAGAGTGTCTCTTACGAAGTGATGTCTGTTTATTGAATTTTTGCCTTAACAATTGGTGTCAGAAGTGGGATTCCTTGGAAGTGCCTTCTGGACCTGAGAGCGGACGGTGTTTGGCCACCTGGACTGAGCAGTTCCAGCTCTACCTCGTAAGCTTGAGAGAGAGGGGCCGACCGCTATCAGGCCCAGGAGAGGCTCCACTGGAATCAAAAAGAACCCGAGGCACAGCGAAAAGACATCCTGGTAAGACACAGCTAAATTCATTTTATATTGGGTATATAATTGAGAGGAACTGTACTGGCTGGGGTCTATTTCGGTGGTTGCGAATAAGAGAGTAGTCCAAAATTAATTGAGACCTGTTGGCAGGTCAAGAGATTTCACATGGACACTGAGTTTTCGTAAATTGCGAATAAGAGAGTAGTCCAAGATTAATTGAGACCTGTTGTCAGGTCAAGAAATTTCACATGGACACTGAGTTTTCGTAAATCTGAAATTAATTGACATTTGTCAGGTCAGAGATTTCGCCCAGATTACGGTCCGAGATCACTTGAGAGCTGAAAGCAGGTCAAGAGATTTCAGGTGGACTCTAATCTGTGGGGTAATTGAAGATCTGCAGCGGGGTCAAAAGATTTCCAGTAGATAAAGCGCTGGTAGTGCACCTTGACCGATCTTGGGTTAAGAGATCGGATCTGTTGGAGACTTCCGACAGATTATTAGACGCGTCGAAAGGAAAATCCACGGGGGAAATAGAAACAGCCAGTATGGGGAAATCTCAGAGCAAGCTTGCCAGATATGATAGACCGGTGTTTTGCCAAATGAGAAAACATTATGGGCAGAAATGTGTGGATATAGAAAAATTGATAAAGTATCATGATTTTCCCAGTGAGGGAACACTGAGCGCTACCAGACTAAAGTAGTGAAGGAATCAGTGGAACAGGACAGCGAAAAGCAAACAGGCTGTTGTGGCTGCGTTCATCATGAATGTAAAAATGTGAACAGACAGTGGACATTTGGCTTGAGGAAGCTGGTAGAGAGAAAAGAAAATTCTGAAAGAATTCATGGAACTATTTATGAGCGACTGTTAAGTCAGGTTAAGTTGAATTTATATGAAAATAAGTTTCAGATAAAACAATAAGGCATTGAGTATGATTAACAGTTATATAAAGATAAGGAATGTTTCATTAAGCAGAATGGGGAACAATTTTATATTTTAGTGGTAAAATAATGATTGAAATTATGTTTAATTTTGGTTTGACAACCATTGTTTGAACCTAAAGGGTCCAGCTATGCTGGGAGTACAGTTAAGAAACTTTGTGAAAACAACTTAGAATATTTTGAGCATTTCGATGCGGCTTATGAAAATGAATGTTCTGTCAATAATAATGATGAAGATTATGTTGGGCTTAAAATTTGTCTTTGTTTATTATTATGATTATGGGTAACCTAATGATAAACAGGGGGGAATTGTTGTGGAAATTTTAATCTCACATATATTAATATGATTATTGGATCTTATGTCTCATTATTTCCTTATTATGTTCACTTTCTATATGTAACCACAGAGGAAAGTCTTATGGGATGGGGGAAGTGATTTGTTCTCCCTTATCAAGAGTGGAGCTAGGCACCAGAGGACCGGCCGGGTCAGGGGTCATCTTAGACTGTCAGGGGTTGAGGGGGTTAGTAAATCTAACCTGGCATCATGAATCCTATAACTTTGTGGAAATTTACAGAGAAGGCTCGGCTTGCAGTAAATAACCTTGGGGAGGGCTATTTAGTCTTCACCCCGGCCTGTGTTCTGGGCGTCACTCCACTTCGCAGTAATCTGTGTTGGTGACTGAGCCTTATTGTTCTTGCAAGAATAATAAACCTTTTCCTTTATTAATTTGACTCAGAGTGTCTCTTACGAAGTGATGTCTGTTTATTGAATTTTTGCCTTAACAAGCTTTAAAGGAGTAGTTCACAAAAAAAAAAAAAACTTTGCTGAAATTTACTCACCCCCATGTCATCCAAGATATTCATGTCATTCTTTCTTAAGTCGAAAAGAAATTAAGGTTTTTGATGAAAACATTCCAGCATTTTTCTCCATACAATGCACTTTACTGGTAACCAAGCCCTTTGAACAGTTTGCAGTTTGCACTGAAACTGTCTGTTGGACCTTGAACCATTTGGTGCCCAGTAAATTGCATTTTATGAAAAAAAAAATCCTGTAATGTTTTCATCAAAAACTTTAATTTCTTTTCGACTAAAGAATGACATGAATGACATGTGGTGAGTAAGTTATCAGCAAAAGTTTTTTTTTTTTTTTTTTTAAGTGAACTATGTGGGTCAAAATTAGCACTAGTATAGCAATTTGCATTTTATATAAATTTAAACAATAAAACATTCTGATTTAATTGAAATTAAAATGCAGTTAAGTGTCCAAAACATTGCATTCAGTTTGCACCAAAGTATATGTTTTCCATATACATTTCCAAGTATATTATTTCCATAATAAGCACTCTTTTGAAAAGTATGCAAAAATATGCAAATATTTCACAATGGAATGGCCATTACAATAGCAAAATCAACTGTTATTTTTTTTTATTCTTGAATTTGGAAAAGTCCTCTAACACTAACACTACACTAATTACCATTACAAATTATGTTTGTGTTGCTTTTCATTAGCACTTTTTTTTAATCTATAATAGCTGACTTGTTGACTCATGTTCACTGGCACTTCACAAATTCATATCAAGCAGTGCAAGGGTACCAACATTGTTTGAAATTAACTTCCCATCGAACTTTTAAAGATTTTGCAATTGTGATTAGCCACTAGCTTTTGATACACTATACAATCAACTGCAAAAAAACAAAAAACAAAACTATTAATATGTGAAAACATATTTAAAGTGTTTCTGTATATGAATGTCTCTTTCGCCTATATGATCAGCTTTCATTTGCTACTGTAGGATTCACACAAGACTGCTCCGAAAAGAGATCTCAGGATTACACCAGTATAGATAGTACCGAACCTGAAAAAAAAAAAAAAGTTTCCCATGGATATCTCGAGCACTGCAACTGTCAATAAAGCACTGTTGATGTGGTATTAGCTGGTCAGTGTGTCATTTGCATTCCCTTGAAAGAAGTCTCAGGCAGCTGTCATTTAGCAAAAGCCTGTGAAACCCCAAAAGCAGCGGAACCCAGAGCTCTGCAGAGACGAGGTTCATGGGTTTGGGAGCTATTCTTTTACTTACTCATCATAATGAGTCCATTTAGCTGGTCAATGAACCATTTAATGGCGCAGATCAGGCTTTGGAAGCACTGCATCCTTGGCAGGGCAGATTTTGCAGCTGCCCTGGCGTATACCTTTAACCCAAACTGTGGCCTCTCTCAACAACCCCACCATCCATGCCATTCCATATATGTGGGGGACCAAAAGCAGCTCCAGATTTCTAAACCTGTAGCACAGCTATGTATGCAAAAACTGTACGGAATATAATATGTGGTTTACTTAAAGTTTTTATTCCTTTTACATTTCCTTTATTGTGTATTATAGCTGTTTTTGCAAGTAAACAATCTATAAAGTCACAAATCACAAAGTCCACGGCAAAAAGAGTTGATCCCTTCAACAGAAAACACTTGCCTTGCTTTGTTTGTTGTCCTGTCATTGTTTCCATGATTTAGTTACGTCATCATGTTACACATCTGCATAATGCCCCGCCTACTGGCCACACTTAAACAACAGTTGGGTAAGTGATTTAGCTTTGTCTAGTAGACCTGTTGCATAGACTTTCAATAGACCATTTCATAAGATGTAAACAACACTGGTCCAGAAGCACTTCCTGTTTCAGTTTTTTTAACACTACATATAAGCTGGGATAAAATACAACCAACAGAACATGTAAAACTGAATCAAAAAGTTAAACACACATCTTTAAGATGTTTTCTTTACATGTGAAATAAAGAAAACAGTTACAAACTGAAACAGGAAGTGTTTCTGGACCAGTGTTGTTTACATCTTGTGAAATGGTCTATACAGATGCTGTTACCATAGATACAGTACTGTTTACAGCTAGTCATGAAGCTTTGGGATCTGATAACCAATGTTGAGGGATGCTGCATTTTTGTCTAAGCGGTTGAACGATCAAAACAGACTTTTCACAAAAGCGGGCTTTAAAGAGACAGGTACTAAAACAGAGCATTTCAGGCAGAGAGTGAAAAGAGGTGCTGCACCAATGTACAGTGTTAGAAAAATAATGTGTTTGAACTTTAACCCTCTGGGGTCGCCCATCGTGTCGGCGCAATGAGCTCACTTTTTTCCTTATCAGTGCAAAAGAGACTTCCATATAAGTGTTGTACATCATTAGGTCCTGTTAAGTGTCTATTTTCTTTTTTTGTGGATACTCACAATAGAACAAAGTATTCTGCTTTTTGTCATGTGAATGTTTCTTTCTATCTGTCAGTGAAGTTTATTCTGAAATGCATCCGAAAATGAACTGCAAGTCAGTGAATACTTGTCACACAGGCACGAAATATTCATTATGAAGTTGAAATTATCTTTTTTTCTAAATCAAGTTATTTATATAAAAAACAAATATTGCCAGTTTATATAATCTGTATGAAAAGAGAGAGATGCCAGTCTTTTCCTGTCAGCTAATTATAGCTTATTACGTGTCAATGTGATCACGGCCATGGAGAGCACGCACTATTAAATGCAAATGTTGAGGCAAGCCATGAACTTTACCTCATCTTGCTGTGTTGTGAGCTATAATAATACTATTGTAATAATCCTGGAAAAGTTACCTCAGGAAGTGCTGATAGTTTTATTTCGAGAAGAATATATATATATATATATATATATATATGTGTGTGTGTGTGTGTGTGTGTGTGTGTGTGCATGTGCCATTCACGCCCATCCGCATATTGCCTTTCCAAACAAACACATGTTTTTCACAATTTAAAACAATCTATTGTTTTATGTTAATAATTAGGCAGGATGATTTTTAGATCATTTCGAAGCAAAAACTCTAGGCAACAACGTCCATTAGTCAAATGTTTTGTGGACACATATTTAGCATGTGTTTTGTGGCCTTATTTCAGAAACTTTTTTTTTTCAATAACCATGCATAAACAATGTTCTCTCAAAAATACAAACATGTACATACATGTTGCTCACATATTATGGTAGCCCTGTTTGTGCTAAATACAGTGTAATTTCACCTGTGTCATTAATATGTTTATAAGCAACTGAAAAAAGCATATCAAAACATCTCAAGGGCCCCAAAAATACCTTAGAACCCAGACAGTTAAACCTGGTCCTAGACTTAAATGACCTTTTAAACCAGATTAACAGAAATCTGCTTTCTCTGTCATGGTTTTAACTTCAGATTA
Source organism: Pimephales promelas (assembly GCF_988280905.1). Classification (NCBI taxonomy): domain Eukaryota; kingdom Metazoa; phylum Chordata; class Actinopteri; order Cypriniformes; family Leuciscidae; genus Pimephales; species Pimephales promelas. Next base: position 31,098,309 of record NC_142771.1, read on the forward strand.
ACATTGCGTTTCAAAGAAGACACATGTATTACTTGGATGCAAAGAGACGTGGTCAGAATTATTGGCACACTTGGCAAATGGGGGATGCGGGGGGGCATATATTATATGTCTTATTCAGATTAGTACAGTTAGTTTTATCTTTAACTCAATCTTTATTTCAGAAAGCCATTTTTAAACCACGACTAACTATTCTACATTAAGTGTGTAAATGTATTTTAGGAGCCCCCATTCCCCAAACTCAGGCCATTTCCAAAACGAAAGCCACTTCATGGCCATCTTAAACGTTTGCCTCATGTGGAGTTGTGAAAAGACTCTGACCTATATGTGATGGGAGCATGACAAGGAGAGCCGTTGAAAGGGACGGCGCTCACAGGAGATCAGACCCCATATGGTCCCGAGGAGCATATCACCGGCACACTAACCATGAGCGCCGCAGCAGCCCGTGCATCCTCCTGCCGCTCAGCTCTGATTGATAGCCTCCGTTCAGCTACTGACAAGGGAAGGAGGCTACACATGCGTACGTGGGAAAAAATAGCCCTGCCTAGCTTTGCCACAGCTGCTTCAGATAAAAAAAAAACAACAACAACATGGCAAATGCATGTCTTCTGAAACCTGGGTCCTTGAAATGCAAAATGGGATCACCCTCGGGTTAAAGATTTGAACTGATCTCCTTCATTAGGAGAGTAAGGATGTGTTTACAGCAGACAATCGCCATTGATTTCATTCATCAATACTGGTAATAGAAATGTTTATTAATGGCATGTTGTCTTTGAAATTGCACAACAAATCCCGTCCCACAAAGAAACAGAGCTAAATGATTTGTTTCTTTACATTTATAACATAGCACTGATGCCAACTGTACAGAAACCTCTTAGAAGGATTTTCCCTGGTGCATAAGCATTACTCACAGGCTTTTGGATGATTTCAATATAATCTCATTATCCTCAGAATCCTGGTGCTCCTGACCTTTGGGGCTGTTGCTAAAGTCTGGAACTCTCTGGGTAGAGGCATAATTTTATGTTAAGAAACTGTACTGGTCCAATGCACATTTGCCCTCTTTAGCACTTGCTCTCTGTAACAGAGCAGTCTGGGATAAAAATACACACTTTTACACCTCACTTAACAGTTATTTAAAATTCTATCCATCCTCACGGATACAAACAGGGCCTTGTTGCAAGGTAAAAAGAAGAAAAATGAGGAAAACTATGAACAAAAGGGGGAAAAAAAGAGAGAGAAAATATGAAGGTCATATTTTCTTTTCTTTTTTGGAGAGAACTGACAAAGCCTTTTTATTGTCAGTGTGTGTCAGTGTATTTGTTCCAAAAAGAAGCCTGGCAAACCCAAACAACAGAAAGGAAATACACTGTCAGCTGGGCTTTATTGACATCACTTCTCATTCCACTGTTGAACTCTGCATGTGGTTATTATGAAATATACAGACCGTGTGTTTGCATATAGTAATGTATTTCATATAATAATTAATATATTCATTAATTATCTTACTCTCAGTACAACTCAGTAAGCACCAGCAACATAATGCTTTTCTGTAAAGGCATCCACGAACATCCATGAGTGCATGGAAGTAGAAATGGTACGTATGGTTTATTTGATTACTCTAATGCAGATACTTTTATCTAGAGATCGTTGTGCTTCTGTCATTTAAAAAGTTATTTTAAAAAAATCGAATATTTTTGTTTATTGTTTTTTAACCTTTACATGGCAACATGAAATATTGTGTGCAAAATAAAAGGTCCATGCATGGTCAACATGTGTATGACAAAAGTCACTTTCAAATCAAGCTTTTTGTTGCTTGGGAAACGTTTTCATCCTCACATGAAACTCCCAACTGTGTGGAATCCCGTTGGAATGACTGGATTTCGCCCTCAAGGTTTTGTTGAATAACGGTAAATGTGACCGCACCAATAGGCCCTGTTTACACCTGGTATTAAGATGCCTTTTGGTGGATCGGATCACAAGTGGATGATGGATTTAATCCATCTCTTTTGTCCACTTTCAATCACGTTTTCCGCCCTGATTTCTTACACTGGAAGGTAAATGTATGTTGTTGGTTTTTTTTGTTGTTTTTTACATATTTCGTAACAAGCTCACACACTTTACATATGAACGAGACTGGAGATGACAGGATAACACACAGAGAGCATCAGCTTTTGTTGACACAGCATCTCTCTGACAGTGACAAGACCATGCCAAATCCAGTAAAAGTGTGTGTTAGAAATCAGGAATGGTGGGAGAACATTGTGATTGCCCAGACAGCAAACTGACATTGAATCAACGTGGAAACGACGTCTCTCATGACATTGAAACAACGTTGATTTGCTCATCGAATTAACGTTGAACCAACGTCAGACGCGGCATTCTTCAAAGCTAAATTAAATCGAAAATTGGTTTGCTTTCATAACGTTGAAACAACGCGTTGATTTCAAGTTGATTTTCCGTTAGTTTTGAAAGAATGACGCATCTGACGTTGGTTCAACGTTAATTCGATGAGCAAAACAATGTCAGATCAACGTTGTTTCGATGTCATATTTCCACGTTGATTCAATGTCAGTTTGCTATCTGGGTGGTATGTCTATGAATAGGAATTGGTATGATTGGTATATGTTGGTGTATGAATTGGTATATTTCCACAATGTTTAAGCATTAGTAGACAGATGGAGGCGGTCTTTTGTTGCAGTTTGAACGCATTCGACCACATGAGCGTTTACACTATGAAAGAGAAAGAGCTGAGTAAGAAAATAGAGATAAATTAGAAATTGAAGTTAAAAAACGATTGTAGCTAAATACTGTATGTTAGCAACTATCCACTGTATTTTTTTTTTAACGTGGAGGTATATCCTGTGAATGTGCAACGCATTCTCATCCTTTAACGTCATATAGAACGCTAGTGACAAAACGGCGCTATACTACGCACATGGCACCCGTTATCGTTAATATAACACGTGCTGTGAGGGCTAAGTTTAGGTGTGGGGTAGGGTGTACGTGTCATATTCACGCTAAAGGATTTATAACGTCTTGGGTTCGCGTGTTATATTAACGATAAAGGGAGCCATGTGCGTAGTATAGCGCCGTTTTTGCATATAGCGTTCTATATGACGTTAAAGGATGAGAACGGGCTGGAATGTGTGAGACTTATTCATTAGCTGCTATTGGGAAATAGCTACAAGTAAATGGTACAAATATTTGCGCTACAAACCAGTGTTTATGAATATGATAATAACTTAAAGGACAAGTTCGGCATTTTACACTTAAAACCCTGTTTATTTGTAATTGCAATTGTAGTTGTCCAAGTCGAGTCAATGGAGTTGTACAAAAACTACGATAAAACCTGTTGGAAAGCATCTTTTGCAGCGATTTTTGTCTGAGCATATCAGTGAACACCCTAGACCACTCTGTGAGTTTCACGTCTTTGAAAGCTAAAGTTTCAGTTCCAATGTTCCAGTAGAACAGAAACCGGGCACAGAAACCGAAAATTCTCGGGCCAGCAGTTTCAATTTCAATCATAACCGTTCTATTTCATCAAAAATGATCTTAAAACAGGGCTTTAAAGGAACACTCCGACTTTTTGGGACTTTAGCCTATTCACCTTACCCCCCAGAGTTATAAGTCCATACATACCTTTTTCATCTCCGTGCGTGCTATAAGTCTGTTTGACGCACCCACCGCTAGCCTAGCTTAGCACAAAGACTCTATGTGACTGGTTGCAGCTTTCATACTGATCCAAATGAGTGGCAAAATAACGCAAACGTTTTCCTATTTACATGTTGTGATTTGTATAGTCACATAATGTACAAATAACAAAGTCAAATGAGACACAGACATCTTTTAACCGTATAAAACCTGGGAACTATTCTCTGAAGGCGAAGCACTGCTACTTTGACGGCGTAATAACCTCATCACCGGAGACACGCCGTGGTGAGGAGCGGAGAGTTCGCTCGGTGTTTGGGTAACAGAGTCAGCAATTTATAAATAGTAAAAGCGTAGTTTAGAGTCATGGGTTTTCGCTCTATTGTAAATAGCTGCGACTGTAAACAGGGGAGGTAATACCATGTTTCACAGAATTCCAACTAAATACGCTGACTGGATGAAGAAATGGCTAACTTACTTACTCTGGATATTTATCCAAACACACCTAAGATTATCAAGGGACATTATGTTTGCTCGGTACATTTCAATGAGGACGACTATTTTGAAAAAGTGGAATTTGCCACACGGACCATAATGTGCTGAAGGATACGGCCATCCCATCGATAGCACAGACAGGACAAGTGGATCACCTGCGGCTGAGGTAAGTGATCCGTTATGTTTTTAGATGATGACCTACTGTAACAGTGCCTTTAGCCAGATCTAATGTAACGTTAGTGACACTATTATATGATTAGGGTATGAATATGTTTTTATCTTGATGCGGTGCGGACGCGCTTGGGAAAAAAAAACGAGCGCGTTCACCGCGTTGAACTTGCACCCTGCGCGCGGCGCGCCTAGTAGCCTAAATTTGAAATAACCATGGAAATAACGAACTTGAGCGTGCAAAAGGGTACGATAGGCTGTGAGTTCATTGTGCAAAAACAATTTGTGCTATTACTTTCCCCTTATTCTATCCTATAGTAATGCAATACTGTATATTATATAGGCTACTGTTGAATAGCCTACATTTGGTTCAGCTAATAAATTGCATTTAAAATATATTGATTCCTGTAATAATAATTATTTATTCATCTGATATTTATAAATCTGGGTGCGTTTTTGGTTGGAAATCAATGAAACATGGTACTGTATTACCTGGTCTCCCCTGTTTATTGTCACAGCTCATACAATAAAGCAAACACCCATGATAAACTATGCTTTTCTATCTAACGTTAGTAATTGCTGACTCTTTATTCCAACGCTGAGCGAAGCGAACTCTCTGCTCCTCGTCACGGTGCGTCTCAGGTGATTGTTATCACTCTGCCCAAGTAGCAGTGCTTCCCCTTCAGAAAATATAGTATTTATACGGTCAAAAGATGTCTGTCTCATATGGCCTTGATATTTGCACACTCTGTGACTATACAAACCACAACATGTAAATAGGAAAACGTTTGCGTTATTTTGTCACTCATTTGGATTAGTATGAAAGCTGCAACCATTCACATCCAGTCTTTGTGCTAAGCTAGGCTAGCGGTGGGTGCGTCAAACAGACTTATAGCACGCACGGAGATGAAAAAGGTATGTATGGACTTATCTAACTCTGGGGGGTAAGGTGAATAGGCTAAAGTCCCAAAAAGTCGGAGTGTTCCTTTAAGTGTAAAAATACATAACTTTTCCTTTAAAACAATAAACAAATAAAGCTTTGCACATTCTACTGAGAAATGGCCACGTTGAAAGTAAGGTAGAAGTAACAGATTACAGATCAGTAATAATTTATAAATATATGTTGCAATGTTGTTTTAGCATTGTCTTGTTGCTGGGCAGATTGCTTTTCCAATTAAGCTTCTTAATTGAAACTGATGCTATTTACAAGTAAGATAAAATATAATCAAATAATTTACTTAATAACTTTTATAAACGTATTCCTACATTCAATCAGTTACTGTTGTAAAATAACCCCCTTAGCGAAAATTATTCTTTATTTCATCAACAGTGAAGTTCGCAATTTGATCATTTTTAAAAAAATTTTTTTTTAATTTTTGGTTTGTAAATAGTGGGTTTTCAAAATAAATAAATAAATTCAATAAAATAAAATACAAATAATTGGACCAGCAGCAACATAAAGCAGCGCTATGCAGGATATCCGTTTTTGTCAAACTGTGACCCCTAGAGTTGCTGTTGAGTACTTGTAGTGTCGTAAACAGCACTCACGCAGAGATGTCTCTGCACTCACGGCCTGATCCCCTCCACCTGTATACCGGTACCTGTTCAGTAGGATGGACGCTGTGACGAGAGGAAATAAGGTGTGGCCCCTTTAAGAGCTGCGCCCTGTTGAACTGTTGGCAGTCTGTATTGTATGCGCCTCGAACACCACAGGTATACGGCGCTGGGTTATCTTTGTTTGATGCTCATTTTAGCAGATCTGTCTTGCCGTAAAGCAATTCGTTGCATGATGCTGATGCTGTGGCCGGCGGCCCGGCGGCTAAAAGTTGCAAGTGTGTGTGTTTTTTTTTTTTTTTTTTTTTTTTTTTTGCTGCTCACAGGCAACAGGGGGGCCCAACATTCAACCCAAAAATAGTCATATAACCATTGCAATAACTCCAAAGCTATTGAGTTAAAGGGTTAGTTCACCCAAAAATGAAAATTAAGTCATTAATTACTCACCCCCATGCTGTACCAACCCCGTAAGACCTTCGTTCGTCTTCGGAACACAAATAAAGATATTTTTGATTAAATTTGAGAGGTGTATAACTACCACATTGGCTCCTAAGGGACTGCCTCTTGACGGCCCAAAAAGTCAATGAAGAAAATGTTTAAATATCCCAAGTGACTACCGTGGCTCAACTATATGTTTATCAAGCGACGCGAATACTTTTTGTGCGAAAAAACAAACAAAAATAACGAGTTTATTCGACTATTTTTTTCTTCCTTGTAGGCCAGAACGAGACTTCCTTATAGATTTCCACGACGCATGCGCGAGATTTGCGATCTGCGTACACTGCTTACACTACTTCAGATCGCAAATCTCGCGCATGCGTCGTGGAAATCTATAAGGAAGTCTCGTTCTGGCCTACAAGGAAGAAAAAAATAGTCGAATAAACTCGTTATTTTTGTTTGTTTTTTCGCACAAAAAGTATTCGCGTCGCTTGATAAACATATAGTTGAGCCACGGTAGTCACTTGGGATATTTAAACATTTTCTTCATTGACTTTTTGGGCCATCAAGAGGCAGTCCCTTAGGAGCCAATGTGGTAGTTATACAGCTCTCAAATTTAATCAAAAATATCTTCATTTGTGTTCCGAAGACGAACGAAGGTCTTACGGGGTTGGTACAGCATGGGGGTGAGTAATTAATGACTTAATTTTCATTTTTGGGTGAACTAACCCTTTAAGGTAAACAAAACAAACTGCATAGTGGTGCTTTAAGAAAGGTGAAAAGAGAGCAAATTCTTAACCAAGGGAACCAAGAGGAGAGAGAATAAGCAGGGTTGAGTCTTTGAAGCCACACAGCGTGTGCAAGTGTCAGAGGATGATGGGAGGGGGTTTGAATGAAAGGATGCCATTGTCGAGGACTGATGGGGCTTCCTCTAGTGGCTGCCCCTAATGCTGATTTTCAGGTTATTTTAAGACGGAAAGCTCATCTCTTGAGCATTTCAGAGAATCCCTTTAATGCTTCACGGTGGTATCTACGGATGCACGAGCCCGCGTTTGTGGTTGGCTTCTTTGACATGTGGTTTAAACCAACCTCAACGCTGCAGATCTACAGGGAGATCGCCACAGTAAGAGAGGCAAAAAGAAGCAATTTGTATATGACAGTGATCGAGTATCACAGGAAATATTTTCACCACATAATAAATGTGACTTTAATTGAAAAAAAAGGCATTGTTATATTGTGTTGTCACTCAGAGAGCTATCAATACCACACTCGTGGGATCATACAAAGCCATCAAGAGAATTATAATAAAAGGCAGTTTGATTACATTGCACACTTCCTCATGGTGTGGACAGGCAGCAGTAGAAGACAGGGAAGGTCCAAAAAAAAAAAGAAAAAGAGACTCTGTAAATGTGATTTCACATCTGAGTGACTCTGTCTGTTAGGCCTGGAGGAAGAAAAGCAAAAGCCACACTGTTCATTTCCCCCTAGTGAGATGAGGAGAGAGTAAAGATTGAACTGTTGGACCTCCAAAAACACTCAGACCAAAAATAAAAGTATAAAATCTGCTATTTGCTACAGAACAGCCTTTCTGAATTGATTTTTTTTTTTCTTTTTAGAGAGGGCTGTATGCCTTTACCCTCAGTTTTGGCACAAAGACAACACAAGTTCAGAGAGGGCAACATACTGGGGCATTTTCTCATAGAGAATTCCACCATAAAAGACTCACAGTAAATCAATGAGTTTTATATACACAAGGATGATCAATTGTAGCAGAAGATCTGAATAATTCAACAAAGGACATTACGTTTATATAAATATTTATGTGTGTGTGTATATAGAACGTTATTCCAATTTTACAGCATACTGTATAAAATCGAATCATGAAAAAAAAATGCAGAAAACACAGAATTTGGGGGAAAGATTTATGGATTTTATGGGGTCCTACACTAAAAACTACCCTTATTCTGTCGAGTTTACTTGCAAACAACCCAGGTTGAGGTCTAGCAATGGTATGAAATGAATATTGTGATAAATATAGATCTTGAATAATACTTTTTTTTTTTTTTAGCTCAGCTATTGTGGTCAAATCTATTTCAGATAGATCTTCCACTAAAAAGCCCTTAAAACAAAACAAACCATGACTGGCAACTTTACATTTCACACTTCTTCCTGTCTAAATGTGCAGTTATTGGCCAGAATAGGCAGCAATGTGGACCAGACCACTTGCTGGGGTGTGGTTACGCGAGAGTAAGATCATTGCATCATGCATTGGCTCAGAGTCACAACCATCCATCTGTACGAGTTTAGGAATTACTGTTGAAAATGGAACCTGACTACAAACAGAAGTGGTCATATGTTCTAATAAGAGAGAGGAGGAATGTTTTAGCGTGGTGTAATCTGTCTCAAAATCCCAATGATGTCTGACATCATGCTCTGGATATTCTAATTGGCCTCTGAGAGCCGGACGGAGCATTAGCGTAATTGTGATGTATCATGCAGGATGCACAGCCATATGCTTGCAATGGATTTCCTTTCTTGTTATTTGTAGTTCATCAGACTCAAAATACGTAGGCAGACCTACAGTATTACTCACAGCAGATGTACACATTCAATTATTGAAAATGGCATCTTGGAAACGGCTATTTTCCATGTTGACTCACCAGGTTTTTGAAAATCCACAATGCTAATTGATTCATCACAGCCCATAAAGAATAGAGAGCCTAAGTCCCGCCCCTCCGCTTCCGGCTCATGGGACCTTATTTCGGTAAAAAAAAAATATGTGTGGTAGTCAATGGCGAGAGACAACTTATCTTTTTAGTCCGTCTGAACTATGCCCTGAATTACACATATGATGTTTGTCAATTTAAAAGATAATTCTGAAAGTCAAAAACGTTGCAGTCAAGAGTAACATTTAGTTTTATTTGAAAATCGCTCAATGAACTACATCTCCCGGGAAGCGAAACAACGAGCTAGATCCGCTGCTCGTGTGTGTGCAGTCTGGTACAAAACACTCAGGCATGACGGCGTAACGTTACGATTATAACGTAAGACTATAGAAACAATGACAGACATAAGCCTCAGTAAAGTTAGCTTCATTCATTGAGAGATCTCAATAGAGAAAGTGCACCTTTGGGGGTTGTAGTCTTTGTAATTACGTATTTTCAGTCTTCAACAGTTTTACATTAAACTGCGACTTTCTTTACTTTAAAATGTATCTTTTAAATTGACAAACATCATATGTGTAATTCAGGGCACAATTCAAACAAGATCAAAATATTTGTTGTCTCTCGCCATTGACTACCATACAACATTTTTCCGAAATAAGGTCCCATGGTGGTCGACCGGAAAGGGAGGGACTTAGGCTCTCTATAAAGATGGCTTTTGATCTATGTCTGAGATTTTGATGCATTGCAGAAAATCTGGGAAGTTGTTATAAACTGAATAAAACACAGGCGTGATAAAAGTATAGAAAAAAAATGCCCTGGCAGTTTTCCTAAACGTAATATATACAACATAATTTCAAAGAGAAACAGGAACGTCTGAAGATTATTTCTGCTGTAAGAGACAAAATAGCCTGGAGTACACATGAGAATAAATGAAAAGAATGATTATATCAACACCTGCACTAACTGCTTCTTTAAGTCAGCTTTTATTGTTCCATTTTATTACACGAAGCAATTTTCAAACAGTTTTTGCTTTTGTATTTCTTTCTCCCATTTTTAGATTTTCAGGTGCCATTAATGTTGCACATTGCACTCCACTTTTTGTGTATGTGTGTGTGAGTTCCCAACACATTTTGTGTTCTACCATCCACGTTAACTTCCGATATAAAACAAACGGTAATTTACATACACTGTAAAAAATAAAACGTAAATTTTACGGTAAAAAAAAACCGGCAGCTGTGGTTGCCAGAACTTTTACCGTTAAAAATACGGTAGGAATGTTTTTACAGACTTAACTTAAAATTTACAGTAATAAACCGTATTTTATTTTCTGATAAAATGTTGATTTACCAACTTATTGATATCTGTTTTAGACCATTGTAATACACTGACAACCATCAATCATCAAAGCAGTTACTTGAGCAATCACAGCTCATCATAAGTGATTATTTATTTAAGTAATACTTATATAAAGAAGCTGCACAGTGTCATTCACACAAACATTAAACATCATCATGGTAACACACATGAAATTAAAAAATGCAATAAACATTAATTTAACAACATTAAATGAAACATAAAACCCTAATGTACATAACTGATTAGAAAAAAAGTTATTTCAACAAAAATACATCAAATGTGAAGTGTCACACAGGGAATTGTGGGAATGTAAATTTACAGTTTTTCACTGTAAATTATACAACGATTTGTTCTTTTTCACTTTCAAAAACTGTAAATTTAACGGTATTTTACTGTAAAAATTATATCACAGTTATTTACCGTATAAAGTACGGAAACTTTCTGTTAACCAATTAACAGTTTTGCACTGTAGCATTTTTACAGTCTTTTACTGTTAAAATCACGGACATTTTTTACAGTGTACACGTAAAACATCCATTTTGTCTTAAAGTTTGTCAGTTCAGGTTCTCCATTATGTAAAAGTGAACGCCTCCACTTGTCAATATTACAAATGTCAAACTCAACGCAAAACCACTTAAAAGATGTACGCTTAGCGTCTGCCCTATAAAAGCACGTTACAGTTTTGCGATGTAAGCTTAAAGCAGAAGCATCTCGTTCTTTTGTCACAGCCACTTTAAAGGAGTGCAAAGCGTGCACGTCTCTGTAAAGAAAGAGCAAGCGTTGTGTTTTGGAATGCAGAGGATGTATGATTGTGGCTTTGTGGTGATCTTTGGTCGAGGGAAATCATTCATTTTTCAGGCCGCTTTTATAAGGAAGATTTGTGTCGAAATTGTAATATATTCCAAAGGATGGCCCGAATTACAGCTTTGTGAAAATGAGATTAATGTACGACCCTCCTATTCTTTCTCTCGAGGGTTATACGACGACAGAGCTCTTATAGAGCTACAGTAACTAAAGTGCTGTAATGACTTTTGTGCTTAATCTATGGAAGATATCTTGAGTGACACAGACAGTAATTAGCTATTATACTGAGTATGTAGGGTGGAAGGATGGACGGGTCCATTCATCAAAAGCGTTTCTTGGCTTTGGCTATGGCTGTGAGCATCTTCTTTTCAGAGCATATAGAGCTATGAAATGAGTTCATGATAAATAAGTAATCTAGGATTGTTTTCTGGAGCATGGCAAAGACGAGACTGCTTGCTCATAGTTAATGTATAAAGGGATTCTTTGAGGAGGTGATTCATTAGACATGACCGTAAGGGCATTCAACTGGCTATGGGTGAATGCGCCCAAAGCATGCTTCTGTATGTCACTGTGAGATCTGAAGAGAGTATATATCTATGACACAAAGGTATACATAAAATATATAGGCTGTGGAGTGTTAGCCTGAGGATCCATTAACCAATGAGAAAACATCAGAGGCCAGTTATTCAGAAACCAAAACAACCTTGTAAAACATTTCAAGTCATAACAAAACCAGCATTTGTTTTCATTTTTTTTTTTTTTTTTCAAATTTAGTTTTCTTTTGATAAGACGACGCGCACTAAAAACATACACTCGTAAAATGGAGGATTAAAAGGCCAACAGTTCCCTAATAAATGTGCGAGTGTGCTGGTATGTCTATTTTTAGATCAAAACAACTCTTGATGTTGGGCTAGCTATTAATTAAACATGGACTCGTATCATATTTTTCTATTTACGTGGAAGATTAATTTCCTCCGTAGTCTCCCTTACGGTCCCGAAAGAGAGAAGTGCAGCATTTTGGAGTCTAATCAGGAAATGGAAGACAAAAGTGGAAATAATTATCCTGAGTCCTTAAGGAGCCTGCTTTGCTGAGGGAATTTCTCACAGCTCCAGTATCCAGGAACAATAAACTTACTCTAAGTTGCCTCTTAGCCAAAAATAGTTTGTATTTAGTTTAGTTGTTTGTACATGAGCTACTTCTGCTGTTAAATTTAGCCACTGTAATTTACATATGAATCACTTATTCAAGGACTAAAGTTAACTTTAGCCACACCTTGCAGATGAACATTTAAAAACTAAAATGAATTTTGCTTGTTTATTTTAGTTTTATTTTATTTTTTTTATAAATGAACAGATAAGTTAATAAACCAGTTAAATATACCGCCTTTTAAATATTTCAAGAGTCAGTGAATCTTTTTGCTTTGTAAATATGTATTTTCCTGTAATTTCAAAGCTGAATTTTCTGCATCATATTTCCACACTGTAAAATATATATATATCTATATATATTCATGATTTGTAATCACAACATTTTTTCTTTTGTCAAATCAACTTAAATAATTTCTGTAGTTCATATAACATCATATTTTGAGTTTCTGATGATTAAATCAATCTCGCTCATTTTATTAACTCAATTTTTTATTTCAATGAACTTAAAATTTTAAGGCAACCAGGTTACTTATTTTTCTTTTAAGTTAAACCAACAATATTTTGTCACATGATCCTTCAGAAATCATTCTAATATGCTGAATTGCTGCTCAAAAAAGTATTTCACATTATTGTCAATGTATTGTCACCAGTGGTGGTTGAGGAGATTCCCCCCTCTATGTGAAGCACTTTGAGTGTCCAGAAAGGCACTATATATGTAATGAATTATTATTGTTATTACTATTTAATGTTGAAAACAGTTGCACTGCTTTTTATTTTTGTGTAAATCACAATGCCGCTTTCCCAGGATTCTTTGATTAATAGAAAGTTCAAAAGAACAGCATTTATTTAAAAAAAAAAGACAATTATTTGATGGATGGATGGATGGATGGATGGATGGATGGATGGATGGATGGATGGATGGATAGATTAGGAGTGCATTTTCTGCACTCCTACATAACGCCATCAGTTGACCAATGAATGAGGGTTTGGAATCCTTAATGCGTTTGTTCGTGTTGCACGGCCCTGGATCAATCGCTGCGATAATCTCTGGCTGGGAATGAAATGAAGGCCTGTGGCATGTCCAATCAGTTGGCGAGTCCTGGCAGGAATAGATGTGGGATAAGTATTGTCATCAGGGCCATTAGTGTGGCTGGACTCTAATTCAGCTGAGGTAATTCCACAGACAATGAAAAAGACCACTGGAGCTCTATTGAATAACACTGCGCTGCTGAGTCCATCTTTTTACATGATAAGATCTGAACATCCCTACTCTATCCGATTCTAGTGCACAATTTTCCGCTTCGGAGAGGAATAAAGCGTGTTTTAGCCAACTTGGATGAATTAGCGCTGACATTTAATATGAACTTTTGTGCAAAGTGATTCAATTTTGAGTGAGCAAAGCACATTTCAAACATTTTTCTTCACTCAGCTGACAAATGGAGCTTACCGCCATCAGCACAAGACTTTGTCATGCCATTGATTAATTTACGATTAACACTGTAAATTAATCAATGGCATGACAAAGTCTTGTGTTGGTGGCGGTAATATATATATATATATATATATATATATATATAATTTTATTTTTTATTCCCCACCATTAACCGAACTTTCTCGCTATCCATTTATTTATTTATTTATTTTATTGTATTATGTTTTCTGTATAAGGTATACAGGGGCGCTATTATTTATTTTATTTTATTTATTTTTTTACGAAGCTTAAAAAAAACTCTGTGCTTCAGTTGTTGGTTGTCGGTCGTTGTTTTGTGTAGCTGTTTCTTGCAACTGTCCTGAGTTCCGTGTCCTGAGTTCATGTTCTGTTGGTTTGCCCTGGATTACCTGTTTGTTTAATAAATGAATGCTTGCACTTGGATTCCCTCCGCTTCACTCCTGCCTCAACGTTACACTGGGGGCCATGAACATTTTGTGAAAATGATTAAAAATGCTGGTGATGGATATTAAAAATAACAAAAGCTGGCGGGGAAAGTGTAAATATATCAAAATTCAATAAAAAAAAAAATATAAAATCCAAAAATATTTTGAAACAACTTTTTTGTCAATACACCAACTCCATTGATTTCTATTGTAAAACAGACTTTGCAAAAACAACAACGGAAATTTCATTTTTGGGTGACCTGCCTTTAAGAGGTGTGTGTCTAAGGCCAAAGTGCAGGATAGGAAGCCTACAGATCAAGTTTCTTGCGTACAGATGCCCTCTAAATGTTAATCATGCTTCTCAGCGAGGAGCAAACGATCGGATGCAGTCCAAACAAAACAAGTGCAGATTGCAAATTAAAAGCATTTATTGGGGGCATCCAGCATGACGGGGAGTTCAAACAGATTTAACAGTGCAACGGAGCAGCCGCTTCCATTACAATCTATAAAAACTGAGCTTTGACATGCGCAGGGTCATCCACAGTAGCTCACCTAAAACTTGTTCATGGGGAGAGGACATGGCCCTGGCCAGGTTTACAGGCACGGCCCATCATCGGGTTCGTGTTCAGCAAGGAGAATGCATTCTCTCTGCCCTGCAGGAGGCATGATGGGAGCGAAATAGCCGAGCAAGGCGTTTCAGCGTGTGCTTAACAAGCTCCCTCTCACCTTCCGTAATGTGTGGCGTACATGCTGTTGCCCTGTAAGCGCACCAGGCAGCTCTCTCCCATGCTCCATCTCTAAGGTTACGGCTCTGAGAGCACTATCTCTCAGCTCTTTCATGCTTTAATTCCTGCCCATTTAAACATTCCCCATTGATAAATGCGGAAAATCAATTTGCCGGTGTTGAATCTCATCCGCTGGGTGCTCATTAAACCCCTCGTGAGCCTGTTTCCATCCAAACACATTGTGCCTGTGCAGCTAAACGACTGAATGAAGCCTCAGTAATCACACATGGTCACATATCATGCTCTTACATGCACCACTGTATGCTTTCCCCTCACCCTTTTAGTTCCCACAGGATATGTTAGCAGACACAGCACCATAAATGTTCATATTCATAATGGCATTCAGCTTTTACAACCAGGAGGAATAACGTTTTGGAGTTAATTAACAATAATCCAGTGTGGAAAACTTTCACCGTCAACAATTAACACTCACAAGGAACCATGTTAATATGGTTTCTTAAAGATGAACTGAACTGAAATTTGAAAAGGTGATATAACAGATGTATTTTATTTATTCTCATTGGTACAATTTTTAAAATGGCAGAATTTGTTAAAAGGGATAAAATGGTACATTGAAAGTGTTGTTTTTGTTACACGGGCGCCGCCATGTTGGATTTCAACGTTCGACTACGTCACTGGCATGGTAAGCCACTCCGTTGCCTACCCGCACCAGCAGAACAGCCGTAGCTTGTAAACAGTCTGAGGCTCGCTGACATGGCTGAGGAAACAGATTTTTTAGCGACACACTATTCAGAGATGTGTACTTTCGTCAATGAGTACATGAAACGTCTGACAATGCACGAAATGTTTTATTTACACAAGTTACAAGTTCAATGCATCACGTTAACGTTACTCGAATCCTTGATATTCGGGTGAGGGGGAAAAGATCCCTGATGTATAGTTCACTGTAAAGGATGGGATTCTCCTTCCTAAATGCACCCTTGCCCATAGAGTGAACTGCCAGTACGCTGTTAATCTAAACAATCTGAGAAAAGTGTAACAAGTTAGCCCAGCCGTCACCTATTCGTAAAATACCCTGCTACTTATGGGGCGGTCCAGCGTCTCAGCTCGGACATCCATTAGAGACAGCATAGCCTCCTTCAACACGTTTCTCTCACCGAACAGCATCCGAAATGAACGGTGCATGGTGATGCATTTTTCGCCGATCAATAAATGTCCATGTTGACCTCTCTGCAACAGATCGTCTCCGTTCAGTGTCTATGCTCCACAGTGCTCGCGCCCACAGTCACTTTCCCCCAAACGATCCTGTACTGCAAGTGAAGCCTGAAACTGATCGTCCTCCATGTGGTGGTAGTTAGACACTACCGGCCTGTCCCTCACGGGCTCAAATGCGTAATCCATGCCGTTAAAAGCGCTCATTTTCGTCTGTGTATACAGAACCTACAGCTGTTGTCTATGGCGTTCCGCGGGTCCTACCATGCCAGTGACGTCATCGGAACTGCCAGCGCTAACAAGCGCAATTTTGCGTTGCTTAAAAAAACTATATTAATATACAGCCCATTCTCACCCCCAAGGCGTCACCTAACTGACGCCTTGGGAAGCATTTGGACATGCTTTAATATCTGACGCTTTAGGCGCCCTTTAGCGTCAGTCAGATGACGCCCTAGGATCGCGTGTACCCTACCCCCACCCCACACCTAAACCTAACCGCGTCCTCTAACTGACGCTTTCCTTTAGCGTCAGTTAGATGATGCCGTAGGATCGCGTCATGTAAGTAACGCTAAAGGGCGCCTAAAACGTCAAATATTGAAGCATGGTCAAAGGTGACGCCTTGGGGTGAGAATGCGTTGTAATATATATTTTTAAAAAATGTTTAGTGTAATTTACTTTTAATTGTCATAAACAACACGTTTTCAACGTCGATATTTTTCAGTTCAGTTCATCTTTAAAGGGACACTTCACCAATTTGCATTAAGCTTCGTATCTTTAGAAACGAGGAGCCCGGACTGGCTTGAGGTGGGCGGACTGCTGGTGCCTGTGCTTTCGCTGTGCGCTATGGACACAGATAGAGTCCGTCTGCTGCAGAGAATTTCAACGATGGTAATTTCTCCTGGACGAAATCTCTGAATCAGACGAGCACACGGATTTTTTTGTTGTGATGTGAACCATCCTAGTTTCGCACCGCATATGTTCTGATTGAACATCCCGGTATCATGCAATAATTCACCCAATAGAAATAAATATAAACAAGGAGTATTTCACTAATGGATTTGCCAACTAATTAGAAATTTAGTTTGAAATGAATTTCAAACTCTGGTGACAGCTAACGTTAGCCTTGTAGACGGAAGAGTGATTTCTCTGTTTGCGCTGTTCCGGATTAGTGGAAGTGGCTTGCGGAGCAATGTGGTGCATTGTGGGAGTTGCTGTCTTGCATAAAAATGCGCCCTAAAGTTATTTTCTGTCTATTCTCGTTCAAAATTTATTTTCCATTTCAACTAGGCCTACATATATGACCCACTTTCAATAAAGATTAATGATGAAATGGGTTAAACACTCCTTTAAATGCCCACTGAAGTGAAACGTGCAGCGTTATAATGCGTTGACTTAATTTCCACTGAAACAGGAAGACAGGGCAGGGCATATCGAACAGCTCCTCCCCTTTTTAAATTAGCAAAAAGTGTTTATTTTATTTCACAGCTTGACCAGAGCAGTTGAGTTTTCTCCTAATCTCCTTCAGATTAGGAATATCACTTTAAAATATAGCATTATGTGCAGAATTCAAATGGGTCTGATATACCATCAAGCCTCTGAATCGAAGCAGACTGTCTGCGCGCTGCGACGGTTCGCATGACAATAGTGTGAAACCACACTTCATTCACCCCAATGGAAAGCATATTTACACTGTCTGAATCGTTCCATAGCCCTATGTGCCATTCATCATGTTCATCATGCATCAAGTGTAAATGTGTGAACAAGTTTATCTGCAGCTTCAGCGTATTTATAGTGTGGGGGATGGGATGCTTTAGATTATATAGAGCATTTGATTGGACAGCAAATCCAGTCCGATCTCATGAAAGTTCGTATCTATGGCACGAATGTCATTTCTCGTGGCATTTATACGGCAAAAACAGTTTTTGCGTGTATTTGGCACGCAATTTTCGCGTACATATGATACGCACTTTTTGCGTATAATACGCACAAACTCCCCACCCCCCTCCCCCCTAAACCTAACCCAGGGTTTTTTAGTGCGTACCATATACACGAAACACTTTTGGCGTATAAATGCCACGAGAAATGACATTCGTGGTATAGATACGCATCTTCATGAGACTGTGTTGGCAAATCTGAGGAGAAGCTGAAGTGCAACTGTTAAATGCCACAATCATCACCTTCAATAAACAACCAAACGTGCTCTTTTAAAACAGACATTTAAAAGGAATAAAAGTAATAGGAGAGGCTATGAGAGAGAAATTATACTGTATTGCTGGATGAGTCATTTTCGTTACATTTACTAGTTAAAAACAACCAAAAAAGCTATTTTAAAGCATTTATTAAAAAAAAAAAATCTTGGTAGAAACCATGCAAATTTATTGTGCACCCCCCATTTTTAAAACCCAACTCCTACCACTGACGATCAGTGGTTCTCAAACAGGGGTCCGGAGCCCATTAAGGGGTCTCAGCAAACTTTCAGAGGGGCCACTTTTAAATGAATGAATAAAGTTAAATAATCTAATAATCTAAATGCCTAAAAATACAACAACAACAAAAAAAATTTAATTGTAAGCTAGAATGAGATTACTTTTTTTCTCCTCTCACTAACTATTATTCTTATTGAAGATCACACAGTTCTTGAACTTTCTGGAAACATAAAATGATGGCTAACTCCTTTAATATATCAACATATATATTCTGTTAACAAAGAAGTCTGAAAATAAGCAGTAGAAATGAGAACTGTATTGTCATGATTACAGCAGAAATACTGGGAAGAAGTAGAAATACAGAAATACTTTCAAAGCTTATAAGGGGTGGAGGGCCTTTGAGTCAAAAAGGTTGAGAACCACTGAGATAGATGATCGAAATGAACTAACAGGATTGGAAAATTGGATTTCATGGGGTCTTTAATACCGCCCTAAACAGGCAAAACCACGTACCTACACCAACAATGAAACTGTGAAAAAGTTTTAGAGGTTTTTTGATTGAATTTTGATTGATTTGATTTCAATTTTCACACTCCATTTTCTCTGAATCTCAGCACAGCTGAGCCAAAAAATGTCAGTCACAGGTCACATCACAGTCTAAGAGACTCAACTTTGGCCATGACTCAAGACTTAATCTGTAGTTAGTGTATTTTGCCTTTGCACAGCCGAAAAACCAGAAATAAAGTTACAAGTACAAGGAATCCAATCACATTTCCTTGGGCAAACATAAATATTGCTTTGGTTTTGCATATTGTCCTTAGAGAGCATTCAATTCCGGACCCAAATAAATAAAAAAAAAAAGCAGAAAACACCCAAGTGTGATGGAATTCCTCAATCGATATTGAGATAATTGCATGCAGGTCTCATGCAGTCTGTTTTGCCTGTTTACTTGGAGAACACTCAATAATGGAAAGATTCACTTGCGGAGTGTTTGCACTCAGGGCATTAGTCAACGTCTGGGTATTGATGGGTCTTGCCACAGTTGATTCATTAAAGGGACTTAGAGGAACTAGTAATGCACTTGTGGATCAGATAAAGCCACAATGTTGACACGCAGCCAAACATTCAGCAACAGAGAGCTCAGCAAGCCGGCCTGCCATCAGACATGCATGCCGCACATACAGCAGTGTTAAAACAAGCACCGCTGCAGACCTCACACATGTCTGTGCTGTGCATATAAAACAGACTCCTACAGACACCTCCCGCTCGAAATGAATTAGAATCGTGAGATTTATTTAAATGTAAATTGAAGTTCAGCTCAGTTTAAACTAATCATCCAAAACCAGATAAATTATATACCGTGGAAAGAGGCTGTTCTCTGAGAATTTATTGTAACATTTTATGCTCTTCAAGCTCTAAATGAGTGCTTAAATGAGTGTTTAAAGGGATAGTTCACCCTAAAATGAAAATTAAGTCATTAATTACTCACCCCCCATGCTGTACCAACCCTGTAAGACCTTTGTTCGTCTTCGGAAAAAAAATTACGATATTTTTTGATTAAATTTGAGAGGTGGATCACGCCTACATATAGGCTCCTAAGGGACTGAAACTTGATGGCCCAGAAAGTCATTGAAGAAAATGTTTAAATATTCCATGTGACTACCGTGGCTCAACTATATGTTTATCAAGCGACGTGAATACTTTTTGTGCAAAAAACAAACAAAAATAATGACTTTATTCGACTATTCCTTTTCTTCCTTGTAGGCCTGAGACGAGACTTCAAGAGACTTCCACGACGCACGCACGCGCGAGAACTGAACTGAGAGTAAGAAAAAATAAAGAAAAGGAATAGTCGAATAAAATTGTTATTTTTGTTTGTTTTTTCGCACAAAAAGTATTCTCGTCGCAATGACAGTGACAAAAAGGCCCTAACGATAATTATGATAAGTGTCTACACATACATTGGTTATTATACGCACGCGCTGCATTTATGCCATAGCTGCCGGCTGGAATCTGATTGGCTGTTAATGTTTTTATCTTTTAATCGGCTGGAAAAAAAATCGCTCTGAAATTGATCTGTTCTAATTATAATGTTGATGTTGACTCCATTTTCATCCATAATGTGAACAGGATTTGTCCCTGAATCTGATTGATTTGATTCTTGAATTTAATCTATCAGAACAGTTCACTGGTGTGGAATAAAGCACAGGAGACCACTTAAATGATGCGGTTAAGGTAGTTTTGAAGCTTAAAGTCTACATTCACCATTACAAATAATTTAACAAATAATACATTTCTCATGTTGTGTTCAACCGAAGAAAGAAAACCACACAGGTTTGGAAAATCATGCAGTTTTTTTTTTTGTTTTTTTTTTAACATAAAATTCACAGAGTAATGATTCCCAGATAATAATTTATGAATTCCTGGCACAGTGACTCTCACCAGTGCATTTTCAGTTTGACTTAATAAAACATAATTGCTGGCAGCAATCTGTCTATTACGCTACTTCCTCTCATTCGAATCATTTAAATCACTTGAAATAGATTGTGGCACAATGAATATAATTTTTCAGACTTTCAGAAGGAGGAAGAGCAATTAACGCTCGTCGATTAAGCCTATGTCAGGACGAATGCATCTCAAGAGTGACTGCAGAGAAATGGAAACACTCCCTCTGAGGTGATTTCTTTAAATGAATAACCTGACATGATTAAACTTGATCCATTAAATATTTCTTAGTGGAAAATTGAACCCCTTTTCAAGCACATTACCATCAAACCTAAGGCTCTAAATAGCATAAACAAGAGCAAAAACGCTGCTCGCGAACCGTAATGCTACTCTGAAGTGCGATTAAACAGGTAGGTGATTAAAATCTTATGATATTTGCTTTTTGAAACAATCATAATCAGAGAGAGACAGGAAATGAGCCTAGAAACATCAGCCAAGACGCCACATTTGTTTTTCATTTGCTTTGAAGCAGCATAGCTTTCCCCCCAACAAATAACACTAGTCTATATATTTTGCTTGTTGACAGCACATTCACTCCTGCCCTCCTGCTTTGCACTCTCCACTCGCCGTATTGTTTACGTGCATCTACACCAGGTCCTCCTCATTAGAAAAGGGTGACTATGCCAACAGAGCTGGCGCCCAATAGGGACTCCCGTAGTGTCAATCACATCATCTGCTCCAACTATCTCACAGCAATGATGTGCCAATCAATGTTTCAGGAAAGATTGATGGGCCGAGGCTGTTTGGAGGAGGCCGAGGCCCAATCCATTCGCCAGATGAGATTTTGAGGTTCTCCTGTAATTCTGAGACTATTGTTATCAATGTGATTCATTACACGAATCTGAACTGCAAGATTTCTTCGACTGAATACGCCGGCCATCAGCCAAAGTCACATAAATGGCTTATTCATTCACCATGTTGGTTATGTGATGTGGCGAGGGGCGCTGAAACATGGCGCATCTGTGAGTGTGAATGAAATGAGCTTATTTCAAAGCAAATGGGCTTTTCCTCAAAACTATTAGGACAGCTGTTGCACAGTCACACGTGTAATATTCATCCAAAAGGCCACTGCTGATCAAAAAGTCATTTACATGTCATTAGACAGTCATATCTCCTCACAGCCATCTATCAAACACTGGCAGTTACACACTTTTTTTGTTTTGTTTTTTGTTTTTTAAATCAAGATTGCGTTTATAATGTTGAAAAAAAAAAACTTACACAGACTTCTATAAATGTCAAATAAATAAACAAATAAATAAAATAATTTTAAAATTAGCTACAAGTGAATCCAGGCATCACAGCATTATAATGTACAGTATGAAAACTGGAAATTAATTGTAATATTTGCTACAGATTGGCAAAGGTAATCTAATCTAAAAAAAAAGGGTAAAATTAACAAAATATATATACTGTAGAGTATCCTCTTATATTGACCGATAACCCACAGTACCAATATATTGTGATCTGATCTGTTGTTTTAACACCTCTTCAGTTTTCATTCTGTCTTGTCTCGCATGTGTGCATTTATGTCTGTGTGTGCAAATATAATATGTTCACGGATTCGATATAACAAGACTAATGACACAATAAAAAACATGCAGGCATCCTGTCCCGAGCGTGCCTGTTAAAGTGGTTTACAACATCATTTGGCAATTTCTACACTACAAACCTCAACTGTTAAATTACTGTTAAATGCATAAAAACACCACAGTCTTGCAGGTTGGATTAAACATCCAAAACCGAGAGTATTTCAGAGGAACATATAGACAGTGGCGCAAAAAGTCACAGGTCTACCTAGCTGAGACGTGTAGTTTCAACGCAACATTTGTCAGGTTCGTCACGAATCCTCCCCCTCAGAAAATGAATAATTTACATGAGCAAGTCATATCAAATGGAACTTAAAAGGTATTTGTCTTTGCTCTTGAGTAATCCAAATGTTTTGCTTTGAACCAAATGTATTATTCATCGAGCCCTTGCA
The DNA here is from genome assembly GCF_988280905.1 of Pimephales promelas. NCBI lineage: Eukaryota > Metazoa > Chordata > Actinopteri > Cypriniformes > Leuciscidae > Pimephales > Pimephales promelas. The sequence goes on from NC_142771.1 coordinate 31,121,326, forward strand.
CGCCGTGCTAGAAATTGTGGGCACCTGAGTGCGACTCTCAAAGAACGACGCTCAACGTTTCCACGTTCATGCTGTTCCACATCACACATGAGCTCAGGGTGACAGATACCCCGTCGCTCCAACACTCCATAAAATCACCAGACTTGGATCCGTTTCACACCCATGTAGTGCATTATCGTGTGTGGTTGCTTTATTTTTATGTGAAATATGGCTTTATGTCTCCAGCACAATGGCTTTAAATAAGGCTTGAGTGCTGGCGAGACTGCTTGTGATGCAAGATCACAGTGAGAGATCTGTCTCTCTTCACCTCAGTTTCATTCCCTCTTGGTCCAGCTCTAAGGATTTAATCCCACTATTGATTCCTCCATTTTAAAAGAGAGCCTTTCAAATGGCATCAGCAAATGAACTCAGAAACTTTGTCCTCCAGAGTGCCTTTGAACTCAGAGATTTGATGAGGAGGTGCTACTCATTGTACTTGGAATTACAAGCACTGTCAATCGATTCAGAATTGAACCCAATTAAGCACATGAAATGCTGATTAAGGCATACAATTAATCACAATGTGTTGTAGTGGAGACAAGTCCATGCAGCCTTGGACTCGGCTTCAACACAACATTTTTATTTATTTATTTATTGACAAATCCTTCAAATTAAATTAATACATATAGAGATGAGAAGATGAGCAAAACATTCACTAGGCATTACAACAAGTGTCTTTATCGAATTTACTGTAGGACTAAGATAGTTCCTTATTAGGTAATCAATAATTAATAAATGAGATTGTCATCATTAAGAACTAATAGGTAATTTTGACAAATTATCAAGAATTAGTTATACAGTACGTATCTGAAACGTTACCAATTGTCTTTTTTTTTACTACTACTCTGTAAAAAATATTGTTGGTTCAACTTAAAAAAAATGAACCTGGTTGCCTTCAAATTTTAAGTTGAAATGGAAAAATTGAGTTAATACAATAAAGCTGATTGATTTAATCATCAGAAACCATCATTTTTTTTAAATTTTTTTTTTTTTTAAATAATGGTCCAGATCACTAGTAGGTCCTGCATAGTGACTAGGTAACGCTTGAGTAATTAGTGATGCATTTTATGACAATATCAGAGTAAAAATGACTGATTATGTCTCAGACACACGATAATGTCCTTTATAATTTGTCAGTTAATAGTTATAAGATTTATTTTATTAAGTAATTATTGATTACATAACAAGGAACTATCTCCTAAATTTGATATTACTTACTGATTAGTTAAGATTCTTTCTATATTTGTTAATAACTGAAGTGTTAATGTAGTACAACTCATTAGTCCTGCATTTTTTATTAATCACGGACCACTATTCTGAAGTGTTAAACTTTATATTTATGCTCCACAACAGACATTCTACTGACTATAAGTAACTTTGCAACTACATGTCAGCTAACTCTCATTAGAGTATGCTTAATATCTGCTAACTCTTTATTTTGATGCTCCCTAAAAGACAATCTACTGTACTAACTTTGCAACTACATGTCGACTTATTCTACTAACATGAACCCATACACATTACCCTGACCTAACCGTCTACTAATACCGCCTACTAAACCGTCTACTAATGGGTGGTGATGGCGCAGTGGATAAGAAACATGCCTCTGGTGTGAGAGACCTGGGTTTGAATCCACTGTGAGACACCAATGTGTCACTGAGCAAGACACTTAACCCCTAGTTGCTCCAGAGGCGTGCGACCTCTGACATTTATAGCAGTCACTTTGGATAAAAGCGTCAGCTAAAACGTATGTAAATGTAATACTCTAATGACAGTTAGATAACATGTAGTTTTAAAGTTACTTTTAGTTAGTAAAATATTTAAAGTGGACTGTTAAAGTAAAGAGTAATTGCTCTCATCATTTCCTCACCCTCATCCCAGATGTGTGATATTCTTTCTTCTGTTTCCATATCATTGAATATAGGTCTACCACTACAATCAACAGTATTTATTTTTTCCACATGTCCACAGCTCTCCAATAGTGGAAAACATGAGTGTTCCCTTTCTATGTATCATAAATGTGTAATTGATGTTAGTGTAACAATCTTTGGTTTCAACACCACAACTTGTAAACTGCATGCCAAACCAAACTAGTAAAAATGCCACAGGGATAGAGATGGTGATTTCACCTATGAGTGACCTCTCTCTGGCAACCCTAGACACACACACACACACACACACACATACAGGGATACATCTTGTTTGGACTGAGTCCCAGATCAATTTGCATTATGCAGGAAAAGATCTTATCGAGGACAGACGCCCTGGCTAGTGTTTTCCCGTAGTCAAGCTACAGTACTTGTATTATATTATATAGGCCTCTCATTCCATATCATCATCTCGGTAACACTTTACAATAAGGTTCCATTAGTTAACGCACTATTTAATATGAACTAACCATGAACAACATCTCTGTTCAGCATTAGTTAATATTTGTTAATGTTAACTTACACATGTAATAATGCATCAATTCACATTAACAGCATGGTTATGGTAGGCTAATTAATGCATTAGTACATGTGTGAGGTAACATTAACATTAATAACTAATGCTGAATAGAGGTGTCGTTCATGGTTAGTTCATGTTAACTAATGCATTAACTAATGTTAACTAATAGAACCTTATTGTAAAGTGTTACCAATATCTCCAGCCAACTGCTAGATGTAATGCGGAGCAGAAATAATGTCTAATGCTACTACTTTTAAGGCCTTTTAATTATCTGTTGTTCAAACAGTGTTAGCTGATATGTAATATAACATTGCATATAGTCCTTATATGAAATAAAGTGCCTTTTCTCAGACTACAGTGTACAGCTTGTAAACAGTGGCCAGGAGTAAAAAAAAAAAAAAAAAAAAAACACGGTCATTTTTTTTTTTCAAAGGCAATTAACACTTTTATTCAGCAAGAGTGCATTCAACAGATCAAAGTGACAGTAAACAGTAAAGACTTTTCTCTTGTTATAATCAAATTAACAAAAACAAAGACTTTATTAAACATTGTATTGTCTTCCGGTTCTGTTCGCAGTGACACAGCTAAAGTGTTCTCTGGTAGCCAGTAACCATCACTGTGGTCTCGTGAACGCAGAACCGAAAGAGAACACAATGCTGAATAAAGTTGTAGTTTTTGTTATTTTTGGACCAAAATGCATTTCCGATGCTTCAAAACATCCTAACTAACCCACTGATGTCACATGGACTACTATGATGATGTCTGTATTTCCTTTCTGGACAAGGAATGTATAGCATGTATACATTTTCAATGGAGGGACAGAAAACTCTCGGACTAAATCTAAATATCTTAAACTGTTCCGAAGATGAACGAAGGTCTTACGGGCTTGGAACGACATGAGGGTGAGTCATTAATGACTTAATTTTCATTTTTGGGTGAACTAACCCTTTAAGTCACAATTCCATTACAACACTCAAAAAGTATAAAACACATTCTCCTACATTTCTTATTTGGCACTTAGATTGACATTTTGTTTTGCAATGCAAATGCAAATGCATTAAAAAATGAAACTGTCTAAATGTCTAAATTCTTTTTTTTAACTATAACAACTATCCTCTAATGGTCACATATTGTCATGTTTCATTATTCAGTAATGAATATGCTTGCCTTTTTACTGTTTGTCTTGGTGGGAATGTCTCACTTGGTGGGAGCTTGACAGTGATTTGTCACTATACTGGCACCGGGTGGCTTTTGCCAACTTCATTAGAACAATGAATCCGCAAGCGGCCTATTCCAGTAGGAGCCAGCAGGACGCTTGCACACATTAATGGATAGCTTGCCTAATGAGTGCCCGTTCAGTGTCTTTCACTTAATTAGTTTCCCATGCCTTCAGTCAGTAAATAAGTCTGAAATGTACACAACTAATGATGCTCAAAATCTTCCCTCAAAGTGATCTTTGTTAATGCTTGGTTGACAAAGATTTCTTCTACTGTTGTCCTGAACATATAAAATGAGTGCATGGCTCAGTTTAAATATAATTTTAATCAAGTCAACAGTCATAGACCTGGTTTCATAGCCTTAAAAAAAACATTACTGGTGTGCATCTTACACTTTAAAAAATATTTTCAAGATTTGTTATCACAACATATTTTCTTTTGTCAAATCAACTTTATAATAATTTATTTAGTTGAGATAACTTATTATTTTGAGTTTCTGATGGTTAAATTAATCTACTTCATTGTATTAACTCACTTTTTCCAGTTCAATCAACTTAAAATTTTAAGGCAACCCAGGTTACTTACTTTTTTAAGTTAAACCAACAATATTTTTTTACAGTGTAGTAATCCAGCCCATTCTCACTCCCAAAGCGTCACCTAACTGACGCCTTGGGAAGCATTTGACTAGTGTTGTCACGGTACCAAAATTTCAGTATTCGGTACCAATACCAGTTAAAATTCACGGTTCTCGGTACCAATTTCGGTACCAAAGCTTAGTTTAAATTTACATATATTTATGTGTTTATCACGGTTACAAGTATGGAAACTGTACATTTGTATTATAAACACTTTAGAAAAAGATTAGATAAAATTACCTAAAATAAACAATAGTATACACTAACACATTTTTAAAGTTGTTTGTAAAGTTTTAATCCATTATTTATTTAATGCACAGTGAATTAAGTGAACAAACATGAACAATCAGGTGTTTGTAATAAATAACATTTTCAAACATTAATTAATGTTGTAAAAATATATTGTTCACTCAATGTGTTGATAATAATGTTGATGAATGATATCTTTGTAGCATTACCATAAAACATGTTTTATTTGACTTGACTGTCCTTTTATTTAATCTAAAACTGCATTCATATTTAATTGTAAAAAGGCTTTTTAAACCTGCTGAGTTATAAAGGCAAGATACGCCTAGAACTGGCACTGACATTAAATGACAATACTAATACCAATAGTACTCTGGTGTCGGGTAGATACTACTGTGCTCATGTACTTGTAAAACTACCCCGAAAGCACTTTAGAGGCCGTTCACATGTCGCGCGTGTTTTTTAATTATATTTTTGCGCGTGCTTATTCTTTCCAAAGCGCTTGCTCTCACGCGGCGTCTGTCGTTGCTATGCAACGCCAACGAGTTTTTATTATGAGCGCGCTTGAATCGCGCCTATATTTGAAATTGCGAATTTGCGAATGTAATCGGCCTCTTATGGCAACGTGACATTAGCCTAATCCAAGATATTTCCATATGTGGCTCTTTCCTCCTTTCGTTTCAACAAGTGGATTCAGAGAGAGAGAGCCATATCAGCGTTATAAAGAGGACGCAACTGTGCACGTTTCAGACATCGCGTCTAGAACAGAACTGGATTAACCTGGTACTCGGTACCTAGAAAAGCTGGTACCGTAACATTTTTTTTTTTTAGTACCGACTTGGTACCGAAGTACCGAGTTTTTTGACAACACTACATTTGACCATGCTTCAATATCTGACGCTTTAGGCACCCTTTAGCGTCAGTTAGATGACGCCCTAGGATCGCGTGTACCCTACCCCCACCCCACACCTAAACCTAACCGCGTCCTCTAACTGACGCTTTCCTTTAGCGTCAGTTAGATGACGCCGTAGGATCGAGTCATGCAAGTGACGCTAAAGGGCGCCTAAAACGTCAAATATTGAAGCATGGTCAAAGGTGACGCCTTGGGGTGAGAATGTGTTGAGTAATCACAGCATTTTTTCTTTTGTCAAATCGACTTAAATAATTTATTTAGTTCAGATAACATATAATTTTGAGTTTCTGATGGTTAAATTAATCTCCTTCATTGTATTAACTCACTTTTTCCAGTTCAATGAACATAAAATTTGAAGGCAACCAGGTTACTTACTTTTTTAAGTTAAACCATCAATATTTTTTACAGTGTAAGAAAAAACAACTGCACTGACATATTTTAAGATATATCAGTGCAAGTTGCTTTCAGTTAAAGCAGCTTACGTATGCATTTTATTGTGGAACTATAGCCTTTTCAGTGAAACCGGGGGATAAAGTACAGCTATTGACACTTCCAATACATATATGGAATTTTAGTATTTTAGACAATTTGATTGGTTGTTCCTGTGTGTTTTGGGCCGCTTCCCTTTCATTAGGCACTGTAGTATAAATGTGATGTAATGCAGGGAAGCGTTTGGAGAACAACAAAGGACATCTCTCTTTTCAACTGATAAGTCCTACGGCAACATCACGGTATGAACGAAGAAAAGATTTGTCAGCTCAGCTGTTTCTTCCTAAACAAAGACTTTCAAACTCTCAAAGTCACCATGGTTCCCTCTTCCTTTAGTCACACCTGCCAGGCATCACGAGCAACACTCTAATCATCTTGTTGATTTGAAATGTAATTAGTTACACAGTACACAAGATCTTAAGAGAAAATAGCTAATTATCTATTGTTTGGGTATTCATTTAAAGAGGCTCGGATAATTGGCTATGTTCACACAATCAAAGTGTTTGGGATTGACGACTGTATTTACTAACAGGTGTGTGACTCTCAAACGATCCTGTTCCTACCAAACTTGGTAACACTTTATTTGAAGGGCAGCCCATTCTCACCCCCAAGGCGTCACCCAACTGACGCCTTGGGAAGCATTTTGACCATGCTTCAATATCTGACGCTTTAGGCGCCCTTTAGCGTCAGTTAGATGACGCCCTAGGATTGCGTGTAACCCTATCCCCACCCCAGACCTAAACCTAACCGCGTCATCTAACTGACGCTTTCCTTTAGCGTCAGTTAAATGACGCCGTAGGATCTAAAGAGCGCCTAAAGCGTCAAATATTGAAGCAGGGGTGTGCATAAGACTGACATGACACTAGCCATGTTTTCATCCACTTGTCAATCGAATTATCTGAAGTTCGGTAAAAAAACACATGAGAATAAAGCTGGCGAAAGTGTGTTTCCATCAAACGGCTTTAAAGCGAATAAAAACCTGTACGTAATGACGTCACATGCTGTTTTGCGATCAACTTGGTATATCGAATTGATTTGAGACATTTTGAGATGTTTCCATTCATTTTCGCACTGAATCGAACAACATTCAAGCAACGTTTGCGAACAAAGTTTTGTTAGACAAAACGGATTGCGCCATCTACCAACAAATTCACAAGTTGAAGCCTAATAATGCTTATTATGTGCCAGTTGATAGCGACATATGTATGGGATAATGTATGCGAGGCGGTTGTTGAAGCGGTTGTATTCGCTATAACAACCGCCTCGCTATATATTATCCTGCTCATCATCCAAATAAATAAATAAATAAATTATTTGACACAAAATATTGACTTAAAAACGAGTTTATTGATTTAAAAACGAGTATTGCTTCTGCTAAAGAAAATAGTCTGTTCCCGTCTCTGAACTGCGTCCATAGCAACGGTGTGTTATAGCAACGCCGCAGTCTGTTAACCAGAAATAACAGACCACATTCTACATTAGAATTCAACCAAGCCACGTAAAAACAAGCAAAACTAACCTAAGAAAACAATGACGCTATAAACATTGCTATGATGATGCCGATGCACGTAAATGCCCGACGACAGTGGAGGTGACTATGGTGTGGGAACGAGCGCTCCATCCGTTCTGGGAGATCGTGGTTTACGGAAACCCTTTGGTTGAAGCATTTTTTTTTTTTTTTTTTTGCTTTGTCCACTTACATCTGTCTTTGTTGACATCCGCCATGTGTGCGCAAACAGACTGGCCGGAAATGAACTCGTCTTCTGGCGTGTTGCAACCATAAAAGGGCATAAAACTTAATCGCAATTAATTATTTATTCGGCAAATAACGTTTCCATCAGCTTTTATCGCATTAGCCGTATATCGATCAAGAGAAAATCCGATGAGACCGAACGTATTTCATTTTAGTCGATTTTCATGAAATTTCATCGAATTTTACTGTTTCCATAAGGCATTTTTCATTCGATATCACTTCATTCGGATAAAAAATTGTCATGGAAACATGGCTACTGTCATAAATATGACATAACACCTGTCATGAACATGAAGGAGTCTTTATAAATATTTATGACTGTTATCATTAAGTGTCATTTGGTAAATTATGACACTTTTAATGCAAATTTGACATTGTTTAAAATGTCTTTGTTATGAAAACTTGACATTAACAAAAGTCCAACAAAAGTTAACAAAAGTTTTTTTTTTTTTTTTTTTTTTTTTAAATAGCAGTTCATTCATAAATCCGCAAGATACCTTATCATGCTGTGGAAATACAAACCGGAAGACAAAACACAATGAGCTCAACGCTGAAATCTGTTCAATATAATTGTATAATATTCACAGTTTTACATAGTGTTTTTGACTGTTATTTATAGTTTGCACCCACGTACTCAAAGAAAACCTCTGCCACCGCTGTAACCATAACAACAGAGGTAAATATCTAAGATGGTGACATCCACAACACTGTAAAGTCTTATCAATTGACAGGATGTTATTTAATAAATGAGTCCAATCAAAAGTTTATCCATCAAATATTAATTAACAAGCAGCAGTTTTGGATTGCAGAGTGCATCAATGGTTCGTGCTCAGACCACAAAACTGGCGGGAGCAGCTCTGGTGGAAAAAAGCGGCTGGATCTAAAAGCTTCAGACGAAGCACAACCTCATCTCACCCTCAAAATGCGAGTCCTGAAGATTCAAGGAAGTCAGTTTGGTTACATAAAGGCACGTCACTCTGGGTTACACTCAGAACTACACTAGCCTATGTGTGAATGTAACTGTATTTAGGGTGGTAAAACATGACTGACAACCGTATTTTGCTGCCATTCTGAATAACATTCCCTCTGTATTGTAGCGAGAGCTGCATATATTACCTGTTTGACAGGTAAACCGCAGAAGGAGACGGACATAGACAGAGCCAATGAGAGATATATCTCTCTGTTCTGCCTGTTAGATCTCCTGTCTTTCGAAACCATTAAGCAGCTGGGATGTAAGACAGCAAATTATCCTCGTATGTCACGCCACTGATACGCACCGCCTGACATGCGTCCATCAGCGTAATGCCCTGAAAGAGCGATGGCGACTCAAGTCTTGATGGGCGACGTGGATCCAGCAGTTGTTGAATCATGCATGGATGGAAAGAGCCCGGAGTGCGAGTAGACTGAGTTATGGTCTTATTTGTGTACTGTGTTCAGACTACCCCTCCTCTTCCTCAATTTTCTTGGTGTAAACAGCATAGGGCACAAACCCTACTGTGACAACTGGGCCACACAGTCAGACAGGAACTCCTTTACAAGCGCGCTGACATGCTGTACCACTGCGGACGGTCACAGGGTGTTTCAGCTACCCACACAGAGCTCATCTCCCTGCAGCTTCACGCTGCGCTGTATAAATCACACAAAACCTCACACATCATCAGCGCATGCCCTCATATTATCATCTGTAACACAGAGGAAACCATTCCAATGATGTATTCTAGATATACGAATCAATATCTAATTTAAAAGAACTGATGCCGGTACATGACTGTAATTTCCTCACTGCTCACCTTTTCAAGACGTCTCACAATCTATCGAAATACAAGTCAAATATACTGATACTTGATATAAAAATGTTTTTTTTTTTTAAAAATTAAAAACGGTAAATTGAATGCAATTAATATGAAATAAAAATATTCATTTTTAATATTATCAAATAATTTATCTGAGTTGTTATATTATTTTTTAAATTAAAAAAAATTAAAAAAAAAGATATAATAAGAATAAGAGGTCATGCCTTTTTAAAGGAAAAGTACAGAGGCTGAGAAAAATAGAAAAAAAAATACAGCATACAGAAAAGTGTTGGAAATAATCACAACGCATACAATCAGAATGTTAAAATGAACAAAAAACATCGGCCACACCACTGATGAGTAGACATTGACCAATAAGCATTTGTCACTTGTTGGGGTCCCCTTGAATGCGTTTTTGGATTTGGTTGCATTGTGAGTATTTGCAGCACATGTGTTTTTTCTACCTGCATGTTTTTCCTAACATCACGTTGAGCTCTCTCGGCCACCAGGGGGAAAACAAGCTATTCTGCAATTGGGAAAGTCCTCGCGTCACTAAAGCTGCCTAGAAGCTCTGGTATCAGTGTCCTGAGATACGTATTTGGGACTGCACATGCACATTAGCTGGACCAACCTATAAAAGAGCTTAAAACAACATTCACAAGACAGTTCATGTCAAATTTGAAATATGTTATTTAAAAATGAATATTGCAAACAGTTTTTGAGATTTCAGTGTCTACCCATTGAAGCAGATAAGAGTTGGTCTTGCATGAGTGAATCAAGCCGCTGAGTGAACTCCTAATGTCGACCTCAGATTGCTCCTGTCAATGCAATGATCTTTCTTCTTCCACAGAATAAAATCTTTAAATGATATTCATTAGAGGGCTTTCCTCAACTATTAGTATATTAGTAACACTTATCAATAAGGATCAGTTTGTGCATTAACAATAAATTAAGGAATTAGGGTATATACAGTAACTAACAATGAACAACACTCAGTCATTGCGTCCTCACCCTCTTTTTGTTCCAAACCGTTATTGCTTTCTTTTTGATCTGTGTAACATGGAAGAAGATGTTTTGAAGAATGTTGGTTACCAAACAATTTCGGAAAACAAACTTCCATTATATGGACTACAAATACAATGGAAGTCAATGGGAACTGGTTGGTATTCTGGAAAAAAATATCTTGTTTTATGTTCCACAGAAGAATGAAAGTCACACAGAGGATCATGTAAATATCATAAGTAAATACTGGCAGAACTTTTCTTTTTTTTTGGCGGGGGGGGGGGGGGGGTGAACTGTTGAATTCACTATCGGTTAATGTTAATTTAAAATATTGTTCATTGCTAATTCATGTTTGTTTATAATATATAAACTTAATTTAATGTTAAAAACACTTGGTGCATGAAGGAATTCACATTCACCAAGATAAATTTGTGCAGTAAAAATGCATTTTTATTAAAGGGGGGATTGATTGATATTCATTTTTTTTATTATTATTATTATTTTTTTATTTTTATTTTTTTCATTTTAAATAGTGTGTAATGTTGCTGTTGGTGCATGAATAGTTTCTGCAAGTTGCAGCGCTGAAAGTTCAATGTAAGCAGAGATATTGTCTTTTAAAAATCAGGAAGTATATTGCCTACAAAAACGACTCGATTGGGACAACGGGTTTTAGACGTCACTAACCCATACATTTTCATCAACCCTCCCTCTGGAATATGCAAAAAAATTTCTGCATTTGCATGTATAATTTTAAACGTTATGTTTTAGTTTTATCAAATGCCAGCGCTGGCTTTATAGCCACTAGGCTAACGTTACTAGTTATGCTATTTTGTGTCTACGACAAACGCGTACAAACATTTTGGACCTGAATTTTGTATATGTACAAATGTTGTAAATGTATTTTTTCATGTATATATACTTGATGACGTTATTTTCGATTTGATCAAGAACGTAAACCAATGCCAACGCTGTTTTTGTATATAGTAGCCAGTCAGTTCGATGCTATTGTGTAAAACAAACGTGTATAAAGTTAAAAAATAGGCAAATTACCATTCAGAAGCGTTTAAGAGCCGTGTGTGGTGAGGTTCTGTTTGACTCTACTGCACTACAGTTTAGCCAATCACAACACACCGGCCCAAACTAACCAATCTGAGCCCACTGCCTGTTTCTGAGGGAGTAGTTTCGTAGAATCAGGAAATCAACCGGTCATTCAAATGACAGGAGAAAGCGGCTTACAATAAAGGTGAAATTTATGAAAAACAAGCCTTTTTAAAAAAGAAAAACCACGAAAACATGTTATATTGCACCCCATTGCAACACAGTCATGCTAAGAAAAATGATATTAATGATATTTCATGTTGAACAAACTGAATAGCACTGTAAAGTCTTCCAAATATAAATGCAATTTCATAAATGACGTATAAATACACTAGCAACTTTTTGACAGACCTAAGACAGCTACACAAGAGAAATGGCATTTTGTCCAACACGTGTGCAATTATAGAGTCATGACTGACATGGAGAAGTCACGACTCATGACAGCTTTTAATAGAACAGCACACTGAGCGCTGGCAGATGTATGTTCCGCATGAAGAGAGGAGCAGCGGCACCCTCAGGGATGCAGGTACATGCAAAAGTTGCTGTCGCCTCTGATCAGATAACGCCAGCTACTGAGGCCCCTTGCTCTGTTCTCAGACCTGTCCTGATCCTCTTTTCCTCCTGAACTCCCAATACAAACCCTGCACTTCAAGCATGACAAATAATGGATTACGGGGATTAGAGGCAGGCGAACATGAGAAGAGCCATATGTCTCCAACCTCCTCCTGACCTAGATGTATGTGCATGCAAAGGAGAGATAAAGCCTGCATGTGTGCGCATGTCGCCAGTTGCAATGACACGGCGAACCAAAAGAGGGCGGCGCGTAAGCCTGGAATTCATTTACGAAAGATAATTGTACATTTCCGGAGGGAAGGGAAGAGGCACTGAAAGGCAATAAAAGAATGAGTCGACATCGCTACGCACAAATGGTGCTAATGAGGATGGTGATCAGGACTAAATGAATCCAATTAAGAAGCTGTTATTCTCAGACCCCATGAATCACTGTGTATTCCTCAAGGATTTACGGTCACCCTGCGAAAGAAACACGGACAAGCTGGCCAACCCTCCTGATTCTAATAGAAACATATGCCCGTCCTACTCTTGGATCGTCTTGAGCGTCCGAGGAGCCACCAAAGTGTCTAGGGCCGCCGGGCTCATGGGATTGGCGGTAAGAAAACGATTACCCGGGGATTAAGAAACGATAAGTACGGAAACAAACCCACTTTAAGAAGACACTTTAAATTTACTGTGCCAAGTTTGAAAGCAGACAATAAAGCTCTTCGATGCAACCCCTGTGGGAATGAATGGCTTATAATCAGAGAATAAAAGCAGAAAAAATGGCCACTGCAGGACACCGACAAGCAGGAAGACGAGAGGAGGAAGAACAATAGCACTACTGACTCCTCACCTCCTGACTGAATGTGAATTACAACAGCTAGGCACTTTCTGTCATCGGCCTATAGTGTCACATGCATGTTCATTGTCTTCCTGTGGGGAATCATTGTTATGAAATCGGAAATGTGGTGCTAAACTGACAATAACTAAGAGATTGTCTTGAATGGTGAAAAAGTAAGGGTAAGGGTTCTCAACCGGTTCAAAGAACGAAAATAAACCCCCGGAAACGAACACAATTTTAACAGGAACATAAACAAAAACTAATCCAAGTTTAATCGTTCTGAGCCGAAATAGGATTTGATCAATTTAATGCATACTTAATGAATAAAAATAAACATTTCTTAAAAAAAAAAAAACAGAAAAAAAAACAAACCGTACAGACCCCAAACTTTTCAAAGTTTTCTCAAAGTTTTGGTGTCTATTATAGTAGTCTATTTCGTATAATACGAATCCTGACGAAAATAAATAAATAATAAAAAAAAAGATTTACATTGTTAAAACGTTTTTTTTTTTTTTTTTTAGATTGATAATAGTATGAAATGTTCCTTGAGCAGCAAATCTGTATTGTGAGATGTTTCAGAAATGAGGGGCAGTTGGATCCAAACGCAACAAAAGACATTTATCAACAAACATAAACGTAAATCCAGACACAAGGCAAAATCTATACAGGCTGATTGACAGAAAATACTACAAACTGACTACAACATGGCACTGGAAACAGGAAACAGGAAAGGACCAACTAAAATTCCAATTAACAAAAGCACAATGTACACTGACTGGAGTACATAATAAAATCATCATATTAGAATAATTTCAGAAGGATTTTGTGACACTGAAGACTGGAATAATGAGTCTGAAAATTCAGCTTTGCCCTCACAGGTATAAATTAATATAATATAATATAAAATATAACCTTACTGACCTCAAACTTTTTGAACACTGAATTTATAATTTTTTCAAACATGTTTCTAAGGTTGCAAAATATTTCCTCCATTTGCTATTGGTCAGCCAAATAGAGCACGCCATTGGTTGGGGCAATGTTGCTGAGTTGAGCTGGTCAAGATGTGTATTTTCTTAGCTTTTCTTTGTGTACATAAAATCTTCTTAAAATGGCTTACTTATTGCTGTCTCTGTATTTTAACATTAAAGAGATTACACACTTTAGCTTTAATTAAAGCTCTATCATTTAGCTATGAAAGTCTCTTCCATTGCTTGCTTATTCTGGACTGGATGATCCTTTGCCTCATTCCAGATGGTGGGAGTGTGAACACACAATGGGACGAGTGAGACGAATCTTTCCTGATGCCGCTAGCCATCCTTTTACACCTCTCTGTGTAGGTGTCCATAATACCCAGAAAATAGTAATGGACTTTGTCATTTTTACAACTGGCTGCAGGGTCCCTTCTGTTTGAGGTGGAGTGGTTTTTACCACACAGTAATGTAGTAGGTTTGCAGTTTGCAGTCTGTAATATATATATATGTGTGTGTGTGTGTGTGTGTGTGTGCATGCTTAAAGCAAGATGTACTTTAAAAAAGTTTTATATACTTTCGCAAGTAAATTTTGCTTGGATATTTTTGCTATATATATATATATATACAAAAAAATACAAAAAAAAGTTTGAATGTTTTTTTTTTTGTTTTGTTTTTGTTTTTTTCAGTGCAAGGATGCTAGTAATGAGGGATGCTGTGAAGCAGGTGAGGATTTGAGGCAGCAGTGGTTGGAAAGAAACGGTTGAGTGCACAAGGTAGAGAACTGGGGAAAACAACAGTCACGGCGCTAGTTAGTCGAACAGTTCGAGACCCTTGGTGATTTGTGAGTCTAAAGGCCCCACAGCTGCTGATGTGCCACTCTGAAGGAGGGTCAACTGGGTGTAACTTGCACGGCAAGAAAGAGGCTTATCTTAATTCTGAAGGCTAAAAAATCTAAGATCTCATTCGAGTGTAGTCCCTCTAATCAATGTGGACAGGTAATTCAGATGAGAGCTGGAGAGAGCTGACTGTTTTCAGCTCCGCACTGCTGCATGGCAACTGCAAGGCAATATACACACATACCAATATACACCCACAGCAATTTAATCAAACAAACTTAGAGCAGGAGCATTAACAACAGGTATTATGTAACATAATCATCCACATGAGCCAGGGCTGAGATTACTAATAACAAGCAGTGATGAGTAGAACTGTGTTTAAATACCCCTATATTCACTCCCTAATTGTTCCAACCTGCCAGAGAAACCCCCGAGAAAACATACCAACAGCTCTTTGGCATGTAGAGCGGCAAACTGAGAATGACTCAAAAGAACTGAAAGCATTTGGGGAGGATTCGTAAATGAATCCCTCCAAAAGTCAAGACAACGAGCGTATTTGTTTCTGGCTTTGGACGCATTCAGTCGAATGCCATTAGATGAGTCATGTGCGTACTGTATCTCTCCATTACTGTCATTAGTCGTGGACTGAGCAGGTGGTTTACTGGGGTTTCTCACCTGCTGCTGGCTGCTCTCCAGCCTCTGCTGAGACTCAATGCTCTAGTTCCCTGATCAGCTGCTGCAGAAAACACAACACACCAGTCCTGATAAACACTTTTACTCCAGCACACATATGTGATCTGCACTTACTTTAAATTCATAGCTATAAAACAAGCTGTTGAACATGTCCATGGCATAGACTGTAAAAAAAGATGGACGGAGAACTGAAGCCGCCAGTGTCGCGATATGACGCTGACATCTTGGAACTTGAGTCTGCGCAGTTGCTGTTTTCGGGACCAGACATGCGCAGTCAGGAAGTAAAACCGCGAAATCAAGGCCGCGCCCTCATTCTCGCTGAATCAAACGCAAGCACACACCCCGCACTTTCAGCTTCGTTCTTCTCCAATGATGTCTGCTGATTGCAGAACCTCGTTAAAATAAGCTAAATACAACTACTAACCACATAGTCGTCATCACAGCTGTCAACCATGATGTCAGAGCACCGTTTTTATCATCACACAACTAACTAAAAACAAACTTATTTTAAAGACGAACACTTGAAATTACATCAACGTGATAGAAACTACAGTAAATGACAGAAACTATCTTTGGAAAAAGGATATGTGAAGTGTAATTTAATTGTTTAGTTGGTCTCGCGTCCCATTGAATAACATGGGGAGGCGGGGGGGTTATGAGCTATACTTGGACCGGTCACAGGGGAGCGATCGAGACGTTTTGACTTCACTTTTGAGGGCTTGTGCGGCACACTTGGTCCATGGGGAAAAAGGCACTGAACACGTTACTCTAGGCGTATTGGGGCTTGGGGGGAAGTTGTCACATTAAACAACCTATGATAGCATTTCAAACAAATTAAGAAAAAAAGCAAAAATGTGAACATAAAAACATACTTTCAAAAGACAAAAAAATGGGGGAGGGGGGACTATTATGTGACAACAAAACAAATGAAAAATACTCTTATTTATGAAATGAACACCAGTGTGGGTTTTATTGTGCTCACTTGTTACCCAATAGATATAGAGCAAAAATATAATAATGTACACTACTTTTTAAAAGTTTGGGGTCAGTCACTTTTTTATGAATATTTTTACTCAGCAAAGACACATTAAATCAAAATTGACAGTGAAATGCTGAACACATATCAAGTTTCCAACATTGATAATAATAAGAAGAATTGTTTCTTGAGCAGCAAATCATCATATTAGACAATAGACTTATAGACATTTCTGAAGGTAACTCTAGAAACTTGAGTATGTTGAAAAATCAGCTTTGACATCACAGGAATGAATAACATTTTAAAATATATTACATTCCCGTGTGACAACACGCACCAGTCTCCATTGCAACATGAAAACCAAGTCTGCTGATGAGAAAGAGGCACAAATGTCTTAAATTCTTAAACAGCTCTCAAAAACGCCTTTGCTCCTCTTTGCACCAAAACTCCAAATTACAGCATGTAAAAATTGTCAAATCCAATGAGCCGTGGCACTGTTAAATATCCCCAGGCTCACTAAAGCAGAAGTAAAGCCATATACTGATTTCCACAGCCATGGTATTTTGACTTTCCCTTTGATATCTGTGCTTTCCAAAACTCCTTCCAGGGGTCATAGGACATCTGCCTCACATGATGTCATTTAAAGCAATGTTTTGACTTTGAATTCATTATTCTGTATCCGCAAAGACAACTGGTTCTCCAGGCAATAGAGCTTCCATTCATGCCTGTTTTTTCCCCCGTGATACAAACAGACCAAGCAAGAGAGATCAACTCCAGGGGTCAAAGCAATCTGCATTTTATTGTCTTACACACTAACTGTTAATATTACCACTGAGCATCTGAGATCTGCTACAGCATGAGCTGTTCAGAGCCTGAGAGGAGTGAACGCAGATGCAATCCAGCGCAAACATGGGCATGACAGAGGCAGCGGTATCCTCAGGGCCCACTGCCAGCGTCTTACACTAGAACTATGCACCTGCTGCCAAAATGTGTTGTTCACACACACATATACAAGCAAAATATACACCGGCAAGCACATGGAGCCATGGAGAACTGTCTGGCTTTATACTATTTTGTTACTTACAACAGATGTGCCTTGTAGAATGATGATAACGTAACACGACGGATATATATTTTTAAATGTTGAGGTCTGGACCAAATCCATTTTTTGTGACCAAAAATTGCACAACATCACTGTTGAAAAGAGCAAAGAGACAGACAGACAGACAGACAGACAGACAGACAGACAGACAGACAGACAGACAGACAGACAGACAGACAGACAGATAGATAGATAGATAGATAGATAGATAGATAGATAGATAGATAGATAGATAGATAGATAGATAGATAGATAGACAGATGATAGGAAACAGATCAGGAAAGGGCCTCGAGCCTAGCCTGGATGCCAGCCCGAACTCCGCCCACAACATTTTTTGGACGGGAAGTTCGATCCATTGAGGAGTAATTATGATTTAGAAATCATCGGGCCAATCAAATTGCCAGGGCGGGCTTTATACGATGATTGACAGGTGGTCTTCAGTAACGTAATCCTCACGTCATCAAAGTGCGCTTGTCAAAGATGACTGCAGCTGGAGAATTGAGATGTATAGATTCCGCTGTCGCCTCTTTTGTAAAAAAAAATCAACAGCGCATTCATTTTAATAGACAAACAGAGAACTGAAATCAAGGCATTTGTCGATCGGAAAGATATTTTTGGCGTCCTTCCTAAATGATTCGGGAAAAGTGTAACTTATCAGCTGGCTCTGACGGTCATTAAGATGATGGGACGTGATGAAAAGCCTGTGGTCGTTGTGGTTTCTCCTTTAGTGGCACTCATGGAGAAAGAAGTAAAAGAAGTAACACTCATTATTTATGATTACAAAATGATTGTTACAAAATGAGCCAATGGCAAAGAAATGCCATGGGTCTGCTGAATTTGCATAGAGTAACTCGTCACCTCGTGGGTATATAAGGAAGAACGTTGGCACAATGCAGACATGTTTCCCTGCTGAGGAGCCAATACTGAGCTTGGTGTTCCACCAGAATAGCGGAAGTGGCAGGAAGATGTAACGTCTCCGCAGTGTTGGGGAAGCTACTCTGAAACTGTAGTTTGACAAGCTACAAGCTACTCGTACGTTGAAGTAGTTAAACTACAGTCAAGCTACCCTTTTGGAAGAGTAGTTAGCTACACTACAAGTTACTATCCAAAAGTAGCTAGCTACATTGAAACTACTTTTACTTTTTGAACAACATATTATAAATATTATATTATCAATTATCATCATAAGATGTTATAAATTATATAATTATAAATAATTAAATAAGTGTCTGATGAATGTTTTAATTCAAATATTTAGTGTTTAAAACAATGCAATACAATTATGATTTTATAGAGTATTGTTTTATTACACACAACACTCAAATATCTCAGACTGTTTGTCAAAAGTGCAAAATTGCAACAAATAGCCTACAACATTGCAAGAACGAAATATACATTCAACATAAATTGCATTTAGAACATTTTCTCAAAAATAACGATTGAACTTGGACAAATAAGACCATGGGTAATTAACGTTTGTTTCTCCATCCTCAAAATCTGCCGTCACCTGGGTGTGTCACTGTCAACCCACTTCTTTACGTCAGTGAACCGTTAGCCGCAAGATGCGTGATTAAACAACAGGTGGCGGTAATGGCAAAAAATGAGTTTGTAATCTAACAAGAAGAAGAATATCCTTGCATCGGGCTGATTCGTGCAGGCTCGACAATGTAGCAATGTAGCTTTTGCTCGCGCTACACCGCTACTTGCTGCAAAAAGTAGTTAGCTACTGGAAAAGCTACACTGTTTAAAAAGCAACTGAGCTACTGCCAAGCTACTGAAAAATGTAGTTAAGTTAGTAGCTTCGCTACTTGTAGTTAACTACTCCCCAACACTGCGTCTCCGTTACCTACTCAGGAAACGAAAGGTAACATACGTAACTGAGACGTTCCCTTTCGCAATCATAGCTCCTGACCATAGTGCAGCAGACTCCTCAGAAGCTGGGAGGAGATTATGCGTACTGAATCGCATAGTCAAGTCTGATGGTCCTGACGACCCACCAGGACAGGTTGGGAAGCTGAAGCCAGGTTCCCAAAACTGTACGAGCGGGGTCAAACATGTGCAAGTACCACTCTTATGCAGTAAGAATAAGGATGTGATCTAATAGATTTAAATGTAACTAAGTAACGCAGTAATTAAGTCTTCCTGGCAGAACTTATGCTAAAGCTTTCATTTAGTCATCATTTCGACGTAAGAACTTACAGTACTGAGTATTGATAAAAGTTTTCTATGTCACTCAACGCGGCACATTTTGTGACCATTTGGTGTAAACATAGGTGACGTGTAAGATATGTGCAACAAGGGACAAGGGACAGTGTATCCTTCAGAGCACCCTTCCTCTTCTTCACAGATTAAATGGAGCAGCTTCTGGTCCATCTCCTGAGGGAATGTCTAGCAGAAAGGCTTCTTGCATATTTAACCAGGACTGTGCTCTGCTGATGAGATGAGACCTGCTTTTGCCATGCTCTCTTCACAACATTTCCACAAGGAGAAACACCGCTTTGTTGGGATACAGAGAGGCTGAGTCATAAATATATATATATATATATATATATATATATATATATATATATATATATATATATACGATGAAACAAGCATTGGCTCTACCAAGGCTCATAGCATAAGGGGTTTCTGGAGCAATGTGATTAATGAGAGGTGAAAGACACAACCGCTCTAATTAAAAGTACACAGGAAAAAAGCACGAACCACCAGAGATAAGCATTTAACCGTGAAAATGTGATCAGACAGTTAGTGATACAGTTGTTTGGATTTAAAAAAAAAGTCTCTTTTCCACTTAGGGAGATATTCCCCACTGTTCTGAATATGGGTAATGTAGATTTGTATGGTGGTCAGAAGAGATTAGAGTGTTTAATCAGACCCAGATCTTATTGGAATATCAAATAGAATTAATTGGATTTTCTGCCTTTTTATAACGTGATTAATGTGCCCACCCCTCGTTGTTTTAAGCAGCTTGGTGCCTTAAGAGCCTCGGCGCTTTACTGTATTTTCACCAGCATGCTTCACTCTCATGGGTGGAGAGGAGCAATAAAAGTCACACTCATAACAAATAAGGTTGACAGCGTATGAACTGAGTGGGTTGATTAATTCAAAGGTCATAAGTCATAGCTAATCAGGTGAATTATGTAATGTTAATCAAATAAGATTGGATTTGGTTTGGTTTGCCGCAGGAAGGACAGCACTTCTGTTATTGTCTTGCCGATTACCTGAGCACATCCTTGGAGGGATTTTTAGATTTGGTTATTACATTTAGGAAATACGAATGAAGGAAGGAATTGGTCTGGGTTTGTTGGGGGTGGAGAGAATAGAAAATGCATTGCATTTCTTACTAGGAAAGTTAATGTGGGCAATGTTTGTAAGCAAATAACCCTTTCCACAATGAAGGTAAAAGAAAAAGTGAATTTCTGAGGTGCTCTGAGGTGGGAGAGGTAACCTTAAAAAAAATTGGACATCAATTTGGTTGTGCAATTAGTTTTTCTGTATAAGCACAAAATGTTGAAGCTAACCTACAGCAGAGAACACTCGCATGCATTTATGAGGGAAATATCAACAAGAAAAGAAGAATTAGAGCAATGATCCACATAATTCTAAAGCCCTTTTAAGAAAGACTACGCTTTTGGCCATGGCATAGCCTTCCCATTTAAGGCCAGCAGTAACCTCTTTACTTGCTTTTCTTTTATCCAGTCCAAAATGTAGAGCCTTTATTTACAGACTGATTTCTTCTTTACATTTTTAGACGCCAGAAAAAAAAATACAAATGGAAAAATAAAGCACCAAACCACCCCTGACTTTTCATCAAGTGCACATTTCATTGATTGCCTTTTATAACCCTGCAAGTTAAATATTTCATTACTAATCGATCTAGATTTTAAAAGCCTCATTTGAGAATGGCTTGATCATTTACTCTTATTCAAGAATACACACACACACAAGCACAAAAAAAAACGACAAAATTAGGCTGGAATATCCTTCTTTACTGGCATCTGATAGCTCTGTAAAACTGGAGTGTACCTGGATTAAATCTATGGGACGTTTTAACAGCGTGTACACTTACTCCACGGCTGTGTAAAAGTGATAGGATCAGATGGAGGTAAATACCCACAGCGTAGCCTGATCACGTTTTTCTTTTTCCCTGCTTTTTTACTCAAGTAGAGCCCAGAGGAGATCGTTCTCACATCTTTAACTCTCTTACTGCTTTCTGGCTCAGGTGGTCCAGCGCTGAAGTGAGAAGCTGTAATTGGCACGCAGTACTTTTGTGAATATCCATATTTATCTTCAGGATAACACCTCACACGCGCTGCAATCTCCAATCCCATGGTGAGAAAGTGCTTTCCGTGTTCCCCTTTTCCCTCTCTCTCTCTCTTTTACAGTATCTCTCTCTTCCAGTCTTTTCCCGCCTTCACAATAGGTAATCAGTGGGTCATTCTGATTGGCTGTGAAAGCCGGCGCTGTTTAATGAGAAGCAGTGGGCATGTGGGTAAGGAGACAACAGGTGGAGCATCAGTCTCACGCGCTGCAGCTGGGGAGGCACCACTGTTTCTACCAGCTGTCGGGCCAGGATAATGATCATTAAAACCGCAGGCCTGCAAATCATCCTCATGCAACACGTGAAGGACTCGCGTATTATCGTCTCATTTGGCGAGACTGTTTTTACGTGAAAACGAGGGATGGGTTTTGATCATTTCGCATCGACATGCCAACGTAATTACTGAAATCCACCTGGACTTTGGCAAAGCCTGTGAACAGACGGGGGAAGAAAAGGCGGTTGAATGAATGTCACAGTGTAATCTGAATTGGGAAAGCCGTAAAAAAGGCTTTCTTTAAGCTTGGCATGCAGTGAGATCGAATTTATTGCTAAGGGCACACAAATATACTGAGTTAAATTGATTTAATTCAGTAGGTGTTGCTGTGTGAAGTTGCTGCCCTGAAAGCCCAATGCTACGTCCACCTTCATTAGGCTGCAATCCATCATCATCGGATTGGCCGCTTTTGTGGAAATGACTAGGCAGGGGTCTACATGGCTGGAACCACTCGAGGCAAAACAACAAGTGACAAACACTTTTTAAAAGGCTGCAAAATAATCTGTAGCTTTTTGCCGTTTCGTCTCACTCATTCCCAATACGGATTCAAGAAAAGGCCACAGGAAAAAGACAAATCGCCAGTGAGACCTCTCTCTAATATCCCAATTGTTTCTGCTAGACAACAATGAGATTAAATGCTCAAATCACCTTCTTGTAAGATTTCTCTTCCGATTTTTTTTCTCAGATGTGTGTCCTCCGGAGTTTCAAAAGAGATAGCAACAATGACACTGTGATTAGATTTGCTAAGATATAAACTCCAACATCTTTCATCAAATTCTTCCAAGATCAAATTATCTGAACGGTGATATCTGCTTCATTTTGTAGCTCTATACTCTTACTCTGTCAAATACACCTCATTTAGTTCTCAGAGCTCAACAACAAAAAAGAAAAAAAAAAGATGGCCTAGGGATAATAGGAGAGAGTTGAGATGAAAATAGTTAAATGTGTGTATATATTTTTTTAAATTTATATAAAAAAAAGTCCTGAGTCTCCAATAAACTCATTAAAGCGATTAAGATGTCTGCCTCCACTTCAAGAGTGTCTGGATGTGACATTAAAGCAGATTGTCAAACCAGCAGGCTTATATCAAGCTAACAACTAATTTTTTAACCAATATGGAGCTTGAATCTTTCAAGAGTGATGTACGCACTGTAATTATATACAGATGCATGTAAACCTCTGAATGAAATTAACGCTAAAAGAGGTCTGAGCAGAGGTCCCATCCTCGGTGTAGCGATACAGTCTAATTGGAATGTTAGCATAGAGCGTAGCCAACAAACTGTGTGAATATTGGCACATTTTTAATAAGTAGACGCTAGGACTGTATGTTTTCCGGCAACTTCAGAGACAGTTTCTATGGCAACTGTGCTCTTTATCTCCACACTGCAAGGGAATATCAGTTGATTTCCCAACGATTTCTAATGAAAGAATCATGTGACCTCTTAAATAGGCATCAGATAAATGATATAAAACAATCCCCGGCCCTTAATTATGGACAGATGCTTGCTCTGAGGTAAGCCTGTGCCAGCCAAAAGTGAAATTTATGGTCCATCGTGGCAGAAATGCTTAGAGGCCCTTAAAATCTGATGCATTAAAACCCATCTTGGCAGTGGGTGCAATCTGCACTCAATAGAGTTTAAAAGACATTTTACTTAATTATCTCCTGAACTTTGAACAACTATAGGAGTCCTTAATGGTATCCCGGAAAAAGCAGGGATCAATGGTGCACATTAGCAAGATATTGGTCATAGAATCTCTGCCCTTTTGGCTTTGTCATATTAATATGTAACAGGTTCTTGTTAAGGGCTTGCTCACATTCAGCATCAACAATGCTCCACATGCCTGCTAGACAACTCTACAGACACCTCGGAAAATATTCCTCACTGTTAAGTATCAAAGCTATTTCTCTGAACGGTTGGTTGCAAAAGTCGTTGAAAACGTTTCCTCATACTTTAAACATTCCACAGTGCTGATTTTATATTGATTTATTTATTGGAGGAAGTGGCATTGATAAGTTGCATGAGAAATGTGGGTCCATCATTTCAATTGGGTCAAGAGGTTCTCAAAAACAATCTAGGAAAATATCTAAACTGTACAAAAAAATTAAAGGTACAATATGCAAGATTGTTTCAACAACAGGGGTCGCTAACCTCTTACAATAACAAAGGCGTATATTAATGACGTATATTCCGCTTTAAGCGGAATTATGGATCTTGTCGTCGATCTTTTATGGATGAGTGAATACATTGATGTTTTTAACAATCTAGCGATTGCTAGACGTATACCAGCGCCTCACGCAACGTGAGTCCCGCGGATATAAAGGAATAAGGACATTTAATTCTACCGAACTACACGCTGAATTACTCACACAGGTCAGTTTATTAGAGGAATTAAACTTGAGGTAACGCAGCGCTGCTTCACTTGCTCTAACAGTTTCACTATCACACTAAACGGCATTTGAGTGTGTTGAATATTAGTTAGGTTGTTTGTTGGCTCTTTGAGACTAAGCTAGACTAACATACAGATCATATTCTAACTTTTCATCATGTTGAACTACATAACATTGATCAGTTTTATATACATTAATTTGCTCACCTGTTTGCTCAAGTAACATGCAACACTCGCGTCTCTGTCAAGTCGAAGTTAGCCGTGGACGTGGAGCTCTCGGCATCTCGAAAGATGTTGATCTTTGTTTTAGTCCTCTTTGTGTCTCAAAGTCTGCTTGCCATGGTCCATAATGTTTCAACAAAACCCTGCTAGGGACGCTCACGCTGTTGAACACGCATATCGGGCATAACCGACCCAGTTGTCCACGTCTGTTGCCATGGTTACTATTGCAGTACGAGGTCAAACCTGGTGGAAAACGGAGGTAACGTGAATATGACTCCTCACCCCTGCTCACACGCCCTATTTCCTTGGTTAAAAATCGCAATTTTCTCATGATTTACAAATAGTTTGAAACATTTGGGCTATTGTAAGTAATCGACTAAACAAAATATATAACATTGGCCTAGTGGTTATTTTACGGCAAAAATCCTGCATATTGTACCTTTAACTGTATTTTTTTGTTTATTTGCAGGCTGATTTATTTGCATAAATAGGTCATAGAAACACGTTATTCCAACTGACCAACATTTGTATTTGATGTTCAAGTTTTGTGTAAATGTTGTGATGGCCGCTTACAAAAGAACACAAAAAGACGTCCTAAAAGGATGGAAAATATTTGATATCCGCTCTTTGTAGAGTGCACAGTTCACGCTAACGGCGTGTTTGACTATGGACCGATGACCTGCCCGACTCTTTCCTTTGTGATGCTGTCAGAGAAAAACATCCTCTCGTAAACTTCTCCCCATGAACAAGATAAGTCTGTCAGAAAGAAAAAAAGAAGGCGCTCTGTCCGAACGTGATACGGCTCTACACACGGATAAATTGCCCTGCAGATTCAAAGGGGGAGAGGATGGGACTGAGTGAAATCTGAAGAGTGGACTGTTTGAATTGTCATGTGGGCATGAAGTAGCCTATTATTTACTGTGATGAACAAGCCACACAGTCAGATTATAAATGAGCTTTTCCCCAGGAGAGGGTAAACAGTGACATACTTGACACAAAGACAGACATGGTGTTTGCTTTCACAGCTTTTTCCTTCTCTACCACCATATGTACAGCACCACACAGTGAGTGATATTACCTTTGTTTCCCATTTCATTTCCTGAGAGACATCCCATTATACACATTTTTCCAATCTGTTTGAATTGTCTTTGGTGAGCAGACAAAGACATTAATCAGATCTGCAAGTATGAGACAGTGTTGTTGTGTTTTGTTGTTGTTGTTCTTCCAGAGGCCTAAAGCATTTTCTAGCAGATGGTAGTTTGGCTGTTTCCATGCACCTGTTTCTCAATTTATTTCTACACTTTCTTTCTCAACACATTTCTAATATCTCATCTTATTCTGTCCCACTAGGCAATGAGTCAAATCTTGAAACGTAATAAACGAACCGTTGCAATTTCTTCATTTTCAAATGGAGTGCAAAGTGACAGACCATGTTTCCAGAAGTGTTCGAGATTTAAAACTATTGCTTAACACGTAGTTCTACTCATGAAACAAACGATGCAGCTCTGAAACAAAATGACATTTTAAACTTGGTTTCACTTAATTTTGATGGTCCCTTTAACACATTTTGTTGACAATAAGGACTGTTGCACCTAAATCTCTAACTCTCATTAGAGTGCTATCGGTAGACTGGTAGGATTCGAATAAGTTGACGTAGTTGCAAAATTACTTATAGCCAGTAGATTGTCTGTTCAGGAGCATCAAAATAAAGTGTTAGCAGATATTAAGCAGACAGTCTAATACTCGAATGAGAGTGAGTTGACACACAGCTAACGAAGTGGTCTGATTAACATATATACAATCAAAATGACTTGAAAATGTGTACTGAAAAAGAATGGCACAGATAATTGTTTTTACTCAGAAATTGCTAGTAAATATCTTAAGTAATTACAAACAAACTGCAAGTAACACATTCAGTTTAAACATGAAAATTTAAAGTAGAAACACTATTTCTTGTATTTTCTCATAAAAACATTAAAATAATGTTTACTTACTTCAAAAATATGTTTATAACAGTGTACTGACATTTGATTATTAGTGTAAAATAATACATATATATATATATATATATATATATATATATACACGTAAAGTTGATAATTCCGTGAATGACTGCAATTGCATATTTCAAACAGAGATGGCGACAAAGAGGAAAAACGCTCAACTGCATCTTTAATAAACCTACTACATTTGAATCCAACCTACAGTTGTTTAAGAATGTAAGAAGAAAGACTTGAGTTTGCCTACACTGGAATTACAATTATAATGGATATGTAATTAATTATAGTAAATAATTTTGTATGAAGAAAATCTCTATCATCTCTAAAGCTCTATCTCTATCAACATCACCATCAAAACTATTGCCATTGTTATATTGTAGTTTACAAACACACACTTTCAGTTTTTTAACTATGCATTTTACAAACAAAATGTACAGTTCATGGTGTCTGTCACTGAACTAAAAACACAGCATTCACAGTGAGCCAGCGTGTCGTTCATTCAAGAAAGTAGAAATAGAAAGTATTGATCATGAGAAGAGTATGAAAGGACACAACGCTTTTCCATCCAGCCAAAAGCATTATTAAGAACTGCACATTACTGGATTCATGCTTTATGTTGAGAGTTCCCTGAAATACTCTTAGACGGTGTATTTGGACTGCCTCACAAGTATTATATTGGCTTTGGCATTGGAGTCATTTCACAGACCTTGAGTTCCAATGTGAACTAATTACAGTGATTGCTATATGGACATTTCATTCAATAGGAAGCAATTTTACAGTGAGTATGTGAAGTATATGCAAGCGTCAGCTCTTGCTTGACATGCAGAGTGATCAAGAATATTGATCCTGTTAAATACTATGACACTATGATGGAACCCTGACTAAAGTTATTTGTCATTCTAACTGGATTTTAGAAACATTTCTTATTATTATCATGGTTGAAAACAAAGATTTTGCTGTTAATATTTTTATGGAAAACATACATTCATACCATTCCCACGATTTGGGTAAGTACAATTTTCTTTTTATTATTATTAATAATTGTATTCAACAAAGAGGGAATAACTTGATGCTGTTACAAAAGATGTATATATATTAAAAAAAAAAAAAAGCTATTATTAAAAAAGCTCAAATTTAGCAGCAAAAATTCAACTTTGACATTTCAGGAATACATTTCATTTTCAACATATTTTAAAATAGGAAACAGTTATTTTAAATTGTATTAATGTTTCAAATACTTTTATTTGAGCAAACAATCTTTATGTATTTTTGATTAAACAAATGTCGCCTTGATGAGCATAAAAAAATTTGTAAACACTTTTGAACTGTAGTACACTGAGAAAAAATGAAAATGCTATATCTAAGCAATAAAATTGTGGCAACAGATTACAAGCAATATTATTAATTAAATTTAACAAATTAGAATTGAGTAATAATTAATCAAATTAATTCCAAATTAAGTTAACCAGTCAAGTGATTGTTAAAATACATATATAAATATATATACATATATATGCTGTTACAAAATGTATATATATATATATATATATATATATATATATATATATATATATATATATGAAGAG
Source organism: Pimephales promelas (assembly GCF_988280905.1). Classification (NCBI taxonomy): domain Eukaryota; kingdom Metazoa; phylum Chordata; class Actinopteri; order Cypriniformes; family Leuciscidae; genus Pimephales; species Pimephales promelas. The sequence goes on from NC_142771.1 coordinate 31,149,727, forward strand.
TTCAGATGCAAAAGCATCTAAATGCCATTAGAAATTTTCTTCTAAAATGACCATTTTTATCAATCTTGTATATTTAAGTTCAGTAATTTCACTTAAATGACAATTAATAGGTAATCTTCATTGCCATTTAAGTGAAATTACTGAACTTAGATATACAAGCTTGATAAAAATGCTCATTTTAGAAGAAAATTTCAAACGGCACTTAGAGGCTTTTGCATCTGAACTCTTCATATATATATATATATATATATATATATATATATATGTCAACACATAACCAACACCATCAGATAACCTTTTCTATTTGTTCACCTGGCTGTTATAACTCAGGTATATTTTAACAAAACTTAAAGTGACAAGAGCCCAACTAAAACAAACATTGATCACCATAATGGTGACTTAAAACGTTTGGTTTTCTCCTTCAGTGATTCTGCTTGTTAACATCAGGTGTCTTCAATATTGGAAATATACAATAAAGAGTGTAAATTGTTGGTGTAAATTTTACTCATTTTAAATGGTTAACTTTTAAGGAATTAATTTGATTATTTATTACTCAGTTCTAATTTGATAAATTAATAATATTGCTTGTAATCTGTTGTCACAATTTTATTGATTAGATATAGCGTATTCATTTTTACAGTGTATACACACACACTTTTATATTAAAAAAGGAAGCTTTTCTCAAATAGATTCACTTTTATTGTGCTTATTATTTATTTTATGTAGTAGTTTATATGTAGTTGCAAAGTTATAGTTAGTGGAATGTCTGTTGTGGAGCATCAAAATAAAGTGTTAGCAGATATTAACCAGACAGTCTAGTTGACATGAAGGCTTATAACATTTTGAATGGCTGAAGTCTGATTACACTATATTCAGCACAAACTCTGATACAATAATATGTGAGCAGCATGTATGTAAAAGTTTTTGTGGAAGTGACCTTTATGATAGTAAAGAAAAATGATACAACTTTTGCTTTGTCACATGAATCACACATTTTATCGATACACCCATGATTTATGATTACACTGATCTTATAACCTCTAAAAGCATGGCAATCTGATTGATATCTGCACTATGTATATTCATCAGCCAAGCACACATGAGAATATAACAGCAAGAGAGAAAGAACTCATGAGGAGAGTGAATGGCTGCTCAAAAACTCAATCAATAAAATAACCTCTGAAGTGAGCATTGACAAACCTGTTATGTATTACCAGCTTTAATGGATTTTGCAGCCATGCTACTCTGTATCCAGACCTCTAATTACTTCGCAGGAGGGATGACGACGACGAAGGGGTGGAAACGTTCAATATCCCTTATGCTCCCGGTCGTCATGCCTGATCACTAAAGGATTTGCCCATAATAAGAGCAAACTGCACAGTAATTTCTAGCAATAGACATTAATGAAAAGAGATGCTTAAACTGGTCTCAGTGTATGGGTCAATGATATATAAGTGCTAAAGATGGAAAAAAAAAAATCAAGTAGCAATAACATATTTTCATTGCGCTTCATTATGCGACTGAACCGATCTCAATCACCATATAAATGAATTCTATATGACAATAAAATAATATAATTTCCTGTAATAATTTTTAATTTTTGCTGTATGTATAGGTTGCACCTATATGTATATATATATATATACATAACTGTGTGTGTGTGTTATGAATTGTATTATTGAATAAATAAATAGATTAGACAAAAAATAAGCTCAATTGACCCATGCCATAGCCACATCGATTTAGCAATATGAAATACTGTTTGGACTTAACTGCAACCGCTTTATGCTGTAAGCAAGATTCCAGATCTATTGCAAAACTAATTTGCATGCACTCTCCAGAACTGTATCCTTCACTAACTACACATAGGTTATTTAGGGACTATCTGTTTCACCAACAGTTCCAAAACACTGCTCCCGCTTAGTAAATGTTATCTTATCCTAATAGCAAGAGCATCATTTGAATTTAATACAGCTGCGACTGACAGTGACATCTTCAGTGTGCTCCAAAGCAAACTTCGCCACGGTGCTTGCAGGGTTAGAATGGCCCATACCGCTCTCTAATCGCTATCCATGCGCTTAATGACTCATACAAGCTGCTGATTCAAGGTGAAGCTGTTAATGCCATTTGTGTGCTTTCCAAGAGATACAATCGCAACAACTGTGCAATCTTTGCTTTGCTAAATTGAAATAAAACAGAACTCAAGGGCAAAGGCTGTAAGGACATCAGATTTGTAATTTCGGCCTTATCTGCGAGTTCCAGTCACGTATTTAACACACTGTAGGCCACCGGATGCTCACTGAAACCTCCATTTTCCCCTTTCTGAACATTTGCTTCAAATTTTAATTACTTGTCAATTTCAAGCTGTCGCAAGGCTTAACACTTGCTGTCAGCCTCCAGTCAGTCCCTCCCAACACGGCCGTGCATTGCTGCCAAGAGGTATTGTGCCCGGGATAAGAAAAGTGGAAAAAAAAAAACAAATCATTCAAAAACAGACCTTGAATGTCCATGTCACTGTATTGAAGGCCCTCAAGCATTCAGGTATAGTAAAACCTTTGTTTGCAACAAGACATATCCAGCTGCTAATGTGCGTTGAAGCGCAAGGGACATCGCCACAGGCTTACAACATCCCCATCAATTTAAAAATCAAAAGACTGCCGTCTCAATGTGTAAACACAAAACATCTATCTAAAGTACATACTTCATATCACAACAAATCAAAGCCCAATATTCCACTTCAGTCCAACAGCCTCTCATGGGTGTTCAGGACCACGGACAGCCCCTCCTTCCCTATTCAACCTCCTCCGCCTCAGTTCTAGGAGACTGGCGTATGAATAAAGATAGGGTCCTTCCAGTCTCATATAGTCATGTCACATTCCTGCATGATACCAAGAGGTCTATCCGCGGTGTTTATACCCAGATAAGTGCCTACCTGTAGCTTTTCTAAAATACAGCTACAAGCAAAATTGGTATCTTATGAATAAACCATGCATGTCTAAAATTAATCAGATGCATGTTTTATGTCTTAACATTAATCTTTTAATTATTCTAATTAAGAATAATTCATCTGCAGCCAATGAGATTGCTTGCTCAACTTGTATATAGTCTGCTTCGTTGTTTGCTGTAAGCTAGTCTTGTGGCAAGCTAGTCTTTAACGGCGTGCGTGATGTCATCGAGAAGGCGAAAGTAGTAGAAACTACTAGAAACTACGAACGTAACACAAACAATGGATGAAGCGGTGAGTGTTGTATTGGCTGTCCTGTGTTCAGAAAAAAGTAAAAAAAAGAAAGAAAACCAGCCAATGGACACGTTTCTGGATTGCTCGAAGAGGACAGTATAGGCTGTCAATCCAAAAAGAGAACTTAAGGTAAAATATTGTTTTCTAATATATTTTTACTTTTAGTTTTAACGTTAGCACCATCGACTCTCTTTCGTTTCACTATTTTTGAAAGTTGTGTACAGAAAAGCTTCTGTGCTCCTATTGGTCAACTTCAGACGTGACGAAACCGTCGTGGACGACCGTTAAAAAAATAAACATGCTAGTCTTTTTGTCGTGATGTCGTGAAGCATCGCAGACGCGGCGTAGGTTGTCGCCCACTATGACACACTATACGAGATGATACGATCGAATCTTGCGTCCCGACCCCCATTGTCGTTTACGAATCCCCACGACGCCCTACGTCAAACGGATCGTGCCAAAATCGGTTTACAATCGTGTAATCTGAACCAGGCATTAAACATTCTATTCATCAAAGAAACATGAAAAAACATGTATGATGCTGGTTTGCACAAAAATATTAAGCAGCACAACTGTTTTCAAGATTGATAATAATGAATGTTTCTTGAAATCAGCCTATTAGAATGTGACATGTGACACTGAAGACGGGAGTAATAGCGATTGGAAATTCAGCTTTACGGGAATATGTTAAACGTTAAAAATATATTAACAGAGAAAACAATATTTCACAATATTATTATTTTAACTGTATTTTTTAATCAAATAAATGCAACACTGATGAGCATAAGGGATTTTTATTTTCAAAAACATAAAATCTTTTCATAAAAACAGTTCTATTAGATATTAAAATTCTAGTTATTAACATCTTTAACAGCCAAAGCATTTCAGTAGTTATCTAATACTCCATTGGTACCGCAGCTATAGACACAGAAACAAACTAACATTATGACAATGAAGCTATAATTTCAAATATCTCATAGTTTTGATAGCTGCACTCTAAAAAAAGCTGGGTTGTTTTAACCCAACTTTGGGTCAAATATGGACTAACCCAGCCGTTGGGTTAAATTTTTACATTACATTTTTAACCCAACATTTCGGGTTTGTCCATATTTGACCCACAATTGGGTTAAAACAACCCAGCATTTTTTAGAGTGTGCGTTTGCCTCACCTATGTGTTCCTAAATATTCTCTTTTATTCACCTAAATATTCTCTTTTATTCTCCTCTGTACTCTGGATCACGGCACTCATCTCTCAGAATGATTGGTTCGGAACAGTCTTTATCAATTATCAACACACTCAGTGGGGCTGTAAAAGCCTTCTACCTCACATATCACCAACAATTGCACTTGTGTTTTATGACTCTATGTATTAAGTGAGCACATTGGGGTGGCTACATAATTTATCATTCGTTATGCCCTATGTGAGTGTAGCAGGCAAAAAGGACGCTTTTTATAAAGCTAGATAATATGATATTAATATGAGAGTGCTAATGCAACACCGCACATAGACATACCATTTTTTCACTCCCATCTTGCCATCTTTGCTCACTCTGTCTGTCTATCTGTCTGTCTATCCATCTCTCTCTTTCTCTGTATCCGCGGCACGATTGCTCTCTCCTCCACAAAGAGCCTGGCTCAGACACCTTGCATACAAAACAGCTGACTCAATCTTCAAGCTGCATAATCAAGATAAGAGAGATGGAGGGAGAGAGAGAGAGAGAGAGAGAGAGAGAGAGAGAGAGAGAGAGGGGAGGACAGATGCACACATCTAGCAAATTATGTTTGGTTTTTTTGAACAACGCAACTCTTTGTTGAACGTTACGTTATGGTTAGGCGCAGCTCTTGAGTAATTCCTCCTGACGACTTATTTAGATTTGATTTTCAGAATGATTTAGATTTGCCCTTTACCAATGAATTAAAGTGAGGGTGGAGATTCTCAGTGTATCTGATGTTGCCTAAAGAGTGCGATTAACCATCGGTCATCTATGTACAGGCTGTAGTGAATGATTTTTTCAGCAATGATACCAACATGCACTAAAATCCCAAATAATAATAATAATCATTCTGACACAAGGTACCCTGAATATACTCCAGAGGGTCTTTAGTTAAGATATTTAACACATATACGATTTGCATGTTCATGGCATTTATTACAATTAAAAAAACATTGATTATTTTAAGCTACAACAATACTTTGCAGGATATGCAACCTGTTACAGTCAAAATAAAACAGCTCTGTAAGACCAAAATTATTTAGTTAATTTCCACTGAAAAAGCTTTTAAAATCCTAATATTTTGTGTTTTGAGAACTCAGAGAGTCATTTATCAGTCTCAACATACAAAATCTTTCATTTAACAAACGTTTTGGCCTGTCAAATGTGCATGTTTGTCCTGCTAAATGCATTTGTGTCTTTTAAAGGGGTGCTTATAAGTTGAAACACCTTTTTTCGTTTGCTGATCGAGTTCTTACAATACACTGCTCTGACAGTAGCATGCCGGACTAAGCTAATTTCTTATATTATGAACTGTGTTACTTGGTGACCTAATATGCTTTGGATATTTCTGAGAGTGACTCTCAAAGTTCATTTAACTGTACAGTTATGTCAGTTAGGATGCATATCCAATTGGATGCAAATATTTCAAGAATGCAACACAGATAACTAGGCATTTGCACTGATACTCCTAGTATACAAGATTAGGTTTGGGAATTTTTCATGTCTTTTCTATTTAAACCCCTTCAGCACTTTTTTTAAACAGAGTATGTTTGTAAAGTGTTATTTTTCCTGATCTCAATGTTTTATGAAATCACTTAATCTACTCCATATAGGCTAATTCTTTGAATTCTGACTTACTCCAAAGGATGTCTGCGCCATATATTCAATCTCAACTCAATTATAATGTTTCTGAATAATTTATTAGACCACTAGCTTCAAATGATTTCTTAATTTAGCAATCTTAACGTGCAGTCCTCAGGGAGAAACTCATGCACGGCTTTTTCACTCAACAGCAACTCTACACACAACTGGAAAACCAAATTGTATTTTAGATACAGTAAGCAGCGCTTTTGCATGGTTATAATCATACTGGAAATAGGCTACTAGACTGGCAAACTTTCGGAGCTGTGTTGGTGTAAACAGATAGGCTTAGCTACGATAAGCGTATTTGCCATGTACAAATCGCACTCACGCGATTCAATAAAATAGCGACTGAGGGCTGAAAGGGGCCATCAGTTGTAATTTTTATGGTTAAAGGCGAACTCTAGCGGCAAATTAAACCTATCTGCTGTCCAAGGTCCTGAAACATTTGGCGACATTCTGGAAATGTTGGCTAAAGCACGAGATATTCAGTCCTGTAACATCTCTGAGACGCTTTAGAGTTCAACAACCCATCAACTAAATTCATATAGAGTTTCCTTGGTTAATGTATCTTAGAATTCCATATATGACCACATCATGTCAGTATGTGTCAAATTATTCCATGCAGAATGCCAAATGACTCCAAAAGAAACGCGCTCAGAACTCGCGTGCACATTTGAACGTCTATATACAATCACGCCTTAGTGCAAAACGAAGCGAATTCATGTTCATTTCGAGTCTGTTAAGGCGCGCTGTCAAACTCAACACACTCGACGATGCATTTATAAGTTAGACAAGTCACACCGAGGCATTTGTTGCAAATACGTGGCTGTACAAAAGCCACACGTAGCCTATAACTTACATGTCTCAGCCAACAATTGCACTCGTTTCATTTCTCGTTCAACAAACCCAACGTTAGAAGCGACGTATATGCGAAAATCTAAAGCATTTCTCACTCACCTTTTTCGCAGAGCGAAGCTAGAGTCTCTCCGTAACCAAACCGGGGTCCCTATGTCACCATGTATCCCCTTGACATTTTCTAAGAGCCAGTAGATATCGGACGGGGGGCACAAAAAAAAAACTGCAAACAGCAAGCAAACAAAAAACACACACACACACACACACACAAGGTTCCTCTTGGCCTCGGAATACAAAGAGCTGCAGCTCCTCACTGCGTCAAGCGCTATCCTCAAAGATCCATTAAAGAGCGAGTGATTAATTCAAGACAGAGCCTTTATGTATTCCGCACAGACAGAGACATGGCAGGGTTGATTTGTCTGTCATAACGCGAGCGATATAGCGCCTTACAACTATTTCCAGTCATTTATTGAGTTGAGTTGAGTTGAGTTGAGTTGAGTTGAGGAGCGGGACTAGAGCACTGCTCATCTACAAGTCCAGTTGAGGCAAAGTTAAATCTCATAATAAGATTGTAGGTTACTGCGAGGCTATAAATGGTGTGGGTTCGACACTTAAGGGAAGAGGGCTGTGTGCCACGTGAGAGAACTGATCAGAGATTTTAACACATCACTGTACGCAGAAAGCACTTAGAAAATTGCGACTTATTTTGGACTTTGTAATTCTATAAGCAACACGTGGAGCTAAACAGAGAAGACAATGTAGAATAAACCTTTGGCAAACACTAAATTATTTAGGTATTTACTTCTGGTCGAGACTTCTTCGGTTGAGCTGCAGATTTTCGAACGGGCATTTGTAGAGAGGTGCAGTACGCACTAATTTTTAACGACGCTTTACAACTACTAGAAGCATCTAAAGAAATCTAACTACTACACAAATCTCATGATTTCTCGAACTGACTTAATAATTCGTGGTTCTTTTAAGTGAATCAAAAACAGACTTAAAAATGACTCTTTCAAGACTTATTTTAATGGACTCATCTATTTTAGTGAATCAAATAGGCTATTGCGCAAGTCCACATACTGAAGGAATGATGCAGTTCGTCATAATGTATATGATACGACTTCTGAATAAATGGCAAGCTGGTTGTAGTAAATCAAAATACAAAGTCCAGTCCAACTATCGAACAAACGAGTGTGAATGTTTGAGTCAGTGTTTATAAAGTTAATCTGACTCAGATCAGTATGCTACTTCCCATCCCGTGACATCACTGAGACAGATTGATATGATTCAAATGTTCAATTAAAGATACACAAGGGTGAATGAATGGACAAATTTAATATGTAGTTAGGACCAATAATTGAATTTCAGGAAATGCCATTAAAAAACTGCAGTACGAACATTTTAAAGAATTCTTTTCGATGTATCTCTGTTTGTCTGCCGTATACTATACTTCGAGGGTCTCATAATTTTTCAACAGACTGCTTTTGAATTGTTTTTGATTTGATTTCCTCAAAGTGGAACTGTTATTGAACCAGAATCGATAAAACAGAAATATGACCACTAAATTCTTTAGCAATTCCGATCCCTTGTCCACACACACTACTGTAAAATGCATTTTTACAATTTCTTGCTGTAATCATACAGGGAGTGGATGGGGAAAAGAATGAGAAACATCATTTAATATTGACTTTCTGCACTCTTGGGAACAGCACCAATCCACCACATCCTCCAAATGCACTCAGTCACAATTTAAGGTTGGTAAATCTTCTGAGGTATGCGATTGACAGCCATTCTTCATACTTTGTAGCCGTAGTAGTCTCTGGGGGGCTGTACTTGAAGAAGAGGGCAGGGGGGAGCTGTGGTGGGCTGCTGCCTAAGTGTCTGGCACAGGATGGATGCATTGTGGAGGCTGACGGTACCTAGCTCTCTGCAGCACTCACAAAGAAGCACGCATACATTGAGTGGGCATCCATCTGTAGAGAGACGCTGGTGATCTGGTGCATTACCTACAGAGTGGCCGTGCTTTTGTGTGTGTTCCTGCTGAGGATCAGCGGTCTGCTGGGGCTGTCAGCGCTGACTGCTCATTAGAGTGGGCAGGCTGATGTGACGAGGTTAGGTTAAATGCTTGCTATTCCTGTTGTAGTTATAGCAATCAATCGCACCGACTCAAATGGGGGGTGATTGATCCCTCATAAGTCTTACGCAACACAGCCAATGGTAAGAGTCTGTGCTCATCTTGTGTCACAAATGTTCACTTTTTCACTTTATTTAACAGTATGTTTAAGATAAGAAGGTGGACAGGGCTGTAATTTGTATCTGTTCTAATGAATTCTAGCTAATTCCAGCGAATTAAAAGGAAGAGTTCTACTGCTAAATACCTATTGGTCTGTATGCTAGTTTAAAGGAACACACCACTGTTTTTTTAAATAGGTTGTTCAACGTTTCCCCTACATTTAGATAGATGGGCAAACACATTTTTGTCTCAGTGCATGCATTGTCTTAGTTTGGCAGCACTGCCGTTGGCTTAGCTTAGCATAATGAATGGAATCCTTTGTATGGCGAATAGCATGTCGTGAGTAAAAGCGATCGAAGCACTGCTACTTGGGCGCAGAGATATCAAAGATATTTGGTGCCGGTTTGTTGATGGAAGTTGGGGGATTTCAGTTGTTGTGTGGTTATCACTTTTACTCATGGCATGCTATCCGGCAACAAAAGGATTCCATTCATTATGCTACGCTAAGTTAGCGGCAGCGCTACCAACTGCCCACCTATCTAAATGTATTGGAGATGTTGAATAACCCCATTAAAAAAAAAAAAAAAAAAAAAAAACAGTGACGTGTTCCCTTAAGCCAAGTTCACACTACAGGATTTTAAGCCCGATTTGCAAATCATTGAGCTCGCCGACAGGTCAGGGTGTTATCGCGTGCAAATCGCGGGGGATTAGCGGACAATGAACACCTGCCAATCTGTTAGTATGAAAGAATAAAAAATATGAAAAAATGAAAAAAAAAAAATGAAAAAATATCTAGCATGCTAGATATTCGGAGCTGTCGCACGACTCAACCTTAGTGATGTCATTAGCTCCAGCCAATCAGAGCAAGGCATGGGTTGAGGTCACCAGATAAATCTTTTTTTTTTCTTTTTTTGCATTTTTTTTCTCAGAGCAAATCATCGCGCAAACAGTTTGAAGCACTATATTTTATGTCTGACGTCCATATTCGCATGTTGTGTTTTTCTCTTATTCGCTAGGCTGTTTTGCGTCATTTCCGGTTCGTCTTATCGCATGATTTTTCGTGACAAAACGTGGTTTGTAGACAAGAGAGAATCGTTGGGTGACAGAGTTGTTGTCAACTCGTGTAGTGCGTTACCTCCTGTTGTGGATCAATCACGTTGTGTCTGTCGTGTGGTGTGAACAGCTCAACAACTTGAACACTCCTGATTTGTCATGTAGTGTGTAGTGTAAACCGCACAGTTCAGCCTGACGTTTTAAAATCATGTAGTGTGAACAAGGCATTAAGTGCAGAAAAACCGTCCGGCGGAAAAACATCTCCGAGTGTTGTTCTTTGCTTGTTTTTTAACAAAAAGGAAACGTTCAAATCGCTTAAAACAGACACGATAGCTGATTCGAACAAGTGATGTTTGACGGCGGCATCCATCTTTGTAATGTAGGCTACAAAATCTGCTTTAAAATCCCAGCGCTGTCGTCATCGTGTAAAGCCCGTCCCAACGACAGATTCTAAATAGGTTAGAATGACCTCTTTGCCAGACTAACTTTCAGAGCAAATCTAAATTTGCCCAAAGTTGTCTAGGTTTTTTCCCAGGCTATAAAAGCGTCAGAGTCAAATGTAAATACAGAGGGCACTGCTTATATAACCTGCATTTCCCATAACCCATTGGCTGTTCGGATTACAGCCACCTTTCCGTCATTACCTCATGGGTTTGCGTTTATACGCTCTGTTTTCACTCACTCAGTCTTGTCTGTTACACTGCAATTCTGAGCGCTTTACTCTGCTTCCTATTTTGTGGTCTTTATCTTCTGCCTGTTATTTTACTTTAAGCCTGTGCTTTGGACTCTTGATTGTTTGCCCTGTGGTTTTGACCTATTGTCTCTTGTATGGATTATGATTCTGGATTGCCCTAATAAAGCTGCATTTGGATCCTCAACCTGTGCTTCATAGGAGTTGCATGCTCTCTCTTGCTCATAGTCAATTCACATAGTGCTTCTCACTGGTTTTTTATGAAAAATCCTGCACAATTGGTTAAACATGTATTTTACAATCAAATGCTAAAATGAGGCATTTTAAGGTATGCACATATCACAAAGCAGCTATTGCGCCTGAATCCGAGATGAGTGACTGGAAATCCCAGTGAGCAAAACAGAATGGCAAATCTGACTGATTAAACGTGAAGCCAGTGTGGTGGGAAGAAGATGCACACAGACACTCTGCAAATTGCCCATTCACCTACAATCAGTCTACAAAGCATGGATATGGGTTTTATTATATTTGCACTGAGCTGTCTAAACTAAGGCTAAATATTTTAATAGCTGTCAATATTATGGAGAGCGGACTCTAATGTCCGTAAATGGGTTTTGGGGAGAGGAGAAGACAGGCTGTGAGGTGAGTTATTGGTTGTGATTTATTCAAATCCTCCATTTATTTGCTAAGCCTATTAGACGGCGAGGAGAAAGAGGAGGCTAGTTATAATTCAGAAGAGGAAATGTTTAGTGGCAGTCGATATAATGGAGCATCTGCCACCCCTGAACGTGGGAGATCCATCTTAACATCTGGACTATAGGACAGATGCCTGCAGCTGTCCTCCTATTGCTTGGGAAATGTCAGAAAGATGGGATACTATTAGGTACATGTTTATTCAAATGTGTGATTTAAGTGCCGTATAGCAATGGCTGGCCATTTGTTTAAGTGGCTCAACATTTTTCCTTCACAGCAGATGTGGATGACTGCCGTTGGTGGTGTGAAGTGCTCATTGATTACAGATTGTCGTGCCATATGGACCTTCCCTGATTTTTCTTTGTAGGGCACCTCTAATATTTCCATGCGTCGCTACTGGAAAATATGTGGGACTTTCAATTTGAAAAAGAAATGTAATTGTTATTATTCCATTTCTTTTTTTTTTTAATTCCCAGCTATAATTGCATTACGCTAATCCATGTTTAGAGGATTACTGTGTTTAAAATATGAGAATTACATTCCATGAATGAATGGTAAATCCAATGAACTGAGTCTGTTTATGTGAGTGTGTCGTACTGTATGTTCATAAAGACACGGAAGCATTTTGTCACTTCTCACTCGGCAAAAGTGTGAGGGAAAAAAAGGGGGATTGTCTTTGATAAGTGTTTTGTCTTGCTCCTCCCTCTGGATTTAAAAGTCTCATGAATATGCAACAGTATGACAGCCTGCATAAATGTTAAGCGGCGATGTAAGTTGGTGAATATGTAACGTTCCCTGTGAGTTTCAGTCGTGCAGCATTCCTCAACATCAGCAGAATTGTAAAGCAACATGATGTAACAGCATAAAAAAATCAAGGCTTTTACTAAGTATACAGCACGAGCCAGTGGAAAGAAAAACATTGGGTTATCATGATTGCGGAGCCTTGGACTTTAAGAGTTCTAACAATAGGAAATTTCAATCTAACAATAGGAAAGAAATCATAGCATATTTTGTGGTGTGTGACGAACCAGCATTTATATGAACATGTCTGAGGTAACAGCAGTTCATTACGTAGGAGTTACATTTGCATAGATCTGAATATGCAGTGACACCGGACGGGTTTGGTACAGACTGTACCTCCTTTGAGACAGTTAAGTACACATCTCTTTGGTGAATTGCTAGAGCTTATACTTTCACAGTCATATTTCACAGTTGAGGCATTTCAATCTTTAATAAAAATGAATCGTATGTAGAAATAAACACAGTTTATAGAAACCGGTTACTGGAAAGCATAGTTGGTTGAGCTTCAAAAACCTCCACTCACAACCTTCAAGAAATAGCATCTTAGCACTTATCTTCTCATTCTCAAACAAACACACTTTCTATAGACCATTTTGCAAGATGTAAACAACACTGGTCCAGAAACACTTCCTGTTTCAGTTATTTCACATGTAAAGAACACATCTTAAAGATGTTTGTTTAACTTTTTGATTCAGTTTTATATGTTCTGTTGGTTGTATTTTATCCCAGCTTTTATGTAGTGTTACAAAACTGAAACAGGAAGTGCTTCTGGACCAGTGTTGTTTACATCTTGCAAAATGGTCTATAAATAAGTCTTCTTCTCTGCTGTATCTGCTTTATTAATGGTAAGTCATGTTAACCCTCCTATCATCTTTGGGGTCAATCTGACCCCATTCAATTTTTTTTCTTTTACTTCAGATTTAATGACTGTTCCTAATTTAATGGGGACAGCATCAAATTAACCTGCTGATATTTTTATTTAAAGTCCTGTACGCATTTTGTAGCATCAGTGTTCCTTGGGGTCAATTTGACCCTCTTTTAGTTGTATAATAAAACAGAATAAATATTCAAATTTCACACATTTGTTTTGGTTGTTTTATTGGAGGTCACTATAACATGTTATAATTTTAGTTTTATAATGTTCATTGTAATTTTGCATATTCAATATTATATTCAAAAAAAACTGTTTTAGCACCCTCTGTTTTAGTGCTCTAACCAAACATAACCATAGTATCTGTAGTATTGTGAGAACCACTAGTAGTTCACATGACGTGACAAAAATCTCATGCGAACTAATAATTCTTTCCTGTGCCATGGAGCGGGGAAAACATTTTTTTTTTTTTTTTTTTTTTTTTTTGCGAGATTGACCCCAAACATAACTCATGTTACTATCCTTGATAAAATAAATAGTTATTGTTTCCAAATATTATAGATTACAAAAATCTGTACTTAGAAATATTATAAAACAAATAAAACACCAAATATATTTATACTTTTCCAATTTTAGGGCAATCAGTAAGATTTTATGTTGATTTGTAAATTTGTCCATAGTCATGCAATGGGTATTCTGGACGTATAAGGGGTTAGGTGGGGTAGGGTGTGCGAACGGAAATCATCTTTACAATGTCGTCATCATGCTAAAATTGTACAGGAGTTGTCCTGTAAAACATACCCTATGAAACAATTCTAAATTCTGACAACATTGTAATATTGGAAATGATTCTTACAATATTAATATAATATAGCTAACATGAAACAATAAACAGTATCTAGGTTAATGTTCATTTCTAATTCTAAATATGCAAATAATTACAAATGAAAGCGAATTAAATAACAAAAATATATTTATAATTATATAGTTATAAACAATACTATTATTTATTATCAACATTAACCTAATTGATTAATAAACACTGTTTAAATGCTAACTAATGTCATCTTATTGTAATGAGTTATGAAATGAAATGTATACTTTGTCATGGCAATAGCAAAGTTTAGGACTGCTCTGATGATCATGCTAACAGATTATTTTTTTACAAATTAAAAATGTGCATGAATTTTAGAAATGAGACAGACCTAAATCGATCAATTCATCATTCTAACTCAACTGCACCAGTGAGAGGGACATTTTTGACCACAGAAACATCTGATTTTGTTTAGCAGCCGAATTTGTCCAGGAGGCCAAGGAAACTTGAAGGCATCTGGTTGAGTCATGCAGCTCTTCATTCAAAGTTCAGTACAGCTCCAAATCCAACTCCGATGTAGACAAGCCAGAGGTATGTGTACACACACGCACACAGTCTCAAAAACATATATAGACTCACGCAAAATGCACCGTGACACCGCAGTGGCAGCTTGCGTCCTGACTGCTGGGATAAACACACCACCGACTCTAAAAGCTTTACAAAAGTGTAACATCTTCTCAGCCAGCAGTGACATACCTCTTTTCTCCCCAGACTCCGGAATAGAGGGCCCTTATTTGCGGCAGCATGGAGGCATTGTGTGATGTCTGATGTGTGTACTTTCAGGTTACTCAAGCCATTCGCAGCCCAAGTCGGGAGTTTATGTCCCCAAGGGCCGGCCTACTCCACGGCTGTAAATAGTGCTTGCATCAGATTGATACACTTACAAGGAACAAGCGCACAGGGTTATTTGGGCAGTGGACGCATGGCATGCATAATTAAAATTGGCTAAGTGCCTCTGCACAGGGTTTGGGTCATTACTGCCAGCTTGTTCCTTGTCCATCAGCTAAAGATGAAATTTCCTGTTTCCCATTATATCTGCGAGTATTGGCCGGCAAATATAGCATGTACTTGTTTTACCCATTCGGTCCTATCTATATTCAGAGCTTTGAAAGGGCAGCCTTTTTTCCTCTTTTTCTTTTCAATCGCCTCCCTGATTGTGCACGAGTCTCCAGTCTCTGCATTGTCAATTTTGTGTCCATTGATGCCCCTGGGAATGATTTGATGTCTGGCTACTCTTAGTTGAATGGCTTATCAGGGTGTGATAGCATTTTCTGGAATCACTCTCGCTGTCTGGTCATCAGTCAGTGGCATTATACTCAGCACAATGGCACATTACAGGGCTTGAGAAGACAGGAAGCAGTCTGAAAGAAGGGGCTGGATTCGGTTCGGGGTATACGAGGCTCAAATGCATTTGAATTCAATGCATGCATGGGAATAAGGCATTCATTTGCCAGGCTGGCAGCAGGCCTGATAAACCACGGGAACCTTTGACTTCCTGCCAGAGAACTCGCTTATGCAGTCAACAATCCTTTCACCTCTGCACTGGCACGCTGCTGCTATGCATCTACCTGCGGAGGAGAGAAGCGGATCTATCGCTGCGCCTGTGGCACGCTGTAATTTACTATCCCTGCTGTCCTAGGACAAATTTACGAGTCAATATTGATAATATAAGCATTCTACAGAGTAGGGCCTCCTCTATATCGTGGCCATTTTGTAACGACCTGATTTCATTGTTCATTAAACATCTTCCATGCTATTGTGCTGTTCAATTAGGCCTAAGGAAACAAGCTGGAATAGGCTGAGCATGCAAGAACAAACACACACATGCTTGGGTGCTTAGGTGCGTATCAATTCAGGAGAGCATTTGTATAAAGCATTGATGTACACATGGGCTGATAAAGACAAAAAAAAGTGTGGGCAGTAGCAAATCCCGTACGTACTTGCTACTGAAGCGGCAGAAATAATCAACAACAGCAGCAGCATAGCAGATCTATTCCACCAAGATCAAGCATATCAACATTGTCAGATTACTATATCAAACACTCAGAGAGTACTGTAAAATTTTACTGTAAAAACCTTTAATATACCTTATCAAATGTGGGTGGAAAAACTGTAAATGACTTAGTCATAAGATATGTAATTCGACTATTGTAAAATCAAAGCTACACTGTGTGATTTTTACCCCCATCTTGCGGTGAAAAGGCATATGACCATCCAGTGAATATTAGTTTCTGTTCCTCTCAATTCCGATTCAGTTTTAACTCCTACGGTGGCCAATGTTGTCCAAGATTAACACGGCTTCCAGTTCGACCTCGTCCATGAGTGTTAACTCAAACATAAACGCGAAAGGCAAAGCTTGAATTAACGGGTATGTCCCTCTTTGGCTAATGTACTTTCAAGATGGAGGGGCAACATGGCGACCGACATTAGAACCCCTTACCCGAATGTATTTTCAATGGCATATTATACACTCACGAGAATACTTTATTACTTGAACAAATAAATGTACATTAATGAGCACATATTTTTGAAAGAACTAAGTGTTTTTAGCTAAGAATAAACTAAAAGAGTTACACTGTGTAGCTTTAAAGGTTTCTGGAAGCAAAAACTATTAATTAATTTGTGGTCAAATTAACAATAAAAGGTAATTTCCAGAAGTCTCTGCATGACACCACATAATCATTGGTCCCACTTTCTATTAAGTGGCTTTATACTTCCATTGAAATCGATAATTTGATAAAATGGACTTATTGAGTACATACATATTTTTTCTTATATTTTAAAAATGCCAGCATGTAATTGCAACTGTAATTAATTTATGTAGTATTGGCATTCTTGTAACCGTATATTTCATTAAGTGATATAATGTTATTATACTAATTAACATTGGTGCCAAAATTACCAAAATCTGCATTTTTTTTTTTTTAATTTAAATGCACTGGTTGACAATATTTTTATGGCCGTTTTTTTTTTTTTATAAGGGGTCATGAACTGGCTTTTTAAATTTGATTCTATTGTCTGAGGTCAACTTATGACGTCCGCTTGGTTTTTGCATTCAAAAACATCAAAATGATTAAGTAATAGGCTATTTTGTACCCTAGTTTTGAGCCAAGCTGAAAATAGCCTGGTTTTTACGGGCGTCTGAAGACTTGGAAGTAAATGCCTACTGCTGTGAGTGGATAACAGTTTTGCATATTATAATGAGTTTGAACTCACCCGTTGATGCACTTGGGGGAAATTGTTTTGAAAACGTCCAATGTTGTAAAATGGCAACCGGAATGTTTCGCCCGTACATGTTCGACCCAGAGTCGGTGTGTTGTACCATTCCTTTCAGATCCAATATAGACGGCACAGCACCGTTCTTTACTCTTAACTGGTCTGCAAATCCAGTCTTGTTTACAAAACAATCCTCAGTGAAATGAAGCGAACAGACGGACGATGTTTTACCCTCATCAACTGGAACGTCATTAATCCATGCAGTCCTATTGGAATCCAGAGGAAGCATATGCAGCGACTGTCTTCTTCCACAACCAGGCACTGCACAATATTTTGTATTGCTCGCTCGGTAGCTTGATCCGGTTTGTCATCACGAGGTAGGCCTATGTTATTTAGCTATGCGTGGAATGTGCAAATCGGTAGGCGGGGCTAAACCGGCCGTGTTGAAGTAGGCATTGATCTTCTTCTGAGGGGGTGGTGTTTTATCCTCTTTGACGTCATAGTTCCCCACTTTGAAAAACGAGTCGTTTGCTGAGGCTGGTGTCAATAAAAGCTTTTATTGGACTAACAAGGACGTTTTCAGTTCTAAAACTAAGAGGATATTCTTATAATATGATGACCTCTTAGATGTCAAAATCTCAAGGAAAATTTGATTCCTCAGTTCATCACCCCTTTAACCATCAATTGGGATTTTTACAGTGTACCTGTGAAAGAGTAAAGGCTAAGCTACCACTAACAAAAAGTATCATGTTACTATAATACCAAAGCATTAATTGAAGTCCCTTGAAGTCCTGTAGCATTTAAATCTATATAGTATCTTACATAGCTTTAGTTATACTCTATATCTTAATCAGCTTCACTTTCACTGATCCATATTTTTTTCAGACTGCTATTTTGTTTGTATTTCACTACTGCTTTAATTTAGGTTTAATTATGAACCTAAATGAGCTGACTGTGAAGAGAGGGAACAGAAAGACTTTTACCAAACACGTAATGTTAACACAATCAGTTTATTTATTGTTACGAGTCAATTAATCAGTTGATTGCATCAGTGTTGCTGCTTTTGTCAATTATATCAATCTGTGTACCACGGTTTGAGATCCAGTTGAACTGTATAAATCAAGGTTCCAGTTTATTACTTATTTTTAATATTACTTAATTATTCTTGTGAATTTTTTTTTTGCAGTATTTCATGTTACCAGTTCATGTTTGTTGTATTATTCTAATGTAATACATACAGTATGTGATTTTTTGTATTGTGGGTAATTCTGTGCACCCTCTATGTTTATCCGTAATTGATTAATGGCCACAGGCGCTGAAAAAAAAAGACATTTACTGATTATTTATGCTAATTATCATGCTGGATATCAGTACATGTAAAGGTATCAAGCAGATAATTGTGGTTCAATTAGGCTGGTTTACCAACATTATACAAGTTATATAGAATATACAGTCTGAAATGACACTCACATGTATTCATTTATTGTAAAATTAAGACACACACACAAAAAAAGTTAATTTAACAAAAACATTGTTTTATAAAGTGTGAGAGTGATGTAATCTGACACCTTCAAGGAAGTGTGCATCTGTGCATAGATCAGTTCTACGGTGTTTCACCATCCTGTTTTTTTCTCCCTTCCGTTGGCACAGGTTTAGGACACTCTCACCATGTCGCCCACTAGTCTGCAGCTGTCTGTGAAGAGGCTGCCAGCATGTTTCCCTCCCTACCTCTCTCTCTCTCTCTCTCCATATTTTCCAGCCCACCCCAGCACTGAGGCGGATTCCAAAACCTCTGTGACACCACACAGGCTCTGTGAGCGCAAACACAGACACATCCACCCACATCTCACCGTCAAAGTGATCCCCTGCTCACGATGCTGAGGGGAAAACAGATTGAAAAGTGAGTGAGTGTAGAGGGAGGACCAAAATGAGTGAAAAATACCTGACTCATTCCCTCCTCTGCCTTTATTCCTTTCAATTAAATATGCCTTGCAGCCAGAGATGGAGCAGATAATGGACTCCTCTGATGATACGAACTCGGCTACTTTTTAAAGTCAAGGCAGGATGCTGGCCTCTCCGTGTTTGACTGGTGGGGTGTTTTAATACATCTTGCGTAACTTCACAGTTTAGTTTGCACTGAGTAGCCTATAGGATTTTTCTAAGCTACATCTCTTGTAATGCTTCAATGACAGCTACTGTATATAACTATTTTTCAACCCTCTCGAACAAAAAGTTCCAGTGAACATTTGCAAATTAGAACTGCAAACTTACGTAGTTGGAACTACATCTCTCGACCAGTGGTTAGAAGCATGGTTTCTTGTTAAAGGGATAGATCACTTTGAAATGAATTTTTGATGTGTTTTAGCTTACCTCAAGGGCATCCAAGATTTGTGTCTTTGTTTCCACCGTATTTTCAATTTTGATATTTTCGGTCAAACCGTTGTTGTCTATCAGTCATATAATGGAGATTTATGGGGTCCAGCTCAAAGAGCATGCACAGAGAAGTCCAAATTAAACATGAT
Source organism: Pimephales promelas (assembly GCF_988280905.1). NCBI lineage: Eukaryota > Metazoa > Chordata > Actinopteri > Cypriniformes > Leuciscidae > Pimephales > Pimephales promelas. The sequence goes on from NC_142771.1 coordinate 31,169,632, forward strand.
TTAATGACTCGTAAATGTAAGTACACATTGTAAATGAACAGTATTTATATAGTTTTTACCTCATGTAACCCCAGCCATGTCCAACTGGCATAAAGGTGCCATGTTCGATACAGCTTCATCTCTGTGATCTTGAATAGATGAATTAGCAGAAGTTATTACCCCTCCACCTGCGTGTGACATCATTAACAACAGTCCTTGTTGAATGAGGTTTAAACGACAGACGTGCGACCATGAGGTTTCGGGAAAAAAGTAGTGACTAGTTAGTTAGTTAGTTTCCCCAATGAAGCAACACAACAGGATTGGAACAACATGAGGGAGAGAATTTTAATAAAAAAATTTCACCCTGAGCAATTATATTAAAGCAACTTTACCAAATCCCTGAAGGTTAAAATGATCGCTTAAAGGTCATAAACCAGGTACCAACTAAGCAGACAACTAATGCTAAGGTGTGATCATCAGTTCCTCTTGACTACACCTACGGAGGCAATTGCCTGACCATAGCACTATAATTATACTGTATGTTCCCCTCTGTGACACTGCACTACCTCCGTTTCCTCAGCACAGCCATTAAGCAAGCTGTACATACACCTACGCACATAGACCACCGTGAAGATTCATACAATGCTCTTGAAACACACTGAATAAAGCGTAATTCTTTTGTTTTAGACCATTAATTATTTGAGAGAGCTACTACCAACTGTAGAGAAAGATTAATCAAAATGGAACCCGTGTCCATAAATTTCAGCCGCTGAGTTCCTCTTCAATCGATTAGCCTTAATGATGTGCTAACCACTTAAATCTTCAATAAAACACATATTGATTTACAATGTCTTTGTGTGTGTTATTTTTATTAATTGTTTTGGGGAAAATGAAAAAGGAAAGCTGAGCCATTCAAATCTCAAAGTTTTGGTTGTTGTTGATTTTTATTTTTTACTTTTTATCATTTTTTGTCACATTATATGCATAATAATATGTTATTTGTAGGTTTATGTGTCCAAAAACAGCAACAGCAATGTGCATCAAAATCTTTAAAAGCATGTAAAGTTAAAATAGCTTGCAAAATCATTAATTATAATTAACTGCAGACTTGCCTCTTTTCTCTCACTGATATCTATAGGTTGTTTAGGCCTATATTGTGTGCTATCAGTAATATAGTATAATATAATATAATCTTTCTGCAATGTTTCAAATCTGCATATCCCTACAAACTTCAGCTCGACAACTCTCTAATCTAGAATTCCTAGTTTCCCACCTCTGATCATTTATATAGATCAGTGTTTCCCACTCATAAACAAGACTTAGTTAGTCATGTGCTTGGAAATCATAACTGTGATATTTCCGACTCAAGGGCACATAAGATAAAGTAGGTTATTCAATTAACCATTGCACATTCAACAGTCCTGTTGTCAGTCCTGTATTTGAGTTCTTAAAGCCCCACTGAAGTGCCTTGAAATGTGCAGCATTATTCAATGTGTTAATAATTTCCACTGAAACAGGAAGACAGGGCAGGATACATCGAGCAGCTCCTCCCCTAGTCAATAGCATTTAGTTTATTTCATAAGCTCGGCCTAACGCAGTCTCATCCCAAGACGTCATACAACTGACGCTTTTGACCATACGTCAACATCCGCCGTTTTAGGGTAAACGCCGTTTAAATCTTATGAGAAGCTGAAGTACAGTTTAAAGGGCACCTATTATGCCCCTTTTTAAAAGATGTAATATTGGTCTCGGATGTCCCCAGAATGTATTTGTGAAGATTCAGCTCAAAATACCACACAGTTCATTTATTATAACCATTTGAAAATGTCATTTTTGGGGCCTGTTTAAAAATGACCTGTTTTGGTGCATACAACCTTAAATGCAAATGAGCTGCATATCCTGCCCTGCCTTTGGATGAGGGCATCACTTGCATACCTATGGCAGTCGGTAAGCAGAAGGCCTGAGATAGTGAGAGACCCGCTGTTTTGAATGTCATTCAGCCATACACGTTTGAATCGGAATATATAAATAGTCTCTGATCAGACCCAGATGACGAAGAGCAGAATAAACACAAATGAGAATGGACCAGGACGTCTCGTTATGGTTATTTGATACATTTATGCACTTATAGAGTTGTAATCGCGTCCCCTTTGAAATTATGGATGTGTAACACACAGACACACACAATTTGACACAAACACTAACGTTTGCGTATTTTTTGAAACTACATACACATACTGTGATAAAGTTAACTACGTACAAGCAAAATTACATTTATGCGAGGGACCTGTTGTGTCATGTTTACATTACTGTCATACAGGTGCTTCTGTGGCAAATGTGAGAAGATGTCTAACTTACAGAACAAGAACATATATGCAGTTATTAAAACAATATCTTAAAAATATATATATATATATATATATATATATATATACTTGTAAACGTGTGGTTACACACTATACAAACAAGGTTTAAATTATATACACAGACATCCTACGACGACGACAACAACAACAACTTTAGACGCATTTGTTGCCGAATTGGCTGACATCGACTGAAATCATAAAATACATAGACGATGATCCAAACTTGAGGATTAATTTTGAAGCAAGACCTGCTTTCAATTGACCCTCGTTCACAAAAAAGTCAGTCAGAAAATGATTCGCTCAAACATAAACTTATTTACGAAGGAAAGGCGCCACTTAAACTTCCAAAATGCAATACATCCACTGTGTTTTCAGTGGCTCTGATGTCGGAAATAAGTGAAAACTACTATGTATGTCATTATTACATCCAATCCCACAACATAACACTTATGATTCTAGGAGACATTACCGGCTGTCGTTGAAACAATGGAGGATGGTGTACAGATCACCGAGGGCGGGGTCTATGCCACAACCACACTGTCAATCAAACCCCTTGCTCAATTCTATGTCACGAAGCGCTAAATCTTAGAACAGCTCATTCTGAGACAGTGCATATGATTTATTGAGATTGTAAAAAAAACAGTGGATATTTATCATTCTAGGGTGGTTTTTCTCATACACTGCCAACACACATTTATGTTCAAACACCATGTAAAAGCAAATTTTCCGTAATAGGTGCCCTTTAATGTCATTAAAATAGTAAATTAATCCATATTGGCAGAAGTGGGAGACTGCAAGTTTTGAATGAGTACATCTTTTAAATGTGAATTTTGACATTGCTTCAGATCTAGATTGTCAGATCACGAAGAGAATCAGCTCAAAGTTGTCTTCATCTCCCACCCACCCATCCTCCTCTTTCTCTCTCTATCTCAGTCTCTGTCTCTATCTTTCTCAAGACTCAACAAAGGTCTCTCCCTTGGCCAGAACCACATCAGTTCAGAAGCTTACTTATGGACACGGTACTTGGCATGTCTTTCACAGCCACATAAGCAGAGCCACACAAATTCGCTGCTTTTTCGAATCTCGGAATCCTTTCAGAGGGAATTGAGCCCCCTGCTTGACGACTTTGAGAGATGTGAAGTCACATAAATGCTTCAGTAGTCACAGCCAAGTGCTCTCAAGAATTCATGAGTTATTTGCAGCCCAGTCAGTCTCGCACATCTTAATACATTTACAGACCTTATACATGCATATACTTCATTTAAAGTGGAGACTGGATTTCCTTAGATTCTTTTCCTCTGCAGTCATACTATTTATGTTGCTCACGACCGAATCTCATGATCACAAGGCATGCGGGGCAATGGGATTGTTATAACCCCATGATGCACTCTGATGTCTCTTTGACAAGAGACCTCTTTTAGGTACATGGAGGCTTACATTGTATACAAATGAGCTTGGCTTCACATTTCCTCTCCGTAACTGCATCGCTTGACATTTTCATGTTTACCGACCTGGAATTTAAGCCATCGGTGGTATGAAATTATTTGTGGACACTGTTGAATAGAAGAGACAAGACCTGTCAAGTGGCTGAAGGTGTTTCATTATCAGCCTTTTGATGTCAAAAGACTAGTATTGCTGAATGAATTACCGAATCTATGTGTACAGTAAAAGCGTATATACATTGCCAGCGCAGTCTCACCCCAAAAAGTCATATAACTGACGTTTTGGGACGTCTTTTGACCATAAGTCAATATTCGCCTTTTTAGGGCCCCCTTAAACGTCGGTAGATGAGGTTATGGGATCCTAACTCTACCCCAGACCTAAACCTAACCCTAAACCTAACCCGTCACCTAACTGACGTTAAAGGTAAAGCGTCAGTTGTATGACGGCCCGGGATCGCCATCTACTGACGTTTAAGGGGGCCCTAAAAAGGCGAATATTGACGTATGGTCAAAAGACGTCCCAAAACGTCAGTTATATGACTTTTTGGGATGAGAATGTGTTGACATTGCCCATACTGAATGTAAGCTCCGCTAATACTAGCATCCTTGTGGTGCAATCCACAGTTTTAAGGTACTGTATAGAGTACAATATGGATGTCAACAGAATATATTCTAGTCTAATTAAAGAGGCATTCACTGTACTTAAAATATTACTTGCATTGAAATGTAATATTTACAACATGGCTATTAAAGAGCTGCGTGATTGGATTGCAGAAGTTTTGTGAAAACTAAAGCAGCAAAACAAGAAAACAACAATGAGAAATCTCAGCAAAGTTGGTGGTTGGCAATGTATCCTGGTACAGTTGTACATTTCTGTGATGTACTAGTTATGCTAACAGTTGGCAGAGATTTTATGTGGTGTATTAATACATGATGATGCATAAATCAAAGGTAAAGTAGTTTATTTGGCTGCTTTTACAATGCAGGTCTTGATGCCCAAATCCGATTTTCTGAAAACTAGAACTGGATGCAGATGCGAATAAAATTATCCAGTGGTTTTCTTTCCACAATATTTTGAAAAGTCATCAAAACATTGGTCTCTTACTGCAGAGAAAAAAAGAGGAGAGCGCTTTTTGGCACTGTAGCCACGGGCGCTTAAAACCGTGCCTCCACATATCTTGTGAAATGTCTTCGAACACAGATTTATTTCTGTAACAACCCTGAATTTTTGCCAGCACTCTTCGCCCCAAACATTCAGAAGACATGAAACCTCTGCATAGCTCCACTGTGCGTCTTCCATCGCGCCTATAATACGTCATGTGATCTCAGTTGGTGATGTCCACCTGTGTTGATGTCACTTTTTTAACGACGTACGACTCGCATTTACTGGGGAATATCCGATTTGCCTGCTTACATGACACACGCAAATGCGCGTATCCGATTTATGTCCGATTTATTACCAGATATGAGTAAGGCATGAATCTGATCTGAGAAAATCAGAATCCATGTTTTTTTTTTGTTTTTTTTTTTCTGCTTATGTCATATACGATCTGTGCCACATGAGAGGAAAAAAATCGGATTTGGGTCACTTGAACCATGCAGTGTAAATGGGGCCTTTATCTCCTGCATGGATGAGAAAGAATGACAGTCAAAAAATGACAAGTAATTAACGATAAATACTGACAAAACTTCAAGCATGTGCTGTGTACGGATAATGAGGTACCTTGTGAAAATGAGTGTACGTGTGTGGTGCTTTTTTCATCCCTACAGAAATGCTACCTTAGTTAATAAAGTTCTGAAAGTAAATATCTGTTAAACACATCTATTATCAGGTCCGCTTTATTTGTTTCAGAGCAGCTTTACAGGGATAAACAAGAAAATAATGATTCATTGATGCAAGCAGAATTAAATTAAATTTTGCTGTAAAAATGTTTTAATAACATAATAAAATGTTTAATTAGGTTGAATAATGATGGAAAGTGTAATCAATCATGGAGTTAAATTAATCTATAAAGCATCTCTCGGGAAAACAGTGAATTTTTATTTATTGATTTATTTTTTCAGCTTGACATCATCAACCCCCTTAATGAAAGCCATTATGACTTTTTTTTTACATGGAACAAAATACCAAAGCTGCTCTTTTCCATTGTCACGGATTCAACCAACACACCATCAGCGCTGGGTCCTTCAGCTCCACCCACTCGTTCCCAGTCACCAGAACCCATCACACCCTCATCAAGCACCCAATATAAGAACCCAGTTCACACACACTCATTCTCAGGTCTCATCAGTCTCTACACGAGAGTTACTTACTTGACTATACACCTTCCTTTATCATCCTCTTCCAGACGCTTTTTTCCTTGGACCTGTTATCTTTATCGTGCTCGTCTTCAACTTCAAAGTAGAAAGACTTGTCAGTTAAGTGTGAGTGACTGTCATTTGAATGCCCTCACTCACCTGTCTGAAGATCTTCCCGATCACCACCAACCCTTTAATAAAGAACTGTTACGCTAACCTCTGTGTCTCCTCTCTGTTTCATGACATCCATTCAATAAAAATGTATTATTGCCAATTTCAGCTGATTTTTCTTTTTTTACTTTGGGAATTTGCTAACCCATAGCCTATAGGTTAAAAAGTTTGCTTACAGTAAAGCCCCTTTCACACAGTGCGTTGATTCAGGGAAATTGCCAGGAAATTGCCAGAACGCCTTCTGTGTAAACACAACCTGGGATTGATACCGGCATCGATGCCGGGTTGGGGACCTAGTAACATTGCCGGAATCAGTCCTGGAACGCGTGCTGTGTGAACAAAAGCCAGGACCAATGCCGTAAGGGGTGTGTCATAGTGATGACGCTCGTGCCATCGCGCGACTCTGTTGCTCTTAGAAGAAAGTTTGTGTTCGTCATCACCAAAGAAAGGACGAACAAATTTCTACAAAAACAGAAGGCGTTCTGGCAATTTCCCGGCAATTTCCCGGGATCAAAGCGCTGTGTGAAAGGGGCTCAAAGGAGAACTATAGCGCAAAATGAACCTTTGGTCTAATAACACATTGGTCGACCGTTCTCTGAGATTTGTTTTCATGATAATCGAATGTAAAGAGTGTTATCTCTGTAACCCGGGTTAAAAATGCATAAAGTTATAAGTGATGTTAGTTGTAGGTCTATCATTTAGTAATTAGAGCATAAAAGTTGTGTGATTTAAAAAGGTTGAAAAACATGCAAAAAGAAAAGTTATTATAAAAATGTTAAAAGCAGTTTTAAAATTATGTTTATTGTTTTAGTCAAGAGATAATGTATTTCTGAAAACTGTCTAAACCAGCATTTATGGGGTTAAGCGCAGGTGGGTGGAGTGAGCGCGACGTTTGGAAAGAGAGAAAAAAAGTTCGAGAGAGTGAAGCACACGAGTGAGCGTGACTCAGAGATGTTCTGAGTTAATTTGTGAATCAGTAGTGTACAAGCCAGTGTATAACTCGTATTTGATGATTGTTTGCACAACAACCAGTGAGTAGTGACAAGTTGTACATTGTGAAGCGGGATGAATTTCTACACGAAGTTCAGAGACTGTTTACTTTTGTGCTACTGCTAATGCTAACGTAAGTCTGTTCATTACAAGTGAAGGACATTTTCTAGTTAAAGTTTGAGTCCCTCCGTTGAACATTTCGAGGGGTTTATCTGCTGTGTTCGACCTGAAGACAAGGAAGATACTCAGACGGAGTTTGGAGCAACTGGGATTTCTCTCGTGAGTTTGCTGGAGACGTGAATGAGAAAAGAGAAACAAACGGAGTTCGTGTGGAAATGCTAATCGGATGCTGAGCCTGTTCGAGTGATTACTGGGGCGAAGACGGGACAGAAACATTAACTCGAGGTATCTTTCTTTTATTTTGTTTGCTCACTGACGATTGAAGCGGCCATTGAGTTTTGGGCCACAACGAACACAAGCACCACATCAGGCCTGCTACGGTATTTTATTTAATAATCATTTGGCTGCCGGCTTTAGATTTCATTAAGGTGTTGTGGGCCCACAAAATATATTAATTTTAAGTGACTTTGTTGTATTTGAGTTTTGCTGAATTAATGCATTTGCAGGTTATTGGGGTTTAACTTGTTACTGTGCATTTATAAATTATAGTACTAAGTATATTTCCCTTTACGAAAGAGGGATATTTTGTGTTGAGGGTTTAAAACAAAGGACAATCTTATTTTATTTAATTTCTTATTTTGTTTGGATATAATTGTTTTTTGAGTAAATAATTGAGATATATTTTTCTAAAACCTTGTGGTGTGTTATTTTAATTCCTATCTGCAAAGAGGTTATCTTTTTATTTTGAGAGAGACATACAGACACTTTTGGTTAAAAAGCTTTATTAAAAACTCAATTTAAAAGGGGTAAATTCATAGATAGGTTTAAAATAGTTCAAGTGAGTATTTTAACAGAGAGATCCAAGAGAATATCTAAAACTGAGTTAATCAGGGTTAACATTTGAAACATTAAAAGAGCCCAAAAGCCCTACCCTTATCAGTATACTGAGGGGAGCGCTACATCTCTAAAACTGTTCAGCATATAACGCTAGTGTATGGGGGCATATAATAGGTAAAAAGAAATCGCTAGTTAATACAAATAACACGGCTCAAAATAGCCCCACACTAACACGGTAACATAATGAGGGTCCCTGCATGCAAAACGAAGCATTGAGAACTTTGTAAGTTTACAGACCGTTTAATAAGAAGATACTTTATGAAGACAGTTCACTTCGTGTATACAGACAGGAGCCATCTTTGGAAACGGTCTCGACAAGTCGAACCACGAACACCGTTCAAACAGTTCAGAAGTTCGCTGAACTTCATACAGTTCAGCTCACTTGGCACGTCGTTCGTGGTTCGACTTATCGAGACTGTTTTCAAAGATGGCTCCTGTCCGTATACACGAAGTGGACTATCTTTGTGTTCGTCATCAACAAAGAAAGAACAAACAAATGTCTGCAAACTGGAACGAAGCAGAGACCAGGAGCTCCTCACTATGAAGCTGAAGCTGAGATCGTTGTGGAACGGTGTGCGCGTGTACATGTTTTCGATGCGTACGTTACACGTCTCATCCTAAAGTCATGTGTCTTTCCGGGATATTTACGGGTTGTGTGTGAACGCTCTCACAGATCAAATCACCGGCAAATCACTGGCAGTGTGAATGAAACGAAATCAAACAATACCGGGACAAATGCCGGGTCACATTATCCGTGTATTTTCCGTAATCTCTGTGTGAAACGGGCTTAAGTTTTGTAAGGACAGTTATGAAATAAAGTGAGCCACTTGTGCTGGCTGTATTACTGTAGATGATACAATCCAGAAATCAGTAAGTTCCCAATCGGTTTGGTTTTCTGAAAAAAAAAAAAAAAGAAAGAAAGAAAACGCATTCTTCTTATGAAGCAATGTAAAATTGCTCAATGAAAACAAAAAAATTCAAACAAGATTTTCTTCAATATAACATGAAGTTTAAAAGGTACAGCATTGAGAAATTGACCCAGGTGATATTCTAGCCTCAAACAGCTTTACACATTGCTGGGCTGTTGTTGTTTGTTTTTTGTTTTCAGTTTGAAGCATCTGCTCAAAGATATGCCAACTGTTTCAGGCCACACGCCATTGTTTCTAACACAAAAGCAAAGCAGAAATTATTATGCGATTCCGTCACAAGTGCAGTTACTCTTCAGAGCTCAAGCTTTTATGTTTTCTGCCTGGAAAATGTTACCTCAATGACACAGTGAGTCACTTTAGTGAGATCGGCTTGTCAATCATAAAGTATTGGAGTGCAAAACTTCAATACTAGCCAATACTGGAGAAATAACAGCTTAAATTTTGCTTTGCCCTATCATTATATCTTCCAGTATTACTGTTTTTACTGCATTTTTGACTTGCATACTGTACATACAGATAAAATCATAGCATACAGGCTTGGGACAACAATGGTAAAAAAGCACTAATTTACTTTTTGGGTAAACTATTTCTTTAAATATGATGACAGGAAGATTCGATGAATTTAATGAATTGGCTCATTTTAAAAGAAAAATGTAAAATATAAAAATCCACATCAGTCCAAACATTTGACCCATAGGGGACATGGATGAAGTAATATGTACCAGATGCTAGAGATTATGTTGTATTTGACTAACCAAGTGTATAGTCATGAAGCCAGGCTTCTTGTTCAGAGAGATCGGGAGTAATTACACATACGCATACTGCAGAACTTTCCATTTACTGTAACAATATAGTCTACATAATGACAAATTAATGGCCTGGTCGTTCTTATCGATCTTCTCTTGGATGAGATTCAAAAGGCTAGAACCTCCTGGGTAGAAAGGAGGCCAAGCTGTGGAGGAAATCTGGAAAGGTATAAATATAGTTTGATCTAATGCCAAATAAACCGCACAGATCGGTTCATCTACACCAGGTGGTGAAAATAAGAGGGTTTTGTGAAGTCATCTGAACGGTCATCTAACTCAGCAGACCTTTAGTACCTCTAAACACCTCAGCCTCCATCTGACGCAAGCGCTTTGAAAATTAAAAGCAGAACTTGAATGGATAACTCTTAGGACTATACTGTATGACAAAAGTGTCATCTTCAATGAATACACAAGTGAAAGAACCATCTTTAATGAATACAAAAAGTGAAAGAACTCAACTGTGCATAGCAGATCTTTTCATGCGAATGACTCAGCAGCTACACGTAACTACAGTCAATTAAAGCTCCTCGAAAACAGGATGTTTTTGTTTTTCACTTCGCCTGATCCGATGTGATATAGGTAGTTAGTCTAAGTGTCTGTTTGTCAAACTGTGACCTTTAGGGAAAGTAACTGAAGCGTCTTGGAAGCTAAATTGCTTATTTTATGAGATATAGAATTAATAAATGAATGGCATGGTATCCCTGACTAGAGCTCTCAATGAGGGCTGTCGACATTGTCAAATGTTGGAACACTGTTGAAAAACAAGTGCATATGAAACTTTAAATCAAGTAATCAAGGTTGATTAGTATGGCCCTGCTAGCCAGATGCTAGATGTGATAACTACATCATCTGAAGTCCCTTATAAAAAAAAGTAGACGTATACTTCAAATGAATTTTATCAAGTCAATTTCAAGCATATTTTCCAAGTATAGGGAACTTAATGTAGTAAGTATACTGAAATCTAGTAGTGTAAGTGTAATGTTTTAATACTTCTTGAGAATAAATTGTCTTTTATATCGGAACTACACAATGAACTACAAGTGATTGCATAGGTTTGCTGTTACTTTAGTTGTCAGTTTATGAGAGTACACTTTGACATGCTCTTTATGCTACGTTCACACCGGACGCGAATTGCGCGTCAAATTCACGCCTGACGTGTCTAGTTTGACGCTTGACCAGTTTGTGTTAATTCGCGTGTCAAGAGCGAAACTGGCGCGCATAAAATCAAAAGTTTGAAGCGAAATTTACGCGCGTCAGAATCGAAATCCGTTGGCCATTGTTTTTATGTCGACTGAGCATTCATCAAGAGAGTTACCGCTCTGTATTTACTCTGGAGAGCAGAACAGTGGCGTGGGGATCATCGTTCGCGTCTTCCGCGCCGCGCTCCACGCCTCATTCGCGCCAAGAAAAAGTGTGAGATCCAAGCTAAAATGTTTATAACTTGATTAAGTAAACAGCATATTAAAGCCATGGTTGTCATTTAGCACTTTGTTGTATTACTCTACAGTATTTAGCTTGAGAAGTTTAATGAATGATTACTTAGATACTGTCCAAACTAAAAGATACAAATGTCCATAGGCTGCTAATGAATGAGCAAAACTGTAGACATGCACTAATTAAAAGTGCACCCAATGTCACTTGGCAAACTGATCCGACCTTTAGAAGAGCACTTCAGATCGGCATTCCTGCTCTGAGATGCGTACATTTTAATTGATAGGGACAAACTCTACTGCTGGGCATGGCTGTATAATGTCATGCTGCGAAGGCTTTCTTCTCATCCGTTGGCATGATTATATCTTTGATTTTTCTGTGTATGATTTGCACTGCAATATGCCATCGCGCTGTGACACGGATCACCTCCTGTGTGCTATTGGGGAGGTGCTTTCACTCTGGCCATCAGCAAACATTTGCATTATCTTACAATCGGCAAGTGATTAACATAAAACAGAGAATATAGGTTGAATGAACTGGTGTTAACTTCAAACGAGTGGTTATATCTGCATTATATAACCACAATGTTTGGAACATCAGGGACCTGCTGCACAAACTTTGCATATATTCAAAAGTAAGCAACAAATGCTGGAGATTCAATTCTGAAGTACTTTCTCATCTTGTTTAGTGATTTTTTAAAATTATTTTTATGAGATTTTTTATGCGCAAGTAAGCACAGTCTTCCGTTAACTATATAGGATAAATAAAATTAACTTTTGCACAGGTTATGGTGTCTCTCTCTCTGGTGCATGCATGGGAAGTGGGAAGTTAGCGCATTGGTGAGAAGGAAATTAAAAATGGTCTGTTTAATTTTCTCTTTATTTCATTATAACTTTGGGAAAACTTAAATTAAAACATTCTGTAAGTTGTGAATTTGGAAATCGGGCCTTGTGGGAGCATCATCCCTGTCATTCAGACGTGTTAGTAATGTGGGAGTTTCGGTTGAAGATGTAGCCTACTGCTGGATGTAGGAGTCTTGGATGAATAAGGCTGTGCTAGTATTCAAAGACAAGCCACTCATTAATTGATTGATTGAAAACGGAATCCTGGTAGGTGGGAATTTGTTCCGGTTCAACCCTTGGTTTCTCATATAACAAAAGTAACGTTTTCTAATATTCTGTTATTCCTGTCTGTTGTGTCCTTTTAGAAGTGATGAGAGTGAGGCTGGCCGAGTAGGGCTGCTTATTTTCAGCCCATTCTCACCCCCAAGGCGTCACATAACTGACGCATTTTGCGAAGCATTTTGACCATGCTTCAATATGCTTTAGGCGCCCTCTAGCGTCAGTTAGATGATGCCCTAGGATCGCGTGTAACCCTACCCCTTTTCCTTTAGCGTCAGTTAGATGATGCCGTTGGATCGCGTCATTTAACTGACGCTGAAGGGCGCCTAAAGCGTCAAATATTGAAGCATGGTCAAAAGGTGATGCCTTGGGGTGAGAATGCGTTGTTATTTTAGTAATCGGGTATTCTACCAATTATTCCATTGATTAATCGAGTAATCTGATCAAATGTGGTAATAAAAATAGATGCAATCTGTCTGCTTTGTGAACAACTTGTTTTTTTAAGTCTTTTCAAGCAGTTCACATCAATTCATTATTAAATGATTATAACTGACACTATAGTCTTATTTTGTGCATCACTATACTTGCTTCAATTTTACTGTCACCTTGTATACTTGATTTAATGACCATGAATGACTCGTGCAGCTGCAGCAGAATATACCACAAATAAAACTGTGCATAAAACTTCTCGGACAACACTTGTCATCCACGGTCTGTTCAAAGCGTTTTCCAGGTGTGTCATTCTTGAGAAAGATTACAACCCATTTGTAGAAGAAAGGTTCAGTGCTCCATGTGGATGAAGTGTCACACATAGTACCCGCCGGAAGCCCTGGAGACAGAGTGAGTGTGGGGACATGTCCATTGAGAGCAGCTCCTGTCCTGTCTCAGGCCCCCGTGGCTCTCATGTGTGAAGAATGCAGCATATGGAAGCAGTGGACTGAAAAGCCGAACAAAGATGACACACTGAGTACAACTCTGTTTGCACCATGGTAACATTAGAGTGGATCAGCGCTCATCATTCTTTTATAGCCACATCAGCCCACCCTGTTCTAACAGACGTCATTCTGTTTCATGCGTAAGAGCATTTTCAGATTGTGAAAACATCTGTGCTATTTATGACAGTTAGGCATATTTTCCAATCAAAACAAGGCAGGTTAGTGCGAACTGCGAAGTACGCTTTCAGGGCAGTTCAAAAAGCCTCGCCCTTCATGTCAAGAAAAGTTCTACCTATTTAACTGTGATTCGACAGTTCAGGGTGACTCACGGTGATGTGTTGGTTTGTCGTTGCTCCTGCCTAGTCAGTGAATTGCTGCTAAACCTACAAGAGAAGAGAAATGCAGAGGCTGGGAAACACTTGATCAATGAAGATCACAGACCAAATGGGAGGAGGCAGTCAGTTAAAGGAATAGATTATCTAACAATGTATGTCATCATTTACACTTCATTTCTATCTAAACATTTTTGGCCTTGTACTCTTCTGTGGTACACAAAATGGAACAATTCTGAAGATGCAATTGCAATGAAGGTTGCTGGAGAGCTCAAGTTTAAAAAAAAAAAAGAAAGAATGAAAAGTACCACATACCACATATAGCTTTTTAAAGCATAAAATGTAATGAAAATGTCAGATGTTATTCACTGAAAAGTTGTCATTGTTATCCTTTAACAACTTGAATATCCTTGAATCATGAATTTAAGACTCTTTCCCAGCAAACAAATTTAGGTTCTGGGAACGTTAGTTTTTGGCTCCCAGAACATTCTTAGAACTAACCCTTAAGGTTAGGGAAACGTTCCCATTCTCCTTATGTTATAAAAATGGAACCTAGAAATAACCTACATGGAAAGTTCCTATAACGTTCTTGTTTGGTTCCCAAAAAAAATAACCTTGTGGGACCATTTGGGGAACGTTAGGGGAATGTTCTGTGTTTGCTGGGTTTATGCTCACCTAGACTGCATTTATTCGATCAGAAAAGCAGTAAAAAGATGATATTGTGGAATATTGTTATACATTTGAATAACTGTTTTATACCCTATAGTTTAAAGTGTAATTTTTGCATGTGATGCAAAAGCTGAATTTTCAGCATCAGTCTTCAGTGTCACATGATCCTTCAGAAATCATTCTAATATGGTGATATTGTGATTTATAATGTTTCTTGAGCATTAAATATGTATATATTGAAAAAAATCATACATTATTATAACATTATTATAACAACAACAACAACAACAAAAAATGCTATGTAATATGTAAAAAGTGTTACTTTGAAAGTTGACCAGTATGTTTCCCAAAAATTAGAAGATTTATAATTTATTGAATATAGTGAATATTCTTTGCCCTCTTTGATGGCTTGCCTGTTTCAGCCCTGTGTAATGCATGAAAAAGAAATAAACTTTAAAAAAAAAAAAAACAATTTTGAAATGACATGAGGTTTAGTAAATAATCTTTAATCTTTTTTTTTAGGTGAACTATATAAAAAGTACAACCGATGACATTCTTTCTTGTATAGTTGTTGTATTAGCTTGCACTGCCCTTGTCCTAATTGGCTGGAGTTCAGAAAAAAAGGTCAATTTCAACAGTTCATTAATAGCACAAGTGCTATTTGAAATATGCTGTGGATTTATACCCTGTGGCGCTTTGGCGTATAATGGAAACAGCACAGGTTCTCTTACGACAGGTTCTCTCGTATTGCGTAAGTTAGCTAACACTATGGGTAAAGTAATCTTTTCTCGAGATATTGAAGCCAAAGCATAAGCATAATCCTTAATTTTTCATATATTTTCAACGCAGTGCCGCAGCCAGCAGACCTAGAACAGGCTATCTCGCGTGCTCATTGGCTCCCCTGCAGCAATTGCTGCAGCCTATCACTGAGCCTCGAGCGTGACTTCGCACCCTCTACACATCACAGCCCACCAGAAGGGGGGTGGCTTAGCGTCTTCAACATCTTCAACAAGCTTTCCGCATTGCTGGACTGCAAGAGAAGCCATCCGCCGTTGAAACTAGTGACCAGAAAGCAGATGACAGCGCCTGAAGAAGAAACTGGCCAACCATCCAGCGTCAAGTATCCTTTTTACTGTGCTATTATCTCGTGAGTGTTCGCACTGAGACATTTTCCTTCTCTAAAAGACCGTGAGCGCTTTTCTCAAAATGCCTTACATTTCCTGTGGCTCGTACCGAGCCCCGCTTAGCGCCGGAAACCGCCACGTGATTTGCACTCTCTGCCTGGGCCCACACCACGCAGCCCTCGCCCTGGATTCAGGAGGTTGCATGGACTGTGAAGTGCTTCTGTTGTCGACCCTGTGGGCTCGACTTGAAGCCTTCACCACGGTTGCTGTCACTCCACTCCGCAAGCAGCGCCGTTCGCAGAGGATACCGGAGACTGAGATCACGGTGAAGGGCTCGCCGGATTGCTTCCGGCCAACCTCACACTCTCCTTCTCCGCCCCTTCCGGACGCACAGCTGCCGTCTTCGGCCCACACTGCCGCCGCCTCAGGGGACAAAGTTGAAAGAATTGACCTGGGTGACAGCTGTTCCATCCTGGCATCGGATATTGAGGAGTGGTGGAGTTCTTATCACTCCGCCTCCTCCTCGGTCCAGGAATCCAGCAGGACTCGGGCTGGCGTGGACGCTGAACATTTGTGCCTCCTCTCGAAGGCCGTCGTCCAACTCGGCTTGGATTGGTCACCGCCTAAGGAGCCCATGCCCAATAGGCTCCACGGCTGTTTCCTCCACAGCCACTGCCCACCGCCCGTTTCCAGATCTGCGCCGTTTCTGCAGGAACTTCATGTTGAGCTCTCAAAATCTTGGAGCGCACCATTCTCCAAGAGGCTCCAATCACATGTCTCCTTGGCGCTCTCCCAAGTGTCTCCCCGTTTGTGTCCATGACGGCCCACTTGTCAGCACAGCATGCACGCTGTGTCCAAAAGCTGGCCGCTTTTTTCCAGGAGGGCAGCAGGACTTCTCTGAAAACATTCCTGAAAATGCTGGGCTGTCTGGCATTGAACTGGGCTGTGTTTCAGCTGGGTCTGCTGCGCATGCGTCCGAGTGCCTCACCAGGCATTGGCCTCAGGCCGCAAACAGATCAGAGTTACTCAGAGCAGCATTTTAGCTCTGGTTGGCGGCCGACTGGTACCAGCGGGGTACCACCCTCTTCAAGGGCAGACCATCTTTGGCCTATGGTCAGACCAAGAGAGACGTTTCCACATAAACTGTCAGGAAATGATAATGGTCGAAAACCTGTTCAGGCGCTTAGTCCTGTTCATACAGGACCACCATGATCTAGTCCGCTCGGACAACATGTCTGTGGTGTCCTACATAACCCGTCAGGGTGGTGTCAGGAGACTCTGCCATCTGACAGAATGCCTTCTTGTCTGACAGAACGCCTTCTCGTTTGGTTTCAGCACCTCCTGCGCTCGCTGAAAGCTAAACGACGGCCCAGACAAGCTATCCTGGGACCATGTTCCCCCAGGTTCCCCTGCACCCCAAACATTCCAGTCACTGTAGCGCCTTTTTGGCAAAGCAAAAGTCTACCTGTTTGCATCAAAAGACAACATTCATTGCCCGCTGTTCTTTTCAAAGAATGAGGATGCGCTGGCCCAAACCTTGCCCAGCCTCCCTCTTTATGCTTTTCCTCCTTTCTCTCTGTTACCACAGATAATCAAGAGGATCAGGGAAATGCACCACACGGTGCTCCTTATTGACCCGCGTTGGGAGAATCAAATCTGGTTCCCGGAACTGATGCAGCTGTCACACACAGCCCCTTGGCCAATTCCGGTGAGGAGAGATCTCCTCTCTCAAGCATCTGGCATCCCTATCCAGAGCGCTGGTCTCTGCATGCATGGGTAATCAACAGATACCCGTTGTCTTGCCAGAAGGAGTGATGAATACGATTACGCAATCCAGAGCTCCCTCTACAAGGCGGCTTTACGTGTCTAAATGGTCGGTGTTCTCCAAACGGTGTATCGATAGAGATCCAGACCGATGAAAATGTGGGGTCCCGTGGTTGCTTGGCTTCCTTCAAGAGCTGTTGGATAAGGGCAGGTCCCCATCCACGTTTAAAGTATATGTGGCGGCCGTTGCAGCGTTCACTGAGTCGACACACAGTCAGTCGATAGGAAGTAACAAGCTTGTCACCTGCTTTCTTAGAGGAACCAGAAGGATAAACCCTCCGCGAACGCCATCGGTTCCCATGTGGGACATTTCATTGGTCCTTGAGGCCCTGAAAGCTTTCCCCTTTGAACCAATGGACTCTGTGGACCTAGAGTAAGTCTCGCTCAAAGTAATTTTTCTGACAGCTCTGTCATCAGTAAAACACGTAGGGGATTTGCACACACTATCTGTTAACGCTGCATGTCTTGAGTTCCGGCTAAATGACTCAAGTCATCCTCAGGCCAAGGCCCGGCTATGTCCCAAAAATTATTGGCACTCCGTTCAGAGCACAGGTCATTTCTCTCTCGGCTCTGCCAGCATCTGGTAGTGAGGGTGATGTTAATCTCCTCTGCCCTGTCAGGGCGTTGAGGGCTTACATTACGCGCTCTGTCCCTTTCAGGGGTTCAGAACAGCTTTTTGTTTAATTTGGTTGGTGCACCAAAGGTCTCGCTGCCTCGAAACAGAGCGTGTCTAGATGGATAGTGGAAGCTATCGCATCTGCTTATAAATCTAGAGGTATGCAATGCCTCCTGGGCATTAGGGCACATTCCACCAGAGGCGGCAGGCTGGGCCTCTCTGTCTACATTTGTTAGGTTTTAAAACCTGGAAGTTCCCACCTTGCAGGCTAGACTTCTGCCAGTATGAGCGGTGTGTATGTCTTGCCCATATATGTCATGCGCAGACTACTCTCATGCATTTCTGGCTCTTTTGGTTGAGCCGAACTGTATGGGGAATATAATATGGACCGGCTGGCCAGCTATTTCCACAATATCTGTGGGAAAAGACCCTTTGGTGTCTCGTTTTCTATGTGGCACGTTGAGGCTGAGGTCTGCTGTGCGCACTATTGTTACTTAAGACCTGGCAATTGTCCGCCAAGGCCTTTCCCAGGCTCCCTTCGAGCGCCTGGAGGAAGTTCCAGCCAGTTTTCTTACATTAAAAACTCGGTTCCTCCTCTCCATTTCTTCCCTTAAAAGAATACAAGATCTTCAGGCACCCTCGTGCTTGGAATTTGCACCTGGCATGGTCAAAGTATTCCTTCATCATAGACCAGGTCATGTTCCTAAGTTCCCTACTAATGTGGCCTGATCTATAGTGCTGCAGGCCTTTTGTCCTCCTCCATGCCAGGATGCGGACCAGGAAAGGCACAATTTACTAGTGCTTTGGATGCTTACATCCGCAGAGCTGCCCTGTGGCGTAAATCCAAACAGTTATTTGTTTGTTCTGGACCCCCTAACAAAGGGTCCCCTGCATCTAAGCAAATGATGAGCAAGTGGGTGGACGAGGCTATCTCACTTGCTTATGAGTCAACCGGACAGCCTTCCCCTATGGCTGTTCTTTCTCACTCTACTAGGAGTATGGTGGCCTCTAAGGCCTTATGTGTCAGGAGTTCCGCTACAAGACGTTTGTGATGCGGCAGGCTGGTCCTCAACTCAGTCATTCATTAGGAACACCTCGGTTATGACTGTAACCTCGGGAATGAGATGTTGTATCACCTGACATATCTCCTACGTGCCTGTAAGTGACTTGTTCAGACCGTGTAGCAGCTGGGTTTGAACCGGATTATATAGTTTCCTGGTTCAGATGTCACCCGCCTCTGAGATCCCGTCACACCATTGGACTGATTTTTCATTTGCTTTAATACATTATCACGCAAAACGTTCCCTTAGCGTCAGTTGACACAACGTCTCGATCCCTCTTCAGAGAATCAATGTTACAGTCATAACCACAGCATTTGTTACGAGCCGCTATACCGCACACCACAGCTACAATCCTTAATGACAATGAAAAGTACCTTGTTGAAATGATTTAAAACAGGGTCATGCACAGGAAAGCTGGCTTTCATTATGTCCCTGACATCCTGGTCACAAAGTCATTCTCTGTGATTTAAATTCATGGTGGAGATAAAGAACAATTGCTATTCATTTCAAATATGCATTAATCTTAACATGTTTTGCACAAGTCCATGAAACATTATCTTTCATTAATGTGCACATAAATCACATGTGCTGTCTGTGGTGTATGTGCACATATAATGACAGTGATTTAGTATCTCCACCCACCCCAAATGCCAAATAATGGTTCAAACTCTTTATCATTGTTTTAACATGCCTCAGTCAACCTTTCTCCATCCGTAATTGTTGGTACTTTGACAGTAGAATTGTCATTCTGCAGTCGGCATCGGTGCAGTTACATCCAAGGATTTGCAGATATTGTGATTTGCATAAACAGCCTTGTTTAAATGCAATAATCCAAATAAATGTGAGGTAAAATACCTTCCAACGAAACAGGAGCAATTTTGAAGCTGTTACGGGGAAATATACAAATATATAATTTTCACTATATGGTTTGCATTTACAGGACAATTGCAATTGCAAGGTGCAGAAAAGGAAGGTGTAATTAATTTACTCACTTTTTTTGGAGCGAATTCACAGAATAAACACAGTTATTCAACAGAGGACCATCACGGGGCATTCATCACCAGTTCATTATAGTCTAAATAATGAATTGCATGCCTGCAAATTTGCATATACCGATAAAAATGTTTTTGTGGTGATACTACAGAAAAAAAACAATGTAATTTACATGAAAAAGTTAGTTCAGGCATGTATTAAAAAAAACAAAATAAATTATAAATTATATATTAGTATATTCAATTCAAGTGTGTAGAATTGAAAGCGTAAATATCAACGTTATAAGATTAAGTAAAACTACTCAACTTTTCTGATACTGGTGCCCAACATGCACTGGCCCTTGAATAATTAATGAGGTTGATTTTTCACTGTTTTTCAGCTGAATTTACACTGTATTAACTTGATGAAGCTGTAAACGTAGGCTAGTGAAGACTGTAAAAAATATGGACAAAGCTGTGACGTCACCCATAGACTTTCTGGAGAACAGTTTTGAGAGCGTTTATGGGGGGCATGTGCGGCGCCATCTTGGAAAATCTTTTCAGAAAGGATACAGAGGTGGTATGATGTGTTGTCAGATCATGGCCAAGACGTCAAATTTCAGGAATTTCACTCGGCGCGCAGCCCGTTATCAGCTCTCAATCAAGCTATTAGTCAAAGTTAACCTTATTTGTCATACATTTTATATCTAAATACGATCTAAACTAACGAGTTAGAAAAAAATTCACCCCCTCACAGTTGTCAGGCACTCGGAACATATCGAAAAACACAATAAAAGTCCATGGGACCATCCTGTAAAAACATGAATTTATGCTGTGAAAACGGACATTTTAACATGGGGGTCTATGGACATTTGCATTTGGATTTTCGATGCAATGCAGTTTTTCGCACTTCCGAGTAGGCTTCATTTTTTAGATTAGACTGTTGCCGCTTAGAATAGATTACTTTACCTTTTCGGTGTGATGACGTTTAATGTCACTTGTTTCTGAGTTTTGATCTACAAAAATATGTTATCCCTGCTGCACATAATACCATAGTGCCCAAAATGTGTCCATATGGGCTTTCTGTACATCACCTAAGTTTTTATATGTGCATATATTAAATTGCCAACTGTGCTTAAGCTCATTTTAATGTATGTGATTTTTGCATATACAGTATGTGTGGTGGTTTCAGTTTGGAAATTTAGAGGAAAAAAGTGCGAACTTGATGGATCATGATCTGTCTGAAAATGTTTGCAGATTTGAAAGAAAGTGTTAGTGAATAAAGCCCTTTTTTTTTCAACTCAAACGCCTCCTGTCTACATTTGTTTACATTTTCTATTGATCATGGCAGCAGTTATTCATCAAATGATGATCCAATTATGAAGAACAGCGTTGGGCGGCTATACATCCAGACTTGTGGAGTAGACAAGTGCTCTCTCTGCATGTTAAAGAGGAGCCGATTTAGGTTATTGGATCGGAGTGGTGAAGTGATGCTCCACAGTCCCACTGAAGCATGTCAGATCGGTAGTTTGCATCCTGCACAACCTGCTCCGAAACAACATCATGCAAATTGTATCCGGGCCAGCACAGATTGTTGTGGGTGTGTTTGCATTGTTACTTGCCTAATTCCTTCAGTGACTCGGGAGCTACAACAGCCCAGACAGCACGTGTGCGTGAACGGCGCCATCAGTGGGCACAACTCACTCGATATTAAATTCCCTCCTTCGTCTTGCACTTCGTTAAATAAGCGCTGCCTTCACACAGATCATTAATACGTGGGACTCAAGCGGCAAAGGGCCAGCAGTTATGCATAAGCCCATAATGACTTCATCAGGTTCCTTCATCTGCATACAATCATACAGTGCAGCCAGCCATTAAGAGGTGCAGGGATTAGGACAATCTGCAAGACTGATGAGGAGTCGGCATCCACCGGAACATCCAGGCGGGAAATTATCAGTCAATCAGCAGCGCTGAGAATGTGACACCACTGTCTATACTTATCAAAGACAACCCCTCAAAGCAGATGAAATCAACTCTCTGCATAATGGCACTGTGATTTATTACAGCCAATATTTTGGCTTTTTGCATAACTTGAGCACACTCTGCTGGGATTGAATGAACGAATGTATATCAGCCTCCGAACGTCTTCCACGGAAACGCAAACACAATAGTTCTCATTATTCTAATCTGGAAACAGATGGTGTGGGGCCAATTAGTTAGTGAATTTACATTATTAGTGTTTGGGACTTTGCTGCTGGCCTCAGTGAATTTTCTAGTTATGCTTCTTGTGTTTTGCTACTTGGCAAATGATGCTCTCACCAAGCCCTGTATGTCCATACATGCATCATAAGCCCTCATCTGGGGGAGGATGATATTCTCCCTGCAGCTTGTTTTCCAAAGCCTTCATTCCTTATTTTTCAAAACGTAGAGTTCTTTTATGTACAGTAAATGACTTTGAAAACAGAAATGTTGGTTGCTTATTTTGGGTTAATCCTGTAAAATCCTTGTAATTTGAAACTCTTGCTTTTGGTCATTTGTGGTCTTATGTTTACACCTGGTGTTAAGATGTGATTTTGTTGACCGGATCTCAAGTGGACAACGCTCAAGTGGTCTAAAAACGTTGTCCACTTTTGACCACTCCAGAGGTAGTCAAAAATGCATTTGATTGCTTTCATTTGATTGTGGTGTAAACACTCACAACCATAAAAGACCGCCTACTCTCCGCCTACTGACCTAATGCATAAACACTATGGGAAGTGTGCTAGCCAGATGGGAAATCAACTTTGTCAGATGAAGACCTAAGTTTGGTTTGAAGACGGAAAATATGACGACCTTTTCCTTTGCGCTACAAACGTTTCTCGGAGGCGCAAAATACCACGCAGGCCATTAATCTCTTTTTGCCGCGTCGTTCAAACTCTGCTGCACACCGCCTTCGGGACCAGCGTGCACGGAGCTACGCCCAGCGTCCAGCCCAGCCATCGCATTCGCAGAGACGACAGGGCGGCCGCTGTAGATCGCGCTCAGCCAGCCGTCATAGGCCGCCTCTTCCTCCGTGGGGACCCGGCCTAAGATCGCGCCAAAGCCAGAGCCCGCGAAGTCCTCCTAGCAGTTCAAGGAAGGAAAAGACGGTTAAGCCCCGCTACTGCAGATGTGTATTTCGCAGCCAACGAGCCGGTAACACAACTCACTCGCCTGCACACAACTGACTATTTTACGGTGACTCAGAGAAATCTCGAAAAGAGCATCATGTCTGGTTATACGGCTCACACCATGCGTGTTTCAAGTGTAGAAACATCCTCACAGAGCCCACTCTCATAAAGCTGGCGAAAGCCGCTTGAGTGTTAATTGTAGAACATGTGCCCATGTCCCCGTGCCTGCACACACTCACTGCCTGCTCTGTTTCAAGGTTGCGCCCCGCCAGTCGTTTTGCAGATGTAAATCTGGTCACTCACACTCACACTCACTGAAGAGCATTTTATCCGTACCCCCTTCCCCTCACGATTTCCTCCCCGCCCAAAGCCACTGGGACCTCGCTATAAGCGAGTCGCCGTTTTCCAGCACAGAGAGTGCGTGCACTGCACCCATGCCTCCTACACAGATCCTCGAGCCCACAGTTTTTGGCGATCGGATCCTGGAGATCTACATGCAAAAGCATGGGAAGCTATCCCGGGCTCTTCAGATTGGGTGTTGAACACAGTAAAGAAAGGCTATGCACTGCAGACCTGGTTCCCAGAGTTGGTGAGGCTGTCGCAAATAGCCCCGTGGCCTATCCCGGTGAGAAGAGATCTCCTCTCTCAAGCCGGCGGATCGGTGTTGCATCCCTATCCAGGAGGGCGCACCAGGGGTCTCGCCTCCTCGAAACATAGCCAGTCCAGATGGATAGTGGACGCTGTTGCAGCAGTCTATGCGTCAAAGCACCTGCAATGCTCTATGGGCATCAGGACCCATTCCACTAGAGGCATGGCCTCATCGTGGGCTTGGTCCAGCGAGATTTCTATTCATGATATCTGTATAGAGGCAGGCTGGACCCATGGATTGATTCCTGTGTTTGTCACATTTTACTATCTAATCCAGTGAATGTGGATCAAGAGGTAAAACCCTCTTACATTCTGCCCATTAACACAAATAAGTAGACTGGACAGAAAACTGAATTAATGAAAAACGATACACCCAGCAACCTGGAACATGCTCTTTCTCTGCTGCCGCACATTTGTTGCGTGACAGACAATATCCCTTCAAGAACAGCTAAATAATTAGATAGTCATTCATTCAGTCCCCAGCTCTCTTGCTATAATTGCAAAATTAAAATGCTCTGCATGTCGGCACCTGACCTGTAGAATTAACTTTGGCTGCTGTTTGTCAGTTCGCCTCTGCCTGAATAAAGCCACATGAAGTTGTGAAAGAAAGTTAGTGATTTGAGATTAAATTGGTTTATTATTGTTACCTTGATTCTCAACCAGGGGTAGGTGCTTCAGGGAATACTTAGAAAGATTTTGCTTTTGTTTTATAGGTCTAACAAAGCAACCATTACAACTGTCAAAAGATAAAAGTGGCCAGTGCCACATTTGGAAAATCTAATTTAAAGGAGTAGTTGACTTTTTTAAAAACATTTGCTGATAATTTACTCACCCCCATGTCATCCAAGATGTCCATGACTTTCTTTCTTCAGTCGAAAAGAAATTAAGGTTTTTGATGAAAACATTCCATTTTTCACCGTATAATGGACTTCACTGCGTGCCAAGCGGTTGAACCAACGAATCTTTTTTCGAGTCATTTCATTTATTTTGTTCATTGAATGAACCAAATGACTCAAAAAAAGATTTGTTCTAAATCATGCCAAGAAGCAAGCTAAAATGGCATGATTGCTTCAGCAAATGTGTTTTTTATATCATGTTTGCTTTGGTTAACACTTTAGGTTAGGTTTAGATTAAGATTAATATAATCAAACAGCTAATAAGGTATAACTAATGTTACACAAACCATGTTTGCGTTCGCCATCTAGAGTCAGACAGCTGCCTTCAATCAGTATCCTTAGAACGCTTTGAAAAACTTGGAACATCAAGGAGAAAGGCATATATTTCATCATAACATGGTAATATACATTACCTTATTCACCCGCTATATTGCTAAATATAGCTGATTTTTCATATCAACAGAAAAATATAGTGTCTTCTCTTGAGACTGCTTCACAGCAGTGACACGTTGGCGTGATTTGTTACAAGGTAGTTTGTGACGTCAGAAACTCTAGGAATCTTTTTTCACGGCAGTTTTACCCAAAAATGAAAATTATGTAATTCATTACTCACCCTCATGTCATTCTAAACCCGTAAGACCTGGAACACAAATGAAGATATTTTTGATGAAATCTGAGAGCTTTCTGTCCCTCCATTGACCGCAACTTCATTTCAACTTTTAAGGCCCAGAAACGTGGTAAAAACAATGTTAAAATAGTCCATGTGACTACAGTTTTTTAAACTTAATGTTATGAAGTGATGAGAATACTTTTTGGGGGCTTAAAAGACAAAGATTTCTTAGGACAAAAGAAAATGTATTGTTGTTGTTCAGAGGTTACAAAACAATTTCTAAAAATGACTGCTTCATTACCCTTGGAGTAAAATTCAGCATTCTACCAGTAAGTTTAAAAAGGAACAATGTCAGTGTGACTCAATGTACAATTTAAGTTTACCCAAATGTGAGTCATCCATCAAAATAATGTTACAAAAGAACTCAAGCAATGTTCATGATTTTGAAAAATTGCTAGGCAAGTTAATTCATGCAAGTTAGCATAAAAAAATCTAAAAAACAAAAAATGAATGAATGAAGCCATTGTTGTTTACCAGCCAGCTCATCAAAAGTTCAAAATGATAAAGATAGTAAACTGAAGAGCAATTTGATATACAAGTCTCATTCTTGTGTCATTTTAGCTGAATCATCTCTGTTTTCTCTGCTTTGGGGGCAAAAAAAAATGTTCATATCTGTGGGAGAACACGTCTAGATTCTTCATCTAAGATTCATCCTCAAGAACTGCAATGAATTCAACTCTGCATTCTGACATCAACACAGACACAGACTTGTGAAATCTCTGAAAGTAAATAAATTGCACCTGTTATTATGACATTGGCTATTTTTGAGTGTTTTTTTGATATTCTAAAATGTGTTGTGCAAATGAAATGAAAAATAAATGTATCAAAGAAAGCACAGTAGATTGCTTCTTCCTCCTGTTGAGGATGAACATGTGCTCCAACAATGAACAAGCTTTCCTGGAAATACAAAAGATGAGAATTGATTCCAAATTCATTCACAAATGCTCTTGTGCCGCAAGGTATTTCTCGCATGCGTTCATCAAATTTATATAAGAATCATCAGAATACATTTTTAACATATTCCCAAGATTAATGATTCAGAGGCCATGAAAAAGGATCATATATCTTTCATTACTAATTAATTTTATATCTAAATAATAGCTCATGGCACAAACCCTTGTCAATCTTAGAAGCTGACTCATGGATTTGGGCACATTTCTCATATAAATCCCATTTGTACTTTGATTATATGTCACCATAAAGTGAGATTGCTATATCATGACAGACCAGCAATTGATTGCTGCCATAATGGTTAAATTAAGAAAAGGACCTTCTAACCTCACCACAAAAAGATCTTATTACTGGCACTTTAAAATTCCATGGACATTTATGCTCTTTTGAGAGGGTCACAAGGTGAATATGCCTGTGAATATGAAGCATTCTGAATGGTAATTTCATGAGCAAAATATGGACTTGAATAAATGAAGACGATAAGCTTGTGTGCTTTTTGCACAACCAGTAAAAGTACTTTGAGTAAGTGTATTTTCCCTCCAGAAATCATTCAAATTACCCTCAAAGAGCATATCATGAATCACCAAACAGCATGCAGCAGATTTATAGTCATATTAATACAGTATGTCCCACAAGTCAATTCCTTGACCGCACTGTGGCACGGCCTCAGAAAATGAACTCGTAAACGGTTTAGACCGATATCGTTTTGAACAGGTAATGCATTTGACAAGCTCTTTTTTTAAGTTCCCGTCTGAAGCCAATATAAAGAGGACAGCTTAAATGAAATGCACAAAGTCTTCATTATTTCCCCCCCCCCCCCCCCCCTCTATACTTACTCCCACACACATGAAACGCATCACAGACATAATGGTGTACATTTGAAAATTAAAGACATACTAGAGAAGACATTTTGGGCTTTGATTCAGGCTTGTTCATTTAATTTCATCCGTTAAACATTAAATCCCCACTTTGAACCACATGCTTCTTTAAGATAAGCCATGTTTTCATACTTCCTGAGCAAGAGGCCGCCATAAAATATGCTTTCAACTTTCACCTCCAATTATGTTCAATGACCATCCATTGAGGAGTTCAGTTAGTGACTTCTGTAGCCATTCTGAAACTTGGATTTGTGACAACATTGTTAACACTCATGGTTCACAAACAGCCAATGAGGACAAGCACTGCAGTCCCCTGAAAAATGGTACCTTATAAACCGTTAAATGCTTGGTTGTCCAAATAAAAACTACCAATGCTGTTACTTTGGCTGTTTTTCCTTTCTGCTGCACGATTCGCTTATCTGTGTATAAGAAATGTACTGAGGAAAGGCTAGATTGCCTCTCAGTAAATCTTGTCATCTCTAGTTCTTTGGCAGATCTATAATGTTCCCCTTGATTTGGTGCAGCATCAATCCCAATTAAGGGGAGACTGAGGAACACAGCGTGCCGTGTAAACTGTATACATCTACGGCTACGGGATCCTTCAGCGTTCCTAAGATGCATTAAGCTTTCTCTTCTGTTCTTGAGAGTGTCCCGCATAATGTTCAAACTGCCAATATTTACTCGGTCGTAATGAATAAAATGTTTGTTTAATGTATTTTCTTACAGATGCTAATTGGTGGCAATTAACAATCCTCTAGTCTACTGTAAGCCGAGAGGGTTGCTTTACTGTTTTTGGCTGTTTTGAATGTTTGAGAATTGGATTTGAAGCTTTCAATGGAGTTCAAGCCAGTCTGTGTCCTTTAAATAATCAACACAGTCTCATGAAGATGCGTATCTATACCACGAGTGTCATTTCTCGTGGCATTTATACGCCAAAAGTGTTTTTTTTTTCGTGTATATGGTACGCACTAAAAAACCCTGGGTTAGGTTTAGGAGGGAGGGGGGTGGGGAGTTCGTGCGTATTATACGCAAAAAAGTGCGTATCATATGTACGCGAAAATCGCGTGCCATATACACGCAAAAACTGTTTTTGCCGTATAAATGCCACGAGAAATAACATTCGTGCCATAGATACGAACTTTCATGAGATCGGGCTGAAATAATTCATCAACAATAACGGCACAAAATATCTTGTAGATCATAATTTCAAAACTAACTCATGGTACAATGGTATTTGCTGTAATCATAGATAAAACTGTTAATTTCTGATGTTTTAATAGGCATTTTTAGATTCATGTTCATTGTCTTGTGAAACCAATGGCTTTAGGGCTTTCATGAACGAAAGTGAGCAGATGAGAAGGGCAGTGAAATGGTGGAATGATGCTGTGTACCATTAGCTTCTGCTCCAGCACTGAGAAAACAAAATGTCATCATTGCCCAGATCTGTAATTATTTGCTTACAGGCCCGTGATTAAGATCTGACTGCAAGCAATGATTATGGAATTTACGGAACATATAAGTGGATGACCAAGTTATAAACTCTACAGTAAGTTCCGGTCCTCGAGTTTACTTGGTTGAGGAACGCTCTAAAAAGTAGGCTACATATGAAGTCAGCACTGCGATGGTTTGTTTATTATCTCCCAAGCCAGAATACAGTATGTGAGCTACAAATGTTTCTGCTTGAATCTTAGCAGAAATATAACGAACAGTGAGTTCACATTTTGGGAAAGATAAAAAATATATATTTTTTCTTAGTCAAAAGAATCTGTTGTTTGTTTTATACTGACTTTTGTGTCTTTCTAAATAAGGCATTTAACTGTGGCTGCATTCTTAAAAAAAATTGCTTGTTTACACTACTGAAGAAAAAAAAAGAATAATTGTGACTTTGTATCCTCACAATTACAAATTATAAAGTCAGAAGTATGACATATAAACTCTAAATTATGATCTTGTTTATCGCAATTGACTTTAGTTCTCAGAATTGGGAGTTTATGGACCAGTTGTGAACATGAGGCCTAAGCTAGTCCCAGACTAAAATGCATGTTTGAGTTGTTTTAACAAAGCAACTTACACTGACATACCTTAAAATATATCACTGCCATTGTTTTGTCTCAAAATTCACACCATTAATGTTTGTTTTTCTAAGGCATGTTTATAAAAGATACTTAAATGAACTAAGGCTTAATCCTGACTTAATCTAAGCCTTGTCTGTTAAACCGGGCTTAAATCTCACAGTCATGACTTTCTAACTCAGTTCATAAAACTAAAGGTAATTGCAACTTTTCAGACTTTTTTGTAATTGCAAGATATTATATCGCAATTGCAAGTTTCAAAGTCAGAATTCCGAAATATAAACCCAAAATTTTGAGAAAATGTCAGAATTGTGAGCTGACTTTTTTTCCCTCAGAATTAGACTTTATAATTTGCAATTGAGAGTATACTAGCCTGGCAAGCCAGACCTATCAAGATGTTAGGTCTGGGAACTCACAATTGGCATACCTCAATCCGAGGGGCGGGATAAAAGGTTGTCTTTCAATATCCCTCTTCAAGCAATATAGGATAGCGCCACAACCAACCACGGCAACGAACGGCTTTGGCTGAGTGAGTCCAATGCGTTTTCCCTCCAGCGGAGCAAGTTGATATATTAAACTTTTGCCGTATCCGGTCGTCAAAACTCCGAACACATCTTCCTTTTTCAAGAATGACTTAAGTGACGTTCTCTTAACTCCAAGTCATCCAGAGTTGCGGCCAAAGCCGAATCGAAAGACCGCTGTTCACCAGCAGCATCTTGTTTGTTTTTAAGTAGCAGGGAAATCACGGCGAAATCACTGCCGTCATTGTATTAAGCTCGCCCACCAACTCTATGCACGATGTGATTGGCCTGACCAGAGTTTGGTTTTTCCATTTCGGAGAGTTGCTAGACCACACTTTGCTGCAAAATAATTTTTGCTGCCGCTAGGCTAAGAGTATACATCTTACAAGTCTGACTTGAAAAAAAATAATAATAATAATCTCAAAAATGTGTATCTCACTTTGTTTTTCTGTATTGAGAAAAGGTCACAGTTGCCTTTTACATTTATTTTTTATTTTTTAATTTTTATTCCACGGCGGAAAGAGGCTTCCATGCTAAAGTGAATGGGACAAAGTGCAGAGGCAAATGCCCGTAAGGGCTAGTAAAGGCAAAACTGCAGACATTTCAAAGAATATTATTGGAAGGAAAAAACAACACCACAAATGTATTTTTCAAAAAATATCATTTAATGTTCCACAAAAAAAAATTAAAAGTCATACCAGTCTGAAACAACACGAGGGTGAAAAAATTGGTACAATTTCATTTCTGACTTTCAATTTTCCATGTACAAATTCTTGAGCAGGATTAGGTCATCATCATCACTGACCTTACCGATTGCATATAGAGAAGTGGAAAACATGGAGGATCAGTTGTTTGGTTGGTACTTCACTGAAGATGTCCAGCTCTGACATGTCCAGTTCCTTTGAGGGTGCTTTCATGTTTTTTAAGTAGCCGTTCAACCCAGGGTTCTGCCTCATGAGTAGCGCCGGCTCATCTAATTCTCTCATCTAAACCAAAGAGCTGCACTTTGTGACACTTTGAGTTTAGATCAGATTGTCCTACAAGGACAATTTTCTGTATTGCGTCCCTCACTACCAGCGGGTGGATCACCAGGGGAGCTGCTTGCCAGTCACTTCAAAGGCAGAGATGCCTCAATCCGACACTGATTTGTTGAAATGAATGTGCAGTGCATTTGCATAGATGCTGCATACTAGCAGGTGCGTGGGAAAAAATAATAATCATGAGGGGAGTTTGGGGGGAGGGGGGCTCTATTAAAGGAAACCTCCACCACATTCCTCCTTTCAATTTTCAGCCTAGCATTTTGATGGAGAAAAACTTTGGGCAAGCCTAGATCGTGAACGAGTAATAACCAAAAAATTCCCTCCAGATATTCTCAGGTGGTAAGCAAGTTATTGTCAGTGATTTAATATATTTCGTGGTGTTTACAAAAAGCAATAACATTGAAAAGAATGAAATGTAAACTGAACGCAGAAATGTGGTCTGCAGGCTTCAAGGTCACTGATATAGTGGTGAAACACAGGCATACTACAATATGATAACTATTTTTGCAGTATATACACGCACTCTGTGCTTTATTAAAAAAAAAAGGTAAAACTTTATGGTCACATTCAAGTCAGAGAAGATGAGGTAAAACGTAGCGGATTAAATATCAGCAACACTTTATTAAACAAAACAAATAAGTAATCCAATAAGAGAAAAACAATATATAGTAATATATACAAAGCTAATAAATGAACTAAACAAGTGTTAAAAAATTTGTCACCATGACAACCCAAGGGAAACGTCCCTGAAAATGAAACTAAAACAATTAAAGAATGTGATATTTACAATAATTGTTCAGCATTTGTTAATGCATTATTTTAAATGCTTTTTTTTTAATGGAGATAGTTTATTCTTTGGTAACACTTTATTTTGATAGTCCACTTTAGACATTATACTAACTATAAGTAACTTTTCAACTACTTTGTACATGTTAACTAACTGTCGTTAGACTATTAGTAGACTGTCAGCTTAATATCTGCTAACACTTTATTTGTTGTTCCCCCAACAGACATTCAACTGACTATAAGTAACTTGGCAAGACTTATTCTCCTAACCCAAAGCCTAACACCCTAACAGTCTACTGACAGTCTACTAATACTCTAAGTGTTAGTTGACACGTAGTTGAAAAGTTACTTGTAATTAGTAGAACGTCTAAAGTGAGTATCGAAATAAAGTGTAACCTATTCTTTTTTTAATGCGTAGTATACAACAGAGAATACTGCATTGCACAATACAACTGACTCAAATAGATTTAATTTTTGTCAGCTGAAATTTAACACCATCTTCTTAACTTATTCTTGATCAGACCAAGTAGGCTATTTCCTATTTGTACATAAAACTGAATTAAAAAAAATAAAATAAAACATTCTATCTCCGAGACAATAGCTTCCTGAACTTTACATGCAAATGTTATGAGGTCATGTGACATTGCAACATACTATTGTTTAAAATGTGTATTGCATTATGTATTCAATTTTAAAGTTTTTAGACGAATTTACGAGGTGGCTAATTCGTAACAATTCGTACGACCTCACTCATACGAATTAGTACGATTTTTGCTACATCGTACACGTACATATTTTACGAGTTGGCCAATTTGTATGAATTCGTACGAATGACCTACCCCTGACCCCCTAAATCTACCCATCATGTGGGTTTAGAAAAATCGTACGAATTCGTACAAGTGAGGTCGTATGAATTAGCTACTTTTTAATCACTCGTACGAATTCGTACGAATTGGTCGTGAGATAAACATTACGGTGCCAAAATTGTTTAATGTACAAAAGTAAACAATTCTTTAAAATCAAACATTAAAAAGTATTAAACTTTGTAAAGCCTGACATATGAAATAATATAAATAATAAAAAACGATATAACTACACCTATAATCTAATACATAGTAATATATAGTATTAAAATGCTTATTATTATTTGAATTTAGCATTGTTTTTTCCCCACTGCAGTCTATGACACTGTCAGAACAAGCATACTTTATCTTTTTTAAGTATACTTTAAATAATCTAACACCATAAATGTTTTATCATACAGTATATTCAAAGCATGCACGTATTTCACTGCTTTGGCACTGATATGTGGTATGTGTTCTTTATGTGTCGTTTATTACCTTGAGTACAGGAATGGGATCATTACCAAGATGCAACAGAATGATGCTGTGAATGTTAATTTGGAATCTATTTTTATTGTTATTAGCCATGAGGGTCAATACAGCCGTTCATTTCGTAGCCCACACAACCTGTGTGTTATCAATACAATGGCTCTTCATGTCACCAACATTTATACACGATGAGATCTCCCCAAACTTGCATAACAAATGGACACCATCAGAAAAGGTAATGACAGTTCTTTTGTGTCTTATCTCTTCATAGTGCCCAGGTGAGGCGCAGATTTTCTGCTCGTTTTAACAACACGTTACTTCAGCTTTTCACGGAGTGAACGGTGATGTTGACAACTTAATGTGCTTCCCATAATTCTTCTAAATTGTTCTTTTGGATTGCAGCCCAAGAAAACCTCTGAGGCTCATTAATGTACGTATTACATTAAAACTGAGCTTTAACCCTTTGGCACTGTTAAAGGTTATGCAACAGCTAATCATTCTAAGTGCTGGGGGGTGGAGGTTATGTTAGACATTTTCGTACCTGAAATAACCAAAGAATGCCCACTAAGGATTGTGAGATAATGTAGATGTTTCTTCTAGTGCTTTTAATAGACTCATTGTGTGTGACCCAATGTCACTCCTTGGCGGCCCTTGTTACTCTTGCTATGTGAAATACAAATGTCACAGAGCAAGACTGCAAAAAAATCTTAATGTTTGATTTTAAAACTCTCTGAAATCATGTTTTATGTCTATACATATGTTATGGGTGAATAAACTCTCTGACAGTGTGATATGGGTTATTATGTGATGTCATTTTTCTTAAAACAAGATATAAAAACACATGTCTGTATTAAAGAAAAAATGATAGATAAACACATATTTGGAATGTAATTAAATAACAAGTACTTTAGGTGTCTTGTTCATTATATTTATTTTCATATAATAGCAACAGTACTTAAATTACATTCAGTTTATTAGCAACACCGTGCACGAGCGTGAACCCTGTGAATCCCGCGATATCAGTTTTTGATCTCATAGGTGTCAGATCCACGGCGAGAAGTGAGATCTGTCCGGCTTGCCTGCGCTTTTTTCACGCCTCCTCTCCCTGCAGCCGCCTACTCTTGCATACATTTCAGGCGAGGCAAGGCGCATCTCAAACAAGCCTATAATGGTGCAATTCGCCTTGTTTACAACCAATCCAAGTTGTGTCTTGCGAGTGATGCGGTACCAAGTCCCAAGGACCTTTCTATCCCTTCTGAGGTGTGTGTGTGTCTAAAATGAGAAGTCGTCAACCTTCGCAGAGCCATCTTTATTATGGGGGTTCAGGGGGCACATAGATCTAGGCTTTACACGTAACATTTTTTTAAGCGGAAAATTCATAATTTTCAAATGCATTTATAGTGTCTATACAGCCCGTTCACATCCTTTAGCATCACATAGAACGCTATATGACAAAACCGCGCTATACTACGCACATGGCACCCTTTATCGTTAATATTCACGCGAACCCAAGGCGTCATAAATCCTTTAGCATAATATGAGACTACACAGCACGTGTTATATTAACAATAACGGGTACCATGTGCGTAGTATAGCACCGTTTTGTCATATAGCGTTTTATATGACGCTAAAGGATGAGAATGCGTTGGTCTATATGTAATGGGGTCATGTGAGTTTATAGAATAGGGCTTGGGCATTGTGACATCATTACTGGCGTGGCGGCCATGTTGGCAGCTTCGCGCATGTAAACACACAGCAAGTCGAACGAGGAGAAGCAGGAGAGTTGAGATAAAGAAAAGAAAAAAGATGTTAAAATCCCTAAAAGGTTGTGGAATTTACCGGGATATGTTAAATAGGGAAGCCAGTGACCGGTATGTGGAATAAACCGGCACTTTTAACGATTTGGATCAATATGGAATTTCCAACAAAGAGCGTCGGCAAACAGTGGGAACACAGTAATCCGGACAGATAGTTAGTAACGTTAGCTGTCAACCCTCACGTTTTTTTTTCCGGATTAAGTTAGCATAACGTACTGTGCTCCCACTGTTTGTTGGAAATTTCAAATGGATCCAACCCATTAAAAGTGCCGTTTTATCCACATACCGGTCCCTGGTTTCCCTATTAAACGTATAAATTAAT
The DNA here is from genome assembly GCF_988280905.1 of Pimephales promelas. Taxonomy (NCBI): domain Eukaryota; kingdom Metazoa; phylum Chordata; class Actinopteri; order Cypriniformes; family Leuciscidae; genus Pimephales; species Pimephales promelas. The sequence continues at coordinate 31,204,795 of NC_142771.1, forward strand.
ATAAATTAAATTTACTTTAATATTTAATAGAATGACAATAATACAAAGAGTGACAATTATTTTCTCTGGTTCTTAGTGTTGCCCGTACGGTGTGCACACATTATAGACCATTTTACTAGATGACACTTCCTGTTTCAGTTTGTAACTGTTTTCTTTATTTCACATGTAAAGAAAACATCTTAAAGATATTTGTTTAACTTTTTGATTCAGTTTTATATGTTCTGTTGGTTGTATTTTATCCCATGTAGTGTTACAAAACTGAAACAGGAAGTGCTTCTGGACCAGTGTTGTTTACATCTTGCAAAATGGTCTATAGGCTGGGTGCAACCGACGTGATAAAAGGTACAATGATGTCTATAACATATTGGGTAGTTGTATATGTATGTACATAAACATGTATTTGGCAAAATGTGGGAATGTCTTGTAATTGTTTTTCCTTGTAGGAGACTGTCAGTGTGATTGCCTGTCACTGTTTTTCTTTCACTCTGTTAGGGTTTAGGCCTAATTGGTTTGTTAATTTTCTTTCATTTATTTATTTTTATTTGTACCATTTTGAACTAGGGCAAAGTGCAATATTACTGACTTTTGTACAATTTTATTGTAGTTAATTGGATGATGATAACCTTTATACTTGTCTGACTCGCATTAGTGTGTTGATTGTGGTGGGGAGAAATTAATGTAGCTCTTTAATCATTATTAACTGGGTTTATACATGTTGTGGTCTTTTTAATTGGCGTTTATTTGCATTAAGTGTGGAGTTTGGTGGGTCTTAACAGTATAAGCCAAGAAGAAGGGTGTATATTGTTTTTATACTTATAGTGTGAGACTAGTACAGTGAACTGTAACTTAAGCATGGATTATTTCAAATCTACTGTAAGTGGGCCTGCATCTTGTCCAGTTTTATAGTGTTTATTTCTATTTTTTCCCTTCTCTTTGTGAATAAATTATGAAAATTAGTTTCCAGCCTCTGGTTTGTTAATTCTCGACATATATTGAACTTACTGAGCATAGAGTGGGAAAGTAAAAAAATATTGTTATATCCCATACATTCACTATTGCATATAAACCACTATTTTATAATGACATTATAATTATACATGTAGCCTACATTAGAGCCCGACCGATAAAGGATTTTGAAGGCCGATACCGATACAAATATTTTTGGGTTTTAAAATCCGATATATCAGCCGATATTTTTATTTTTTTTATTAAATATTGTTGGATTTCACACACGTGTAAAAGAAAAGCTAACTTTTCTGCACAAGAATGTTCTAACTTACATTTTACAATGCAGGGACTGTAACTAGAGATATGCTAGTTATAAATACAGTAATCATTACTTTATTTAGGCAGAAAAAGTTCATTGTGGTTTCCAAGCTCATTAATGTTAACGTTAACGGTCTTCCACTGATGATAGTGGCATTAGCTAGCTTAGTCTACGATGAGCCATAATTTAGCAATGGATAACATCATACTGCAAATTGTAAAACATAAATTTTCAATATAACAGGCCAAGGAGAAATGATTGAAGCGTGTTTCGTCTGTTTTTAATTTATTTTTTAAATATTCATTTATCGGCCATTATAACTGCCGATACCGATATTTTGGAAAATGCCTAATATCAGCCGATAATATCGGCCGGCCGATATATCGGTCTGGCTCTAGCCTACATTCATATATTTTAAATAGAATTATGATTACTGTAGGCTAATATATTTACCAGGGCAAAGTTACTTTTAAAAGAACAATAATAAAGTGTCAGTGTATTTCATAAGACTTTAACTTTGCCAGCTATATAAAAAAATCTAGCATTTACTAACGTTTTACCACTGCTTTTTAGTGACCGTTGATATGCATGGGACATTGGCGATGACAGTGATCCCACACCCACTCCCCTTCCTTCTTCTCACAGCTATCTACACCCATTTCATGACTCTTTTAACAACCACAGACAATAACAATCCCATTCAATCTGTCAAAGCAGGCACCCAGAAATTGACACTTCCTGTCAAAACGCACATTGATTAATGTGGCACACAGATTACAGCCCTGAATAATGCATGTAGTCTTTAGATATGTTTCAAGTGCCATAGTGTTAAAACAGCAGGCCTCCGTTTGTGTGGGTTGATGAATCTTTGTACATGAAATCTCGTTCTCCCTATGTCGCAAAAATCCGTTTTCGACTCCATCCACATGGTTTGTGAATAAACATGTGGCTAAAATGAAAGTTGACATTTCAACAGTATTTATTATGATTTATCTGTGCACAAAATTATCTTTAAATTCATGTGCCCTTGTAATCACATGAGGGCGGGGCAACCTGTCAATCACATGAGATCAACCAATAGCAAACCACAAACATCCAATCAATTCCCAATGGACAAAATCAAGTCCTGCCCTACATTTATTCTTGCCATTGCATGCCGACTTTCTACTAACTAACTCTCATTAGAGTATTAGTAGACTGTAATAGACTGTTAGGTTAGGGTTCAGGTTAGTAGAATAAGTTGACATGTAGCAAAGTTACTTCAGCATGTCTGTTGTGGAGCATCAACATAAAATGTTAGCAGATATTAAGCAGACAGTACTCTAATGAGAGGTAGTTGACATGTTGTTGGAAAGGTACTTATAGTTAGTTAGTTGAAAGTCTAGCGGAGCGTATTTGAAATGGAGCATCAAAATAAAGTTTTACCAAAATAATACAGCACAGAATAATTCATAAAGAGATGCTTTAACAGATGTCTGGAACTGTCTGGAACAAAAACTTTCCCTGTATGGTACCTGTTTTCCCATGAGTCAGATGTTAAGCAAAACTCCATGTTCAGTTTCATCAGCTTTTTTAACACTACAATTGAACTGCATTCATGAAATGTTATGACAAACATAATATATGGTCATAATTATTGTCTTCTCAACACTCAAATTAATCAAGCAATTAATAAAGCATTAAGGTAGGTTAAACCTGATATATAATTCCAACATTGATTTGAAATTAATACAATAAAATTTTCAAATGCTGATAACAGTTGCGGCTGAGCTGGGACTTCATTAAGTAATTTTTTCACAGCTAGGGATCGCTAACCTCTTACAGCAACAAAGGTGTAGCATCTTGAAAACACCACACTGATATTGATCCTCGTTTTAGTTGTCCTTTTGTCCAAAAGTCTGCTTGCCTTGGTCATAATGTTTGAATGAAACTACAACAACAGCATGAACCAGCCGCTAGACATAACGCTGTTGTCCACGTCTGTCGCCATGGTTACTATGGGAACAGGGAGTCCGGGACGGCCTATTTTTTTAAAATTGAAATTTCTCTGAAGTTAAAAATCTTTGGAAACTTTTGGGATATTGAAAGTACACAACTGCAGGAAATATATCGCACTGTGAAAGTGATTTTGGGATATTTTAGTACAAAGTTCTTAAATATTGTACCTTGAAGTCTTTTCAAATAAAGCTTCAGCTGATTATTGCATAACCGAACGATTATCTGAGGAATTATTCATTCAGACATATGCTAGTTGAAGGTAAAATGTCTAGTGTGAAATGAAATGTGTTTTAGTTGTTTATTTACAACAGTGTTTTGGGGGCTTGAAAATGCTAAATTTATCGTTATCGTCTCCATGTAAACAGGGGCGAAAATTTCATCAAAATGTTGGGGGGGACAATAAACATAACAATTCTCAAGAGCAAATTTTGAAGGGGACACCAATAATACAGGTAAAAAAATACAGAGGAAAGCCTTACTACTATTATTAGTGTAGCATGGAGACCATTTCATTATACTTCTTAAAATGTCTTTCTGGTTTAAGCCAGCGGCGAATCTGTTTACATACTCTCCTCACGCAGCGCAGCGATTTTATTTCATTCATTGACTCATTCTTTAACTATATTAAATGATATAAACCAACTAAATCACAGTGAAAGCGTTACAATCTAAATGTACAGCGCACCCAGACTTTCTCACCAGTGTATGGCCAGCAATATTGTAATGTTTAATGACATGAAGATAATGTCTGTTCTAAGTTATTATTGTACTGTACAATTAAATACAATCGTTCCTGAGTCTGCAGTCTGTAAACTTTACCTCAGAGTATCCGTTTACTGAATGAATTGAGAATCTCACCTGAAAAATCCAATAACACCAGCAATTGTCATTCAAGCAGCTGATTTCTGTAAATAAATGCAAAACTAAATGCATATTGCAGCATAGGGCGAAGTCAGGATCCGTCAGCACCGATTTGAGACAAAAAATAATTTAAATTGTATATAAAACTATGTAAATGGCGCTCTGTGTCGCAGCAGGGTTTTGAACACGGTCGTGAGCCGTTGCTGGGCGCCGCGGAAAGACGCCGAACGGCGCCGCCGGTGTGTGTACACTCATAGAGAATAATGTGTTCAAATTTTAAAGACGTGGCGCTGCGCGATGCGATACTTCTCGTCCGGTGTGCGACCCCTTTACTGGAGTTCCACAACTACTCAAAAACTATGTTTTTCTCTCCCGCCACCGGAATGTGTGTGTCTGAGGTAAAAGGGACGGAGGCGTCTGAGGTAAAAGGGACGGAGGCAGTGGACCAATGCACTGTGAGGCAAGGGAGGGGGGTCTCAAAATGTTTAGAACGTTTTTTTCGATATTGCCCCGTTTGCATTTGTGTTATTTTTTTTCTTAATTATTTTAAGAATATATCATTACATTATTTAAAATACACATATTTTAATGTTTTTTTTGGGGGGGACAACCCTCAGATAGGGGGGGTCCTGACCCCCCCGACCCCCCCGCGATTTCCGCCTATGCATGTAAACTACAAAAACGTGAATTTGTAAAAACGATGACGTCATGCACATGTGTATTACATGTTCATTCTATAGTTGCTTAGTGTTTCTTTACAAAGTGACATTGCCAACTACTGGCCTGGCAGCGTAATTGCGTTTTTTGTCATTTTCGCAGATCCGTGTTTACGGGGATCGTTTTGACAGTGTTGCCGTCTGTATGTGAAAAACACAAAGGAAAAACTTTTCAGTTTTTAGTACACCATTGTGGTGTAAACGTATCCTAAGACAAGTATCATGTTTGTTTACACAGATTAACCATCCTTGTTTGATATGGTAAGTGAGGCGCCTCCATACAGAAAAATGATCATATCATGAGGACAATTTCATTCCCTAAAGGATGTTTACATGCCTATAGGCTTTTAGTGCTTTAGCACCAAGCAATTGGCTAATGGAAATGTGTTAAGTCAATCCTGACAATGTTTTCGAGGGAAGTTATAAATGCAACCATTAATTTGCCTTGCACCTTTCACCCTGGCATTACATTAAACATCTCATCTGATTTTTATTTACAGGAGTTTAACTGTAACATGAAATCCTTTCCTCAAACGAACCAAAAAATTGATTTATATCCGTGTGGATTTTTACCCCCATGTCCCGACATTTAGAATTTGGCATTCAGAATACAAGCAGAAAAAACTGAAAGATTATGATTTCTTAAAAGGGAGGGGAGAGAGAGAGAGAGATGCTTCACTACACAGGCTCCAACTTGTCTTCCATATTTGTAGTGACAAGTTACCTCATGCTAACACATCAGTCTCCTGAGCCCTCAGAAAGAAGGAAAGATAGAAAAAAAATCATACTAGAGGGCAACTTTTATTGTTTATTTCTAAAGCATGATGACAATGTATAAAAGGCTTGTATCTTACATTATGGCCCCATAATAGCAGTTTTTGTGAAAATTGACTTATAGGCTCTCTGTCGCACAGTATAGAACAGCTGCTGCAACAATCGGTTTGCATATCCAAAGGATTTCTGCACAAGCGGTCAGAAACAGTCTCAGGGAAGCTCATCTGCATGCTCGTCGTCCTCATCGGGGTCTCGGCCTGACTGCAGTCTGTCGTCGTAACCAACTTGAGTGGCCAATTCCTCACATTTGATGGCGTCTGGCACTTTGGAGAGGGGTTCTCTTCACAGATGAATCCCGGTTTTCACAGGGCAGATGGCAGACACCGTGTGTGGCATTGTGTGGGTGAGCGGTTTGCTGATGTCAATACTGTGGATCGAGTGGCCCCATGGTGGCGGTGGGGTTATGGTATGGGCAGGCGTATGTTATGGACAACGAACACATTGATGGCATTTTGAATGCACAGAGATACCGTGACAAGATCCTGAGGCCCTTTGTTGTGCCATTCATCCACGACCATCACCTCATGTTGCAGCATGATGATGCTGGGCCCCATGTTGCAAGGATCTGTACACAATTCCTGGAAGCTGAAAACATCCCAGTTCTTGTGTGGCCAGGATCAATTCACCGGACATGTCACCCATTGAGCATGTTTGGGATGCTCTGGATCGACGTATACCACAGCGTGTTCCAGTTCATGCCAATATCCAGCAACTTCGCACAGCCATTGAAGAGGAGTGGACCAACATTCCACAGGCCACATTCAACAACCTGATCAACTCTATGCGAAGGAGATGTGTTGCACTTCGTGAGGGAAATGGTGGTCACACCAAATACTGACTGGTTTCCCCGGTTCCCCGGCCCCCATGTACTCAGAAAAAATCTTAGATCTTTAAGTTTAGCTCATGAAAAATGGGGGCAAAAACAAAAGTTTTGCATTTATAATTTTGCTCGGTATATTTTTTTTTTTATCATATTAATTGATGGAATAATCAGTCGATTACTAAGGCTCAATCCCAATTCACCCCTTGGCCCTACCCCTCCATTTTGCATGTTCATGTCTAGGGGTAGGGTGTCCCAATTCTTGTTGAGATCAAAGGGTAGAGCTACGTAGACCTCAAAAAGGAGGTGGCATTGCAAACGGTTAAACATTTAAATTTAGCACCTGATGATACCACCATGCACTTTATTTACCCTTATAATAATACTATAGTCATTTAAATGAAGAAATTGATTAATAAATTACATTTCTGAATCAGAAAAGACATACATTTGGAGGAAGGAATGTTATAATCATCAGGTTTCCTCAGAGTTAAGAGCAGCTGTGCTGATTGTCAGTCGTTGTCATTGAGAAATCCTGTAAAAACTCTGTAACGGCAGAGCCATCGCCGACGACTGATGACATATCGGGTTGATGAAGGGTTGTTCCATTTCGTAGGGAAATATTTCAATCCCTTGGCCCTTGTAACTCTGTTTTAAGGGCCAAGGGGTACACTCGAAAACAAGGGGTAGGGCCAAGTGATGAATTGGGATTGAGCCTAAAATACTTGAGCAGTGGAGGAGCCTGGCATAGGCTTCATATGCGCTGCCTCAGTCCACACACATCAAAAACAAAAGCTCCATATTCAGGACAGTTTCACAGAATTGTGCCCACTCTATGTTTGGCTCGACCGGCTCATGAAAATGAATTGTGACCTATCAAGTAACTTTCTTTTAGTAGCTTCCTGAGCTTTCCGCCACCTCTCAGTTCGGCTGCTATTTATCTGCACCATGGAACTAGGATGAACAGTCTGCTCTTGAAAAACAGTCCCTTTACCTGCTGCTAGAAACCAAAAATGTGGGAGGGATGGTATTAGTACAGGTCAGATGTATCAAATCCCAAAATAAAATGTGCCTCCGTGTCTAAGATACGATCACTAACATGATGCGCTACAGTATTTTACTAGACCACAGAAGTTTCTAGAGACATTTACAGAACCTTTACAATGCTCACATCATGATGAAATCTACATTTGTGTTAATAACCTTTTGTTTTATTCAATTTTAGGGCAATATAAAAAAGGTATACATTTTTACCCAACAAGGAAGTGTCTCACAATTTTCAGATTTCATTATGATTGAGATGGATAGACAAATAAGACCAAACACAAACTGTTTTTATGGTGGAGACTTTCAATTGACTTTGTATGCTTTTATACTGAGCCTATATATTATATCAATGGGTCAAACACAAAACGCCATATGAGTGAAATGGAATTCTATGATTATGACAAAAGAGCTTTTGGCTCTGAGTTTGTGGGCTCATAAGAACAGTGATGAACGACACATGAGAGATGCAAGTCTGCACTCTGTCATCCGATAATATATCACGCATACAAAAAAAAAAAAAAAAAAAAAAAGAACATCAGGGATTTGCATTTGAGTTTTACTGGATAAATGCAGCATTAGTCACACAGCAGGATGTGGGTGTTTCTTCAACTGCAGGCACTTTAATGTCCCAGGAGTTGATTTTTATTCAAACTAACAGTTTTCTTTCTGTTTTATGAATGTCACATTAAATAATCTTGGACACTTTAAAATAAGATATTTAGCAGAAAATACTCTAATGAGAGGTAGTTAACATGTAGTTGCAAAGTTACTTGTAGTCAGTGGAGTGTTGGTTGTGAAGCATCACAACAAAGAGTCAGCAGATATTAAGCAGACAGTCTACTAATACTTTAGTGAGCGTTAGCTGACATGTTGCAAAGTTACTTGTCGTCAGTAAAATGTCGGTTGTGGAGCATCAAAATAAAGTGTTAGCAGATAGCAGAAAATACTCTAATGAGAGGTAGTTGACATGTAGTTGAAAAGTTACCTGTAGTCAGCAGAATGTAAAGTGGCCCATCAAAATAAATTGTAACCATCTCTTTAAGTTTTAAAGTGTGCATTTAAGACACATTGTAGCATGCCCCCCGATCAAGGATGAGAGTTTTACTGATGGTTTTATGATGTTTAATCTTTATGAACCGTAATCCGTTCACCATATTACCAACGTAAGAGCTGAAATGTATACAAAAACATGTACTAATCAGCTAACATAGTTCACATTCACATGCGGTCTTACATTTGTGCAAAAACTGGCATATAAACAGACAAAACGATCTTTATCCAATGATTTAACATACCTTTTGCCTCTTCGGAGGGGCTGCAAGTATTAATTCGACGTTTACCACAGCTCCGTGTCAAAATAATTGCCGTATAACAAGCTAGATGCTATAAACTGCGCTATTTACACACATAAAATGCTAGAAGTGAAATTAGCCTTAGCAAGATAACATTGTCATTTATTGTTTTTATCGCTGAATGCCGTTGAATACAATACATCATTTGAGATATGGTGGAAATATTCTTGACTTTAAGAAAAATAATGACAAAACAAAACCGTTTTTCAGTGATGCATATGTCCATTGTTGGACTTTATTTGATGTAGGCTTGAGAAATATCCATGTGCATATTCTTCATCTCCGAGAAGACAAAAGATGAATGCTGTTAATTCTTGATGAAGATAAGGACATATTTGTCTGTGTTTAAAAATAAATCAAAAAAGACAGATTGAGCAAGTCATATAACAGCAACGTATTGACTTTCAAGCTGGAAAACAACAGCTTTGCCTTTCTTTGGGTGTTGTCTGAAGCCAAACTTGATTCTTCAGCCAGAGGCCACAAGGGTTCCCAGCAGGGAGAGAATCCAGTAAACAGAAATAATGGAAGACTGATAGTGGAGGTGGAACATTTATAGTGAAACCACTGTGTCCTGCTGAAAGGATATATTGCTTTTTTTTGTTTGTTTAATGGCATAACGGACACGCTCAGAATTTTATTTTTTAATTTTACGTTTGTCTAAAGTGGCGAGTTATGATAAACTGCCATTTGTGGTTTTGTTTGTGAGGAAGTAAATTAGAGCCTGAAAAATCCTGATGTGGGCCAGATAAGAACAGGTGAAGTCAAACGTAATTTTCCTGCTCAGTTGGCACATTCAATTGACAGATTTATCCTCCTTCTGTCAGACATGCATTGGACACTAAGTACACTTGAGAAAACCACAGCTCGCTGTGTTCAGCTTAGCAGAGAATCTTTCCAAAACAGACCCTTGACTGAAGCAAACACAACACAGGTCTGCTGCATGCACCCCGGCGCCCCATCAAACACGCTCCCGTACAGATGTCCCGATCCTTTTGTGGTTGACTACAAGTCTTTTCACTCATGTTCTGAAGTGATGTTATGTTGTTCATTTACTCAAGCTACCGGATGGAGTGGGGCTGATTTGCTGAGTTACACAAATTTACACCATCCCTATGGAGAGATTGTGCTCATTCATATATGGAAATGATGCACGGCTACATCTGGAATATGGGATTTCAGGGCACTGGGCTGTAAAAAAAACACTGTTAGATAAACACGGAGCCAAGCAAATCCGAAACACTGTTCAACATCCAAAAACCTGTCTGCAACATCTTCATAGATGTCGTCTGAACATGTGTGATTAGCCGGTGGAGCCAAAAAGTAGGATTTTGGTTGAGCATGACATCTGTGAAATGTCTTTATGGAGTATGATAAACAGCAAGTCTTTAATTCGACTTCCGCTCATACAATTTCATGGATATGTACGGTATAAATGGAATCAGCAGTTGACCGAGTCAATTTGGACGAAGGAATAAATGAAGGAGTTGAGGCATTCCATTAGCAGGTCCATCAACGACGTGCGGTGCGGTACGCAAAATGTATTCTTTCAAGTCATTAAGGCTCCCACAGGGTCAGATTTAAAGTTAGTCACAGTCTTTTGTCAGAAAGTGCCTGAGGTGAAATCCCAGTTTCCAACGTCTCAGATCCTTCCGAACGTTTTCAGTGTAATGGCCACATAAGAACTTAGATGCACTGTGGACCTCGATCTCTGGGAGCAAATGAGGACGGGTCATTCATCTCTGAAATTGCATGTCCTGGGAAAACATTCCCAGCACTTTATTTCAATCAGAACTCAAGGATTGTAAACAATGATCATAGAAGTCAGCAGTGATAAATCACTCTGTTCGGTTACATTATGATTCCAGGCCCTTTTAGGGACTTACCTGATCAAATATTCCATTAATCCTGTCATCTCTCCTCATTCTTTTGTTTGAGAGTATTTCAAGTAATTTCAGAATGGATCCAGATGGGATTTAATTAGGGCTGCCAATTAATAAATGATAATCAAATTAATATGCAGATTCCTTATCAGAATACATACATATTCGTTAAGGGCCTCAATGACTAGACAATTATATATAGATATTGTCTATAAACAGAAAAATGTTGATCAATCTGATTAATTATCTTATTTCGAATCAAAAGGTTGAGTTAAGTCTTAATGAAACAAGCCCTATAGTTTTAAGATGCAAAACCAAAATTCATTCTATCCAGATTTGATTCACAGAACAGATACTAGTGTGAATAATCTTAGACAAATCCCCAAAATAGCTATTAGGCTTTCATATTTCACATATGAGACATCCAGGCTGATGTTACTAGTGTACGGAATAACCAGTCAGGTCAGGGCCCTTCGTGTGCCAGCATGACTGACTTGGCAATATGAAAGCCCAATAATGTGATGGAGAGGCAATTTACCGCAGCTCTCCATCTTTCTCTATGACCTTTCCTCAGATGTCTGTAATGTATGTGTGTCTCCCACCACAGTAAATAATGCTGTGCTGGAATCTGGGACCTTTCAACTAACCTGTGCTCAGCATCCGCCTTGCACCTCCCATCATCAGCAGGGAGAGGGAAAGATTGATGCCGAAATTCAGCTCAGCCCACCCACAAAAACATCACTTTTGCTGCAAAATGCAGAACCCATTATTTCACCCCCAAAATAAATAGATATTGCGGCGAATTCATCAGGTTGTATGATGAGTGACAGGAGCGTTAATGCGAATACATTACACCACAAGCATACGGATGAACACCCAGACGACGATTTGGGAAAGAAACTTTACAAGCAAATGAGCCACATTTCAGGAGACGCATAAATCAATCACCATTGTAAAGGGTTTGACCCGTGTCTCACTTTGAGGAGATGAATTTACTTATAGAACAAATTCATCGTTTGAATCATCCCTCAGTAAAGACCAAGGAAAGTTGATGAATCTTTGATTCGACCTCTGCGTGGGAACTCAAAACCTCGACCTCTGCGTGTGTTCTCAGGTGTTGAAATGATCTACAGGAATCTGCTATATTTCTGCTTTCGGATGTTTCCTCGAATTCGCCTCAAATTTCTCTGCCCTTGTTTGGTCTCCAGTCCCCCATTTCCGCACGACATGCAAAATAAAAAATAATCACAGAATCACACCATTTAAGGGGTGGAAAGGTCCATTATCCGAGGATATTTCGAAACTGTTCATTTCATCGGCTCGTTCGGCAAGTGGCCATCCGGCCTGCTCTTTATCTTCCAAGAATAGCCGGCACAGGAGATGAGGAGCTGCAGCTGTTCTTCCTGAATCTCATTTACCTGCTGTCATGCCCCTGCTCTGAGACCACATCAGTAATTAATAGGGCCTTTTTTTCCACTGGCATCATCAGGAGAAGCCCCTCCAGCCACTTTCCCGAACTGGCGGCGGGACGAGCGAGACAACAGCAGCGGTTCTCTGGAGACATGTTGGCGGAGCGGCAACTTTGAGGGATCGCTGAAAAATTGAAAAGGGCGCGGAGGCTGGTTTGGGCTAGAAATTAAAAGCAGCCAGGCCATCCAACGAGAAGCCAGCAGTGTTGTTTTAATCATTGATTGATTTACAGCTTCACTTTCGTTGGCTGATCTTACCCTGCCATTAAACTCTCTGTGCACATTGTAGCTTCCATGATGGGATTCTGAAGAAATGCATTCTTCATGGGATGCAATCCAAAAGCCTATCTCCTCTTAATAGCAGCACAAGATTCTGAAAGGATACGCCCTATGAAGTATGCATGACGCGGTCCATACGTGTTTTGATCTCTGGTCTCGCATGAATTGGCTGATGCGCTGCTCTCGATATTGCCAGCTACATTTGCATTAGAGAGGAATCCACTGCAAGTCAGCAACAACTTCTGTGGAATAAGGGAACATACTCTAATTATCGTGAGAGGGGGAATGAAGCCATTTGCATAGCACTATGCATTCATGCACACCACGACCACAGATTCTCCTGGGCCTTGTGAATGTCTCTGCGTGTTCAATTAAAAATCAGAAGTCATTCAAAGTGTAGTCACCTTGAGACTGCCGAACACCGAGATGCATTGGATTCTTCTTTCTTTTTGGGTTGCCCTTGAAGACAAAGATAAAGCTTCAATGGTCTCCCTGTTAAATTTCCACTCAACAGTCAACCCAGGCTCAATGGAAAACCGTGCTGGTGGTGACATTTAAGCAAAATTATATTACATTGCATGTTGCGTTTCACAATACTTTTTTTAAAGTGAAATGAGCAGCCTAAAGGCGCATTGTTATTTCAGATACAGATGAAGGTGAATCTAGCACATTTATTTTGTTGGTTGTTGTACGTATCGCAGCAGTTTGGAAATAAAATGTGCAGTGAGTGTTGCAAAAAGGTTAATGATCGCATATAACAATAGCGTAGCACCTAAACCTAACTAATAATGTAAACAAAAGTAAATGTGAGATAAAAACTCAAAACCCAATCGCCCAAACAGTGCTGTAACAATGTGAGCTTATGGAGCTGTTTATGTGAGACAAATAATGCAACCCGGTCTCATCCCAAGACGTCATATAACTGACGTTTTGGGACGTCTTTTGACCATACGTCAATATTCGCCTTTTTAGGGCCCCCTTAAACGTCGGTAGATGAGGTTATGGGATCCTAACTCTACCCCAGACCTAAACCTAACCCGTCACCTAACTGACGTTAAAGGTAAACCGTCAGTTGTATGACGGCCCGGGATCGCCATCTACCGACGTTTAAGGGGGCCCTAAAGAGGCGGATATTGACGTATGGTCAAAAGACGTCCCAAAACGTCAGTTATATGACTTTTTGGGATGAGACTGTGTTAAATAATGATGTATTAGTTTACAAATCACGCATCACGGTAAAAATGTATTGAACCAATGCTGGTTCAAGAAAACTTCCGAACCCTACAATAGATAAACAGATGCACGTGAAAGTTGTATTCCTTAAACAACCACACGCTCTAATTTCAGTGTGGTTGTCAATTACATGGGTATTTCAGCAAACAGTTTGCTTTGGACATTTATTTTAATGGGTTAGTTCAACCAAAAATGAAAATTAAGTCATTACTTACTCACCCCAATGCTGTACCAACCCCGTAAGACCTTCGTTCGTCTTCGGAACACAAATGAAGATATTTTTGATTAACTTTGAGAGGTGGATCACTCCTACATAGGCTGCTAAGGGATCGAAACTTGACGGCCCAGAAAGTCATTGAAGAAAATGTTTAAATATTCCATGTGACTACAGTGGCTCAAGTTAATCAAGCGACGAGAATACTTTTTGTACGAAAAAACAAACAAAAATAACGACTTTATTCGACTATTCCTTTTCTTCCTTGTAAGCCTGAGAGGAGATTTCAAGAGATTTCCATGACGCATGCGTGAGAATTGCGATCACCTTCAACTACTTCAGTTCAGTTCTCGCGCATGTGTCGTGGAAATCTCTTGAACCTCCGTCTCAGGCAAAAAAGTTTTTTGTTTGTTTTTTTGCGCTTTCCGCAGACAGACGACAACATCAAAACAATCTGCGTTCACAAGGATCCGGAACAACGATTAAAAATGCTGTATTCTGCTGCCAGGCCAGTTGGCGAAGTCAATTTGTAAACAAACACAACGCGTAATAGAAGGAACACGAAATACATATGCGCATGACATAACCGTTTGGCGTTTTCACAAATTCGTGTTTTTGTAGTTTACACTACAGGGCCGTTAGCACAATACCATTTAATAAATAAATAAATAACGAAAACTTTTTATACATTTTAGACATTCATTTACACAACAACAGCGTTTTGGGGCCTGAAAATAGTAACTTTTGAAAACAGGATTTAAAGTGCAAGTTTTTCGTTATAGTCTCCATGTAAACTACTAAAAACGTGAATTTGTGAAAACGGTGACACCATGCACCTGCATATTACGTGTTCAGTCTATAGGCGCTCAGTGTTTCTTTACAAAGTGACATCGCCAACTACTGGCCTGGCATGAATTTTAATCATTTTCACAAATACATGTGAACGGGGATTGTTTTGACAATCTGTCCACGAAAAAAAAGCAAAGTAAAAACTTTGCAGTTTTTAGTACAAATGTTAAAGAAAGCAACATTAGCATTGAGAATGAATGAGGAAAAGTCACACGCGGGGATTTGGAGGCAATGCCTCTGTTAGCAATTGCGCTACACACGATTAATCCCGTGTATCATTTTCTTGCACATTTAAAGTAAATACACCATAAAACCTTGCTCAACCAGAGATATATTTATTCCATGAGCAGAGCAAGAACACGCCAAACCCACGGCGCGCTGTAGGGGAACAAACTCAATGGGCTCATGGGAAGCAAGAGAGGTGTTGCGGTGCTTCCCATTATAATTTTAAATGAGTCTCCTATTTCTCAATTTCTGCAATGTTTTGGCATAGCTAAACAAACCGCCCCATAATTTACTTCATCCCGTTGACATTGTTACATCGAATAGCTCCACACTGTATAGCCTAATCTATGCGGTAGTTCACATGAAGTTCTCACATTCCCTAAATTTCATCAGCACCACTCTTTTCATTTATAGCTGCTCATTTATATATGGCTAACACATAGGAGTTAGATGACAACAGGGGTTTGATGGAGGTACGTTAGACTGCATATGAAGGTTTTGTTTGAAAGAGGGGTTCACCCCATGGATCCTGATATTTTCTCATACACTTGATCAATTTTAATGGTGTCATTTTCTGAATGAATACACCATGTGACACCCCGGCAGGTTATTGTGTGTTGAATGTCGTCATGCTTTAGTTCCCTCGCTGCAAATATGCTCATAATGGTAAAGTCCCCTAATGGTGCAGGTAATAATAATGAAATTACATTTTAAAGTCTCATGTCTTTATTTTAAATTAGAGTAAAGCACTGGCCATAATAGATGAAATGGTTCCATTAAAGGCACTTTCTCTGAGTCTTACAAAGCACACAGATAAATCTTCCCATTATACACATAGATAAATAAGTGTTCTGATTAAATTACTGTCTAATTGGTCAATAATAGAACAGGCCCATGGCAAGTTATTTCAAGGTCCATGTAAATCGCATCAAACGTTTAATGATATTTCAATTGAACACTGAAAAACAAAAGCATTGAAGAGGTCGTTTTGAATTTCATAAAATGGAAAAAATGAAAGCGGTTGTTACAGGTTAACTAAATTATGTATAATCTGAATGATGCTGGAAAAAAAATAATCTGACCATGTTGAAAGTTTCTATATAAAATCTTTCAAAACAATATTCAGCCTACCTCATTATTCATAATGGAGAGTGTAAATATCTGGCTCAATAAATCAGTAATTTTGTGTGAATAATCTGTGTGAATCCGTTCACGCAGCAGTCCAGAAGGCAGTAGAATTATATTGATTTTGATCCCGAATTTCATTACACTTCTGAGCAATGGTAGTATCTCAAAGTTATTATCAGTCTTTTTTTAGTGACTGTACAAATTTGCCTGGTTGCGTACTCATCTAGACACTAAGATTACATACAAAACACACTCACACACACACACGTGCACTCAAAAACAGCCATAAGTAAACAAAGAGGATGCCTAATAATAGCTTAGTGTGTGTAATTAGTGCCACGAGAGAAAGAGAACAGGAAAGAACATTGCAGGGCAGAACATGCCAGCAAACTCATATGTGAAAGAGGTGGAAGAAACAAGCTGTTGTTGTTATACAAAGCATGTCTCTCTATTGTACAAGTGCTTTCCAGTGCCTATGATGGAGTAGGAAATGGTGTCACCATTGCTGTAGCTGGTTGTCAACATCCCAGTAATGAGGGGGTCTATTGGCAGACAGCACACAGGGACGCAGGCTTTGATTATTCAGACATCCACTGGTTTTCTTTCGTACTCTGACCAACAGACTAATCAGAAGTTGTTGTGTCTGCTGTTACCATCCACACTAATACACCTCTGTGCACAAATCAATATATTTATTTATATTCGCCCTGAACATTCATGCTGCGAGGATAGACTTTCCAAAAAGTCATTCTGAAGAAGAAGAAAAAAACAACTGTGTTGCCTGAAAGGCATAATCAAGAATTTTAATTCTGGAACAGATTACAGTGAGATGCACTTAGGAACTGGATCCATTTGATTAATGAACAAAATGTTCAGTCTGAATTCAACTAAATCTTTTTTTTTAAACACATTACAATAAGGTTTAATCATAAAGTTCCTTTTGTTAACATTATGAACTAACAATGAACAACCCTCCTAAAGCATTTATCCAAGTTAATCTCAACATTAACAAATACATTTTTAATATCAAATGTTGTTAACATCAGTTAATTAATTATACACATTTTTATTGACCATCACCAACAAAGGTTAATAAATGGTTTAAAAGAAACTGCTCATTGTTAGTTGACAAATGGGACCTTGTAAAGTGTCACTGTTTAATTTGTTGACATTAGTTGGTATCATGAACTAACAATGGAAAATACTTCTAGCATGTATTAGTCTTAATGCTAATTTCAACATTTATACATATGTACATAGAATAAATGAACAAGTACTTGGTCCAAATCTCTCTATTAACTGCTTTACAATAAGTTTCCATTAGTTAACATTAGTTAATGCACTAGTTAACATGAACTAGCCATGAACAACATCTCTGTTCAGCATTAGTTAATATTTCTTAACGTGTGTGTACTAATGCATAAATTCACATTAACAGCGAAATTACTTAACATTAGTTAATGCATTAGTTAACATGAACAACACCTCTGCTCAGCAGTTAATAATCAACGCATTCTCACCCCAAGGCGTCACCTTTTGACCATGCTTCAATATTCAACGCTATAGGCACCCTTTAGTGTCAGTTAGATGATGCGATCCTATGGGGTCATCTAACTGACGCTAAAGGAAAGCGTGTCAGTTAGATGACGTGGGTAGGTTTAGGTCTGGGGTAGGGGTAGGGTTACACGCGATCCTAGGGCTCCTAAAGCGTCAGATATTGAAGCATGGTCAAAATGCTCCTAATGCATCAATTTACGTTAACAACACAGTTAGTTAACATAAGTTAATGCATTAGTTAACATGAACTAACCATGAACAATGCCTGTAAATAACTTTACTGTTTTTTAAGGTTAACTTACATATTTACATTAGTTTACGTAGCAGTTGACTCACACTAAGTATGAACATGTTCACCATGTTACCTTAAATGTGAAAATACTGTTGTGTACCTTATCAACACTCTTTCATATATATAGGTAAGGCATTGATTTGTTGGTAAATATAATTCTGCCAGCAAGTCATTCCCTCAAGAAGCCTATGGACTAGTATGCAGGAGCAATCTTAATATCTTAAATATCTTAATTTGTGTTCTGAAGATGAACAAAGGTCTTACGGGGTTGGAACAACATGAGGGTGAGTAAACACTGACAGAATTTTTATTTTTGGGTGAACTAACCCTTTAACATTAGTTATCACAAGCATTTGTGAATGGAATTTATAAACCTTAGTGTAAAGTGTTCACTGTTCAACATTAACTGATGTGTTACTAACATTTGTAGACTCTTGATTTACATGACTTACCATTAATAAATGTATTAAGCTTATTGTAAAGTGTTCACTGTTCAACATTAACTGATGTGTTACTAACATTTGTTTTCTGCTGTAAAATTATGTTTACCAACAAATCAATGGCTTTTATATATATGAAAGAGTACATTTAGGGTAACATGGTGAGTTAGACATGTTCATACTTAGTGTGTGTCAATTGCTACATAAACTAATGTAAATATGTACAGTAAGTTAACCTTAAACAGTGAAGCTATTTACATGCATTGTTCATGGTTTATGTTAACTAATGCCTTAACTAATGATGGAACCTTATTGTAAAATGTTACCAACTGCAACTTTTGCCTCAAACTCCAATTACTGCTTATTATTAGTTAATAAGGTGTTACAGGCATTTAATCACTTTAAAGCAAATTCCCATCTAGCAAGCAAAAACTAACAATGAACAATTTCTTAGAGCAATTATTAATCTTTGTCATTGTTACTGTACAGTAGGTAATACAAATGCAATTGTTCACTGCTTATGCATGTTAGCTCAAATTGGTTTTTGAAAACATATGAATAAATTTTAAACTAACTTGAACTAACAATGAACAATACTTCTACATCATTTATCAATCTTATGTCAAGTTAACTAATGTAGTTCATTAAAACTAATAAATGGATCCTTTGAAGTGTTACCTAAAGTCTAAGAAGGGTTTTGCAAACAAATTCACATTGATCTGGAGTTCTGGAGTTGACAGCTCACTGGAGAGGAAGACTATCTGTGAATAATTACTTAAACTTAGGACTGTTCCTCACATTTTTGAATTCATGCAGATTTGGAATATTGTGCCATCGATGCTATGGAAAATAGTTGTGTGAAGACTATATTCCTTTGAGTTCTTCTGAAAAGATAACAGTGTCTGAGTTTGGAGAACGCTGTCTCCCGACCAATTCCTATGAACAGTATGAGTGAGGTCGTATGAATTCGTACAAATTGCCATGAGATCGGGTTGGTTCGGTACAACATGAGGGCGAGTAGGCCAACATCATGGCAAATGTTTCATTTTCCTCGAGGCTAGTTTAGAATACAAACAATAATACGGTAATAATGATGTCATATTCTGCAAAATGTTTTCCCTATGGCTCAGAGCATTTTATAGGCTGCTGCTACATTAAATGCTTTGTGTGCAGTTTTCTAGGTTGGGGGCAGTTTGTAACACAGGAAGGGAAACAGTGTTTTTAGGCATGACCCATATGGTCAGCAAGCTTTTCTTGATGACTGTGACTTGGCTTCATGGAGCTGAATTGTGCAAGGTCAGCCGGTATCATGGGAGTAGGCTGCTGCCCTGCTCTCTCACTGCGGAGGTTCTTAATCAGTGTGACTACATCCACCTCCACTAGTCCTGCCCTGCCCTGCCCGCCAGAACTAGAGATATAGTCACCTCACACCACTGAACACAGTCACTGAATTAGATGAGAGGGTTAAAGATCAGTGTTTCACCTACACTGCATTGACTGCCAAGGCAATGAAGAAATACAAAATACAAAATATAAAATATAAAAAAAACATGAACGAAAAAACAGACACAAACATTTAAAGGTTGAAAGATTTATTTTTGGAATAAGTACCTTATATTCACCAAGGCTGCATTTTAGATTTTTAAAAAAAATGCAGTAAAACAGTAATTGTCACGGTTTGTTGCAGATAGAGAGTACAAAAGTTGAAGCAGGATCTGTTCCCAGCAGTTACATTTTTTCACAACAAACACGCAGGAGAAAAACAACCGACTATACAATCGACCGAGAATGTCTAAAACTAAGAGCTATTAATAAACAGAAACCAAACAGCTAAACAAGGAGCACGTGAATCAAATCAATGAAACAATGAGTCACCATGACAACAAATGAAAACATGATAAGGAACCATGGAAACAAAAAGGAAACAGAAATACAAACTGGGGCCATTTACACAACACTATTTTCAACCAAAAATGTATGCGTTTTGGCCTTGAATTTACATTTTGGGGGCCTGAAAATGCAAACTTTTGAAAACAGAATTCAAAGTGCAACGTTTTTGTGAACAATACCGCCATCGCCAAAAAACGTGAATTTGTAAAAACGGTGACGTCCTGTCCTGTGCATGCGTAGTCTATTACGCGTTAAGTCTGTAGGTGCGTAGTGTTTCTTTACAAAGTGGAATTGCCAACTGGCCTGGCATGAATAATACTAATAATTTTTAGTCGTTTTCGCAGATCCGTGTGAACTGGGATCGTTTTGACTATGAAAATAAGAAAAGAACATTGTTGTTGTGTAAACGTACTGAACTGAGCGTTACAGTAATATTAGGAAAAATCATTACAAGTATTTTCTATTTTATTATATTTTAAAATGTAATTTGTTTTTCAATTTTTTTTTCTCAATTTATATTTACAGTTTATTTGTATTAATTCTAAGCTAAAATACCATGCTTGTACTCATTCTGAATTTTCTTTTCTTCTTTCTTTTAAATATGTTTGTTTAATAGGCTTTGCTGTAATTTGCATTTAAGATGGTCTGGCAACAGTTCATTTGAACTGGATCTTTCCAACTGTCTTTAAGTTAGCCATGTAGCCAAGATATATAACAAAATTGTTCTGCTTTTGTGTTGATATGAATCTCAATTGGCCCTAGGTTTTTTTTATTTAGTTTTTTTTTATGTTTCAAGGACTATTAGCTTGCCAATGGAATAATTTCTAGAGACTACATGTACTTTAAATGTTAAACAACAACACTAAAACAATAACAAAAAACAAAAAGCATTCCTGGAACAATTATTCAAAGCATGTTCATTATACAGTAGTTAAATATCACAGAACGTCTGGAAAAAAAAAAAGCTTTTTAAATGTCAGGCATTAATTTAAGAGTGATTCAATACTCAAGACTCTATGAGCATTATGGGAAATCCATAATGTGAAGCCTGCTTTTAAAAGGCCACAATTCTAATGCAGTCAGTGTGTTTAACTCCAAACATTAACATTGTGGGAATGCTATCTCTAATGTTGCACAGCACTCTAGTGGTAACTTGGGGAACATTCATTTCTCTCTTGTGTGTGTATGTCCTCGTTGGTACACTTATTTCATGAATGAGCCCCTGACATGAGGCTCCAGATGGTAGAAGAGCAATTTTCATTACATGTATTGTTGACTTCCACTCACATCATGAATCTAGCCTTACAGATCAACATGAATCAGACTCCAAGCGACTGAGACGGCGATGCCGTGGATGAACTGGTGCATTCAACCTCTCTCAAAGAGTGCTGATGATGTATTTCATGTGACGTAGATGCCCATGAATATGCATAAGGCTGTTTGTGATAACAGTGAAAGGAGGAGGAAGTAACTCTGATGATTGTTGGATATTTAAAGTCAACAGGAAATCAAAATCAACTCCATTTAGTTTTTTAAGCACATTCCTGGTCTCATTGTTAATGATTCTGTGCATGTTATTCCAAAGAGAGAAAAATATAATTATAATTTCACTTCATAATCAAAATCAAATTACCGAAATTAATTTATTTTTGCTAAAAACTTATTTTCCATAACTCTCCACACCAGCAGGTGGAAGTAGTCTGTATTTGATATTTTACAAGAGAAACCAAAAGACTGACTTTCCTCACTTCCGTTTTTCTAACCGTATGCTGGTTCAAGCTGAACAGCCAATCAGAATGATCTCTCCTATCAACGAGCTTAATAGCAAATTTAACTTACTCAATCGGCCGAAAACCGAGAACCGTGTTCCGACTTTTGTCAACAGTGTAAAAAAAAAAAAATACACCTCACTTTGTATTTTATAGCATTCCATCCACACTGGCGAAAGAAATTAAGATGTACACAAATATGTACGCATATAAAATATCACGCAAATCATTTAGAGCCAGTATTTAGTGCGGGATTCTAACCACTAGTCCAAAACTTTCTCTCAATTCCTAGTCCAACCCTATATTTTTTACCCTTATCATGTTTAACTCAACATAAATTAGCGTGTTAGTGTAAATTCCCCATCCCGCAACTGTTCTCTGCGTGTCTGTGGGTGTGCAGAACACACACAGATGATTGTTGCCAGGGGTGGGTTGTCATATCAATGGAGCAGAAAGCATTCTGTGAGGTAACCGACCCATGGCAGCTCTCATTAACCCCTGGTGAGTGCACTCTTTCAGGGATATGTGGGTCTGCGGTGCGCCCCGAGCCTTAACTCCGACTCTTTGAATCTGACAACACACATTCTGACAGGAAGCTGCACTCCACACATGAAAGACATATCAAGATGTCCAAAACATACATCCAGGTGTATCTTCTTTATCTACATCAGTTTTCTTTGATTATTCTTGAATTAAAGGGATAGTTCAATCAAAAAGTCATTATTTTACTCACCCAAAAGTTGTATCCAGCAACAACACGAAATTTTAATTTTCAGTTGAACTATTCCTTTAAATTCTAAAACTGTAGGGAGTACTGACAACATTCAGTGCTTAATGTTTCCATTGTCATGATTCTGACAAGTCAATGTGAATAATTGCTCACGACATGAATGAAACAAAAATCTTAAATATCACGTTTTAAGTCATGTCCCCCAACCTGAAAAATGGAAATGGACGTCCATCACGTCTGTATATAATCCTGTTCTCATTCAGAATATCAATGAAAGGGAGTCTGAACAAAAGAGTGTAGGTATGTGGCAAAATGTGAGGCTTACACAAGGATAAAATGTACCTCTAATTAAATCCCACCAGCCAATCAGACTTATCTTTCCGCTGTGGGAACAGAAAGAACCCAAACGACATGCATATTTCCAGCAGAACATAAAAGAGATATTAAAATGATAGTCCTCTTCAGTGGGAGGTGTTCATGAACAATGAATGTGCTTGTTCCTTCCTTTTATCGACCATGATAGGCATTTCGTTTGCTCCTTCCTCAGGCTCCGGCGCACAAAACCCATAAAGCTTCTGATTGGTGCCTCTTTATAGCACTTTGAACAGCAAATCACTTCACAGCATGTTTATAACATGCATGCCCATTTTACCTAATGCTAATAGCTGAGAGTAATTATGCTGCTTTGGAGGAAAAATGGCACATTTGAGGTTTGTTTTTGTAAACAAGTTTCACTTTACATGATAATAATATTAATAATAATAATAATAAATTTAATTCATATAGCGCCTTTCCCAAGCTCAAGGACGCTGAACAATATCAGTACAAAAAAACAATCAGTTCACACATGAATGGACAATAGACATTTGCCCAGTCCGAGCGATTGCAGTTGCATACCGCATTTCATTTTTAAATACCATCAAAAACAACACTATATACAGACAGGAAGGTGGACAGTTGAAGTAAAGATGCAAAAGACTAATGGTATACAATTTAATTTTATGACTGTAATACAAAGTTATGAAGTATGTTTAAGAAAAACGTGTCATGACCGAGAGAGTTCCAAAGCTTAGGGCTAAAACGAAAGGGGGAATATAAGGTGAGAGTAAGGAGAAGCAAGACCATTGAGTGATTTAAAGGTAAGAAAAATAATTTTGTAAGTAATGCAGGAAGACACTGGCAGCCAGTGGAGTTTGAACAGAATTGGAGTCATACGGCGGTTTGTTTGGTGTAAG
The DNA here is from genome assembly GCF_988280905.1 of Pimephales promelas. Taxonomy (NCBI): domain Eukaryota; kingdom Metazoa; phylum Chordata; class Actinopteri; order Cypriniformes; family Leuciscidae; genus Pimephales; species Pimephales promelas. The sequence continues at coordinate 31,228,880 of NC_142771.1, forward strand.
TTAGTAATCTCTGGCAGAGTTTTATTGCAAACGTGAGATAGAATGTGCTGGTAGTCCAGAATTATATTACAGTAGTCGAGGCGAGATGTGATGAACGCATGTACCAGCGATTCATCGTCTTTTGGGCTGACATAGGGCCGGAGTTTGGCAAAACGGAAAAGTTGAACAAATTAAGCTTTGCGAGTTGACGAATGTAAGCATCGAAGATCAGTGAAGGGTCAAGAGTGATACCAAAGTTTTTGACTGACAGATGGAATAATTGATGTAGCTTCAAGGTCAAGTATTGGAGTTTTAGTTATAGGTTTTTTTTAGGCTCCGTCCACACTGCTGCGTTTTTGCTTAAAGGGATAGTTCACTTTGAAATTAATTTTTGATATGTTTTAGCTTACCTCAAGGGCATCCAAGATGTAAGTGTCTTTGTTTCCACAGTATTTTCAATTTTGACATTTTTCAGTCAAACCGTTGTTGTCTATCAGTCATACACTGGAGGCAAAGGGGGTCCACCAAAAAGCATGCACAGAGAAGTCAAAATTAAACATGATTTAATGACCCGTAAATGTAAGTACACATTGATGGCCTAAGACACGAAACGAGCGTTTTTTGTGAGAAAACGAACAGTATTTATATCGTTTTTACCTAGTGTAATCCAAGTGATCTGAATCAGTTGTTCAATGTCCAACTGAACCGAACTGAATCAGTTCAATGTTACGCCGGAAGTGATCGCTTGCGTGTGACGTCACTCAATATTTACGCGGAGATTTCGGAAGTTTTACCTTTTACTAAACATATTTAGATAACAAAATCGTCTTCCATTGCGGTTTCCCGTATATCTAAATATGTTTAGTGAAATGTAAAACTTCAGAAATCTCTGTATAAAATAGTCGCGCAAGCGATCACTTCCGGCGCATGTGCAGACCGAAGCGCCCGTGCCGTCAGATCATTTTGTCATGGCTATGATTACAAGAGGTAAAACAATATAAATACTGTTCGTTTTCTCACACAAACCGCTCGTTTCGTGTCTTAGGCCATCAATGTGTACCTACATGTACGAGTCATTAAATCATGTTTAATTTTGACTTCTCTGCATGCTCTTTGAGGTGAACCGATTGAGGACCCCCTTCACCTCCAGTGTATGACTGACAAAAAACAACGGTTTGACCAAAAAATGTCAAAATTGAAAATACTGTGGAAACAAAGACACTTACATCTTGGATCCTCTTGAGGTAAACTAAAACATATCAAAACTTAATTTCAAAGTAAACTATCCCTTTAAAAACGGAGACCTTTTGTTACGTTTGCACCCCCCGTCCAGACTAAAACGGAAAAAACAAATACCTAAAATGGAGAAGTTTGGAAACGCTGCAGCTCCATTTTGCGGTGGGGACCCCCCATCCAAATCGATCCCGCAATCGATTGCCCTGGCCACATCAGCAGTCCTCATGCCTCCCTGCAGCATGCCTAATGGACATTCACGCAGATGAGCAGGGACCCTGGGCATCTTTCTTTGGGTGTTTTTCACAGTTGGTTGACAAGTCTCTTTAGTGTCCTGCATTTTTAGAACTGTGACCTTAAATGCCTACTCTCTGTAAGCTGTTACGACCATTCCACATGTGCATGTTAATGAATTGATATGGTTAATTGAAAATGCATGGAAAACATTGTTTAAACCCTTTACAATGAAGATCAAGATCTATAAAGTTATTTGGATTTTGACAACATTCTTGTTGAAAAACACAGTCCTAAACCCCAGTGCATGTTGCGTTCCCCAATGCATGCTAGCCACAGACTTGCCCCACCACCTAGACTGCAACTGAATGCTTTTTCAAGCGCCTCCATATACAAAATGAGGGAATAATTACGTACATATTTAGGTACAGCGGGTCTATTCGCACAGGATTAGTATTACTTGAGGTAATTTTTCCGCAACTTTTTTACAGAAGGTAATGTCGCCGGAATCTTTACTGGCATTGTTCTTAATGATTACTGAGATGGCACATTAATGAGACTTAAAATCACTGAGAAGCTCTGGTAATAATTACTTCACCACTCCATGTTAAACTAATCCTATTCGAATAGGGCTTAAGCTATATTATGGTTATCGTGTGCCGATCCCACTGGGATCATTTTGTACAGTCTGACAAGCAACAATCACTAAGGACCGTAAAAATCATACAGTGTACTGTGTGCACCTGGCTTTAGACTAGGTTCTGGCTTCAATAAACAACTTAAAATAGAATGAAAAACAAAATGAAAACAACCTACAATAACAGTCATGACAGACTGACACTGCACTGTTGATTTCATTCTAAAACAAGCAAGTATGTTGATGTGAATTAGTGACATTTTAAATGACATTTCACAGCACTAATCCTCCATTCACCTACACTCCATTCACCAGATGGTCTGCAAGAGAGAGAGAGAGAGAGAGAGAGAGAGAGAGAGAGAGAGAGAGAGAGAGAAAGAGAGCTAGTACATTGGCACTTCTAGTCAACCTTGTGACGAATGTGCAAAGATGGCAACTTCTTTCAGGCAGATGTAAAGCTCAAAGGCTTCAGGATAAGTCTGGCAGAGTAGCTACAGTCTGGAACACAAAGAGCAGCCTCAGTGAACATGGCACACACTGTCAAATGGACTAGACTCAGCAAAAGTATGACACATCCACACTAGATCCACTGACAGGAGCGAGGCAGCCAGTGAAGGAGCCAGAAGATAAAGTTATGCAGGCAAACCACACACAATCAGGCAGTTCCAGGTGGATAGAGAGAATAATACAAAACATTGTGAAATAGATTTACATGTCTGTATGTTTGTCTATTAAAAAAAAAAATAATATATATATATATATATATATATATATATATATATATTATAAAAAATATATATATCAAAAAACCTGAACAAAACTTCGTAAATTAAAATAGATAGACTTGAACCTCCATATGAAACAAGCATGACTCCTTTGAAATGCCATGTTTGAAACAGGCAAAATGAGCAGTGTAGCGTTTACGAAGCACCCAAACGATATGATATGTAGCCATTACACAAGACTGAAGTAAAAATTACTCTAAATCTAATTCTAAAAATAAATAAGTTACTAAAGAAAATGTTTCCCATTTCTTAAGAATCACTGATTTGAAAAATTTGATATGTGAATATGAATTATTTGTAAAGTAAATATGTCACTGCCTTTTCAAAAACTAATACAGATTTAGTTGACTATATACATTTTGTTTTCTTGTCAATCATCTATCTTGTTTCTTTTCATTTTAGCTAAGCAAATGTTTGAAATAATTCTATAATTCTATACCCATGACGCTTTTCTATTTAAGATGTAAATGATTCATGGCAAAGCTGGACACTGGACTAGGCTATATAAATGCAGTCCATGGCAAAGCTGAATTTTCAGCATCAGTTCAGTATCACATTATCCTTTAAAAATCATTCTAATATGCTAATTTGCTCAAGAAACATTTTTTTTTGTATATTAATTATCAATGTCGAAAGCTTGCCGTTTAAATTTGCATGCCGTAATGAGAGTTCAAAAGAACAGCATTAATTTGGAATATAATTTAAAACATTTTGTAACATTACAAATGTCTATATAAACTTTTGATTAATTATTGCGTTGCTAAATAAAGGGTATTCATTTTCTTTTTTTTTTATAAGAGATTAACCTAGCCCACCCCTACATCATTTTTAATGGTTGATATCATTAGTAATATTATGTTAAAAATCGTAGCTAATTAAATACAATGCAATTAAAAATTAACAAAACTCAGGCAAAGTACCCGACCATCTCCTCCACCACAGCTGATCTCAACTGCTCTCATCTTTCCCTACCCTCCCTTGTCATTCATTGCGTGGAAGAAGCGCATCCACTTCTCTGACTTCGCTGAGGGATGTTAGCAAACAGATTCACATTCGACCTACGAGGATAATTTACGACTTAAAAGTAGTGGTGAGAAAGTTTTGTTTCGTCTCCGCTATTTGTTTTAACAGTTTGCATTGCATCTTTGAATACCATTCGGCTATTGCCGATATCACGGTTGTTATTGTGCTTGAGACTCTGAAGCCTCGGTATTTCCTGTGTCGTCTGACCGCTTTTGACAAGCTAGACGGCAGCGATGTCATGCGGCCTACTATCGCTGTAGCTTCTAGCTTCTCCTGTACAGAGATGAATGAATAAGCGATGCATGCTTCCTTTTCTATTTGCTTATTACTTACATAACCAATCCCATGTCTTTCTCGTTTTTTTTTTTAACTTTTTCAGTTGTGAGAGTTTTGTCACAATTATTTGGTCAGATGTTTCTAACTAAACTTATTTATTTTCAGGTGTAACAAAGTAAATAATGGCTCCTCAACCCGCCATCCGATCAAGACAAATGGAAAAAGAAATAAACGGAATACCAACTCAAGTTGTCTGCACGGAATTCAGCAACTACATTTTTATAGTTCTGACACAGTATGGTAAAATTGGGACACTTGTGTCGATAACACCTGACACAAGGTCTGGTGACATCAGTGTACCCATGTTCACAACTAGAGTACTGCTGGGAAAGGATGAGGTATGTTTTAAAGTATGTTTTTATAGGATTATCATCAGTATGGCTGATATCGTCATTTCACCATGAGCTTTTTTTTATCTCCTTTGCAGCCTCTTACACACGTCTACGCCAAGAATGTCACAACGTTTGTCTCACAGGAATCAGGCAACCGACCAGTTCTGTTGGGTCTTTCACTTAAAGATAACAGTGCTGAAACCATGAAAACTGTTAAAGATATGATCAAAGACTGTCAAGTTTGGTGACAGGTTGCTAAATGGCAAAGCACTAGATAAGGACAATTTACGTATATCTGGAATTTCAACAACAACAAAAGCCACATGGCTTGTCATCTGTGAATTTAGAAGACATAACCTTAGTTGCAATCTTTGGCTACTGCACAAAGCTTAAAATCCTTGAATTTAAAGTGTGTAACCAGAGTACTGTTCAAGATCATTACTTTTTGCTTCTGTATAATGGATGTCTTTCAGCTGTCGAAGATTAAAAGTTATATTTTCTAACCTTGAATTTTTTTGGTGTTTAAATGTCTCGCACCAATCCCAAGGCCTTTAAAAAGGGACCTGGCTAAACACATGCACCATTTGCATCACATTAACTGTCAGTCTGCCAAACCATTGCAGACTGCAAAAGTGTCCGCCCACTTTTTTACCAGCCTAAGTTCTGGAAGTGTTTTTTTTAAGTCTTTGTTCAAGAGCTATAGGCCATGAACCAAACAAAATCAGTCAAAACGACAGAGGTACAAGACTTAGCTTCTTCAATGAGAGAAATAATTATCCCATGATGCATTGTGAATGACATAATCAATACAACAACAATGGAGAAATCTAAATATTTAAAGATGTAGAAACAACATACTTAAAGTTTATTGCTTAATGCTAAGAGAAACTTGACTCAATTATGTCATTCACAGTGCTTCACAGGGGTTAATATAATATTTTACAAAACGTTGGTTGTTAAACATGATTATTTTATTTTATTTTTTAAAAGTGAAATAATGCAAGCTGTCTTTAACAAAAGCATAAACCATTGATCAAGAACCTCTTTCCTCACAGTAGGTCTACTTTCAAAGGTTTTTAAGTAATTTCCTCTGTACAAAGTGAAAGGGATTTTTACCTCCTGAATGCTACACTCTATTCCTGTTGGAACTAAATTATTGTTTACAACTAATCACTATTGTATCCAGTGTCAGGCGTTTTAGTATGTCTGGTGTCTAATTGACCCCAAAAGCTTCTGTGACATCTCTGAAAAACGAAAATGATATTTATTAAACATACACATCTTTTATTACAGATTTTAAAAAATGTCTGCACACATTTTTACCCAATCAGTGACGTATGGGAGCATTTTGACCCCACAAAAACACTACTGACATTTACACTAACTGGAGGATTATAAGGTGATCTGGGGCTCCTTTAAAATATCACAGTGCCCTAGTTTACCTGAATTAATCCTATATTATTTCTATAAGTATTCACAGTTATGTTTTCTAAGGTACTTGTTTATTGAGCTCTATAATAAATTTAAGTTTATTCATAGAAATTGCCGTGTGCCGTTGCAATAGTCTACCTTTGACCAACAGGTAGGTGCTCGTCTCTGCCTGTCATGTCACGTGACCAAAGACTGTAGTCGCTAGCCAAGGTCACATGACCTGGGTGTGCTGTTGTGTCGCGAAGACGAAGTACGTACACCTGTTGAGACGGAACAACGAGCTTGTTGGCGTGGAATTGGGGATTAGGCTTTAGGAAAATAGCCGTGTAAACTTTTCTTTGCTTCGGGATTTGTATCACAATCAAATAGATTCCCGTCGCGGCTGTCTTCACCGAGTTGAATGAGTTCCATCATCAGATCTGTCAATAGTTAAACGAGGAAGTGCGCGCTTGACTCATCGGTGTCGTCGCGCGGGCCGTCTGTCTAGTGTCTAACTTACCTATGGCTACATGTTGCATATTGATATTTCTGTAAGGACTGATGTATACAATGCATTTATTATTTTAGCTCCCCTACGATGTTCAGAGTTAAGTGACGTTTAGGATAAAGTGATTTGAGTTTGATCGCACTGAACTTCACAGTGTTGACAGGATCACAAGGTAAGTGTGTCATAAATACCTACTCGCCGTGTCGTGTGTTACAATAATAGGTTTGATTTTAATGATTGATAGACAGCTTTTCTATCTCGTATGTCTTTGTTTAAAAAAATGCTTCCCAACATATGCTGTAAGTAATGAAACATTCTGTAAGTTATGAACTCTGACGCCCCATTTACTTAATGAAAAATAAACATGTAAACCATAGTTTCCGACAGAATATCATGATAAATGCTGTTGGTAACCATGAAACCATAATACATCGATTGCTATGAGGCCTTCTTTTAAAAACGCTTCTTTTTTTCATGTGAAAGGTAACACCATTTAATATAGTAAGAATAGAAGGAATAGAAATAGTACAATCTATATAGATTGTTATATTTCATCTAGAGAATAAGCAAAGTTTAAATGGAGTCAGTAGAATTTGTATTTTAAAAAAAGAGAAAATAATACTTTTATTCGGCAAGGTGCAATAAATTAATTAAAAGTGACAGAAAAAAACATGAATAATGTTAATAAATATTTCTGTTACAAATAAATGATAAAACAATGAATAATAAAAAAAACCTGATGTAAAAACATAGCACAGTTTCCACAAAAATATTGTTGTTGTTTTTTAATGGTTAAATACATTTTCAACATTGATAATACAAAATGTTTCTTTAGCAGCAAATCGTAACATTAGAATGATTCAGCTTTGACAGTGCAGGAATAAATTACATTTTAAAATACACTGTAGTGTATCTTACTGTATTTGTAATTCAAATAAATTTAGCCTTGCTGACAAGCATAAGAGACTTCATTCAAAAACAATAAAACAAATAGGTAAATAAATATCACAGTGACCTCAATTTCGAGCGGTGGTTTATTAGAAAGTTGTAAATGAAAGATAAAGTAAATATTTATAACTAATGTAATATAAATTAGTTTAAATTATTTCTTTTAAAAAATGATTGTATTTTTTTTCCCCCACAGATGAATGAGTCCAGTATTACTACAGCTACTTTCAGCACTCTGTCAGTGGATTCAGATAAAAACATGGATAATTCAGTCCCTTTGTCGTCATACTCAATCCTGTCAAATATAACTGACATGTCTAACATGACCGTAATCAGGACAAGTAATGGAACCGAAGTAGTGGGGGATGACAAGATCTTCCTCAACACCCCCATTGCTCAAGCCTTGTCTGGCATTTTCGTTTGGTCCGCACTCATCCTCACCTGTCATCAGGTAGGCTAATTTACAAGAACTAAATGTCATTATGTGTTTGAAGACAAGTAATTCATAGAAACCTTTTACAGCCAACCACTCACACATCTAGCACAATTTCCGAGGCCATGGAGCTGCTTATTTAGCAACAAATAGGCATTGCTGCTGCTTTTAAACCAGTATGAGGTATAGCCAGTATGTGGCATGAGTTGAGGAGCAAATCTCAACATTAAATGGAGTGGCCCGAGGAAAGCTGGAAACACTAATAGCAGTGGTTCATTCAGAGCACACGCAAATAAAAGCAAATAACCTAGACAGGGAAAACAAAAGCTGTTCCACATCGTCTCCTCCCTCATACCTGACCTCAGGCTCATTATCTGCAGATCTTGATAATACTATGTCACTTTAAAAGGTTAATCTCTGTTACACCGTCATTAAAAACTACAGCAATAACTAATCCTCCACTCCCTTCTTCCACCGCTTATCGATCATCAGAGATCAATAAATGCCTACCTGTTTGTTCTGAACAGTCATCCATGTTTTCTTTGCTCTAATGTTCCGATTAGAGGACTGTTAGCCGTCCTTGACCAATCACTTTTTACTACAGAGCGGAGTGGTCCCTGTTCCCAGAGCTGATAAGAGTGCTGTGCAAACACAGAAATATGGCTATAGTGTACTCTGGTGATCTAATGCGAGGATACCGTAACATGTGCCATCTGCACTTTAGAAACAGAGATAATTTCCATCAAAACAGTTCCTATGACAATATCTTTCTCAGGCTTGTGTGTGTGATGTGTGTGTGTGTTAGTGCCTGGCACTATTTCAAGTGGGCGTTTGTGTTTTTTACAGCCATTGTAGTTTAGATATAAATCTGTTGGCTCTGTCTTATACCCTAACAGTAAAACATTCGGATGCACTCGTGTCAACTGACTTGTTTGGTTATGATTAAGAAATATATACACACACATATATACATACACATAAATTTATATGTATATACACAACTGTATATCATATATAATTAATATATGTATTTTTGATACATTACCTTTTGTTAACACGAATGTAAATTGGCTGTTTAAAAAGCATCCAAGTTGGATACCATGGAGTTGGTTGAGAAAATGTGGGCAAATGATGGCTATTTCCATCTTATTTGTTTGATTTTCATAGTTTTATTTCTAAAAGAGCTTTTTTTTTTCTCAAATTAAAGTGAGTAGGTGCGTCCAAACATTTAACTGGTAATATATGTTGACTATAAGCAGAAGCTACAGTGAGAGCAATATTTGTGTGCCCAGCCTTTGTTTATAGAGGAAGTTCTTTTGTGTTTGATGAAAGACCATCATTCACCAACCTTTGCTCCAGCTGTATCAGTAAAAGAGTGATAAGGTTTGTTTTTTTTATAAGAGACCAGACTGCTCAATAAGTCTTCTTGCTGTGACTTAGTCATTTCTTTTTAGATATAAACATGCTGAGCAGTTCTAATTTGCTTTGGCATGTCCTTTTATATTTTCCCGTTCATTACAGCTGAAAGCGCATCATACCTGAATATCCATTTCTGTCGCATATGAATGAGTTCACTATGCTGCCTCTGGCAAGATGAAATCAGTTGGAGGTGGATGAGTTTTGTGTAAAAGTAATTGTCAGGTGAAGTGCCGGCACAGTATGAATATACCCGTCTTGTGTGTTGAATTACCAATTATATTTGCAGACATTGTTCGGTTTCAGAAAAGGTTGAAATCTAATTTCCTTGCTCTTGCTGGTATGTTTTGAATCCCTTTTCATTGCAGCCTATATGACCCATGAAGAAATTTAATATAGAATATGTTTCTCAAGCATCCGTTATGTAATTGAACTACTGGGATCGTACTGATGGAGAGCAGAGGTCAGGAAAGGTATTTCTTCAGCTCTGAATTGCAGCGCCCACAGTGTCCCCGATGGATTATTTTTTTGATTGCCTCCAAAGCATCTTGTGTGCCATACGAAAGCCAACACTTCTGAGAAGCTGGCAGTTTTGAAGCGGCCAAGCAACGTCGAGGTTCTATAGAGACTGAAAAGGAGTCCCTGTGTCATGATTTTCCTCTTCAAGTCATAATCAAGTCCAAACAGTCTTCTTTTTTTTTTGTCCCTGAGCCTAGAAGCTGAATGACTCCTCATCCGTGGCTTTGCAAACAGCAACATATGTAAATCCTGAGGAGATTAAAGGAGCCCTCAGGATTGTTTTAGTATTTCACAGCCTTTCTCGGCTTCTCGGCAAAAGATTCTCCCGGCGGAGCTTGCCTTGCGCTCCGCATACTAAAGGCAGAAATTGAGATTGCGTTCCTAAAACACACTGTTCTAAAGTGACTAATTTGCCTGCAAAAATTTCCCGTCAGTGCCAGGGATATCAAAGGAGTCTTTGAAAACCAGCTAGTTAGAACACAAGCACCTTCTGGGCCAGCCCCTCTTACAGTAAGTGAATTGTTATGTATGGCATTGACAAGGCTCCAGGAGCACTCTTGGGTCTGCCTTTTCTCAGCTCTGTAGTTTTTACAAGGTTTATGGTCTTAAAGGTGGTGGTACACCTTGTGATTCACCGGCTCTTGTTTTGGGGGGCCTCACATCTCCACCAGCAGTTCCTCTCTGCTTCAGACAGGTTGTAATTAGCTTTGGCTCCAATTCTGCGTCAGCCAGCAGACAGTCAATGGCCAGGGCCATTACTGTGAGCGCAGCTCTCTCTCACTGTCAGCTCCGCATTATGGAGTCTGGGAGGCTGTGAACTTATTTCCCCTGCAGGCTAGGTGAAATGGAGGACATTAGTTCAGAGAGCAACTTCCCTTGCTTTTTCGAGAGCCCACAAATGCATCAAGCCTCCATGAAGGACTCAAATAATCTGATTTCAAATGATTGAGTATCCAAGAGTTTAAAGTGCCCAGTGAATATTGAGCCCCCTTAGTAATATTGTGAAGTTCAAAAGGGACTTTAAGGACATGCTTTCATCTCAAGCTCCATAGAGAAAGGTAGAATATAAACTTTGTAACTATTACCGATATATGCACACATGCGACTCAACAGTAGTGGCCAAAAGTGATGTCCAGAGGGGATATTTGAGTTTTTGACCCAATTGAACTATATATATATATATATATATTGGACTGGATATTAGTGGTGGGCATAGGTTATTTTTGGTTCAAAAATGGCTCAATTGAATTCTGCCAAAGGCATTCAGAATATGTGTGCTACCCAGGGGCAGAGCTAGACTCGTCATGGGGCCCTCTGCTACCAAGTCATTTTAAATTTAAAACCTTTAAAAAAAGTAAAATTATCTGATGAAGGCATATTTGTCACTTGTTGAGACAATTAAGTGGAGACATGCTTGGCCACTTCATCACCTTCAGCTTCCCCAGCAAGGCAGTCGTCATCTTAGTGGTGTGTTTGGGGTCATTATCATGCCGTTTGGCCCAGTTTCTGAAGTGAGGGCATCAAGTTCTGCTTCAGAATGTCACAGTACATGTTGGAATCCATGTTTCCATCAAGCTCAGCTCCCCAGTACCAGCAGCGCTCATGCAGCCCCAGACCATGATGCTACCACACCCATACATGACTGTAGGCAAGAAACAATTTTCTCACTACTCCTCACCAGGGCATCGCCACACATGCTGGACACCATCTGAGCCACACAATTTTATCTTAGTCTCATCAGACCACAGGACATGGTTCCAGTAATTCATGCTCTTGGACAAGTTACTTTCAGCAAACTTTGTGGGCTTTCTTGTGAGCCAGCTTCAGAAGACGCTTCCTTCTGGGAAAACGCCATACAAACCGACTTGTTGCAGTGTGCAAGTTATGGTCTGAGCACTAACAAGCTGATCTTCTGCCTCTGCAACCTCTAAAGCAATGCTGGTATGATTATGCGTCTGTTTTTTGAAGCCAGCTTCTGGACCTGACGCACAGCATGAGGACTGAACTTCTTTGATTGACCCTTGCGCGGAAAACCTCTGTATGACCCTGGCCTGTACTGTAACCAATCTTCTAATAGCCTAGGTCAACTTTGTGGAGAGCAGCAGTTCTAATTGACCTATGGTTAAGCCACACCTTCAAACGCGATGAACCAATCACAGTGCGCAGCTAACCCAATACACTCGGACATGCTCTGCTTCCACTTCCATTGAAATGCATTTGGAGTTAGTCAGTTTTCATTCGTTTTTTCTTGTTATTTTAAGTTTCAAATGGTCAAACGGTGTGCATGGGGTACATGCAACTCTGACACTAGGTTCCCGAGAGGCTGGGCAACTGTGTGTTTTTTTTTTTTACCCTGTCCCAAGGGTAGGGTTGTTCATAGCAGGGTTATTCTATTTAAACTAAAACTATAACCATAAATACATTTTTGTTACTTGAAATAAAATGTATAGAGCAACTTCAACTTATTTTATTTCAGCTAATTGCAAGGACATTTTCTTTTCACTTAGTTTAACTTGATGTACTAAAATAAAATAGTATATACTATAGACATTATATAGACATTTAAATAATATAGACATTTAAAACACACACACACACACACACACAGACACATATATATATATATATATATATATATATATATATATATAAAGTGACAAAACGCTCAAAAAAATACTAAAACGTACTTAAAATGAAAACTGAAAATATAAAGAAATAAACCACAATAGTATCCAAAAATGCCACTATTCATAGTAGCACCAGTTCTGCAGTAAGATAATATGTAATGAGAATAATAATAAACTTAATGTGTTGTATGGTAACTGCAATATTTAAAACGCATGTAATCATGGTAATACTGCACATACAATAAACATAATTCTGTGCCTGGTTGCCACCTGTCATAAAGCTAAAAATAAAAAAAAGATGACGCCTGTTTTTAGCTACTACACCAGTAAAAAAGTGCATATTATGTCAGTGGTGTTCAACGTTTTTCATTTTGAAGTGTGTAGTTAATATCCGGTCAGCATTAGTGTGGTAAATATTGCTTTGTTTGATTTCTGTTAACCGTCCATAAACTGTTATAGACTTTTACATTTTTATCAGTTTATTGTTATTTCAACAACACCGGTGTTACCGCATACAAGCTCGAGTTTGTCAAGCTCTCTCCCCAAACATGTTACTATAGCAGTGATGAAACGCAGCTCACTTGTTTTCTTGCGTGTTGCTCCAGTGCACATTTGAATCATTTGCATTTCACTGTTTTTGCAATTTAAGCCAGACTTGTTATTTATTTTTGTGGTCAAGCATGAGCACATTTTGTCTTTCTTAACACACTTTTTCTCTTTACAGATATACTTGCACCTGAGGTCGTACACGGTGCCAAACGAGCAGCGCTACATCATCCGCATCCTCTTCATTGTCCCCATCTATTCTTTCGACTCCTGGCTCAGCCTGCTGTTCATCAGTAATGACCAGTATTATGTGTATTTCGACTCTGTTCGTGACTGCTATGAAGGTACAGTAAATCTGAGCTGCTCTGTGCCCTTACATCCTCTTCTGCCTCACGGGCGTAATATTATTTAGCACAGATATAGCGCTGGTGGAATGACGTGTGCTGTTGTTTTTAAGTCTGGCCTGCAGTGAGGGAGGAGAGCCTGCTTTACAGACGTAGGGTTGCAGGTTTCATAGTGGGGAAATAGATACATGTTCATTGTAACTGAACAAACCTGTTGGTCATGGCACAGTCAGAAAGGAGGCAAGCCAAATGTCTCTGTTATCATCTTTTCAGGCCTATCCCACTGCTGCTAGACAATGACTATTTATAACAGTTTTTTCGGTTTAAGTTACGTGGGAACATTCCAGTGTGGGGATTTATTTCACGTGAACCATTTTATTCAATATACTTATAAAGCAATATTTGTTGTATTCTTTATTTTTTATTCTTTAAGTCGTTTTTGCTTGTCAAGGCTGTATTTATTTAATAAAAAATAAACTATTACTTTAGTCTTTAGTTTCACATGATCTTCAGGAATCATTCTAATATGCTGATTTGGTGAAACATTTCTCATCAGTGTTGTGAACAGGTGCTTAATAATTTTGTGGAAGCCAAAATTATTTAGCTTTACTGTCACTTTAATGCATTTTTTCTGAATAAAGTATTAAATTATTTTTATAGGTGCTATAATATAAATGTAATTGTACTTTTAAAGATGTTAAGTCTTAGTCATAGACCATCAGTAAACACTTACTACAAGTAATAGTTGTACACACTGAGAGACAATGAGATCTGACCTTCTAATCTGTCTTTAAATAGACCTCTTAGGTTAAGATGGATTTTCTGGACTCAAACAACTCCTCAATCTTGATGTGTGATGAGATGTTTTGTCATGTCAAACATGTTCTTTATGCTTATCATTCTTACTGCAAATTGTTTAAGTTAGGCTCTCATGTATTATTTTGTTTTTATTATTCCAGCATTTGTGATATACAACTTCCTGAGTCTGTCTTTTGAGTACCTCGGGGGAGAAAGTGCCATCATGTCGGAAATAAGAGGAAAACCCATTCAGTGAGTGTCTATACTGTATATCTATATAAAAATAAATGTTATGGGAATAAACATAGTGAGCAGCATTTTAAGGCATGGTAGGTGTGCTCCCTTTGCAAAGGCTTAAAGCAATAGTTCACCCAATAATTTACCTCAACAGATGTGTGTGTTGATGAATATTATATGTATGTAAATATCATGCAATTTGTGAATATAAGCCTAAAATCAATCTCTTCATCAAGACTTTTCAGAAAACTTTTACTGAAATGCTCAATTCATATTATTTTTACGATCTCTTTATGAACTTTTGGTCAATGGAGGGAGAGAAAGCTCTCAGATTTTATAAAAAATATCTTGTCTTCGAAAATTAACAAATGTCCTACAGATTTGGAACGATATGAGGGTGAGTAAATGATGATAGGGTTAACTAACCCTTTAATTATGCTGCCTCCTAAAATGCTTAATTTTGGCCAAATTCAAGGGTCGGCAAAATTCTAGTTCCACAATGCGTTGTAAAGTGCTTGGAAAAAACAAAAATCAAACGTGGATAGGGTTGGGTATCGTTTGAATTTGAACGATTCTGATTCCGATTCCGATTCCTTGTTTCGATTCCGGTTCCTAACGATTCTCGATTCCGATTCTTTTAAGAGGCAGGGTCAAAAAAGTTTAGCTAACCTTGCTAACCAACGGCCTTTCTGAAGGAAATACTCCTTCTGTAAAAATACTCCTTTTGTCCCAAATTTTGCATTTCGTTATTTTTAGAAAAGAGAAGCCACACTTTGGATCGCTGGCGTAAGGTACTCATGTTCGACTCGCGTGGTTATGCCAACACTTCCGGTAGACGCTTCTTCGTTGGTGTTGTTCAGCGGTTTCTTCTTCCGCTCGCCGGACTGTGAATATCGACACTAGGAATCGAAATTTTTACTTTTGAACGATTCCGGGAAAAACGAAAAGTTAGTCCCGGTTCCAATCGATACTCGATTCTCGATACCCAACCCTAAACGTGGACAATGTGGGCAGAAAATGCACTGGATATAATAAACACCTCATGACGCTCCTCTGGAAGTATGGTGACCACCACTTTCATTTTAAATTTGGTTGTCATCATCGCCCACATGGCCACCATGACTCTACTGTTAACTTCTACTGTAGGTTAAAGCTCTGACAGCGTTTTCTATTTTTTGTGCAACATCATTTTTCGCCTGCCTGTGTCTTAAGAGATCAATTCATCAAACTACTCTCAAGAATAGCATTACCTTTTACATGTTCCTCTTCATTCGCCTTTAACAGGTCCAGCTGCCTATATGGGACATGCTGTTTAGGAGGAATTAGTTACTCCATTGGCTTCCTGAGATTCTGCAAGCAGGTTTGGTCCTATTTTTCTATAAAATCCAACTTTTCCTTCAACATTTTTTTTGTACTTTTAAAAAATTCTGAAATGTATGGCTTATTTCCACGTTTTACATCTCAGATTTTCAGTGTGATCTCACCACCCCGCTTAAGTCTCATATCCCATTCTGTTGTATAAAGGCAAACGGCGATGTGTAAATAGCGTAAATGTTAATAAGAGGGTCCGAATTTCTGGGTCTTCTGTCTCCACAACCTTTATCCACCTTTTCTACCTGAATTGTCCTGAAGTTGCAGCTGTTATCTTTGTAACATTGTCTTTCCTGAGCAGCTCCGGTGGTTAATGTAGAGTAGGAAGCAGGTGCAAGTCGCTTGATTATAAGTAAAAAAAAAAAGCTATTGCTGGCAGACTGATGCTGTCTGCGTGTTATGAACTCCCTCGTACTTTGAGAATAATACTGATGGGAATTGGACTTGAGAGCCCCATCCCCCATTCTGAAAAGAACGTGAATCTAACTTTTTTTAATAGGAAGTGAAATTTCAAAACCCATAAATCTGTATGACCGGACGTCTACATGTGGGATCAAAGCATCACCTCGCGATATGCCACACTGTAGCGGAGACGGAGCGTACTTTGATTATTTTGAGGCGGCTTTTCTCACAGACAGCTTCGATTTAAAACTTGAATTCCACGTTGATGTTTTAAGCAGTCGATTCCGACTCGCATGTGGCGAGATTGGGGGGAAATTCTCCTTTGCGTCATTCTCAATGAGTGGATTTGTCAGTCATGTCAAACTTTGTGTTGATTATGTAAGAAATAAGCACTGCCTGTCAAAAATAAGCATGTAACATTACCATGCCTTTGAAAAGAATGAGGACTGGAAGTTCTCTATCACTCAAACTATATTAAAGGGCTATGAAAACCAAACCATCACCATTACTCATTGGCTTCTGTTACTAATGTCATCTAGGCCACACTTCAGTTCTGTGTCATCAAGCCCATCATGGCTGTCATCACCATCCTTCTGCAGGCTTTTGGCAAATACCACGATGGAGATTTTAAGTGAGCCACCCTGTCATTCATTTGTATTAGCTTCCCTTATAAATAACACAACATCTGCCTTTTTAAATGAGCTGTGCTTAACTCCTTGTTGTTTCTCTTCATATAGTGTAACCGGAGGTTATCTATACATCACCATCATCTACAACATCTCTGTCAGTTTGGCTCTCTATGCCCTCTTCCTCTTCTTCTTCGCCACCAGTGACCTTCTAAGACCTTTTGAGCCTGTGCTCAAATTCCTCACCATCAAATCTGTCATCTTCCTCTCATTCTGGCAAGGTGGGTTACTCTGCATTCTTATTTTATATGTCCAGTATTCATCTCAAGCTGTTTATTGACACTTTTGTAAGCCAAGTACAATACTACTACGAACAACAATTTTGTCACTAATGTCACATGTTTGTCAATGTACTTATTCTTTTTTTTTCATAAAACTTATGTGGCAGAAGTTACTTGCTCTACCTTAAAAAACTACGAAAATACTATTTGCTCGATGGCAGCTGTTCTCAACCAGGGGGTCTCAGAAAACTTCTAAGGGGGCCTCGAGATGACTTTAATTTCAAAGTCAATATTAAATTAGCATTAAAATAAGCTTTAAAAAAAATCTATATATTTCTTATTTTAACCCACCCACTCAACAACTTTTTTTTCCCTTTAAGAATTATTAAAATGTAGTCATGGAAAAAGTCTTATAAATCCTATAAATAAAGCATGTTTATACATTTTATGAATGTATGTTTTTCTATTGATGCCAAACTCTTAAGTATTTTACAGGGTAAATTGTGAGTAAAAAATACTTTTACAAACCCTTATCCTTATCTAGTAAATAATGAACATCTAGAAAAGTCATGGGGCCTTCGATATCCATTTTATGCGCATTTTAGGATATTGCATGAAAAATCGATAGATTGAAATGCCAAGATGAGCATAAATTATGAAATTGTGCATAAAAAAGCATATGCACCCATTTGCAGATCATTTGTTTTATCCAATAAGATGACATGAGCATAAATTATAATGGAAATGCATTTACCGAATAAATCTCTCGATGTGCAACTTGTGTGACTGCCTCAACAGTGGAAGTGATTGGATGACTGAACTAACCAGCGGACCAAATTTCATTGTAAAGCTTCATTCTGAAACGCCTTAGCCAAAGTCTGTCATCAGAATGATTTGGATTAATTCCCTCACAGAAGCGTCTCACATGATTGTGTTCCCAAACACCAGCATCCGAATGTAAGATAACATGTCAGGGTTGTATGATGTAGGAAAAAAGAGACACAGTGGCTTTCCCGATTACAGCAAATTCCAATTTGATTACACATATTATGTGGCAGTTTCCTAGGATTGGTGATGAAACGATGCTAATTGTTTTTTTTTTATGATATTCCAATTTTGTGCACAAGTTAAATATGGAAATTTGGATGGAAATGTAGCTGGTGGGGCCCATTGTAGTCATTTAGGTTGAGAAACACTGGCCTATGCAAATTTTTTTCTTTGGTTGTCTTTTTCTCAGGTATGGTATTGGCCATTCTGGAGCGTTGCGGTGTGATCCCAGAAGCTCTGGTCATTGATGGTCATGAGGTCGGTGCTGGTACAGTGGCAGCCGGTTGGCAGAACTTCATCATCTGCATCGAAATGTTCTTCGGCGCCATCGCCCTCCGCTACGCCTTCACCTCCAGTGTGTACCGCGAGAAGAAGAGTGAAACACCAGGTTAGAAGCTTGAAAATTTGACACTTTGGAAAAACATAGCAGAACTTTTTAACTAGTTTTTAAAGGTAAGTTTAGATGATCTTAGAAACATGTCTCGGCAAGCCTTTATGAGGCAACTTGAAGTTTCCTTCCTCAGGAGGGTTATGACTCACAGTTCAGAAGACTGTTGGAAAGCTCCACTCACACCAGCAATACACAATCATCAAAAAAAAAAAAAAAACTCCTGTGTACTGAGAAACTCATGCTCAAAGCATGTTGTTATGATGCCATTTCAACGAAATCTTCAGCGGGTGTTTTTCTTGCTGTAAAACTTTCTGTTGTGAATTTAACTTGCAGCATAATGAGGTCGGATGACAAGGAATAGCTTAGCCTAAAATTACAATTCTGTTATTCACAGTCAAGTTCGCAGTAGGGATGTCACAATATCAGATTTTGGCTACACGATTATAATGGCAAAAAGAATTCACGGTAACGATATTATCGCAAGAACTAGCAATCGGTCAATTCATCGTTAAATTTTTTTTTTTTTTGCTCACTGAATCACACTCAAAATGCTTTTTACAATACAGATTGTTGCATTATTTTTCCTGTTATCTCTGTGAAGCTGCTTTGAAACAAAGTTTGTTTCCAGAAGAAAATAGCATCACAGTCCAGCTTAAGTTCAGTGATGTTTCATTTCTGTTGTAAAAAAGTTAATTTAGTACATATATGTACTGTATATATATGGCTCTCTCTATATATATACATATATTATCATCCAGCTGATGCCGAGCTAATGCCGAGTTCAGACTGCACTATTTTAGCCACGATTTTGGCTCGCCGACAGGTTTTGAGAAATCGCCGAAAAATCACAGGCAAATCGACGCTCATTCACGCGAGTGACAATCACGCAGTGTGAATGAGCAAAGACGCAATCTGAGAGAATTGCCGACGAGTTGCCGACGCCCGTGAGATATTTGGCATGCTAAATATCTGGACCTGGACCTAAATCCTGCTGTGTGAAAAGTGTCTTGACTGAAAAACTGAAAACTACATCAGCGATTACCGACAGCCAATGAGAGAGCAAGATACAGAGCAGCGGGGAGTTCGGGGAGGAGTTATGCATCATGCATACAACATGCATGGCATTGTTTCAGAAAAAGGCTTATTCTCGGTCTATTTGGACCCAAGAAATGGAAGAAAAAATAGTAGAAATTCGGCAGGAGCACTCGTGTCTGTTTGATGTTTCAACTGAGCTGGATCACAACCGGGTCGTAAAAGAAAAAAGTTTCACGTGAGAACTCCGGTCTTGCACGTGTGGTGTCGGGTTGTTTCCTGGTCAAACACATCTCACGTGTTTTTGTTGTGAAATGTAGTTTGCACACAGGGTGCTAGACAAAGTTGTCCTCGTTTTTTTTTTTTTTTTTCCTATTGTAAAGTCAAGCTGTGAAACCTTCTGTCGCCGATCCATCGTGCAGTGTGAACACAGCAGCGAATGAATGCTGGCCAAGATAGTCATGCAGTGTTTAACAGCGACCCGACTACTTTGAAAATCGTGCAGTCTGAACTAGGTATAAGCAAGCCGAAAGCCATGGGCAAAAAAAAAAAAAAGTTGAAAAAAGTTGACAGTGGAAAGGAACCAAAACTCCAATCAGTGACAGAATGAAGGAAAAAACCTTGGGAGAGCCCAGGCTCAGTCGGGGGGCCAGTTCTCCTCTGGGCAACGAACGAACAGTGTATGATTATGAATCTGGCAGCATTACAGGTCAGAAGTCAGATTGGATTTAGAACAATCAGAATATTATTCAGTTACATCTGGTTGAAGATCATCAAGCCGACGAACGCCGAAATGCAAAAAAAACTCCCACACTGGAGAACCTAATATTTCAAGTGTGGGTAGAGTGGCTCGATTTTTGTCTGTCATCTCTTCTTTCATCAGTAGAAGCTACACTGCGTCGTTGTCATTCCCTTTTTTTTTTCTCTAATGATGGCAACCAGTATTAAGGTGCAATACTGCCTTGTACTATATTGGGGTGTCAATCAGATGATTGTGAATTATTTACTATTACCTAAAAGCTGGCAGTATATAGTATGCACTGTGCAGAAAACAGTATGCTAGTAGTATATCATTCTGGTCATATCCTTAGAGGTACAAAAGCCTCTCCACGCTTAACGGATTAGTCATATTCTGTCGCTTGTTCTTTTCAAGGTGGTGAAGAATAGTTCGCTTTCAATTTCCACCAAATTAAGCAGTGATGTCAGTTCAGCTGCTGAATGTTAAAAGCTGCATTAGATTTGTGTTCTGCCTTCAAGAGGCCTCTATGAAATATAACTTGACTGTCAGTTAGATATGCATGTTTCAAGCCTCACTTTGAATGTTCAGATAGTGCAAGGTCTTCTTTCACTGTGGGCTTATTGCTGAATTCCACTCAACCGTTTAGAACTCCCTCGAGTTTTTAGCCATAGTTGAACACTGAGCTCAAAGGGTGAAGTCACCGCTGGTTTCATAACCTTTCACTGTTAATAAAAAGGCCACGACTGTCATGAAGTCTGTTAGGTAGAGCAACCTTCCAGGATGGCCTTTTCTCCCTAGCGGACCACCTGTGAAGAAGTTCAGGACAGTTTGCTGATCCTGAGTTTTCACCCTCCATGGGGTCAGGTCCCAAAACATCCATCCGTTCACTGTACAGTTTTCAGGCTGGCTGCTGGAGAGCAACAAGCACAGGTCAGAAACTTTCACCCCTCTAGTGGCTGCCTGCCGTCACCTTTGTATAAGCGCTCATCCATCATCCACAAGGCAATATGCAGTTTGCTGGAACTCATCATATTGCAGTGTATCAGGCTGTACTACTCCGTAACCTTATTTAATACATCCACAGCTGAGATAAATCTGGGAATTGTAGGATTGTGAATTTCTTTCTTGGCTTCTCTAGTCTGTCGTAGATAAATGAAGCTGAAGAGTGATTTGCCAAACACATCAGTGCATTGCTAGTGGTTTCATCCCCGTTTCTGTTTTGCGAACAGCTGGGTTGGACCTTGGCGGTGCCTGTGGCGATGTGCTCACAAGAGTGAGGATAATAGCAAGATTGCATTGTGTCGAAATGTCACTGGCTGTTAACGGATTGTGTAATCCAGACCAACAAAATACCTCAGAAATGTGAAATGACCGTTATGCTTTGCTAACTCGGGAATGTTTTTTTACTGTTCATTAGACATTGTCTTTCTGTTGAATGGATTAGTGGATTTTAGTTGGATTTTTTTTTTTTTTTTTAGTCCCACTGCCACAAGATTCTGTCCTGCAAAATATATATAATATATTTTTTTTGCAGGAGCAGTAATATATAATATATATTTATATATTGTCCTGCACCAACCCACAAGTTTCATATTTTGTCCAGCTCCCTCCTCCCCCAAAAGGCTGTAAAATTGTATTCCCTCTCTATTTTATGCCATTTTTTTCTAGTTTTTCCAGACTTCAAAGCTCAGCTTGTTGTATTTATGTTATCAGACACAAGGATGTCTTCCTTCACTGTTGCTACAGTTGGAAAATATCCAACTATGTGCCATTTGTTTTTTATTGAGTAAATGAATAACATACACTTAAAGGGGCACTTGGCAACTATTTCAACTTAATAAAACAGTTTAGAAATCATTTGAATGGTTCAATAACCTGTTCTGGAGAGAATGGCGGCTTTCCCCGCTCCCCCCAGCTTTCCCAAGCGGAAAACCAACCTTGCAACATGAGGACTAACGTCCCCAGTAAGTTGGAAATAGAAGTCTCATGCATAGCTGTCAGCTCTTTTCCCGCTGTCTTCTTGTTTCCCATAAAATATCCCATATTTTTACGCTATGATTGTGTGAGACGTACGAGCTCGGGCAGATTCGGCTTGAAGTTGTTCATTTTTGCCGCGCTTGTTCGGATGCGTCGAGTATAAAGGCTTTACTCCGTGTCAGCGCGCGCTCTGATCGGGTGCACAGACCTCTCCCAATCATCTCCAGCACTCAGCCTCTGAAGCACCATTAACTCCCCCTCCATTTCCCCAAAGCCCGTCGGTTTCCCTCATAAGCTGATATTAGAGTATTTAAACATTCTCTATGATATGCAGTATATTTTTTAATGTTTTTAATATTTTTAAAGTTTAAAGGTAAGAATCGTCTTAAAAATCCCTCATTTTGGGGGTGGATTCCTCTTTATGTTCAATGTTGACAGCTATGGTCTCGTGAGAAGCGAGAACGAGCGAGAAACACAAACTGGTTTATGGCAATTCGACATGATTCAATGATACGGTGTATGATGTATTACCCACTCGGTAGACATAGCTCCACACGTTAGAGTTTGCTGGTTTCGATAATAACACATGCACATGAGCAGCGGTAGAAAGTGCGAGGAAGGCGCCGCAAGTGAGTTTCTTTATGACACTGTTGTGAAATACACGCCGCACAGCTGTAGGGGGCGCTGATGAGAACACATCCCACAACAAAAGTGGAAATCAGCGAACAAGTAACTAGAGTTGCCAAGTGCCCCTTTAAAGGTGCCATCTGACATAATAAATCAAATCCTACTCCATATTCCATAACAGATGGGGGCAGTATACCTCCAGAAAATGACTTGTGCTCCTACCATCGTGCATGTTATTCAAATCATTTGACATGATAGTAAAAGGTTGGAAGACCGCAGTTTCACGTGGAGCATTTGGAGATTTTTAGAGATCAGAGACTCAATGAACAACATCTCAACACTAAATGATGAAGACCGACTCATAGACGCCTGTCTCAAAAACAAGCTGTTGCATTTCGACGATATGGGAAAATAAAAGCTTGGGCAATTATTTAAAGTTTATGGTATTCGTTTTGTTCATATTACACTTTTATTGTTCGTGAATTAATTTGACAGACAGCATTCGCTGATGTTGATCAAGCTAGCGCCGTGAATTCACCGTGAGACACACGCAATTGACACTTAGCAAGCAGGTTAGTTAAGCTCTCAGATTCTGTCAATTTTATTACGCAATTCAAAGAATAAATACCGTTTTGGCGCATGTAAGTTGAATGTTACACCACAGATCCCTAGCGCACGTGAACCGATCGTCTCTACTAGCTAATGGAAAAAGAACATGAACTTTGTTGAAAGATACAGTATGCTACAACTTACCAAAATGTATTCCTCATGCATAATGTCGACCAATCATTTTTTGAACTCTTCCCTGAACTGAAATGTAGTAATGGGCTGTATTTCCACAAGACTGACATCAGGTTCAAGTACACACAAGCCGGTGTGAGCGCGACTCACTCGTGTACATCAGTTTTTCTGGTGGTAACGTTGCCCGCCCACATACCGCCTCCCATGGCCGGAACTGGTATTACGACACCTGCCGGGCCGGGGCTAGTAATTTAGCATGCTAATTCAGGTTAATATCTCGGCAGCACTATAACTTGTCAGTTTTTTAATGACATCATTGCACTTATTTCTTCTCATTCTTTTGATGCGTGTAGCTCATTTTTCGGATATTGTTACCTCAATTATTACATATGGCACCTTTAAGTACATTCTGTACCTTTAAAACAAAATGGATTTAAGTAGTTATGTATGCTTCACGGGAGTCCCAAAAGTAATTTATTTCCCCTGCTTTCTGTGCGCACAGAAATATCTTCCCTCCTACACTGAGCAATTCAACTTGTCCCAGGCCGCAATCCCGATCATGTGGATAATGTGTTAATCCTATGGGAGTAAAGGCCTATAGTTGACCTCAATATATAGTTGTGGTGTAATGGGTTTTAATGATGAGACTGTGTGCGAAAGTGCCTCTTATTTCCTTTGTAGAGTGTTTTGGTTTCAAAAAAAAAAAAAAACTTTCAGATTTGTTCATTTTAAGTCTCGGATGTCATCAAACATATATGTCGTGATATATGACGCTTCTATCTATTGTTTTGTTTTGTAGAGAATGTAGCACCTATGCACAGCATATCCAGTGGCCTGAAGGAGACCATGAACCCTGGAGACATGGTTCAGGACGCAATCCACAACTTCTCCCCGGCCTACCAACAGTACACCCAGCAGTCCACCCAGGAAGTGGTGCAACCCAACATGAATGGCAAACCAGGGGTCAACACCACCAAGAGTGCTAAGAAATCTGACAAAGTGATGCTGATCGACACGGATGATGAGTTCTAGTTTCCCATCTGTCCTGATCTTTCTATTTATTTAATCCGGAACTAAATTGACTCTTTCTAACTTTAATGAGGAGACTAATCATCCAAATCAGCTCATGATTTTTAAAAAAAGGGATCTGGACAGTTTCCTGACAAGGAATGAAGGTAGACCGGGTCATGTAAGGGTTTTGTTTTACTTATTGTTGTACCAAGCTCATCCTGTATTGGCGGATGATCTTGTCCTATTGAGAAGATTCCCTTCTCTCCTCCCAAACCTGTCCGAGGCATGGCTGATCAACATGAGGCACGTGGAGCTGTTCAGATGGAATGAATAAGGGACTGACACTTTAGGGAGCCATTCTTGCATCTGGTCGATTGAAGTATTTGCTCAGCTGCTCTCTGCTGGGTCTCAGGACGAATTGAACTGGCTCTCAAAGATGCTCTGGCTTTGGAGATTGCACTTCAAACTGTTGTCTGCGGATCTGTGAAACCTTTCTATCAGTCATGCCACACGGACAGAGCACTGTCCCGGCTTTGATTTGGAGGTTCATTAATTTTCACACCAGGCCTTCAAAAACAGTGAGATCTGATGCAAAAAGGCGAGTCTCTGCTATCATCACGTCATTTAATTGCAAATAATGTGTATTCAGCCAGTGTTTGGTTGGTTGGTTAATTAAAGCTTTAACCTGGGACATCTTAAGTGCGAAGTAGCACAAGTGTTACCATTAATTTGTTGTTAAATTATGTTTAGTTATCCACTGTTTAACCTTTCGAGGGTGTTTTGTTCACCTCTTTAATGATTTGCCCAAATCGTTTGGTAACAGTCCAAGGTGAAATGTATTTAGTTAAGTGTCATGAAAGGCTATAACTACTTGTTACCACAAAGTCAGTCATCATCAGTGCTTTCTAAACAGAACTTAAGTCTTCAAAATCCTGACTTTTGAAGTTTTTGAGTGCAGCCTTTGTTTTGACTGGATAAAGATTTGTTTTCGAGATGTTCCTTGGCGTATTTGATAATCTACTTTTTGTTAACCTGGTAGTTCAATTGTGTTTTGAAACTATCACATAGCTTCAAAATGTAACCATGGATTCAGTTCTATTCACAGACAAAATAAACTGACCTGTTTTGTCTATAAATTAGCCATAGAAGTCATTTGTTAAACAATTAGGAGGCAGCATTATGAGAGTATGACTCGTGCCAATGGTTGCTGCCTTTTAACAGTGGATGAAGAAAGTGATGTGTATATAATATATTGTATGATACCTAGACCTAGTCATCTCTCTGATATTTTAACTTCCTATAAAGTTTGACAATCTGTTCTCTTAGGGAATAAATAAAAGGGAGTGAGATTTGTTTTTATGAGTTTCATTTTTTGATGTAACACACAAACAAGGCTTCAGATTCAAACAAGGTTACATGAGAAAAGCTTTATTTAAAAGTACAAAACAAACACTGCAGACTTTGTACAGGAATAATTTACCACCACAAATTTAGCCAGAATGGGGGAAAAAAAAAAAAAACAGGATGATTTCATTTGTACATGAGGGTAGTTAATTGAAAAGAAAACAAATGAATGTAAATAAAATAATTTAGAAGATGAGAATAAAAAAACAAAATAAATATCAGAGATCAATGTGATACAAGCAGATTAATGAGAATCATGAATGTGATTAATCTAAGCCTAGTTTTTGCTGCCTTTCATGGTGCCCATATTTACAATCGCTATTTTATATATAGCACAACGCCCACGAGAACGATCAAAACAGGCAAATCTGTTCGACGTGGTTGCATATGGAAATATGATTTTACAAAACAACCACACCCATTCATACAGTACTTAAATGATGACAAGCTCAATATTAAAGGCACTATTTTAACTACAAATAACAGGACTACTCCTAATACCTTACAGTTTCATCTTAACATTGACAAATATAAAGTAATAATTTGGAGCAGCATACTTTATATGTCATGGAGTTACTATAAGATTCTTATAGGCAAGTGTGTTTTAAAGAGCACTGGTTAAAATTCCTATGTGCGTTCTGGGTAAATAGCTTTAAGGACTGATTGAGCACATATTATATACTTTGAAAAATAGATATATTCATACGTAAAATATAGAATAATTTATCCTATTCAGCCCAAAAGGCCACATACAGCATACATAGAATTGAAAAAAACAAGTACCCACTTAGTTTAAAGACCATCTTCACCATCTAACTGTGTTAGGAGGAACGTTTACTGCTTCAAAACAAGGAAATGTCCACAGGCCTCAGTCATAAGATGACCTGTAGTGCCTCGGTCACTACTGATTTTGCTAACTGGCCAAAAAAACACTGGCAAACCTGTGAAATGACAAAATAGTTTTGTGAGAACATGTCCTGTTCTTATTAGTATGAATTAGGGCATTACGGTCTGGTTACTGGAGGGTGTCGTTTTGTTTAACTCACAATACAAATTCAAAGAATATAAGGTGTGTTTTAAAGAAAGCACATAGATGGGTTATGGCTTTGGTGGCAGCTGAAATGCACACAAAGCAAAACAGCAATGCCTCAATAGTCCAAGGACTGAAAGAGCAGATCTTGGTGTCATCAGCATTCAATCACAGCATTTTGAAGAAAGAAAAAAAGGAAATACAGATCACCACCAGATGTCAGTGTTAAGCACAGAAAAGCTGTTTTGTCAAGTTCTCCATTTCTCAAAAAAAAAAAGTATAGTCTAATTCAATAAAGAAGATGAAGTGACATGTAGCATTTCCTATCAAGGGAACTGAATCCTGATATTATGTAATGTATTAAGTATCTTAGAGGGAACAAAAGTTGGCCACAACATGACAAATGGAACATTTCTGGCCTTTTTTTTCACCCTCTAAACGGATTTGTGGCCTGAAGGGAAAGCAGAGACAGGAATTTAAAATAAAAATAAAAACATACGACCAGAAAAGAGGACCTGCCAACCAGAACTGTGGTCACATTCAAACCAACTGCACAGGACAAAAATCACCAAACAATGGCAAATAAATGATGAATACTGAAATGACATGTTCCTAAAATATGCACTCTCAAAATAAAAATAGCATCTGAATGCAACCATTCACCATAAAAAACTAATAGTGTGTTGAGTTTATAAACTGACATTATGTACATTAAAATGGAAACATTTAAACTATAGACTAGAGACAGTGGGAAACATCAGATGTGGATCATGTTTGGGCATAAGGAGACATATATTAAAAAATGCTAAGAGCCCAACAGTGAGCTGGGGATATTAGTGGGCTTCCCAGCAGCACAACATCCCTAATATCATAGTCACTTAGGTAAGAGACAATCCTGATTTCAGCCATCTTACATTTATGACAGATCATATGGAAAGTTAATTTCTTTTGAACAGGTTTAAAGGAGTTCACTTTTAAAAGAAACTTTTGCTGATAATTTACTCACCCCCATGGAATTCTTTCTTCAGTCGAAAAGAAATTAAGGTTTTTGATGAAAACATTCCAGGATTTTTCTCCATATAATGCACCTTGGTAACCAAACGGTTCAAGGTCCAAAAGACAGTTTCAGTGCAAACTACAAACTGTTTAAAAGGGCTTTAATATATAGCCTATATATATATATATATCTAGACGATGAATAAAGGTCTTATCAAGCAAAACGATCGCTCATTTAAAAAAAATAACAACAAAGTTTAAGTTTTATAAGCTCAAATGGTCGCCTTGCTCTGTACTGCGATGCGTGTTCGTGACTCCTCTTCGAACTCGTTCATCAAAATGAACGAATCTTTTTGCGTGTCATTTGGTTCATTCAATGAACGAAATGAACAAATTGACTCGGGAAAAGATTCGTTCATTTTGATAAACGTGTTCGAACAGGAGAGTCACGAACGCGCTCTTTTGGACTTTGAACAGTTTGATTACCAGTAAAGTGCATTATATTGAGAAAAATCCTGGAAAGTTTTCATCAAAAAAACCTTAATTTATTTTCGACTTAAAGTCCCTGTGAAATCAAAATTGAACCTATTTACGTTGTTAGCGCATATTACTAGTCTTGTGGTGAACAATTAATCCGTGCAAGTGAATATATATTAAAAAAATGTTTTACCTTAATAATCTTTAATCAAAATCTGAAAAGTTACTTCCGGTCTGGAACGGTTTCTTTTTCTGATGACGTAGGCTTCACAGCTTGGGTGGGGAAACGCTTAACCACTCCCCTCAAACCGTTAGTTTGCTATGAGCGAGAGATGGAGAGGAGGAGCGCTAGAGTAAAACCCTGCCCTCTGTTCAATATTCCGTTTCACTTGGAAATACGTCACTGCACTGGAGAAAAATCGTTTGCAACTTCCGCTTCACGGGGACTTGAAGAAAGAAAGACATGGACATGGTGGTGGGGTGAGTAAATTATCAGCAAAAGGTTTCTTTTTTGTTTAAAGTGAACAACTCCTTTAAGGACACCAGGATTCTCCTTACACAAGAGTCTGCGTCGAAATAACGAATATTTGCATTTTGTATACATTTTATCAGTGTTACCAACACCGGCAGTGGCACCTTTCGTGAGGAATGCTTTCTGAGCGGACGGAATTTTATATACACAGTTGGGAGCTTAAATTTGATGATTGGTTTTGATGTTAACTCAGTTCTGTAATATACAGGTTATTGTTAAACTTTTTTTTTGTATGCAAGACAGCTCCTGTGATCACTATATCCAATATGGATTACCTAACATTTTATGGTGTCGTATAGAGACAGGTCAGGGAAAACGGTGTATCTTTAAGATAACTGACAACACAGATGTGCCGGATGATCAACATTATACTGTCTAACCTCTCATAAAACAATAATCATTTTTTATAAAACCCACCATGAAGTGCCCTTTTCTAGAAACTCAGTTAATCTGTAATTTCAGTCTTGAATATTTACATGTGTTAGTCTGCTTTGCAAGTGCTTCATAGTATTAGACTGTAATTCAACAGTAACAATAAGTGCAGTTTTCCCATTTGGGATTTGTATTTTTAAACTGCCGACTAAGAGAGGATTGGCTCATTTCCAATTGGCTAATTTTCTCTGTTTATCAGTAATGTAAGTAACGCTTCAGGATAATAAGGATTTTCCCTTTACTGTGCTGTCTGACATTTATCCAGGATCAGAAACACTGCTCTTTCACAATGACTGATATCATTTTATAGAGATGTATTATGAGATTTATGCCAATGTATTTCCAACGCGTTCTCATCCCAAGGCGTCATATACTGAGGCTTCCAAAGCACATGGCACCCTTTAGCGTCAATATGAAACGCAGATATATATGGGCCGAAGCCTCCTCCTAGTGGTCTAACCTAGTGGTAAACCTACCATACCCAAACAAAGCTCTGTGCGTTGACGCTAAAGGGTGCCATGTGCGTTGGATTTAGACGAAATTTTCAAAAGTGTCACTACATGACGCCATCACATAATCTTTCTAAAAAAAAGTTTAAAAAGTGTGGTTGGTAAATTTTTTTAACGTTTTTTCAAAGAAGTCTCTTCTGCTCACCAAGGCTGCATTTATTTGATAAAAAAAACAGTAAAAACTGTAATATTATGAAATTCTTAAATGTTTACTGTAATATTTTTTTTTCAGTATCCATAATATAAAGTTAAATAGAAATATTTAGTAACATTATGGACGTCTTTACTGTTCCTTCCCATCAATTGAATGCATCCTTGCTGAATAAAAGTACTGATTTCTTCAAAATAATGATACTAAATATATATAAATTTTAGTTTCTGATGGATTTGCAATCTGTCACGGGCATCAGTGCTGCCATGGCAGGTTAAGTCAAGTACAATCTCACACTTTAACAAGTGCTCATCTCTGCTAAATCTCAGCCTGTGTTGAAGTGGAAAGAGCGGTGAGCGCGCCCTGCCGGTGCCGGAGTTTTTAGCACAGTGCACAGACAAAAAAGAAATGTTTTTGCATGTATGTGTGTGTAAAAGAGAGATATGAAAATAGATGCAGCCTGTTGTAGTCACGCAGATTACGGCCTCCGCCCTCCCCTCAAGTCTTACCACTGAGCTTCCTCTCAGTGTGGGTCGAGCAGGGGCCAGTCAAGGTTCAGAGCCGTTTGGACCAAAAGGAGCTGGGCAGGCGCTGTCAATCAGCACTGCGAGTGTGCCGAAAAGGGGGCGGAGCTGGGGCTGTGATTGGCCGACTTGACGATTGTGATGACGCTGGTGGTGGCCACCTTACCGTGAGGCCCGCGGGTGACAGTCCGGGCGAAGCACTGCAGAGCCTCGTACTTAGCTCGAAGCGCATCCAGCTCCAGACGCATGCTGGCGTTTTCACGGGCCAGCTTGTCCACTTCTTGTTGCAGCTCTGTTTTTTGCCGTTCAAGCTCCTCCTTCTGTGTGACGCGCTTGATGCGGCAGCTGGCAGCATAGCCGCGGTTCTTTAGCGTGCGCCGCCGCTGCTTCAGCCGGACCATGTCTTCCTTGGTCAGCCCGCGCAGGTGCTGGTTGAGCTCCCGCACCGACATGCCCACCAGCTCGTCATCACTGAGCGCCGGGGCATTCTCACCCACTTCCTTCTTTACCTGGACCGCAGAACGGAGAGACAACAGAAAGTTTAAGCAAAGTCAAACTTTTCTTTGCGGTCAGTTTTCACCTTGCAAGTTAGTTAACAGTAGTACACTGTAAAAAAATATTGATGGTTTAACTTAAAAAAGTAAGTAACCTGGTGGTTGCCTTAAAATTTTAAGTTCATTGAACTGGAAAAAGTGAGTTAATACAATGAAGGAGATTAATTTAACCATCAGAAACTCAAAATGATATGTTATCTGAACTAAATAAATTATTTAAGTTGATTTGAAAAAAGAAAAAAATGTTGTGATTACTAAACTGTAAAAAAAATATTGTTGGTTTAACTTAAAGTAAGTAACCTGGGTTGCCTTAAAATTTTAAGTTGATTGAACTGGAAAAAGTGAGTTAGTAGATTAATTTAACCATCAGAAACTCAAAATAATAAGTTATCTCAACTAAATAAATTATTATAAAGTTGATTTGACAAAAGAAAATATGTTGTGATAACAAATCTTGAAAATATTTTTTACAGTGTACTGGTATTTTTTTCCTCTGTTCAAAATGTAAGATTAAGAAAAATTAAATTAAGAAAGTAATACTTTTATTCATCAAGAATGCATTAAATTGAACAAAAATGACAGTAAAGACGTGTATAATAGTCCAAAAGATTACAAATAAATGCTGTTCTTTTGAACCTTTCTTTATAAAATAATCCTGAAAACAAAACGCATCACAGTTTCAAAATGTGTGTGTGTGTGTATTGACCAGTAAATCATCCTATTAGAATCATTTCTGAAGGATAATGTGACACTGAAGACTGGAGTAATGATACTGAAAATTCAGCTTTGACATCACAGGAATAAATAATATTTTAAAATAGATTCAAATAGAAAACGGTTAGTTTAAATTGTAATAATATTTCGCAATATTACAGTTTTTACTGTATCTGTATCTTTTCCGAAATCTCCCAAACAGAACCAATAAACAATAAAAAATATAACATACATGATTCAAAATATAACAATGTTTTGCACTATAATTATTTATTTTGTTAAAGCAATTTAAATCACCACGCAGATATTCTACATCGTTCAACGTTTATTAAAATAATTCCACACAATTCGGTTAATGATATAGTGACTAGAAATTAATATGATTATTGAAGTGACTTCTGAAAAATATGGTGCGACAGATGTGCAATAAATGGGGGCATCCATATAAGGATGATGAGAAGAAATATGTCTTACATCTGAAATGTTTAGATAATAACCATCCAGATAATAATAGTTGAAATAATGTCCTAGAGATATAGATCTCATTAAATCTAAAAACCACAGGGAAATGTTCTTACCTTTAAAGCTTTTCCCTCTGTAAAATGAGTCGTCATACCCTGCATACAAGCAGCTAATCAGAACTCCTCAAAAATCTAAAAGAAAAGCATAAAAATAAATTAACAAATATAACGCATGAAATGTTGAATATTCTTTTTTCAGTCACAACACAGGGCACCTGTCCTGTCATCATGTAGCCTAAATTGCACGGAGTTAAATGAAGTTACCAAGAGCGAACAGCAGAGGTCAGTAGAACTGTGTGCCGCAACATCACTCAGACAAGGGTTACCCTGTTTACTTGCTGATCTCGCGTTCTCACGATGTAGCTCACTAGAGCGTTGCAAGAGAGCAATAATAGAAGCAGGTCAGCTCTCTGCATGAAGCTTTGTCTGATCTCTCTGCTTAGCCGTTCATGCGAGACTATTTTGGCTACTGAGCTATTTTTAAAAAGGCCACTCTGTGAGTCGAGCTCACGGCCTCGAGACACCCACCACAGTCATCTACATTAACAAAAAAAGAAAGAAAAAACGCGTGAAGCACGCGCTCGACGGGTTCCATTTCAGGTGCGTCAGAAACTGGTCAGAATACGTGAACTGTAAGACTGATGGAGAGGGAGAGTGTCACGTGACCAGAAAAAGGTAAACAAGCTTCATTCATAAGCTCGACGCACTGGAGGACCACTCTAAAAAAAAAAAAAAAAAAACTAAAAGTGGCCCCTTTACAAAATTAGATAACCTTTAAAGCAACTGAGAATTAAAATAGACTACGATAATACGTATGGTTCACTTAAAAAAAAAAACACTTTTGCTGAGATTTTTTTTTTGTAATATTGTTTTTATTGCATTTTCTTGAACACTTACACAACAATGTACATCACATGTCTGTAACATCAAATATAATGTACAAAAACAAAACAAACAATAATTTACTCACCCCCATGTCATCCAAGATATCCATGTCATTCTTTCTTCAGTCGAAAAAAAAATAAGGTTTTTGATGAAAATATTCCAGGATTTTTCTCCATATAATGCACTTCAATGGGAACCAAACGGTTCAAGATACAAAAGACAGTTTCAGTCCAAACTGTAAAGTGTTCTAAGGGCTTTAAACGAATTCACACGATGAATAAGGGTCTTAAAGCGAAACGCTTTTTATTTAAAAAAAGTTTTATAAGCTCAAATGGTCACCTTGCTCCGTTCTTTGATGCGCGCTCGTGACTCCTGTTTGAACTTGTTTATCAAAATGAACGAATCTTTTTTCGAATCATTTGGTTTCACTTTTTTTATGAGCAATCGTTATGCTTGGTAAGATCCTTATTCATCATGTGAAATCGTTTAAAGCCCTTTGAACAGTTTGCACTGAAACTGTCTTTTCGACCTTGAACCGTTTGGTTCCCATTGAAGTGCATTATATGGAGAAAAATCATGGAATGTTTTCATCAAAAACCTTAATTTCTTTTCGACTGAAGAAAGAATGACATTGATTTCTTGGATGACATGGGGGCTACATTTACCTAAATAGCCATCAGCTTGGATGTTTTAGACATTTCAACTTAAATTACATTAAACTGACTTAAATTAGTTGGATCTTGTGCAACTTATAAAAAAGTTGAAAAGTTGTTGCTTCAGTTATTTTGATGAGTTAAGGCAATGTAAAAACATGTTGTCATAACTTATTGGCCATATTTGTTTGTTTTACAGTATTTATCAATCTATCCATATGACGCTCTATCTATTCGTCTGCCTGTCTGTCAAATTATTATTATTCCTTTAAATATAAAAAGTGGTAAAGACCACAAATAGCAACCTTTTTGAATGTAATGTTGAGTTTTAATCAAGTTAAGTCAGTCCTTTGCTCTTCAGTAAATGGAACATTCCAGGAGGCCATCAGTCACATGGGAATAGTTTCCCTTATACAGACACTGTTATATTTGTGCTTTTAGACAATGTTCTTTATCAGGTTTAGAACTGTGGCTGAAAGACTGGATCCTGTTACACTAGGCTTTCCTGGTCTGTTTCATGTCCTTATTTAACTGTGCTTGTTATATTTAGCCCAGCATGCTGACACACAACTCCAGTTGCCAGTGACACAATTCTGAGTGGAAATATTAAAAGGAAAATCATTAAGAAGTGAAATACTTGTGGAATCCTAAAGTGGTATCCTATTCCTTTGGGCTAAACTCTATTATTCCAGGAGGAAACGTGCATTCCATTCAGAATGCATTTCGTTGAAGCACAGATTGCCCATGTTCCCACTTCCGCACTTTATTTTGCCGGTCCAGTCATCTGGCCTTCAACCCTCAGCATACCTCAACCATTTTAAGTGATCATTTTCTCTTACTAAGAATTCTTTAGTAATTGTTCCAATAAGTATCACTGACCAGTGAGCAGATTCACTGCCTTTGGCATGTTTGGTAAACTCTGAGTCATTCTTTTGATTTGGTCTTAGTAAACCACACCAGACGTGCATTAGTTGCAGGTTTAAATGTTTCCGTTATGACAGAACAAACGTGTATAGATTGGGTATGAACTGAACAGTTGAAACCAAATACCATGAAAAAAAAAATCACTCAAGGCTTGATTCATACCATCTGGCCCTTGATGTGAGGGCTACATTAAGGGCCCCTCAAGTCACTTTGCTCCAGTCAAACTTGCAACAAGAAAACTATGCAATATTCCTTTTTTATATTTAAAAAAATATACGTGAAATTGCAACTTTAAAATATGAGTTGAATCAGAATCAATTGCCACACTGTCCCGAGCGTTCACATCTAAAACTGTGACAAACAAGGTCAGCTATGACAAGAAGAGCTTTCCTAGACAGCAAGTTGGCTCGGCATGGGTGATTTTAAAATGTCTCTGACAGGGGAGGCCCTGCTTTTCTTTCCAACGAGGACCATGGAATCACTTGGTTTTTTTAATGCTTCCCTCTCTATTCATGGGGCCTCCAGCCTTTCAGGTCTTTCTCACACACACATTTCCCTGAAATTCCTTCAGCACATGGTCCCCCTTTCCATTTGTGCTGAGAACTGGGGTGAACTGACAGGGGGCCCCTCTTTCCTGCTCAGCCCTCACAGAGAGGAAAAGCCCTAATGTCCCAGGTTTTCATAGTTTTCTGGACATAAATTATAGGACTGAACACCGCCTTTGATGCTGAACATTTGATAGTCCATCTGAACACAGTCTTCTTATCATAGATTCTGAAGCCAGTGGGGAAAAAATTTATCCATGTTAAAGCACAAAGCCCTGTGAAGGAAGCCACAAAGAGTGTGAAGTGTAGATAACTGAATAACTTTTCTCACACACTGACATTGAGAAAAGCAAAGGGGCCCCACGTTCAATTCAGAGAACCGCATACAATGCTATGCATAATGATCTTACTACATGACTACAATCATCTAAATATAACCAGATTTACTCCATGTTATATTTAGTTTTACTTACTAGTGTACTTAAAGCAACAATACTGAAATGATAAATTAAAATGTCAATGTGATTCATTTTGAAACAATCGTTGAGTACCGTCAACTCCGAATATATTGTTTTTTTTTTTTGTGTGCAATATTTCAATATTTAGCACTCACTGCCAAAACATAAGCATTCATAATAGTGATACTGTACAAAATAATCTAAAACTAATCTAAATAAATCATTGAGTAAGTGTTAAGGACACTACACATGTAATAAAAAAATGTAACCCAATGGCTGGGTTTGTCCACACAGCAAAATCCCCAGTGTTAAATTAACATTGAGAGTGTGAATTATATAAACTGAGTAGAGGAAGTTAATGAGATAATGAAGTCAATAATTAAGTATAATTAATGAAGTTAACCTATTTTAGAAATTGGGCTTTCAGGGAG
Source organism: Pimephales promelas (assembly GCF_988280905.1). NCBI lineage: Eukaryota > Metazoa > Chordata > Actinopteri > Cypriniformes > Leuciscidae > Pimephales > Pimephales promelas. The sequence goes on from NC_142771.1 coordinate 31,265,210, forward strand.
TTCAGGTCAAACGACTGGGGAATAATGATTATGTTAAAACACAACAAATACCATCAGATCACCTTTTTTTTTTTTTTTTTTTATTTGTGCTTTGGCAGATACAGGCTTTAACAGTTTGTGGCCTGAGAGCCTATCGTGATCTGCAGCTACTCAGAACTAAGAAAGTGTAATAAGTGGCAATGAGCATCAAGATATCACAGTTTTTTGCTAAGGAGATGTTTGTTTAGTCTCTTCTTGAAGGCCTGAATATTCTTTGAGGTGATTTCACCTACTACGGTAGAGGGGAGGCAGTTCCAAGTTGTTACAGCTGAATGAAGAAAGCTCCTTCCCAAGCATTTTGTGTTAAACTTGGGTAATTTTAGTGCGTGACTTGCTCGTGCTCTTCGAGTGGTTCGGCAGACGAGATCTGGTGGGGGTAGCAGAGCTTTGAGATCCTCTGGACAGTTTTCAGTGTGCATTTTGAAAAGCACAGTTGTTGCTGCAACAGTTCTCCGATGATTGAGATGACTGATTGCATATTTCCTTAGGGCAGTGTCCTCATCCACCCCAATGATTTTCAGTGCCTTTTTCTGGATGTTGTCAATCTGCCTGAGGGTGGTCTGTGATGCGTTCATCCAGGCAAGGCAAGAGTACTCCAAGGTACTCCTGACTTGTGCCTTGTAGACATTGGCCCTACCTTTGACCTTTTGACCTTGTCCATGTGTTCACCTGTTACAACTAATGTACAGCATTAACAAAATCTAATTAAGGGTCAAGAGCCCAACTAAAACAAACACTGATCACCACAATGGTGACACAATTCCGGTTTTGAATAATGCTCAATCTTCACTCAATTATTCAATTTTTAACACAGCTACAGTATTCATTTAACACACTGCTCGGAGTTTATATAATTCACACTCTCAGTGTTAATTTAACACTAGGGATTTTGCTGTGCATATTTGACCCAAAATTGAGGTGAAACAACCCAGCAGTTTTTAGAGTGTAGGAAAACACAAGTTGCACCTTTATATTCATACCTTTCATTGCCATGTACCCGAGGTATTATGAACTTTTTAGGAGTAAATACGATCTCCTATTGTGGGCACTGTCCCATTGGAAAGCCCTCCGTTTTTCAATTTACATATTTTTGTTCTGACTAGAATGGGCTATATATGCACGCATAAGTTCCGCATTTTGACGCAAGGATGCTCGTCACTTTCCGGTTGGGGAGATTAAAGCAGAGGAAAACCGAGGAAAACGGGATTATGGCAGAGTCTTCGAAATGTACTGTTCTCCCGTCTTTGAAACGAAACTTTAATACGTTTAGATGCAATTTTATATATAGTTATGTTTATTTAATATAAAGCATAAACACACCGAGGGGTGTCTGTTTTGTCTGTTTTTGTGACTAACGTTTCTTTAGTATAACCATGGAGTATAAAATTCAATATAAATTCTCGGTATTGCATTGGACTCTACGATCGGCGGAAGTTATCGAGCATCCTTACACCTTCACCGGAAACACCGCCGTGCATAGAGCCCATTGTGTAAAAGAAGTCTATTCATGTCACGTTTGACTAAATTGACTATTAAATAATGCTTGAGCAAGTTTACTTTATTTCTGCAAGCATAGCATTTATAAAGTTGCTTGTTGCAGTGTTGTGGTAAAGCTACGATTACCTCATCAGATATAGAACTGGGAGCCCCAACATCCACATCCTTTAGTGAGTCAAACTAAGAATCAACAATAACAATACAACACCATTGACAGAGGCCGGTTAACGTGGTAGAGTTGCCTAATTATTTCACATCAACCATATAACGTTTTATCAAATGAATACGGCTTGTCTTACATAATGACGTGCCAGACATGCATTGCGCTATGTAATATACAAGCACAAACAGAACTGAAACTATTCAGTAATCACAAGTTGAAGCTGTTCAGACATGCCATGTGGATGCTGGTCACGGTATTAAGCCTGTCAACAACCTTTCTGTTGAACTTCAAGGGTCAGTCTTCTCCACTACATAACGTTAACTCAACTCTCAGTTGCGATGGAAAGGATTGCCTGTGTCAAGGAGCTCTGCCAAATAGCGCAATCATTTTCCATGAATTACAAACCATGATGTGAACTACAACGGGCCTCTGCGTCACATAACTTACGTTTCAATTAATTGCTTACATGACATCTGATCCCAATAAACCAAACGAGGCGGATTATAACCGACTAAAACCTCTGGCCCGCACGGACAATATCTGCTAGAGTATTGCATGCTTTGGCTGCTACAGCGATGACGTTCTTTCTAGGCTCCCTGAGTAATATGGCTGGGTAACCGCATATTTGAGTCTTGAGATTGTGAACTTTCTCAGAAACAACTCACAAAGGACCTCCCCTTTTATGGAATTTGACGCCAGTGTTGCCTCAGATTCTCTTGTTTTGACCACTTATGAAAGGTATGGAATTGAGACAAGGCCTTAGGCTAAGCCAAACACCACTTCAAAGCCATGTGTGCTTGTGTTCCCATGATAAATGGAGGCCTGGCTTGTCATTGCTGTTTGTTTTTCCTCTTTTTTTTTTTTTTGTTACTGCTCCACTAGTTTAGCAGCGAATGGCCAGCTGCTACGTTCCTGCGCAAGAAGGCTTTGCTCCGAGTCTCTGTTTTGGTGGAGAGCTCTGTCTCTTTTGGTCCCGGCCCACTCATTTCCACAGCGCAGCGGCGTGTTCGCAGGGATATTATGTAAAGGAAATGGAGAGCATAGCAGAGCTGTTAGTCATGCTGTTTACTGGTAAGAGCGAGGACGGTCGGCAGGGAATCACACCCTCCTGAACTGATGTTTCCAGGAAAATCCTGTTGTTTCGCAGGGGTGGAAGGAAAAGTATACGTGGAACCTTGGAAACGCTTGGCGGGACCGCCGGAACTTTCTGCGGATTGGGAGGAGAGGTAGCGAGCGCAAAGCTCCTTTCCAACTGGGGACGCAGGAATTCCAAGGAATGTCAAGAATGTGCTAACCAAAGACAAACCCGCCCCAGTATGTACGGCAGAGAAGCCAGTGCAACGTGGTTAATAAGTAATGAACAACAAGCACAATTCTTCACAGGAAAATCATGACATAACCAAATTGGTTATAACCGTCAACACTCATCCGAACACATATATGACGTAACATCAGTTCTCCAGCCTACGCTTATTATGCTTAACTAATGGTCTTCCATTAGGACTTGAGGATTGCATCAACACATCATAGACATATAAACATGCAGTTACTCAAGCTCTTGAGAAATAAGTCCCAGACAGCTCTTCCTCAGACCTGACCACAGTGTGGTGGTGAGGTCAGTCCGGTCCGAACCAGAAACTGGTAAAGGGCACCACGAAAAGGGCAGGGTGTTTCTTTGTGGTCCAGACATCCCATATAATAAAGTCTGACTCTGTAATACATGGATCAATAACATGACCCTATTTTTTTGTTTGTTTTGTTAATTTATTCAACAATAAATTAAACGTGGCCAGCCATTGTTTGCTCTACTGCACAGTGCATTAAATTTGAAAAAAATACTTAAAAAAGTAATAAAAACATTCAAATTCAATTCATGTATAGACATGCATTTACTTTCTGAAATAAAACGTATTTAGATAATTGTGGCAAAAAAAAAACATCTTCACTTGGATTGATCTTTTTTTATTTCTTACAAAACATAATGAAACGTGTATATAAATGATATACAATATGCATAATATTGTTAACATTTTTAAATATACATGTGTATATATATATATATATATATATATATATATATATGAAAATCTTGAAAAATATTGGTCCGTCATATAAAAGTTGTGTATCATTATAATATGATATTTGAATAAAGTTTTTAAAATAATGATTAAGATCGGTACACTAATGTATTTTGGGTATAAGTGATATACATGTCATTTCAATGGCATTTTTAGATTCGTTAAAGTCAAAACCACTACACTGTAAATTTAAATAAAAATATAAAGTTAAAGGGGGTCATGGACTGGCTTTTGAAATTTTCTTATATCGTTGTCTGCGCTGCGGTAAACTTGTGACGTTTGCTTGGTTTTTGCATTCAAAAACATCAAAATGAATAAGTAATAGGCTATTTTCTACCCTAGTTTTGAGCCTAGCTCAAAAACGCTGGGTTTTTATGGCCGTTTCGCACTGAAGACTTGGAAGTAAACGCCCACTGCTGTGGGTGGAGAACAGTTTTGCATATTATAATGAGTTTCAACTGACTTGTCAGTGCACGTAGGATAAATTGTTTTGAAAACTTCCAATGTAAAAATAGCAACCGGAAGCAAGTGTTGCACCATTTCTGTCGGATCCAATATAGACGGCACAGCACCGTTCTTTACTCTTAATCGGTCTGAAAATCCAGTCTCGACCTGTGTCTTGTTTACAAAACAATCCTCAGTGAAATGAGGCGAACAAACTAGGGATGTCCCGATCCGATCCACGGCATCGGTATCGCGCCGATACCGGCCCAGAACGCTAGATCGGAGGGGAGAAAAAAATATGAGCGATATCCAGTTTAGCGGCGCAGCCTGTCACGTGATGATTGTTGTGTTTAAGCACACGCGCGCAGAGAATCACTCTCGCTTTTGCGCACGGATTCTAATGTAATCGGATGATTCCACAAAAGCTGCATTTCAGTCTTTTCAGAAATTCATTGGCTATCAGAAAATAGCGTCATTTCATTCTCTATTGCAACTGGATAGATAAACTGTCACTCAAAGAGAGAGCGAAACTGGCGCGCGTAAAGTTTGAAGCGAAATTTACGCGCGTCAGAATCAAAATCCGTTGGCGGTCATTGTTTTTATGTCGACCGAGCATTCATCAAGAGAGTTACCGCTCTGTATTTACTCTGGATAGCAGAACAGCGGCGTGGGGATCATCGTCGCCGTATATTTGTGTCCACCGGACCCTTCGGAGCCGAACCGTTTGGCGAGTTTCACCATTTGCTCGCTCCAGGAGCTGCGCTGGATGACGGCCGCTGTCAGCGGTACTTCCGCCTGTCACGCGCCCAGTTTGATGACCCGCATCTGAGCGAGGATCACCCTCGCCCGGCCCCTCATCCATCTAATCTAGCTGTCATTTATTTTTGTTTTGATAATAAATAGAGCCAGCCTTCAAAGGTTATTAACCTGTCCTGTGATTTTTTTTCTCTCTCTCACGTCCAGACACGAATGTATGCACATATGTTGATATATATATATAGCGCGCTATGTATGTTATGCGCGCAGTATGTCTCGCTCTAGATTCCGGGAGATTTGAACTAATTTGCGGGCATCAGGGAGACGCTATCAATATGCGGGAGACTCCCGGAACTTCCGGGAGACTTGGGATGTCTGTCTTTACAACAGAATACTATTTCTAGATATGGAATGAATAACATTCAATACAAAATGAACATGTCTTCATATAGAAATAATGTTTTAAGTGATGAAACATTTGCTTTGTTGTGCATAATCCCACCATGCATTTAGTCATATTAACAAAATAATTTATTGAAGCATCCAGACACTTCACCACGTGAGCAAGCAGCTAGGCTCCTGATTGGTTAACGCGGCGCGAATTCACGCCAAAGTTCAGATTTTTCAACTCGGGCGGCAGACGCGAATTCGCGTCAAACGCGTGAATGCACAACGCTCAATTCGCGCCATTCGCGCCAACTTGACGCGCGAATGAGGCGTATTCGCGTCTTCCGCGCCGCGCTCCACGCCTCATTCGCGCCGCAGGAATTTTTCTTGCATTGACTTAACATTGAAATCATTCGCGCCTGACGCCCTATTCGCGTCCGGTGTGAACGTAGCATTAGTGCGTCGAAGTTGTGATAGCGCTGTCGGCTAACGCGAAATGCTACTATTTACATTCCATGGATGTTTATTCATATATACAATTGTTTTGGACTAAAAACTTCTTCAAATTGGATTGTATGGACGCTTTACAGTGAAACCAAACCATTTATGTTGGAATGTGGACTAACAGATGGCTAATTGGTGAGTTTCTTCCAGTTTGTGTTGGTTTGTTTTGGCTGTTGGTGGTCTGACAAAGAGACAGATTGTGCCCGCTGTGTTGATTGTATCTTAAAATGGTTTACGTCGTTCGAATCACGAGTTTCTCAGCTTTCCAAAGATATGTATTATGTTTACTTTTGTGTTTGTTTTGTTTTGTCTTTCACAAAGTTAAACCTATAAACCACCCTGTGGGCCGTATACGGCACGTCGGACCACGAAAAAAAAAATATCGGACTAATATCGGTATCGGCAAAAGCCAAAGGTGCGGCATCGGTATCGGTATCGGAAGTGAAAAAGTGGTATCGGGACATCCCTAGAACAAACGGACAATGTTTTACCTTCATCAGCTGAAACATCATTAAAAATAAAGTTTAACCATGCAGTCCTATTGGAATCCAGAGGAAGCTTATGCAGCGACTGTCTTCTTCCACAACCAGGCACTGCACAATATTTTGTAAACGGTATATTTTTAGTGAAACATCGCGATGGACGATGATATCGGGAGGGAGTCGGGGGAGGGGGTATTTTCATAATATTCTCATTTTCCACAACATATTTTCCTCTATCAGCAATTTCGAATTCGGCACGCTTTGCAGCAGCTGAGCACAGAGCGAGTCTATGGAGCGAATGTACAGTGATATAACTGGCAGATTCAAACCGCGTGCTTTCGCGCTATGGCTGGCGCTAAGCCAAAGACAGATGCGCACAGCCCTCATCCTCGTTATATCACAAATGTTCAGTGTTTTTAACCACATAATATTTATTTTAGGTTTCAGACATTTAAAAACCAGTATATATATATATATAATATATAATAGCAGTATATATAATATATAATATAAATGGTGTCTATGGAAGCAGAAATAACAACCCATTCAAATATTTAACGACGGTTTTTATTCATATCAGAGAGACACAGTTTAAATGATTATAAAGTCAACTCTATTTTTCTGGGCCACTTACTTTCATGTATTTCGGGAGAAACTGATGAATTCCCGCACTATACATCCAACAGACAGAAATGTCTGATCTGCGGCCCAAACACGGCGCCCATCTCACGTTACAGATCAAGATTTTTTTCTTTTTTTTTTAAACGACAAAAACTCACTTACACATTTGAGAATCGAAATATAAGACAGTTCATCATGAAATGGTAAGCAAGTTACAAGTTAAGCAAATATTTTGAAATAAAAGCACTGAATGTGCAATAGAGGGCTATTTTGGCGGTGGTGAATCACGTTCCAAGCATAACGCGTCACCATGGAAACGGGGGGGCACGATGTTTAGCCCGATGCAATCTAAACTATGATGCAATCTATGATATCGTCCATCGGCCCAACCCAACATGTTATTTAGCATGAAATGCGCAAATCGGTGGGCAGGGCTAAACCAGCCGTGTTGAAGTAGGCGTTTATCTTCTTCTGAGGGGGTGGTGTTATATCCTCTTTGACGTCATAGTTCCCCACTTTGAAAAACGTGAAAAACGTCGTTTGCTGAGCCTGGTGTCAATAAAAGCTTTTATTGGACTAACAAGGACGTTTTCAGTTCTGAAACTTACAGGATATTCTTATAATATGATGACCTCTTAGATATCAAAAGCTCAAGGAAACTTTAATTTCTCAATTCATCACCCCTTTAATTGCTGCCTTATTATTTTTTTTAAGTACAATCAACTTGGATGTTTAAGTCATTTCAACTTCGTCATAATTTACTCGCACTCAAGTTGTTTCAAATCTGAATAAATTTCTTTCGACTGCTTCTTTCGATATTTTGAAGAATGTTGGTAACCAGACGGTTGATATTCCCCATTGACTTCCATGGTATTTTCTTCTCTACTATAGAAGTCAGTGGGATACATCAACTGTTGGGTTACTGACATTCTTCAAACACTCTCAGCAGAAGAAAGAAATTCATACAGGTTTGAAACAATTGAGGGTGAGTAAATGATGACATCATTTTCATTTTTAAGCGAACTATTCCTTTGAATTACAATAAACTAACTTAAAAAATTAGTTGAATCAGAAAAAAGTTGAAAATTGCTTAAAATATTTTGATAAGTTAAAGCAATGTAAAAACATGTTGTTTTTACCTATTTATCATATTTTTTAGTGTACAAAGAGTACATTTCTACATTGGCCCACATCACACATTTCCAAATTCTGGAAACGGCCAGATCAAACACAGGCTTTTTATTTAACTGCAATATTTCAAGTGACAGTACAGTGACCTTGCATTTGATTCACTATGACTGTTGATAATGTTGCAGCCTAGGTCAAGACGTGGTGCTCAAACGCTTGACGTGCAAATTCGGTTTGGAGTTTCCCTGAGTTTCGTTTTGAGTCATTAACTCACCAACTACCGCTGTCTCATTCACTTTCAATACCCACTCTCCTAACCACAAAGATACTGTAAGAGTTCCGGTTCTCCAAACGAACTCTCTAAACCACAGGAATTTGTGTTGCTATTTGCGTACGCTGGCTTTAGATGTGTGAGATAATCAATACTACAACTAATCCTAAACCATATAACTCAAAACTGGCATCATGTGATTACTATAATACTGACTGTAAACTGTTTACTCATGGAGCATTGCTTAGTGACAGGCCACGAGTGCTTGTGATCCCACGTGTGCGTCTCATGACAGCACAGTGTGCGCAGTGCACTTCCCCTGGGTTTCTAAATGCAGCGAGCAGACAACGTACAACATGTGGGAGGCCATCGCCACAGATACATCAGCAACTCTGAGTCAGACGAGGTCACACAACCCCACATACAGTGAATAAGGAGACATGACAAGGTTGCCCTCCTCCATGATTTTCCACATTGATCAAGATGGGACACAAAAGATATATACACAATATATGCTCTATTCTCTGCGCCTTCTCCCGCAATACCCTCTTGAACCAATGGAACATATGAGAACACAAATATAATCTGACCCCAGCAACTGTTTCAGTGTAATGACAGGCACTCAATGCTCTCAAGACTCTTTCTGGGCAATGTCCAATGCTGAATTAGCAGCCTCAACAACTGATCTTCTGCTGACTCTGGAAAAACTAAGCCAAATTATCAGATTTGACCACAGCGACCACAGCGGCCCCTCAAACATGGGTGGTGGCCTTTTTATATTCTCCAGGGTGTGAAATGAACACCCGCCACCAGTCAAATGCAGATGCTTTTTTACACACTGGTGGATATTTCTGTGGCAGATGCCTTGTAAAATGTCTCCAAGTGCTATTTTGTAAAAAAAAAAAAAATGCACACATTCGATTTTATCTTAGGGAGCAGATGAAAGACATGCTGTCACCGTGCATGCCTGATTTGCTGTTCGTCATGAAAGCTGCACGAGAGCTTTTCATATATCAAATGTGAATTTTCTTACATCTAAACACTTTGATAGAGGTGTTTCAGGTAAAATACACTTACAATACATTTAGATATATGGTGTGGTTGTTATAAATTGGAAAAGAAAGAAAGAAAAGAAAACACAAACAATCCTCCATTTTGCAACAAACTCTAATTTATAGCTCCTATAAGTATATCCAATTTTTACACATAGGACACACAAGAGGGCTTATATAAAACAAATCTCAACTGCAACTGCATGACTGTTTATATTGTCATTAAATTTAATCTATACTGTCATCCAGCTCTAAACTGCTAAATGTGGACAATTGGGTATTAGCATTATAAAGCTTTGCTTTAAGTAAACTGACTTGACTTGCTTCACTTATATGTGATGTAAACGTAAAGCTCTCCACACTAACACTGTAATTTTAAGTACAAAGCTGCAACACAACACCAATGGGGTTAAAGTGAATTGCAAAAAAAAAAAAAAAAACAGTGTGAATACTTAGACCCTAACCAATGTGGAACAGTGTGAATACATTTCTGGTCCACTTAAAGAAGTTTAATATCCAATTTATAAGCTGCAAAAAGTTAATTTCCCACCATGGGTGTCCTTAAATGGTAACGTTACATAGCCTACCAAATGAAGTCCAACTTCATACTCATGTTTGACAAGCATTCCTCTAATAACAATGGATGGATTTCACTTTAATATAGTTGTATCGCATTAGGTTCAGGACAGCTATTGTATCACCCAATGTGGAAATGAATCACATTATCCAGTGACTCATTTTTCCTTTGAGGGCGTTGCTTTTGAGCTAACCTGCCAGAATAGAGTGGACAAAATCATTCCTAAACAACGTGTTAATAAATATTTCCAATCATCTACACATCACACATGGATATTCCATTTAATAAGTGAGTATCATAAAGAATATTCGATCACAAACTTGTTAATGTCTTATTAAAGTCCTAGGGTTTGGTAGACATCAAGGTGGCTCACGCTGCTTCATGATTAAGTTATTTCAAACAGTAGGCTTTATCATCTATCACGGGTTTTTGCGCTGCGTAACGATAAAAAGCCTCCAAAATATAGCAAATATTTTGCAAGTAGGCCTTTTACTGAAGGTACAACGCGTTATTTTGCTTAAAAGTCATGTCCACCACTGTGCGCGTTCACGCCGCCGTGCACTGAGAATCTGACATAACGTCACCCTATTCTTGAATCCTCGTGTTGATTAAAGAGCGCGAGAAAACGGAATATTTCCGCGGGCTCAGCTGACTCGGTATCATCAGGTATCATCATAACAGTCTTTAGGTCGCTTGCCGTTACACCCAAAAGTGCTCGCCACACAAATATGCCCTTTGTCCCAGAATTCCTAAACGCCAACCACGTGTTATTTCCTTATGGCGTAATATTAATTATTTTGAAACATGCCCGCTGTTAAAACCGATAAAAAAAAGTTGGAATAGTATGGCCAAACTGCTGTTTAGTTTGTCAAAGATGCACCGTCTACGATTTAGCCTACTTTATTCCCTTTAAAATGTACGAAGCAAGTAAACTTCAAATTTACACAACATTAAAGACAGCCAGTGAGTTAAGTATGTTTACAAATGTGATTGTTTATATAAAAGCAACAAAATAAAAATCCGAAAAAGCATTAGTAAGCTAAATTCCAAGTTGCAATCTTTAACACGTGTCCAAACCACACCACTATTTGTTTTTATAATCAAATATTTCACTATCATATAACTTATGTTCCATCTTTATAGTAACCTAAATTAATACTAACTCTTTATACAACTTTAAAAATTTAACAGAAGAATTTATTAAGCCATGCATCGACTACATAAATACTACAGATAGGCTGAATTCTTGTCCGTCATCGTGAGAACATCCGCAATTTCGAGAGGAATTTCAAAACATCTCCCAGAAAAGCTCGCACACATTACCTTGTGAGCGCGGAATCTCTGTCGGGGATGCGGGAAGTCTCTGAGAAGTGTCCTGGAATCAACAGGCTGAGCCTTCTCGCGTCCTGCAACCGAAGCGAAATGTTTCTCTGAACTAAATTAACTACAAAACAACAACAATGTATCAACATTCCACTCTGTGCTTCCGCAAGCACTGACGTCACCGATTCCTCGTGACCGCCCCCTCCATTCATGAAAATAACTTTATGCTGACGTCAGTCAGGCGGGAAACTAGTGGAGGCCAGAAATAGACGCAATTGAAAACTTTTGCAAAGTTTATTGTATTAATTGCTAGATATTAGCGTTTAAGGGTAAAATTGTGCATACATACAACGAGGAGTTATTTCAATGATCTTGAGTTTGACATTGACAAAAGCTCAAATTGGTGTATCAGCCTCCTAATATATATCTGTGGTAAGACGTGACTGTTATCAGAGCTCATACACACATTTTCCTCATTTTTGGTCTTTATGTAGCTAAACGTCTATAGTTTGTCATACATTTCTGAATTGCACATAATATCAGTGAAGCGTCTCGAAAGCGCCCTCTGTCTGTCACAAAACACTGTTTTAAAGCAGTCGCAAACACCATCTGTGTGGTCACACCCCATTTACTGTACTTCCACTTGGAACTGCTGTGTCAAGTGACACTATGAGCTATATAAAAAATTAAAAATATAAGAAAATACACACACATTTGAGTATTTTTTTTAACACAATTATGTGGACTTTTGTTTATAGTCGTTACCAGTGACTCAACACAAATCCTTTCACTCTGAAAGCGTATGGGTTTAATATCAATGTTTGGTCTTCTGGCTTCTTGATTCTTTCATGCCCAGAATTCTGGCTGGTGTTTAACGTTTCCCTGTCAATCTGTTTTACTGTAGTCTATATCAAATGAAAACATGCTTTTTGCTTGCATGACATCTTATATATGCTGAGATACTCACTGAGCAACCGAGTGTCTGCATGCACAGTGTACTAAAATCACTTCTATTCTCACAACACATTTTTCTAAACATCTTTAAGAAATCTTTAAAGTAAACTATCTTAAATATTTACCTAAATTAATAGTCACTTAAGGTTTGATGAAAAAATATTCTCTGTCCACAGGTGAAAAATATCACGTTACAAAAAAAACAAAAAAACACACACCTGATCTTTGGGCCATTCTTATACACACCTCAAAAGAGAAAAGGACAAATGCAGCTCAAATAACATAAAAGAAGTGATGACCTGCCATTCTGCTTTCCTGTGGGACTTGTGGGAAACCACCATGTGGAAGTGAAAAAAGAGGAGATTTTAAGTGGAAACACATCCTCATGTTCTTAAGATCATGCCGGCTTAAACCAAACATTAAACAGACCTGCTTGAATCTTCCAAAACTAAAAATATGTTTACAAGTTTATTATACCATAAAGTGCCCTGATCATTTATTTAATTAAATAGCCTACCTAAAATACTGCTGAAAAAACAGTTATTTTTCCAGATTTTCCCTGTGAAATTAGATTTTTATTTGGAATAGTGAGTGTGCCATTGACATCATGAAAATATGTTTAATATGAAAAACACTTGTTTTGCGTGGCTAATGGTTTTGTATAGGCAAAACATTAATTAGGGAACATGCTGAAATCCTCAGCAAATCATCTTTGAGTTGTCTGGGTTTATGGAAACACATGGAATATTTTGTTCCACTCGCTACATTTTAGAAGTGGCATGCATATTTAATATCTGGAAGGCTTTCAGAATTAAGCAGCCATTCATTGTTCCTGTCAGAGAAGTATGTTTTCAGCAATACTTAAAGCAACTGTAACCAGGCACATATGCCTATTTTCTCCGATTACAAGCACATGTTGTTTTTGCTGAGTACCTTACAGTGTGTGTTCTCTGTGGTGTTCTTTTCTGGGTGAAAGTTCTGTTTTCTTTTGTCTGGCAGGCACAGTAATGTCTGTTCTCATGTCTGACATCATTTTCAAAGTGAAGATTCTTGGAAACATTATTCCTTGTATAGTCCCAAAACGCTCCATAGCAACAGTGCCACCCAGAGACATCTAATCACCCTGAGTATATGTGCTTCCCTTTCGAGAACGTCCACTTACACACAGTGGGGAAACTCTTTTTCTGAAGCCATTATTTTAAAACGCACAGAGCGTCAAGCTCGCTCTTGGCTGTGCTGCGGCAACTGCACAAACCCATGGCGAGGTGGCTGCGACGCGCAAACTAATCGGCTCACTTCGCGCCCAGGGTGCGTCAGAATGAGCGTGGCTTATGCCTATAAGCAGACCATTTCGCCATAGAAGCAAATTTAATCTAGCCTGACTTCGTCATACTCATATTCATCTAGTCAGAATGTAAGTCTGAAACTGCTACATAGGGCTTTGATTATGAGGCGTGCCGAACCAGGAAAAAACAACAACTCTGCACTCAATTCACCTTTGGCTAAGCCCCGCCCCCCTTAGTTACTGTTGCTACATCCGTCAAACTTCATCTGCGCTCTGCATGGCTTATGCTGTAACAGCTCTTCCTGCTGAAATGTTATCAAACTTTTATAAAGCAGCAAATAAAGTGTCCGATAGAAGTAGGCAAAAGGGGCTGCAATATGCGTTCGAAGGCTATATTCAAGACATACAGGTGAAACGCAAGAAACAACAAGGCATCCAAAATAGAGGCAAAAGCATAACGTTACCGGTCACAGTCAAAAAATGAACCACCGCATTCCCTACTAATCGAGACGGGGGCTGGGACTAACAATATATGGGAGCAACACTGTTCATGCAAAGCTGGGCAGGTCTTTATTCACTTATTCGTTATTACATAGCAAACGGACTACACGAGTATCGTTGTATTTAGCGTGTGCTAGCGTATCAACAACCAGTATGAGAACCGAAATCATAAACTAAACCTAACCTACATTATAACCTAACTTACATTATAAAACGGTCTAACTAGTATAACCTCACACTTCACAGTAAGGTTAGAAGTAAAAAAAAAAAAAAAAAAAAAAGATGTGCTTGTTGATCTTTGCTGGGTTTAGCTGACTGAGGACATCCACACAGTTTAATCCAAAGACGACACTTGTCACTGTCAGGATTTTACTTCGGTTTTGGGAAGGAAAAAAAAACGAGGCACAATGTTTAACCATATTTTGGATAAAACTACGACGGTAATAGCCTGCCGAGACCAAAAATATGAGACGCCTGTGTTGAAAGTCAATGGAGCACTGTGAAAAAGTGTCCGACCTCTGTGGGAGCTGGTTCTTGGCTGGGCTGTGATTGGTCAATCTACATTCTAGGGCGTGGCTTAGCCAAAGGTGAATTGGATAGTCGGTAGACCTACAACCAATCAGAGCAACGCAGTAAGTCAACTACTTTGCATAGCACAGTTGTCAACTACAGAACTTACTTGTTTTAGAAGTAAAATAACGAGTGTTGCTTCTTTCACTTGGTCCTCCATGAGTGCGACCAAAGGAGAAACCACAACGACCACAGGCTTTTCATTACGTCCCATCTTCTTAGCGACCATCAGAGCCAGCTGATAAGTTACACTTTTCCCGAATCATGTAGGAAGGACGGCAAAAATATCTTTCCGATCGACAAATGCCTTGATTGCAGTTTTCTGTTTGTCTATTAAAATTAATGCGCTGTAGATTTATTTTACAACAGACACGACAGCGGAATCTATACATCACAATGCTCCAGCTGCAGTCATCTCTGAGGGAAACCAGTTAAGCGCTCTGATAATGTGATGATTACGTCCCTGCAGATCATCTGTCCATCATCGTATAAAGCCCGCCCTGGCAATTTGATTGACCTGATAATTTTTGACTGATCATAATTACTCCTCAATGGATCGAGTCCAGACTGAACTTCCCGACCAAAAAATGTTGTGGGCGGAGTCCGGGCTGGTATCCAGGCTAGATTTAATCTCCTTCAACACCTTCTTCACTGACCACCGAGTCTTCGCCGTAGATGAGCCTAGCGGCATGAGCGACCTCATCGGCGGACACGGCACCTTCAACTCGGCACCACCTGAATTGCCGTTAACCTGCAGCCATCAGGCAAATGTAGCCTTGTATCCTTTCTGCTTACTTCTGTGTTTTCGCCATCGCAACACTGTAGAAGCTTAAAAAGAAAGAGCAAATTTTCAACTATCGCCGTTCTTGCAAATGCCGCGTTCCAGATGTGCTTCATGCAGAGCCCAAGGAGGAAAGTGGTTTCAACAGATGCCTTCAAACTTCGCTGGGGGGCACTGTGTGAGGGCAGGCCAATCTCCAGCCTCTGGTCAAGCCCGGTGAAGCGCCTATACAGTATCAACTGCCTCGAAATGAGAGCGGTTTATTTAGCCCTGAAAACCTTCCCTCCATATCTGGCGGGACCTACATCCTGGTCCGTACGGACAACATGTCAGTGGTGTCCTACTGTATATAAATAGATATCGGCCAGCCAGGACGCCTTGACGCCCAGACCTGGCGAAACTGCTGAGTGCAGCACCCTCACCCACACCGCTGATGAAGAACCTCCTCACTCAGGCGAACGGGACAATCTGGCACCTCCGCCCAGATCCGTGGGCACTACATGTATGGCCCCTCAATGGGTACCCAGGGACCTCCCAGAAGGTGTCCAGAATACCATGATTGATGCTAGAGCACCGTCTATCAAACACCTCTATGCTCTCAATTGGGAGGCGTTCCCAAGCTGGTGTGCAGCTTGACATAGACCCGCACTTGAATGAAGTACCTTTACTTTCCTTTCTTCAGGAGCTGCTGGATGTGGGCAGGACCCCCTACACGCTCAAAGTATATGTGGCGGCCATATAGCGGTTTTTCACGCCCCTGTGTCCGGCCATTCCTTGGGGAAAAGCGACTTGGTCATTCGTTTCCTCAAGGGGGCTCGGAGGCTCAACCATCCTCAGTGCCCGCAAAGGACCTATGGTCCTCAGGGCCCTTAACGGTCCCCTGTTTGAACCACTTCAGGCGGCTGACCTTAAACCCCTTTCACTGGGTCCACAGCTGGAGCCCGCTTAGATCACGCAGTACCACAACATCCAATAGGAAAATTCAACTGCAGTAGCCACCGTTCAACCTGAAGAGGGCAGCACTCAGACGTTTTTACACCATTTATTGTAGAATTAAAACACTTTCTAATCAAATGTCAAAAAATGTACTCGAATCAATGAACAGCACTAATAAAGCCCCAGTCTTACAGATCATTAACTAAAAAAAGTTGTTTAAGGATTTAGTTACCCTTTTAAGTTTATTTATTTATTTATTTATTTTTAATATGACTTTGTTTTGTTTTTGGAAAAGTCTCAAATTGTCTCTTCTAATTCTTTTAAAGCTCATAAAAGCTTTAATTTAATTAATTTAATTTAACTTAATTTAATTTTATTTTATTATTGTTTGTTTTTGAAATAGTTTTTTTTTGTTTCTTCAAAATTAAGCTCATAAAAGCTTAAGTTTATCATGTTTCATTTTTTTTTTTTATTTATAGAAAAGTCCTAAATGTCTTTTTAATTTCTTTAAAGCTCATTTTTTCAAGCTCAACTTATCATAGTGCTTTTTTGCTGGTCTTTCTTCAGTAACTGTAGATAAGAGGCAATCCAACACAGTACCAATTATAGTGATTGTTTATTGTACAAAATATTCCTAACATAACGGATGGAAGTTTACTGTTATTTTCAACACCTACGACTACACATATTTTGTTTACTACCGGTAATTTGTTTTCGGTTGTCCCGAAATTGCCACTGAGTGAGACTCCATTGCTGTAGGCGGCGCTGTCGCTCTTTCAGGAAACTCTCCTACTGCAGCAAGAAGAAGTACGGACACTGTACACGGCAAATCATGTAGCAGAGCATTTGAAAGACTGAGGTAGTTTATATTCTTTTTATATTCTACTCTTACTATGTCATTATATTAAATATATTGTACTGTTAGCACTAAACGGTATTTCTAAAAAGTACATTGTGTTAAGTTTGATGTTTTTTTTTTTGCTAAGACATTAGCTGCTAACATGCCAAATGTTGAAAGACTCGCAGACCAGATGCAGCTTGTAAACAAACACAGAAGTCAAGTCGAATTGAATTAAGAGCTCTAAAAGGTAATACAAGGCGTTTTACATTTTTTTCAGTGTTATAATATCAATGTTACCATCTCCGAATATGCCATATCAACAACATATCGGCAATTATAGTTGACCTGAATGCAGCTATTGTATGTATGTATGACGATATCATTGTAATTCCTCTAATGTTGATCAAAGTTGGTTGTATTTAAGTCTCTTACAGTTACAGTAAGTCGGCACTTGTGGAAATTGTGTAACAATGAATCGGCCAAAGCCAACAAGTATTAGGCGTCCTAGTAACACCAAACCATCAGGTAAGAGTGTTTAGCTGTGAATATATCACATACATTTCATGTCAATTTTCTGACATGTCTTTATCATCCTGTGACAGGTCACCCACCTCCTGGGGATTTCATTGCTCTTGGAGCAAAGAGTCAAGGCAGTGAGCCCAAAGCAAATCCAGCTCTCTTGAAGCCACCGTCCGCCGTTTTGCCCCCAGACCGCAAGAGAGAGTCATCTTCATCCCTACCCTCTTCCTCCAGCCTGTCCAAGCGGCCCAAGCTCTCTAGTACTCCACCTAGTGCCCTCTCACGCCTCGCTGAGGTGGCTGCCGTTGACAAAAGATCAATATCCCCCTCAATCAAAGAACCATCTGTAATTCCTATTGAAGGTAGGATTCAGAAAAACTTTAATCTAATTTAGGGTTTCACAATGTCAGGAATTTCTAGTTGATACCATTGGAAGTCAAATCCATTAATTAACCAACTTTAATACTAAAGCCGAAAAGAAAAAGAATGATCAAACTCTTTTAATTTAAGGGGCCCTTTTATGATTTTTCCCTATTTTGATTTTAGTTAGTGTGTAATGTTACTGTTTGAGCATAAAAAAGATCTCAAGAATAAAGAAAATGTTTGAAAAATAATGTGTTTTTTTTGGACAATCAAGCATGAAAGCATATCCTAGTACAGCCCACAAACAAAATCAAGACATTGTAAGAGGGCATAATAGGAGCCCTTGAAAAAAAAGGGTAATTATTAACACAAACTTTAAAACGAAAATGAAAACAAACAAGTAAACTAAAATAAAGACCATTTCTTTATTTTATTTAATAAAAGACCAATAAAATAATTCAAATATTATTATACAATATAAGAAGTGCTTATACAAGTATTCCCTTTTGAAAAAGAATTGCGCTTCATTTTATTTGAAGTCGACATGAAATGAAAATTCACTTTATTTTCCAAATGCACCTTATATATCTTATTATGAACAGTTCATTTGTGCATATGTTACATTTAAAAAAATTTTTTTGACCTTATAATATTAATTTTTACCAGTTTGAAATGCTTTTGACCATTTTACAGTAAATATTGTAGCATTTACTGTATGTGTTACTTTAGACATCTGTATTGCAAATCCAGTTTTCATATTTCCATAGATGTTGTTTTTACAATCAGTGTGAATTCACACAACATGTGTTTGCTTTTTTTTCAGTGTCGCCTGCTGTTCTTCTGGATGAGATCGAGGCAGCGGAGGCCGAGGGTAATGATGACCGCATTGAGGGTGTTCTCTGCGGGGCTGTCAAACAGCTGAAGATGAACAGAGCCAAGCCTGACATGACGCTGTACCTCAGCCTCATGTTTCTGGCCAAAATCAAGCCCAATGTATTTGCCACAGAGGGTGTGATAGAGGTAGATCTCATCTCCTGTGCTTGAATATACTGTTGCTTCTGGTGACGTACTGTATAGCTAATTGTGTTGAACGTCTTTGATCAGGCTCTCTGCAGTTTGCTCCGCCGTGATGCCTCAATTAATTTTAAGGCCAAGGGGAACAACCTGGTGTCCGTGCTGGCCTGTAACCTGTTGATGGCCGCCTATGAGGAGGATGAAAACTGGCCTGAGATATTTGTCAAAGTAAGCAGTGCTTCTGACCAGCATTCCTGTCTCACAGTGATCATAGTACTAATACACTGTCATTGTGGTGTTCCCCAGGTCTACATTGAGGATTCTCTCGGTGAGAGGATCTGGGTGGACAGCTCGCACTGTAAAACATTTGTGGATAACATCCAAACTGCCTTCACAACAAAGATGCCTCCTAAGAGTATGCTGCTCCAGACGGAAACAGGACGGTCAGGAGGCGACCTCAGTGCAGGTCGGTGGTCCAAGACTTTATTCGGTCATGTGTAGGTTAGTAACAAAAAGTGTAATTGATTCAAAATACTGTTTTAGGGAACAGCCCTCATCCTTCCACTCCGGATGAAGATGAAGGTCAGACTGAGCTTCTAATTGCTGAAGAGAAACTCAGTCCAGAGGATGATGGACAGGCCATGCCAAGGTATGGAACTACAGATACTCAAGACAATATAGTAGTAGTCTTTGATTATAAAGAACTGCATTACATTGAATAATTATGTTGAGAGCTTGTAGTAATATTTAATAAATTGAGAATGCTACATTGCATTGTTTTGACTTCAAAAGTTTGGGGTTGGTAAGAATCCATGTATTCAACAATGATTCATTAATATGCTGATAAATTAACAGGAAATACTTTTACATCGATAAACACTGTTCTTTTAAACTTTCTAATTATCAAAAATATTAATTTCCACAGAAATGGTTTCAACAAGCAACACTGATAATAATCAGAAATGAAATCAAATCATATTTGAATTATTTCTGAATGGAGACTGTAGAAAATTCAGCTTTGGATCACAGGAATAAATTACATTTTAAAATATATATATGACAAAAAGTTATTTGAAATTTAAATAATATTTCACAGTATTACTGTTTTTACTTTATTTTTCTTAAAATAAGTGAAGGATTGGATAAGATTTAATTTTCCAAAACTTTAAAAAATCTGGCAGACTCCAAACTTTTAAACCATAGTGTATATGTTACTAATATGTTGTATAAATATGTTGTTAAATATTTAACAGAATATATATATATATATATATATATATATATATATATATATATATATATATATATAATGTTACATATAAATGAGTGTCTTTAACTAGCCAATTATTTTTTCTGTGGAATTGGTAGTTATTATGTTATTACAGTTATTATGAATTTTCATTGGTACTGAGATTTTTGAATTATGCCCGCAATATGCAGGTATTTAAATTTTTTTGTAAATAATTTGTAATTTTTTTTTAAATTTTTGTAAAAATTGTAAAAATAATTTGAAAAAAAAAAAAAAAACATAATTACAAATCTGTACCTTGTAACATGGTTATGTGGATGTGTGTAACCATTATCTGCTTTGCCTCCAGGTACGAAGAGCTGGCTGAAAGTGTGGAGGAGTACGTGTTGGATGTTTTGAGGGACCAGCTGAACCGTCGCCAGCCCATGGACAATGTGTCCAGAAACCTTTTGCGACTTCTCACAGCCACCTGTGGTTATAAAGAGGTCCGACTGATGGCCGTGCAGAGACTCGAGATGTGGTTACAGAATCCCAAGGTACAACAAGGTGGACAAAAGAGAGGAAGTGTCTTTGTCTGAGAGTGTGAAACCACATATCTAAAGGTTTGTTCTTGTTTGATGCTTTTCCAGCTGACTCGGCCAGCACAGGATCTTCTCATGTCTTTGTGCATGAACTGTAATACACACGGCTCAGACGACATGGAGGTCATCTCGAACCTCATCAAGATCCGCCTCAAACCTAAAGTTCTCCTCAACCACTACATGCTGTGTGTCAGGTCTGGATTACACCTTCAAACATGAACTCTTGGATTATTCTCCACAAAATTATAAGTTAGTAATTAAAAGTCTTGGGGTGTAACGGTACACACTAATGCTGGTTTGGTATGTACCTACTTGGATCCAATAGCAGCTCACTCTTTGTCTTTTGCTATATTTCAAGATGTGTTTGCAACATCAAAGTCTATTGATACAAATGTCATTGTCCCATCCTCTTGAGTTTGAAATTACTTTCCACATGCAGAGAAGTTCCTCACATGCAGTGGTTAAAACAACACTGTGTTTATTCGGTACACATGCGTACTGCACCAAAAATATTCAGTCTGAGTACATGTACCGTTACACCCGAGTAAAGTCTAAATGCTTTTTGTGATTTTATGGACCTTTTTGTCTTTTTCATATTCTGCAGGGAACTTCTAAATGCTCACAGAGATAATCTGGGCACCATGGTGAAGTTTGTGATCTTTAACGAGTTGTCAAATGCCAGAAATCCTAATAATATGCAAGTCCTCCATACTGTTCTGCAACACAGCCCAGAGCAGGCACCCAAGGTGAGTTTTCGAACAACATTGTTGGCTTCATGCACAATAACTGTATTCAGTGTTGCTTACCAAGTCGATTGTAACTGTTAGTTTTGCTCATACTTGTTTTCAAGATCCCTATCTCTCAGTATCAAACTTTGACCCATTCCAGTTGTGGCATTAAAATGAAAAGTATGGACGTGAAAAGTGTAATAACATTTATTTTGAGACCTTTTGTTTTGTCTTGTTCCTAGTTTCTGGCAATGGTATTCCAGGACTTGCTGACCAATAAGGATGACTACCTGCGGGCATCAAGGGCCTTGCTTAGGGAAATCATTAAACAGACCAAACATGAGATCAACTTCCAGTCCTTCTGTTTAGGCCTCATGCAAGAGAGGAAAGAGGCCACTTATGTGGACATGGAGTTTAAAGTGAGGACTAAATAGGTGTATTTATTATGCGTAGTTTCTTAAAAGAAAATGTGTTTTGATTAGCGCTGTCAGTTTAACGTGTTATTAACGGCGTTAACGCAAACCCGTTTTAACTGTGTCAATTTTTTTATCCTTCGATTAGCGGTCCTTTTGGCCTAGCAAACTTTGTAGTTTTTTCACATGCTTTTGCAACAGGGCGCGGGATGCGTGGCGCTGCGCTATGAAACCCATTCATTTCAATGGCTTTCGTCGCACAGGGAAGACTTTTTTTTTGCTTCGTCGACAAAAACGCAAGTGGATCTAGCTAGACCGGAAACAAAACAACAGGCACGCCGCACACACACGTTTGGGCTTGCGAGCCGACCAAATAGTTGGTTAACGTTACGTTTTGAGTGGATGACGAGCGCGAGATGCCGAAATGGATGCCAATAAGATTCTGAATGGAAACTTTACTGTACTAAAAAGTTGCCAAATGGTTCAGTTGACAAGACCAAAGTGATCTGTGTGTTTTGTCGTTGTGAACTGAGCTATCATCCAGTGTTGTAGTACTCGAGACTCGGACTCGTCTCGGACTCGGTCTCGAGACCATATTTTAATGGTCTTGGTCTTGTTATGGACTCGTGTGCATTTGGACTCGGAATTGACTCGTACTCGAACATTTTTTTTTTAGGACTCGTAATTATTCCCGAGTCGACTCGAGTTAAATGAAAAATATTTTTCATGATTATTAATGTATGTTAATAAAATATTTCTTTAAATTGATTGACACGCCCAGTGATTGGTGATTTTCTAGTGTGCAACAGCGCATGACAAATTGTAATAAAATTACTTTTAACACCACCTACTATGTGGCCTTTTTACCCTAAACTGATCATATTTTTTAAACTCTAAGTAAATTCAGTAAAAAAAAAAAAGGATTTCTCTAAGTAAATAAAAGTAAATTAGGCAATCAACCCTCACTGGTCTCGGTCTCGACTCGGACTCAGCCGTCTCTGGTCTCGGACTCGACTCTCTATGGACTCGGTCTTGACTCGGACTCGACTCTCTCTGGTCTCGGTGTCGACTCGGACTCGAGTGAGGTGGTCTCGACTACAAAACTGCTATCATCATCGCAGCATGTCCAGTCTGAAATGATTGCTAAGCACACACACACACACACACACATAGCTGATGCGAATTCTCCGCCCCCTTGTAAATATTGATGGACAGTGTTACATTGTGTGAGAGATTATTTGCTCCAAGTGAGAATGTTAGTGTGAATTTGAACACAGTAAATGCCAATGTTGTTTTCAATAAAAAAAACATTTGCACAAAGCAAGCCGATCCACTTTTCCGTGTTGATAAGAGCATTAAAATGAGAAAAAATAATGTGAGGAAAAAGAACTCAAGAGACATTTAGACTAGATAAAAATGTGCGATTAATCACGAGTTAACTATGAAATTAATGCTATTAATCGCGATTAAATATTTTAATCGTTTGACAGCACTAGTTTTGATGTAATGCCTGTACATAATTAGTTTTTTTATCCATCTCAGGAGCGGTTTGTCATCCAAGTGACTGATCTCTTGACGGTGTCCATGATGTTGGGGATCACGGCTCAGGTCAAAGAGGCCGGCATTGCGTGGGACAAAGGAGAGAAGAAGAGTAAGATGTTTTATACTCTTAGTGCCTTATATCCAAGGGCCTGTTTACACCTGATCACTTCATGGGTTTTTACTGATGTTTGTTAAAAACGATTCCATTTACACTTGGCCACATAAATGTGTCTCCGCAAAACGAATATATATCCGATCTTCAATTCCCGCGCTATATGCAAATTTAACGGAGTTCACGTCAATGAAAGCAACGAATATGAGATGCATTTTATTTATCATCAGCTAATTTCAAGACCAAAGGCCGCAATAGGAGAGAGAGCGGCACCGGCACTGGTAAGATCATTTTGTCTCACTACTTTTAATGAAGATGATTGTGTGTTAAGCGTCTGAGACTTTACTTTCAGTTTTATTTGCTGCAGTTTGGCTTGCTGAAGAGATGCTCAGCTACTCATCTGCGGCAATGCGTGCTGCAGGGGCGCTGTCATATCTGGCTATAACATGTCATAAATCCTATAACACGCTCTCACACGTTTATTTTTTGTAACATTTTGGGAGGAGTTAAGTTTACATATGTGGTTTCAACTACCAGATGCATTTACACTTGTCCAGTTTTGTTTGGAAATAGTCTCAGACCACCTCCTGAAGTGGTTTGAGTGATCTTGTTTAAATACGTCTCAGAAGCATTTCGGAGGGCATTTACACCTGGTCTTTTCGTGATCGGAAGTGACCAGGTGTAAACGGACCCCAACATTCAAAACTGTTTTTTTTATGATAATGAGGTTGCGAATGTGTCTGTATTTCAGATCTGGAAGCTCTGAGGTCCTTTCAGAACCAGATCGCTGCCATCCAGAGAGATGCCGTGTGGTGGCTACACTCCGTGGTTCCCACCATCAGTAAAGTGGGAGCTAAAGACTATGTGCACTGGTATGGATAAGAGGGATGTGGGACCAGTTTTTGTTATTGTTATAGGCACAGTATGTAAAATAATACAAAGAAATATGAGAAGGACATTTTAAGCTATGAAACTTGCAGGATGTTTTAATGGTGCAAATACCTTTATACGTCAAATTTGTCTTATATTCTCATGTCATGACCCCTTTTAAAATGTGACTCACTCGCTGCTTGTAAGACTATGGCCTACAGCAGATTGTTATTTGCTGATTGTTTCGTTGTGTTTCAACAGTCTTCACAAGGTGCTTTTCACAGAGCAGCCTGAGACATATTACAAATGGGATAACTGGCCACCTGAGAGCGACAGAAAGTGAGATATCATCTCTGATTGAACATCGTACAGAAAGAGTGTTTTTTTTTTTTTAATAGATGCTAAAGCGTTTCTCCTGTTTGTTAGTTTCTTTCTCCGGCTGTGCTCTGAGGTTCCTCTGCTGGAGGACACACTGATGCGCATCTTGGTGATCGGTCTCTCTCGTGATTTGCCCCTGGGCCCTGCTGACGCCATGGAGCTGGCCGATCACCTGGTGAAGAGAGCTGCAGGAGTTCAGTCTGATGGTAAGACAATGCTCCTTGTTAGAGGAATGTTGGTACAGTACACGCCTAGCTCAGACCTTTTCTGTTTTTAAAGCTGCCCATGTGATTATGTTTGTCTTCCTACATCGTCAACTGTAGACTTGGATGTGTTGCGAGTCGAGAGGATCCAGCTGATTGATGCTGTGCTGAACCTTTGCACCTACCATCACCCAGAGAACATCCAGCTTCCTGCAGGGTACGGCCTTTACCCTTCACCCAGTTTATTCCCTGCTGTTTTTTCACTTCTGTTTTATTAGGCAGTGATTCATCAGCTTTATATTGCCGGATAATTATTGGGTGTCATGGGCTATTTTCTTTGAAAGATTAAGCTACTCTGTGGTTTGTCCGCTCCTGGAATCTGTTACTCTATTTGTGGTCTGTTTATTCGTCTGAGAGGTGAAATACTTTATTAAATGTTCCATTATAGGTATCAACCTCCTAATCTGGCCATATCAACTCTTTACTGGAAAGCCTGGCTCCTGCTGCTTGTGGTCGCAGCATTCAACCCGCAGAAAATCGGTGAGGCCAGATATGATGCAATACTTGCATTTCATAATAACATCTCATTAGAACGCCATTACATCTCTGTCACCGACGGTTTCAGGTTTGGCAGCGTGGGATGGTTACCCCAGTTTGAAAATGCTCATGGAGATGGTTATGACAAAGTAAGTGTTCTGCATATTGTGTGGAAATGTGGTTTTATGGATATTTCAGCACTTGACTCTTTGTTTTGCTCTCTTCTCAGTAACTACTCCTACCCTCCGTGCACGGTGGCCGACGAGGAGACCAAAACAGAAATGATCAATCGAGAGCTGCAGATTTCTCAGAAGGAGCGGCAGGAGATCCTGGCCTTTGAGAGCCACCTGGCAGCCGCCTCCACCAAGCAGACCATAACAGAGAACAACAGCCTTCTGCTGTCCCAGCTCACCAGCCTGGACCCCAAGTATGACTTCCCGTTTGTCACTGCATTAATAATCCTGTGTGTTTTTAAAGGGACACTCCACCCATTTGCATTAAGCTTTCCATTGTTAGAAACACAGTTATACTATTGAATGGTCGTGCAACACTCTCTCATTTTCCCCTGAGATGAGAGAAATCTGCTATTTACCTTTTTCACTTCCTCCTACAATGATGCAAAAATTGTCAATTTATATCATTGTAGGAGGAAGTGTAAGAGGGGGGATTTCTGTAAAGACTACAAGCACTAGATCCCACCCATTCAAAGCCGACCATATGGGGGTTGGACCTAATGCGCTAACAGACCAATCACAGATCAGTGCCAGTGCATCTGATTTCACCGGCAGAAAGGTCTTGAAAATATGGACACGCAGACCGATGCATTTTGGAGGATTGGGATTACACATAGTGTTAGCTATCTTTTTTGGAAGCTACGCTAGCAGGCTCTTGAGCTGTGTAGAAAGCCGAGTAGTAACTTTAGGGGTTACCGTCAATGCCGACCATCAATGTCCGGGATTCAGCTTTTGCTTTCTGCAGTCGCTATTCATTGTTTACATCCACAGCTTTGGTTTCAATCTAACTGAATTCATTCTGATTGGAGAATCTGAATGTAGTGTTCACATGAACACTAAAAAAATTATCGGTTGATGTGCGTTTCAACATTGCTAAGAAAATTCCCGCTCCTCCGTGAGAGAAACGAGATCGGTGCGTCTCACAGGTGTCGCTCATCGGTACTCACGCCACCGGCCTCGCACGTTCTCCACACGGCCCTCACTCGTCCTGCTCGCCACAGTAAACATGATGAATGGCGACTGTAGAACACAAAAGCTGAATCCCGAACATTTTGGGCAATCTCAAAACACATTTTCGGGTAGACTCATCACGGAGACTTTCTAGACTAGCCTAGAGTTGCTTAACTACTGTGCTGTTACCAGTAGGCGTGGTGAAGCAAGTGCATTCTGGGAGTTGTTGTCTTTCATCCACATAAGCCAAAAATACATTTTCTGGCTTTTCTCAGTCTAGAAAGCTCCAAATTAAAAAATAATTTCACATTTCTTCTACATAAATTACCCTTTTTAAATACACATTCAACTTTCCAGAGGTGGAGTGACCCTTTAAAGAAACTGACCCTGTCTTTGCTTCACTTAGGGGACCCCCACGTAGGCCACCTCCTCTTGTCCTGGATCAAGTGAAGACTCTGAACCAGTCTTTGCGCTTGGGCCATTTGCTCTGCCGCAGCCGCAACCCTGACTTCCTTCTCAATATTATTCAGAGACAAGTAAACACTTTCCTAAGCTGTTCTTAATAGCCATGTTTAAGGGACTCGCTAAATTTAATATTTCCCCCCGTCCAGGCCTCCTCTCAGTCTATGCCGTGGCTGGCTGATCTCGTCCAGTCTAGTGAAGGGTCGTTAGATGTGCTGCCAGTTCAGTGCCTGTGCGAATTCCTCCTCCACGATGCCGCTGATGACTCATCTTCAATTGATGATGAGGAAGAAGGAGAGAGCAAAGAGCAGAGAGCGAAGAAAAGACAGGTAAATCTCAGTCTCGATCTCACATGTCAGTTGTCTTCTCAATGGGCCATATTTTATTTTCCTATATTTTTTTCATAAAGTATGTAATACTTTTTATCCCAAAGTCAAAGTTTTTAACATTGTTAATAATAAGAAATGTTTCTTGAGCAGCAAATCATCATATTAGAATGATTTCTGAAGGATCATGTGATTAATGATGCTGAAAATTCAGCTTTGATCACATGAATAAATTACATTTTAAAATGTATATAAATAGAAAACTGTTATTTTAATATTTCACAATATTATTGTTCTCACTGTATTTTTCCCTCCAGAGGCAGCAGAAACAGAGGCAGCTTCTTGGGCGGCTGCAGGACCTTCTGCTTGGTCCCAAGGCTGATGAACAGACCACATGCGAGGTCTTGGATTACTTCCTGCGCCGTCTCAGTTCTTCTCAGGTGGCCTCTAGAGTGCTGGCCATGAAGGTACGGAGTTAATTAACCATCCACCAGTGCTTGGTTCATTTAGGACGCTTTAATAAGATTGTTGATTGCGATGTGTGTCAGGGTTTGTCTCTGGTGCTGACGGAGGGAGGATTAAGAGATGGAGAGGAGAGGGATCAACTCATGGAGGAGGACTCCGGAGATGCAGAGTTATTGCCAGGCTACCAGTGGCTCCTTCAGGACCTCCCCAAACTGCCTCTGTTTGACAGCGTGAGAGGCTTGACGGCCAGCGCCTTACAGCAGGTCAGTTTACCTACACAGTTACAAGAATATCAATATCGGTAACTTGATCAGCTTATGTGTGTGTGGTTTTCCTTTTTTGTCAGGCCATTCACATGGAGACCGATCCTCAAACCATCAGTGCATACCTGATTTACCTATCCCAGCATGCACCAGTGGAGGAGCAGTCCCTTCACAATGACCTGGCCTTGGTTAGTCTAAACCTACATCATTTTATCAGTCTGATAAAAGCTCTAGTCTAATCCGTCTCTCCTCTCTGGCTTCTCAGGATGTAGCTCGCTTGATAGTGGAACGCTCCACTATAATGAACTGCCTGTTCTCCAAGCACTCCTGCAGACCCGAGTCTGACGCCGTTCTCTCCGCTCTGATCACCATCTTCTCTGCCTACATCCGTCGTATGAGGAAGACTAAAGAGGGAGAGGACCTCTACAGCTGGGTATGGAACGATTAACTGGAACTGGAAATTCAAATTGCCGCTTGCTTGTTCACATGATTAAAGACCAAATTTTAAACATCACAGTCAGAGTCTCAGGATCAAGTGTTTCTTCGATGGACCACAGGAGAAACAGCCACCATGCACATTCTGGTAGTCCATGCTATGGTCATCCTGCTCACGCTGGGACCTCCCAAAGGTGAGTGTGTCCTCTGTTGCAGTGTGTGGGGATTGATTCTGCCTGTACTTAGAGTAACAGATACTGTGATTGTTTTTTTTTGTTAGGGGAAAGTGAGTTTTATATACTGCTGGATATCTGGTTTCCTGATAAAAAGCCCCTTCCTACCGCATTCCTGGTTGACACGTCTGAGGAGGCCCTTCTTTTGCCAGATTGGCTGAAATTACGAATGATCCGCTCTGAGGTCGCCCGATTGGTCGATGCAGGTATAGATATCTTGTATTGATGCTAAGGAAATACCAAAGTAGCATTTATTTGATTTAAAATACAGTAAAAACAGTAATATTATGAAATATTATATATAATAAAATGAGGATGATATATTTAATTCTTATAATATTTAATATATTTTAAAATGTAATTTATTCCTGTGCTGGAAAGCTGACTTTCAGCATCATTACTCCAGTCTTCAGAGTCACATATTTATTTCTATAGCACTTTATACAATACAGATTTTCAAAGGAGCATCACAGTAATAATCAGTCAAATAACTTGAGACAAATTAAATTTCAGCTATGAGCAGCTCTAAAAAGACAATGGTATCATTATTAGTTTATGTAACTGTCATTATTCAGCTCAGTTCAGGTCAAGTTTTCTTCACATCCAACAGTGTCAGTGCAGTCAAATCAATAATATTACTGAATATTAAAGGGTTGGTTCACCCAAAAATGAAAATTCTGTCAGTGTTTACTCACCCTCATGTTGTTCCAACCCCGCAAGACCTTCGTTCATCTTCGGAAGACAAATTAAGATATTTAAGATATTAAGATCACTCCTGCATACTAGTCCATAGGCTTCTTGAGGGAATGACTCTTGCTGGCATCGAAAAGTCATCAAAGACATCGTTAAAATAGTCCAAGTGACTACAGTGGCTCAATTTTAAATTTATCAAATGACGAGAACACTTTTTGTGTGCAAAAACAAACAAAAATAACGACTTTATTTCAACTATTCACTTCCTTCTCCATAGGCCTGTAGTCAGTTAACGTAGTGTGATTGCGTAAAGCTACGTCACACGTAGGCTCACTATTGGCCGACGCTGGTCATGTGTGTGACGTACAATAACAGAAGCTTACGCTATTAAACTAGTAACCTGACAAGGGGAGGCAGAGGGAGAAATAAACGAATAGTTGAAGTAAAGTCGTTATTTTTGTTGTTTTTTTGCGCACAAAAGTGTTCTCGTCGTTTGATAAACTTAAAATTGAGCCCCTGTAGTCACTTGGACTATTTTAACAATGTCTTTAATGACTTTTCGAGGCCAGCAAGTCATTCCCTCAAGAAGCCTATGGACTAGTATACAGGAGTGATCTTAATATCTTAATTTGTGTTCCGAAGATGAACGAAGGTCTTACGGGGTTGGAACAACATGAGGGTGAGTAAATACTGATAGAATTTTTATTTTTGGGTGAACTATCCCTTTAAGTATCTTTCAAACCCCGACGTCACACCCCGAAGGTTTTCTTTCTTTACAAGTCTGAATGGGTTTCTCTGTCATTTGCAGCCCTACAGGACCTGGAGCCCACGCAGCTGCTGTTGTTCGTCCAGTCCTTCGGGATCCCCGTCTCCAGCATGAGCAAACTACTGCAGTATCTGGACCAGGCCGTGTCCCATGATCCCCAGACACTGGAGCAGAACATCATGGACAAGAGTGAGGATCTTTCGTTTGGTGTACTCTTTTCTCCCTGCATTCAGTGTGTGTGAAATGATGCTAACATCATGGACGTTTTTTATCTGTTAGACTACATGGCTCATCTGGTAGAAGTCCAGCATGAGAGAGGAGCCACGGGAGGACACACGTTTCACAGTTTGCTCAGTGCCTCACTTACTTCACGCAGAGGTCAGGATCGAATGCCTTACATCAAGGGTTAAGATAGCAGTGAATAATGGTGCTGTTTTTCTCAGTTGACTCCTTTGCTAATCTGATGTGTTACAGACAGCTCAGAGGTGAACAGGGCTAAGGTTACCGTTGAAACACCTCATGGCTCTGTAAAGATGAGAGCAGTTAGTCAGGTGCCAGCGATCGGCCCAGAGGATGATCTCACTGGGATCCTACTACAGGTACTTATGCTGCTTTTTAGAGGGTTTTTTTTTTCTCCTGCCAAGATTTAATTCTACCATGTTATTATTAATAATAATATTATAATCTGACATGACATTCGCAATCTGTCCTGTTCACATTTTTACTTTCTCTTTCCAAATTTCTGGGTCAGTCTCTTCTAAGGCTAAGTATCGCCAACAACATCATAACATGTTGCAGATTTTTGTAGATGAATCTTGTAAATCTAATGCTGCGGAATTATCATAAATATGAGTTTCCTTGGAGGGAATTGGACATATAGGCCCTCTTAAGTCGTATTTACTACTGGGAAACTCGGATAATTTTGATAACCGATTTTCCGAGTTGGTGTGCCATAAACTTTTTGAATATAGTGGAGGGGAGAATGATTGCTGCTGTGAATGGTATTCTTTTTTTTTTTCACAACAGCCACATCTGTTACGACCTTGTCTTGTTTAATTAGTGTATATTTACATATATGAAAAATCATTTGAAGAATATTGCATGGTTTATATGCAGAGAAAGTACCCTGTATTAAATTCCAAAATTGTCAGCAAGCTGACTAGATAGCAGGGGGAATGTTTATATTGTTGTCAATGAGTCAATGAATGGTATGCTAAAACAATAATTTCTCCTTTAATACGATTTCCCCAATAAGGCAAGAATAAGCCTGGTGTCATTTCTGACAACAAACACCTGAATGCGACAGAAGTGGGAAGTTTTAGGAAATTTCCAATAGTATGTGAAGGCATTATATCATCACTGGATTGTGATTAAAACTTGAAGAAATACTGAATCAGTTTTTGAAAAGATGCATCAAGATGAATCAGTTTTGTAAAAAAAAAAAAGAAAAAAAAGAAAATTGTCATTTACTCACCCTCATGTTGTTCCAAAACCAAAAGACTCGTTCATCTTCAGAACACAAATATTATTTGAATGAAACCCGAGAGATCCATTCCACTAAAAATGTTATGCTTTGAGAAAAAAGTGCATAAAGACATTTCTAAAAGTAATCCATATGAATTTAGCTGTTTAATACAAGTCTTCTGAAGAGACACGGTTGCTTAATATGATGAAGTGATTTAATTTAGACTTTCATTCATATTTAAACATTGATCAGTGCACATACATAGAGCACTCCAATATGATGAACGTGAGCTCAACCGCACATACAAGAACAAAATTCATTGGTGTGTGTGACGTTATCTGGAAAAGGAAGTGCTCTGCCAAACTGTTTTGAATCTAAAATGCCTTTGGACAGATCTTTTTCAAAAATGATGTCACATCCATTCAGTCTTTGATTTGGCCCTTAAGTCTCTTCTTGGCATGATCCCTCACTGACAAATCCCAGATTGAGACATTTTAATTACATAGATGACCCTCTTCTTCTTTAATTACACTCTTTATTACTTGACTGTGATGGTGACGATTCTCTTTCCCCATCTAGCTCTTCCCTCTGAAGGTGGATCCTCGCTGGCCTCCTCCTCCGGTCCGACCACTGTCATTATCTCTGCAGCAGACCCTGGCCCAGGAGGTTCTGCAGGCACGGCAGGGTCACATCCAGCAGGGTGGCGCTGCCGGGCGACTCCTACAAGCCTTAGCAGCCCTTCTAAACTCCGCCCACGCTGGAGCCCTGGTCATGGCCATGCACCACAGCCATATGATCTCCTGTCCTCTACTGCGCCAACTCCATCTTTACCAGGCACCTAACCTACTCATACCTGCATATTCATTATCCTCACTGGGGCTTCCTTTCGTTGCTCACTCTGTCTACTTCTCTTTTTCTCCTCTAGCGGTTGGTGTCTCAAGACGTTGGCTTCTCATCGCTGTTCTTCAACGCCGTTGTGCAGATGTTGACGTGGTTGGAGAACTCCGCGGTGGAGACGGGGCCGCTCCACAGCCTGCTGAAATCTCTGGCAGCTCAGTACTCTCACAAACATCGCATCACAGATGGTGAGTCACTCCTGTTCCTGATTTTTTGTCACATTTGCAAGCTTATATTCAAACTGAGCTGAGTCAGGTCAAAATTTACAGTCACTTGATCGTTTTTAGTCCCAGCATGCTCTACTGGTGTTGATTGTGTCCTCTGTCATCAGTTCGTACAGGATTTCTACACTTGGCTGAATCACTGGCGTATAGGCGAGACTCTGAAGTGGCAGCGAGGGG
Organism: Pimephales promelas; assembly: GCF_988280905.1. Classification (NCBI taxonomy): domain Eukaryota; kingdom Metazoa; phylum Chordata; class Actinopteri; order Cypriniformes; family Leuciscidae; genus Pimephales; species Pimephales promelas. Next base: position 31,298,499 of record NC_142771.1, read on the forward strand.
CATTATTGCCTCTCTGAGAGCTGGAGAAAAATGCAATGCTGAACCTGAACTCATCCGAAAAGGTATTCAACCTCTTCAGGGTCCTCCAGTACTCACTTAAAGGGTCATATCACAATTAATAAGACTCTTTTAAAATTAGAGAGTTCATTGTACTGTGAAAACATACTAAAATGTTTAGAAATCGAAGCTTCCTCCTGAATTCAAGAAGTGCATTTATTGAAACTAAGCTGCCAAAACTACTCTTTCCAAACTGAATACATTAAGATCTGACTGTCCACATTTACAAAGATTTTTTTTGGTGTTATGATGTTAAGATTTCTAAATATCTGAAGAACTGAAGGCTAAATGAGGGAGAGTTCAGATTCTTTCTGACCTCAGTGGACTGAACAGAAGAAATGAACTGGAGAAAAGCAAGGCAGAGCCTCAGAGCCACACCTATCTATTACATCGCCACAGACCAATGGTAGTTTGAAGGTGTTTACCGCTCTAGAACTTTCCCAAAACGAGCATCAAACAAACTTTTGTTCCAAATGACAATGCACCAGATTGTTTTTCAATTTCGCTGAAGTATACTAGAGCCTTTAAGCATTTACCCAACGTTTATTCTAAATAAGTTCATAAACATATTATGCGTCAACTGCCTAGTTTCATTGCAGTGTGACTTACTGCCTCATGCGAGAGGTGTGAAACAGGCCTGAGAGTTTGAGAGGGTGCATAAAACGGTCTTAAGAAACTAAATCATGTCTGTTTGTGGCCTAGAAAAAAACGAAAATGGACATCAGGGGGGGGGGTGGAAATATGATATCTCTTGAATGTGTTGTGCGGCCTACATTAGAAACAGCACTTATCTCTGTGTGATGTTATTAACTTAAATTATAGCTCCTCTGGGAACCACGTAGTGTACTCTTATAGCAATGCTTTGGAAAATGCTTTTGAACTGGTTTGTGGCAAACGTAAGGCTAACAGGCGAGGACCCGAAGGGTAAGTCAGCTCTACAGAGGCAGTTAAGTTTCTGTGTTGGTGTTGGTGTTGGAGTGCTTGCCAGCATTAGTCAGTCTCTCCGGAGGGCTGCGTTTGACTCATGCACCAGTATCTCCACTCGCGCTGTCCTTAATGTTTCTCTTTATGATTTTAACATTCTGCTCTCAAACCTCACCAAAACAAAAACAACCTCACACTGTGCCACACATCCACTCTAGGGCTTGTTTACGTCCAGCGACGGCTCCAAAGGCCGGGTTGTACTTTTTGAAAAAAATTACTCATGAAAGTTAGTGTGGTGGGGCTGGAGTTTCTGAGACGCAGGGTTACTTAGAAGCAAAGCGTGTGGTAGTTCTCATTTTTGTGATGTGGGATTGGCTGCAATGGGTTGTTTTTCTTTTTTCTTTTTTTTTTTTATGGACCTGTGTGTTACACAAGAGTGCCGATATTATAAAACAAAAACTTTTTGTGATTTAGTGTTGCAGGGCCTCATGGAGGTGAAGTCTCCATATCTAGAGGAGCTGTTATCACTGCTTATGACCATCGGTACAGAGAATGGGACCCCAGGAAACACAGCTGGTCCCGTTGCCATGGTGATCTCTCTGCTGCTACAGGAAACAGAGGAACGAGGGGTGAAAATAGAGGTGGATTCCAAAATGTAAGCGCACCATGAGTCACTCTACACTGCCTCATCACATATTTCCTTCCTTGTATGCTGGGGATACTGTTTCTAGGTGGGGAAGGAACAATAAAATTGGGTTTTTAATTATTATTTTTTTTTATATCCCTGTCGAACAGCCAAAGTTATCATAGTAAGTCACAGTGAGACTAAATACGCATCATATGCAGTGTGACTCTATGATGTTTTAGGCTTTTGTAAAGGCTCAAGTACCCCTTCATCAACAGCAAACCTTTGTACACAAATTATACTGGATAAATCACCATTATTACAGTTATATGGTGAAAGTGACATGTGAAGGCCAAGTGTGGTGACCCATATTTGGAATTTGTCCTCTGCATTCAACCCATCCAAGTTAGTGGACACATTAGGAGCAGAGTAGTGAAGACACGCACACAGTGCAAACCATGGACACGCACTCACCCGGAGCAGTGGACAGCCGTTATGCTATGGTGCCCTGGAGTTGTTAGGTGCCTTGATCAGTCATTTCCTGCCGGTACTGGAAATGAACCAGCAACTTTTGGGTTACCAGTCTGACTCGCTAAAAATTAGGCCACGACTCCCCCAGATTTACTCTGTAGAGTCAAATGTACTTGTGAACTTGTATCAATTTTCATAAAATTTGTACACTACCGATCAATAGTTTGGAATTATTATTGTTTTATACACTTTTTTTTAAGCCTTTTATGTATAGCAAGGCTGCATTTATTTTATCAACAAAACTGTTAACACAGTAATATTATGAAAATATTATTGCAATTTATTATTATAAATTCTATTTTTTTGCAAAACTTTCTATTTAAAAATATTTTAAATTCTTGATTATATTCTAATTGGCTGATTTGGTGCTCAATATTTATTGGTGCTCAAATATTAATGATGGTTTTTAAATATTATTATCAATTCTGAAAACAGTTTTTGCTGCTTAATATTTTTGTGGAAACAGTGACACATTCTTAAAGTTCAAAAGAACAGCATTTATGTGAAATTGAAATCCATAAGGCATAAACTGCCACTTGATCAATGTAGTGCATACTTGCTGAATATTTTTTTAATGTTTTTTTTTTTAATTATTTTTTTTATCTTGGTTAACCCAAACTTTTGAATGGTAGTGTATCAGGGTTGCCACAAAAAGATAAAGCAGCACAACTGTTTTTAATGTTGATAATAATAAGAAATGATTCTTGAGCATCAAACCGTCATATTATAATGATTTCCGAAGGACCATGTGACACCGAAAACCAAAGGTTTAAGTGGTAGTATACATGCAAAGATGAGACGTAATGTTGGGAATCACTGATTTAATTAGTGTATTATTTATTTGCCGGAAACGCTGTGTATTTTCTGGGTTGATGAGGGGTGTGTGTCCTCCCTTGCAGCACTGAGTCAAAGAAGCCTGGCTCGTGTTCAGGGCTGTTGGTGGACTGGCTGGAGCTGCTCGACCCAGAGGTGACCTCCGTGTGCTCGGATCTTCAGCAGAAGCTGCTTTTTGCTCAAAACAAGGTGAAGTAGTTTCTCTGTAAACTGATCATGTGGGTGTGGGTACCGATTTAAATATTTACGCGTGAGGTATTTTATTTCAAAAAATAAGAAGCTTATAGCTAATATTCCTTTTTTTCTTAAATATAAAATACAAGCTAGTTCAATTACATAAATGGTTTCAATGTTTTATGGCACAAGTAGTTAATTCATTCACTTATAAGCAGTGTTGGGGGTAACACATTGCAAGTAATGTACTTTATGTAATCAGATTACTTTTGATTAAAATAATTCATTACTTTATAAATTTGCATATTAATATTTAAGTTTGAGCACAATTATCTTTTGGTTTATTTAATTTGAAACTACTAAATTAACTCTAAATTACTCATGTGTGCACAGGAATAGACGAAAAGTACAAAAGTAACAACTCTTTCAACTTTAATATTCTATTGAATTACAATACTATATATTCTAATTATATATAGTAATATTATATATATAATAAATGAGGGTGTATGTTATATTGTCTAAATTGTTGAATGCATCACTTTGTTTGCTTGCAAAAAAGAAGGCCTGGAAGAGAGCGAGCCTTAGCCAGGTGACAAAAAGTAACACAACACATTACTTTCATATTCACATTTTTAGGGAGTACTCAATATGCATTACTTTTAAAAGTTAATTCCCTCAAATCTGCTTATAAGTAGATTAATATATTTCTTTCTTGTTCTTTTTTCAAATATTGAGACATTTCCCTTTAAAACAAATGTTTTGCTTTGCTCTTGGCTTAATGGAATGTGAAATGCATACAAAGAAACATGAGTGGCAGAAATACTTCTGGATCCAATGAAACTGAATACTAAAATGGAGAAGGGTTGCTGTTGTGATCTATTGCTTCTTTAAATGAGATGAGTGTGACTTTCTCATTGTCTGTCTCAGGTTAAAAGCAGCGGTGTAAGTGTGGCCCCCTCCTACAGGCCATATCTGTTGGCCCTCCTTACACACCAATCCAACTGGACCACCTTACATCAGTGCATCAGCTCTCTGCTCAACAAACACAGAGAGCAGAGGTGAGCGGCTTTGTCAAACACGCTCCGTTCTTTTTGTTCTCACACCTGCGTGTGTAACTGTGTTCTGTCTGATCTCCAGGCTGGACCCAACCTCAGCTCTGGACTTCCTGTGGGCCTGCAGTCACATTCCCCGCATCTGGCAGGGTCGAGATCAGAAAACTCCTCAGGTTTGATTTGATCCACAGTTAATATTACATCGCAATTTTGAATATATTTACATATCATATTCAGCAGCTTGGCAAGATTGCTGTTTTTTCACTTCACATGCAGTTCGTTTAGACAACCATAACAGGCATAGGGTTCCCACAATCTTGAAACAGCTGGGAATGTAATTTAGCTGGCGATGATCGACTTTAAATTATTTTAAAGCTGCAGTCTGTAGCTTTTTTGCATTATAAATGATCCAAAATACATATTTGAGAAAATACAGAACCAGCCAGTGTTCAACGCTATCTGCTTGCCTTAGCTCGATCCAAAGCGGTAAGCTTGAAATAAAGTTTTTGATTCCACTGGTACTGGTGGATTTCTGCGGGAGATTCAAGCATGCACGTTTTTTTTCGTGATCTGATAACTTATAAGCTATTGTTAGGTTTAATCAGCGCGATTTACTGCAATATCAGAACTAGAACAAAAGTGGATGTTTCTTACTAGTTCAGATGACATTTTCGGGTGATCATACTTCCAAAAAGAATAATCTGTGATTCTGAATGCCTTTATTGACACCGGCGTGGTAACTGACAGCCTCACTCTCTCCTCAAACATTGTGTTCATCCACGCTGTGCCGTGTCGAGGGTGTTGAAGTGCAACTCACATAAAGTTGATAATTCCACGAATGACTGCAATTGCAGATTTCAAACAGAGATGCCGACAAAGAGAAAAAACGCTGGACTGCAGCTTTAACGCCGTGTGTCCACCAAAGCGTTTTTCCACGCGTCTGGCAATAGCTGACTTTTCAATAGTTTTCAATGGGAGCGCCGCGTTTTTTAAACGCCATGAGCGTGACGAGGCGCTGAGCGTTTTTTTTTTTTTCACGCTGAAGCGCCGAGCGTCCAGCGTTTTTTACTGGTCGCCAAGAGTTGAAAAATGTTCAACTTTGGATAAAACGCAGCGCTCATCACTGTCACTTTTTACCCAGCCGTCCAATCACAATGGAGGAGGGGCGGGACTAATACCACACCGACTAACTGTCACAACATTCAAACTGTGCTGCGGATATTCTGTATCATAGCAACAAAACGTCTCAACGGAAAAACGCTGCGCTGCCAAAACGCTCTCAAGCGCCCACAACACGGCTCTCTTCAGAAGAGCGTCTAGCGTTTTAGGCTGGCTAAAAACGCTTTGGTGGACACACGACCTAACTGCTAGAAGTTTCTTTTGGGATCGCAATCTCTAGAAATGAGCATAAACGACTCCTGTCATGGAACTATTTTTTTACAGAAATGAATTGGTCAAAAGGTGTGGGAAACCTGCAGATGTCATTTTTACAATTATTACATCATTCTCAAAGGTGCAGTAGCTTTAAGGACTAGCAGTAGAGAAGACAATGGCCATGTCAAACTAAATTTAGTGTGTTAGTGCAAGTATATAGAACATGCTCCCTTTAAGCCTATTTATATTGTTAACCAGTCCAAAGCTCAATTTGTAGTGATCCTAAGGTCTAAAACTGTAATGTTTGGCTACAGATTGTATGGATCAGTTTATATTGTCTCTGAGTGTGTAAGATGGTGTTTTGTTTCTCTGCAGAAGCGCACCGAGCAGTTTGTGTTGAAGCTGTGTTCTGAGGAGCTCATAAGTCTGGTGGACCTCATCCTGTCTGAGTCAGAGCTGAGCTGCCGTGACTCAGCCACCTCTAAGAGCGCTCTGGACCAGGTCTCCTGCTCTCTTCTCCAGTCCCGCTTGCCCCTCCTGCACAGCTGTCTCCACTCAGACCTGGACAATGTAAAGAAAGTCTCCGAGTACCTCATCAGCTGTGTTAAGAAGTGGGGAGACAGGTACATCCTTCGAGTCTGTATTAGGATTTGCACTGGCTATTTGAATTTAATGCTCTGCCATGACAGTTTAAGCTTGACGTCGACTAGTCGCTGATCCTACATGGCCTGTAGAGGGCGCAACAGGATAAGACATTTTTAAAGTCCACTTTTTAAAGTACACCGTTTCCAACAGTTAAAAGAAATGCATACTCCAAGAGCTCCACAAGATATGTTTGATTATACCATCTGGATTCTCTAAATTGATTGGGCGAATGCACGTTTTAAACGGCTAATTGTACACGTAAGTTAAAGGGTTAGTTCACCCAAAAATGAAAATTCTGTCAGTATTTACTCACCCTCATGTTGTTCCAACCCCGTAAGACCTTCGTTCATCTTCGGAACACAAATTAAGATATTTAGGATATTAAAATCGCTCCTGCATACAGTCCATAGGCTTCTTGAGGGACTGGCTCTTGCTGTCCTCGAAAAGTAATTGAAGACATCGTTAAAATAGTCCAAGTGACTACAGGGGCTCAATCTTAAGTTTATCAAACGACGAGAACACTTTTGTGCGCAAAAAAACAACAAAAATAACGACTTTATTTCAACTATTTACTTCCTTCTCCATAAGCCTATAGTCCGTTAACGTAGTGTGATTGCGTAGAGCTACGTCACACGTAGGCTCAATATTGGTCGACGCTGGTCATGTGTGTGTGATGCGTGTGACGTACAATAACAGAAGCTTACGCTATTAAACTAGTTAGCTGACTCGCGCAGAGGGAGAAATAAACGAATAGTTGAAATAAAGTCGTTATTTTTGTTGTTTTTTTGCGCAGAAAAGTGTTCTCGTCGTTTGATAAACTTAAGATTGAGCCCCTGTAGTCACTTGGACTATTTTAACGATGTCTTTTATGACTTTTCGGGGACGGCAAGAGCCAGTCCCTCAAGAAGCCTATGGACTGTATGCAGGAGCGATTTTAATATCTTAAATATCTTAATTCGTTTTCCGAAGATGAACGAAGGTCTTACGGGGTTGGAACAACATGAGGGTGAGTAAACACTGACAGAATTTTCATTTTTGGGTGAACTAACCCTTTAAAGGGATAGTTCACCCAAAAATGACAGTTTTATTATTACTTACTCATCCTCAAGTTGTTCCAAAACTGTATGAGTTTCTTTCTTCTGTTGAATACAAAAGAAGATATTTTGAAGAATGTTGGTAACCAGACACTGAGTAAATGCTGAGAAAATAAAACATTTTGGGTGAACTATGCCTTTGATCGCTGTTCTAAACTAATGCGCTGCTGCATTGTGGCGCCCACACATACAGCTTTGGAAAAAATAGTAAGAGATCACTGCAAAATCAGCAGTTTCTCTGCATTTACTATTTATGCATTTGAGTAAAATCAACATTTCTTCTAAATCTCAAGTAAAAAACATTCTCATGTAGAGCATTTATTTGCAGGAAATGACAACTGGTGGAAAATACATGTTTTCAGACCTCAAATAATGCAGAGAAAACAATTTAATACATTTTTAAACAACACAATATTAAAGTTTTATCTTCAGAAGAGTTCAAAATATCAATATTTGGTGGAATAATACCATAATTCCATGCGTCTTGGCATGCTCCCTATCAGTCAGTCACATGAAGCATTGTCCTGTGAGAGAAAAAAAACAGTCCTTGGGGAACATTGTCTGAGCAGAAGGAAGCATTATTTTTCCCCCAGGTTAAAGGAGTAGTTCGATTAAAAAAAAAAAACAACTTTTGCTGATAATTTTCTCACCCCCATGTAATCCAAGATACTTATGTCTTTCTTTCTTCAGTCGAAAAGAAATTAAGGTTTTTGATGAAAACATTCCAGGATTTTTCTCCATAATGTTTTTTCCATAATGACTTCATTGGACTTCATAATGGTCCAAATGAGAGTTTCAGTGCAGCTTCAAATCAATGGCTTTAAACGACACCAGACGATAAATAAGTTTCTTATCAAGTGAAACGATCGGCCATTTCAAAAATGAATAAAAAAGTTTAAGTTTTATAAGCTCAAATGCTCACCTTGCTCTGTTCTGTGATGATTGTTCGTGACTCTCCAGTTCAAACTCGTTCATCAAAATGAACAAATCTTTTTTCGGGTCATGACTCGAAGGATCCTAGACAAGACCCTTATTCATCGTCTGGTGTCGTTTAAAGCCCTTTGAATGGTTTTGCAGTTTGCACTGAAACTGTCTTTTGGACCTTTAAACCGTTTGGTTCCCAATGAAGTCCATTATATGGAGAAAATGCTGGAATTTTTTCATCAAAAACCTTAATTTCTTTTCGACTGAAGAAAGAAAGACATGGACATCTCGGATGACATGGGGGTGAGTAAATTATCAGCAAAAGGTTTTTTTAAAAGTGAACTACTCCTTTAACCTTGCGTATTTCATATAGAAGGATCTGCTTGATTCCAGCCTTACTAAAGAACCCCCAGATCAAATCTCACAGTGGGTGCATGCAAGACACAGGTCTCTGTCTAACCATTAGAGGCCCAGGTGTTGGGCAAAGTGGAAAACTAGACTCATCAGAGAAGATCAGAATCAAGCAAATCCATCTTTGTGAAGGACGCATGACTCAAGCCATGTACAAGTTTATCCTGTAAGAAAACTCGCTGCCTTCTGCTCATGTTCCCAATGATCTATGTAAAACAGCAAGGACAACTGTGTCAGACAGAAGTCAGGGTTTGTACCGTGTTACCAAACACTCGGCCACACTCGCCACCGTCGCAAAGCACTGAACTTCTTCTTTAAAAGCCCCCTTAAAGAGGCTGATAGATGTGCGTGATACCGTGCCGTTGCTTTACTTACAGCAGAAATGCGCTACATCAGGCACAAAAGCGGGAAGAGCTGTAATTAGTTCTTGTGGTGTGAAATGAGAGGCGGCTGAAGTCGTTCAGCGCTGTGATCTTGGAGAGAGCTCAGTGTAGTATAATGAATGCGTGAGGATTAAGGCTCCGGCTCTTCCTTTGGCTTCTGTTGTGAGTCGCAGCTCAGACTGGGGCTGTCAGAGAGATCAGACCGGGGCTCTTTGTGGTGGCAGCCCCCCTTCCTTTCATGAATTTGCCTTTGGTTATTAAACCCCCTTAATGAGGGGGAGAAAACTTTGGACAAGGTCAGACAAAAAATTACCCCCAGAAATACGATATTTTTAAGTCTAGCTAAGCTGTCTTATGGTCGAGAATGGGCTGGAGTAATACTGGCATGTAAAGCGCGTGTTTGGTGGGATAAACGCTCATGTGTTTGTTTGGCATTCTCCATATCTGTTGCTTGTGAGCACAACAGCGGATTAGCAGGCATAAACCACAATTAAGCTACAAAGTTGTCGGTAAGAAGGCCTTTGCTTGATTGGACAAGCAATTATGAGTTTTGTCTTCTGTTGTTAATAAAGTCGGTTATTGATACTGGCTGCTTTTTCTAGTTAGACCATGCTAATCTCTCTCGTTGACCAAAATACTTTTGGAAAATTGACTTTTTTTTACATAGTATTTTGCTTATTTTCAATAATAATGGCCCAAAATATTTTATATTATAATTCTTATTTATTTAATACATCATTAGCAATACAATTATTATTAATATTCTATAATTATATGCATGAAGCAATTATGACTTCATGGTTTCTGTTTGGTTGACATGAAATACTTTTGGAAAGCTGTCCTGCTGTGTGTTATGCTTTTCTCGGTATTATAAACAGTATTTTGTGAATTAAATTAAGAAATATATTAGTCAAAACACTATTTAAAAAAAATATTTTGCTATTTTTTTTTTAAATAAATAATTATGATAATTGTTAATATTACCAAAAATGTAATTTAATTATGTATTAGACTTGTGTATTTAATACATAGTTGTCAATAATAATAATTAATATTAATATGCAATATAAAAAATACGTAGTTATGTCATAATTCATTTAGAAAGTTGTCATGCTGTGTGGCTTGCTATTCTCCATCTAAAAGTATTTTAAATATTATTTTTCTTATGTATTAATAACTATAATAGATGGTAAAGTCAAAAATGTATATTATTATTATATTTATATGTTCAGAATATTTGAATAATATATCCATTCTAATTGTTATTGCTTATTTAATAGTGTTTTTTAAATTATTTCAATTATAATTCTCTAATAGTAAAGTTGTATCCATTAAAAAAGTATGTCTTCAAAGGGACGTAAAACTAAAAAGAAATAGAAGCCAGTCACAGGACCTTACAGTCATATATATTTTAACTTGTACTGTTAAACTGATGTTGAAAAATGATTTGCACATGAATGTTCACGTGTTAAGTACCCTTCTATGTTGTTGACATTACTCATAGAGCCTCTCCTGTTTTTTTTTTTTATTCTTATGTATTGTTTTCATGTGGTATATTTCCAGTATAATGAGTAAGAGGTGTCAGACGCTGCTGCTGCAGATCTACCTGCACTTCCCAGAGGTCATCCAACACATCCGCCTGCCAGAGGCCACCCTGAGTGCTGAGGGGGCAGCAGACGGCAGCACCTGCAAGGTAACCGCTGCAGCTTGGGACACCTCATGCCATGAGTTTCCTCTTAACAGCAGCTGAAAGACTAATACTCTGTTAATTTTCTGTGTTTATATGTGCACCTTCAGCTGGATGTTCTCGTGCATCGACTCATCACTCTGCTAGCTGACACAGGAGACTCCAAATCAGCCGAGAACCGTGTGTCCGATGCCAATCTGGCCTGCAGGAAACTGGCCGTATCTCATCCGGTGCTTCTACTCAGGTTTACTATGCAACAACTTTCTGTTCAGTTTAAAATTTTTACTTTAATTATTATATAATTGATTCAAATTCATTTCCTTGGTCATGTAGAAAAGTCATTTCTGAAATGAAGAAAATTTTTACATTTATATAAAAATTTAAAAAAATATATAAAGTTGTTCTAAAACACGCTTAAAGAGTTAGTTCACCCAAAAATGAAAATTCTGTTAGTAATTACTCGTCCTAATGTCATTCCAAACCCTTAAGACCTTTGTTCATCTTCGTAACACAAATTAAGATATTTTGATAGATATTTTAAATATCTCCATTGATGGATATTTAATTAACACTTTGGAGGCCCAAAAAGGTATGAAAGACATTGTTAAAATAGTCCATGTGACTTCAGTGGTTCAACCTTAGCGATGAGAATACATTTTGTGCTCCAAAAAAAAAAACGCTTGTTGTGGTGCTCTCATGAATGCACGTCGGACATTCAAAATAACAATAGTGACATTTATTAAGTAAGTAAATAGTGTTCACATACTAGAGCTGTTTGTGTTTTTCAGACACCTGTCTATGATTGCTGCACTCCTGCATGGGCGCATCCATCTGAACCTGCATGAGATCAGACAGCAGACCCACCTGACCTTCTTCGGTGATGTTCTGGCTATCCTGGCGCTGCTGCAGCCGCTGGTGTTCCTCTCTGACCACCAGAGGGCACTGCAGGACTGTCTGCTGTCCTTTATCAAAGTACTGCAGGTATAAAGACCTCCTCTTGTAATGGACTATGCTGCACCACAGTTATGACTTCTATTTAACACGCCATTAAGTTAAATACATAGTGACATTTCATTTTTGATAATGAAAATGTTCTTAGCAATCTCAAACCTGCTTATCTGCTAGTTTGTCATAATGAAACTGTACAAGCTAATTGTAAAGAATCTTGTTGGAATATTTTTTCAGCTTTTTCATGTAACCTTCTTGCAGAACTTCAGAAGATCATCCCGTATGCCGATCATCAACAAATTTGTGCAGTTCATCCAAAAATACATAACCCATGATGCAGCATCTGCTGTGCCTTTCCTTCAGAAACACTCAGATGTGCTACAGTAAGAGCTTTTTTTGAGGTTCACATCACTCTTTTCTGCTTTAGCAAATACTCACTGTTTGGGTTTGGGCATTGTTTGTATTTTATCTATTCCGATTCCCATTCTAATGGTCGATTCAGAGTTTTAGGTAAAAATAATGGTCATAATTTGAATTATTAAACATATGTATTTTGTCTTTTTGCAAGGTGCATCTGAATACCATGAATACATCAGTAGCCTACAGAATTTAAGTAGACCCAGGTAGATTCTGGGTCTTAGCATTAATTTGATAAACATTTTGTAAGCTTTATATTCTAATCACTGAACATTTGACACATTGTTGGCAGAGGTCTAACATCCTTGCATTATTCTCGCTGAAGGTGGCGCTTTAATGTTGATTGACGAGCATCTTAGTGTTGCCTTGATTTAGTTTTTATTACCTCTGAATGTTATTCAAGTTGTCAAGGACTTTTGGTGAGGAAAAGAAAGTCATTTCTATTCTATTAACAAACATAAAGCAAACACAATCAAACTATATAAAGGCCATTCACATGGCCACATTTAAACTTGTATTGACCTGATACGAAGAATATAATATAAACATTGCTTTCTCAACTGTTTGCGGTTCTCAGCTCTGGCCCTCAAGGTCCACTTTCCTGCAGAGTTTTTTTTTTTTTTTTTTTTTTGAGTTTGATCAGAGTTGGAGCTAAACTCTACCAGAAAGTGGATCTCGAGGGCGAGAGCTGAGGACTCAAGGCTAGTTTTGAATAATTTAGTGTGTATTTGTCTGTTTAAGCGCATGAAGACATGAAAGAGAACTCAATTCACTATTCACTCTGTATATTCTGAGTGTCCGCTTTAAATGTGTGCTCACAGTTAACAGAGTGAATTTACTTTCTTGTTGTAACTTATTTGTCTTGATTTAAAGAGTTTCATTGTGCTTTTTTCCTCTCTTTCAGGGGACTATCCACTGAGAATCCAGACCTGGTGCAGCTGAAATCTTTGCTCGCCGGACTGACTCTGCCTGTGAAGTCTGGTTCCTCCGAGAGCTCTGCTGAGGACAGAGACGGTAGGGGCTCCAACACCTCACATCACAGGAGACAGAGTAACGTGTGAGATGATCTTCACGAAGCCTGTCTCCCACTCTTTGTATTTCAGCAGAGGATTCGTCCTCAGGCTCCCTCTCTTTGGTCAACATCTCAGCGTCCACACCTCTGACTGCAGCCGACATGACTAAGTGCCTGAAGAAGATCTCCAAAGGAGAAGCAATTGAAGGTGAGAGAAATAAGACTGTTTCCAGACTTCTTTCTGATACAATGTTCTTTAGCGGGGCTGCCTTGAGGTTGATAGGTCCACATTAAATCAGTGGATGTTCTTTTTTTTTTTTGGTATGAATTAAATAAAAAAATATTTTATTAAAAGTAAATGTGTTAAAGAGCATATTGCAGGTAAAAAAAGATTAAATTAATAGATAACCTTGTATGAAATACCATATAAAAAGTTAATGCAGGATTTTATATATAGTATATATATATATATAGTATATATATATATATATATATATATATATATATATACATATATATATATAGTATATATATATATATATATATATATATACATATATATATATAGTATATATATATATATATATATATATATATATATATATATATATATATGTATATATAATTAAATTATGTGCTGTTTTTCTTTTGTTCTAGATGTGTTTGATGGGTTGACTGAAGTGGATGAGAAATCCAAAAGAAATCCAGAAATCATTCAGTATTTTGTTGTAAGTACATTGCAAAATTGTACACAAAATTGCAAAATGGACAAACATGAGCAAGATTCAACAAGTACAACCAACTTGTCATGTATTATCAGAATGATCTGCAGAGGTTGATGAGTTCCCCCGAGGAAGTGTGCCGCAACATGGCGTTCAGTCTGGCCCTGCGGTGCATCCAGAACATCCCCAGGTGAGATGCCTGCAGGGAAGAACGTTACATATATTAAATGGAAATGTCATGTGCAAATACACTCACCATTATTTTTGTCAACTCTAGTATGGCTGCTGAATTCCTGCCAACTTTCATGTACTGTCTGGGCAGCGGTAACTTTGATGTGGTGCAGACGGCCCTGAGGAACCTGCCTGAATATGTGCTGCTCTGTCAAGGTACACAAATAGACGATGACCTTATTCATTAAGAAACCACTATAATTGTTTTTGTTGTTGTAATAATTATAATTTCTTTCAGGGTCAAAAGGATATTTAGCTCTTTTGGCAGCATTTGTCACATGCTGTTGATTACCTTGAAAAATATTTGGCTCACCCCTCAGTTATTGACGTACGTTATTTAAAAACACTTACAGTGGAAGTCTTAAAGGAGTAGTTCACTTAAAAAAAAAAAAACTTTTGCTGATAATTTACTCACCCCCATGTCATCCAAGATGTCCATGTCATTCTTTCTTCAGTCGAAAAGAAATTAAGGTTCTTGTTGAAAACATTCCAGGATTTTCTCCATATAATGGACTTCAATGGGAACCAAACGGTTCAAGGTCCAAATGAGAGTTTCAGTGCAGCTGTAAACGACACCAAACAACATAAGACGAAGGGTCTTATCTAGGATCCTTCGAGTCATGACTCGAAAAAAGATTTGTTAATTCTGATGAACGAGTTCGAACGGGAGAGTCACGAACGCTCGTCACAGAACAGAGCAAGACGAGCATTTGTGCTTATAAAACCTAAACTTTGTTATTTATTTTTGAAATGACTGATTGTTTCTCTAGATAAGACCCTTATTCATCGTCTGGAGTCGTTTAAAGCCCTTTGAAGCTGCACTGAAACTCTCATTTGGACCTTGAACCGTTTGGTTCCCATTGAAGTCCATTATATGGAGAAAATCCTGATGTTTTCATCAAAAACCTTAATTTCTTTTCGACTGAAGAAAGAAAGACATGGACATCTTGGATGACATGGGGGTGAGTAAATTATCAGCAATAGTTTTTTTTTAAAAGTGAAATACTCCTTTAAGGTACGTTCAAACCAAGAATGACAACTATAAAGGTAGCGGTAACTAGTAGTGTCCAAACCAACAGACGATATTATTCTGTTTATTATAAGCGCACGCTTCAGTTTTATCGTCTACCGCTTTAAAGGCGCTCTAAGCGATGGCACATGTTTGTTTAGGCCCAAACATTTTTTTGTCACATACAGCAAACATCTCCTCACTATCCGCTAGCTGCCTGTCCCCTAAACACACTGTAAAAAAAAAAAACGTGGTCTATGCAGACAACCCAGGCTCCACAAATGGCAACAAAAACAAACTGCGGCAACCCGCTCCACTAAATATAACAAACTGTTCCAGCCAATAACTGGCAAGAAAGCCCTGGGGTGGGGTTTGGGGCGGTCAGTGCAGATGAGGAGGCCTCCGTTTTGTTTGAAAATACTTTAAACGTCAACAAGAAGTCACGTCACCCGACATCGCTTATAGCACCTTTAAATGCTCAAGCTCGATTGGCTGCCAATGTTTTTATCGTTCATCTGCTGAAAAAAAACCAATTCTTAATGTTATTCCAACGATATCGTTCCCCTTTGCAGTTATCGTTACAGTTTTGATACGGACTCTGCTATTCTTTTATATTTAGAAGCATTTTTAAGCACTATTAAAATTATATTTTTATGGTTATCATTATCGTCCATGGTGTGAACGGGCATGTTATTTGGGTATTTGTGTGTAAATCTGTGATAATGGACTGCATGCCATGGATGTTGTTAGTAGTGCTCAACTTCTGTTTTTGTGTTTCCCAGAACATGCTGATATTCTCCTCCATAAGGCATTTTTAGTGGGCATCTACGGTCAGATTGACACCAGTTCCATGATAGCAGAGTCCATGAAGGTCTTGCGCATGGAGGCAACGACATAGATGCCACTTTAAACATGTTAGTACACAGAGTTTCGCTTTAAGTCAGATGTGTCATGCACTGTTGATCCTGTTCAGATATAGCATTCCACGTTCAAATTTCTTGAAATTTCTTAGTAATATTCATGTCTGCTGGGAGTAAAGCCTGTCATAATTAGTTTTGTCTTCTGCTTTGAATAATAAAACTACGAGTTGTAAAAATGCTCGGATTGTTTCCCTCTCTCGCTCTCTCACTTCATTGTAAAATAACTCTTTCCATAGCAGTATAGGGGAAGGCTGTGATCTTTCTCCTCTGCATGATTGCAAATGAGTGAGTCTGTGCTTTTTGCCCCTCCCCCTTCCTTCACATTTGATCCCTGACAGATCTCAGCTATGCTGTGAATGCTGTGATGGAAAGTCTATTTGCCATGAAAGTGCAAGTTGTTCTCGTCCAGTGTCACAGATTTCATCTGTATGGAGACGAGAAGAGAGAACAGCGCGCCGGCATGCCGGTGAGAGGCGATCTCAGCCGCGGCTAAATTAACCGTGGCGGTAATTGTTCAATCACACAGACCGAAGATCTCTGCCTGAAGAGTGCATGAGGGCAGGCTCTTCAGAGCGCCGGGCTGAGAGCGAGTGTGCGGGTGTCTGGTTACACTGGGGTCTGTGGAAGCGGGTTATCTGTGTTTTGTAGAGGGCGATCGGTGGACATGCCCGCACTGGCGGCTGGAGGACTGACAGGCTCTCAGCGAGCGCGGCAAAGTCCGCCTGATGAAAGGTGCTTCTTCCTGTGTTCAGTTTCATGCTCTCTGCTCTGCTTTTAACATGTCATAGAAGAGATGAAGATTCACAAATTCCACTTGTGTGTTTTTAACTCTGCCTGGTATTTTTCACGAATAGCGTACAGGAAGGTTCCCCCCTCCCACACCCACTTAAGAACAGTGTACTTTTACTGCTAAATTAGTTACACGTGAGTTTAGCATGAACAGGAGGATTATTAGTATTAACAGACAAACATTTGTATAACTTATACAGGCTTTCTTGGTCTTAAAAAGTTCTTAGTCTTAATTTACATGGACTTCAATGGGAACCAAATGGTTCAAGGTCCAAAAGACAGTTTCAGTGCAAACTGCAAAGTTTTCAAAGGGCTGTAAACGATTTCAGGTGATGAATAAGGGTCTTATCAAGCGAAATGATCGGCCATTTAAAAAAAGATAACAAATTTTAAGTTTTATAAGCTCAAATGGTCGCCTTGCTCTGTACTGCGATGCACGTTCGTGACTCCTGTTCGAACTCGTTCATCAAAATGAAGAATCTTATTTTTTTGACTCGGGAACAGATTCGTTCATTTTGATAAACCAGTTTGAATAGGAGAGTCATGAACGCGCATCACAGAACAGAGCAAGACGAGCATTTGAGCTTATGAAACGTAAACTTTATTTATTTTTTTTTTTTAAATGACCGTTTGCACTGAAACTGTCTTTTGGACCTTGAACCGTTTGGTTCCCATTGCAGTTTGCACTGAAACTGTCTTTTGGACCTTGAACCGTTTGGTTCCCATTGAAGTCCATTATGGAGAAAAATCCTGGTATGTTTTCATCAAAAACCTTAATTTCTTTTCGACTGAAGAAAGAATAACATGGATATCGTGGATGACATGGGGGTGAGTAAATTACCAGCAAAAGTTTTTTAAAAGTGAACTACTCCTTTAAGAAACTTTAAATATTTGGCAAAAATACTGAGGAAGAACATCACTTGCAGTGCGATCAGAAAGTACAGTAAACGTTATTTCCACAATCTAGTGGTTAAGAGCAAATTCAAGCTACTTTTTCGCAATAAATAATTGTTAAAAAAGTTACAGATATCTGTTGGAAGTCTTATTTTCAAGCTCATTTATGCATTTTAATAATTTAATAATGACTGACAAATGCAATAGAATTACAGTAAAATAGAAGTCTTATGCAATAGATACATCTGAATTTGTAAGTAATATTGTGAAATATTATTGGGTTTCACTTTATTTCGATTGTCCACTATAGACATTCTCCTAACTATAAGTAACTTTTCAACTACATGTCATCTAACTGTCATTAGTGTATTAGTAGCCTGTAGTAAACTGTAGACTAGTAGACCGTTAGCTTGGGTTAGGTGTTAGGGTTAAGAGAATATTATTGTGATTTAAAATAACTAATATACTCTTGATCCCAGTCTTAAATTTCACATGATCCTTCAGAAATCATTCTTATATCCTGATTTAATGCTCAAGACATATTTTTTTTCTTAATATCAATGTTGAAAACAGCGGTGCTGCCAATTTGTGTGGAACATTTTGTGATGCATTGTTTTCAGGATTATTTGATGAATAGAAAGTTTACAAGAACAGCATTATTTCAAAATAGTAAGTCTTTACTCTCACTTTTGACCAGTTTATTGCATACGTGATGAATTGTGCAATAAACTTTTTTAATTTAAATTAAAATGTAATTTTAAATTATTATTTTTTTTTAATTTTATTCATTTTAATTCAATTTTACTTTTAATGGTATTGGTATTAAAAATCTTACTGACCTTTTTTTTCGAACTAGTTCATCAAAATGAACGAGTCAATTTGTTTGTTTCGTTTGTTGAATGAACCAAATGACTCAGAAAAAGATTTGTTCATTTTGATGAAGGAGAGTCACAAACGTGCGTAACAGAACAGAGCAAGACGAGCATTTGAGCTTATAAAACGTAAACTTTTTTTTTTTTGTTTTTTTTAAATGGGCGCTCGTTTTGCTAGATAAGACCCTTATTCGTCGTCTGGAATCGTTTAAAGCCCTTTGAACAGTTTGCAGTTTGCACTGAAACTGTCTTTTGGACCTTAAACCATTTGGTTCCCATTGAAGTCCATTATATGGAGAAAAATCCTGGAATGTTTTCATCAAAAACCTTAATTTCTTTTCGCCTGAAGAAAGAAAACATGGACATCTTGGATGACATGGGGGTGAGTAAATTATCAGCAATTTTTTTTTTTTTTTTTTTTTAAGTGACTCCTTTAATTAACAATTACAGGACATTTAATAAGGGTCTTGCCTAAGTCTTACCCTAAGGGTCTCACTTTAAATTTGTATTGTAATAATAAAAATCGTTTAAAATGATAAGGTAAATTAATCCGCAAGTCAACAAAGTAGTTAAATTGACATAACCTTTCATTTAACAAACAAAAGCACAGATCACTTTTACCTGATGACTTTTTTTCAACCTTAAAAGAATTAAGCGTATAAGCTTATCAATTACAAACCATAATTTGATCTGAAACCATCAACCATTCTACCAGCTAAAAGCTTATTTTAGTGGCATTTTTGTTTTGACTTTTGTTTTTTTGTTTTTAAATTGCAAACCTTATTGAAACCAAATAGAAACAAGGTTGACAGTCAACATTTAACAAAGGATAAGCACCTCCTTTCATCGACTTGAGAAAAATGTAGGCCCTATTTATTTTACTCTAATCATACAAAGTGCCATCCCTTTGAGTTGTTGTGCCAAAGAAAATTGCTGTAACCTTCACATTCTGTGATAAATTAGGCAAGAAAACACCCTGCTGTCAGTTAATTGTCAGAACACTTGTTCAAATTTGTACTTTTTTGATTTGTGCGTAAAGGGTATAGATGTCATAATTGTCTTTCCTGTGTTGTGGCTACTTAACGCTAATTTCCTTGGAGATGCTGTAGTCAATTTCCACCATCATTTGTCTTGTGGTGGATGTGCTTGATCAGTCTTAATTGCACCTGTAAGGTGTCATGTAGCACAGGTTCCTTTCACAAGAGCTGTTAGTGGAGTTTCGACGCCATAACTGCCTGTGCTTTTGGTCAGATTCCCAGGCTGGCTCGCGCTGGGGCGGAACGGAGATGAGTGACAGCGTGGGTGAGGTGTGAGTGAGGAGTGACTGTGATGAGCCACTGACACATCGATAACCACAAACCTTTTCATCAGGCAAGCCCTTGCTGCTCTGTACAACAGCTGCACTGCAGTGAGTTGTGTTTTAACTTTCTTATAGTTTTTGTCAGGTATATGATGGTTCTCTGCTCCTGTAGTGGATAAGTACACTCTTAAAAACAAAGATTCCAAAAAGAATAGAAGAACCATTTTTGGTTCCTCCAAAAGAACCTTTCAGTGGGAAATTCTTTTCCACTGATTCTTTTTTTTTTTTTTTACTGTGAAGAAGCTTTTAATAATCTAAAGAACCCTGTTCAGCTATAAAGAACATAATGGAATGGTTCTATGGATGTTTAAGGTGAACATGAACATGCTAAACATTTTCTAAAGTCCCAACAACACTGTTTTCAACTAAAAACTGACCTTTTTATATATTTTTGGTGTTCATTTACACAGGGGGGCCTGAAAATGGAAACTTTTGAAAACAGGTTTCAAAGTGCATTGAAAACGGTAGCGTTATCGTCTCCATGTAAACTACAAAACCATAAACATAAACAGTGACGTCATGCACATGCACATCACAGAGTGCCGAAGTGATGACGTCAATTTGTTGGACAACTTGGAAGTTAGCGGCGCATGGGTTCCCTCGATCGAAAAGCTATGCATTTTCCCCATAGACTTTTGGAAAATCGCAAAAAATAAGATCTGTGTTCGACAAAGAGTTGTGACCCTTACCCATTTTGTCTATCAAGATAATCTTTACAAGTTAATCCAAAATGTATACATTTTGAAGCCTATACACTCAAAAAAATTATATGTTGGCTTTAATTATTTTTTTTTTCGACAACAGGTTTCACATGACTGGATTACGTTAAACAAACATAACTTGTTCATGTAACTTTAACATCATGAAATTAAGTAATTTTAAGTGACCCAATTATGTAGTCTCAACGTGAAGTTTTAAAGGCTTCCATAATTCAGGTATTTTTTTATATTCACTTATCCAATAATATTTCATTTATTTCAGTGACACAGAATTAAATTAATAGATTATAACTAGCAATTTGTTTGCAGTAGCACATATTAGCATCTTAAATACTAAGATTTACATATTCCTTTAATCAAAGCTATAGAAAATAATGAAATCAGTCGACAGGCAAACAAAGTCTTCACTCTTCTCCACAATGGTAACCTACTGTAATTTAAATGGTTTAATAATAATAACATTAAACACAATTACACACTATAAATTCTTCCCCTTTTCTAAATTTCTCCCCCCCCCAAAAAACCCCATAAAATAACACTTAATTTTAACATTATCTTTTAATTCAACTATATGCAAAGCATGCTGGGAACTAAAAACACCGCCTAGTTTCAGTTAATGCAACACAAATAAACCATCTAATCCAACACAAACGGATTAAGTAACTTTAGTTGTGCATATATTTAAGTAGATTGAACACAATCAAATTAATTTCGGGCAAAATGGCAGTTGGCTCGCACTATACTGTCACCCTTTGGATGTAAGAATTTTTTACTTAATATAAATGGTTTGTGTGTAGACAACGCGTTAGGATTTTGTACTGTTAAATTGAGACATAATTACATAGACCTTATTTCAGGCGATTTAGCAAAAAAAATAAAAAAACCCATAGACTTTAGCGCGAGGGAACCGGGAGTGCTAAAATGCTAACTCATTTCCGCGTTTGGCCTACAAAGTGACGTCATAACTTACATAAGTTACGACGTCACTATGTAGGCCAAAACATGGAAGTGAGTTAGCATGTTAACACTCCCGGTTCCCTCGTGCTAAAGTCTATGGGGTTTTTTAATGGGTTTTTGCTAAATCGCCTGAAAATAACGTCTGTGGTGAACAAAGCCTCTAAATATTTTCACGTTTTGATCTATGACATAGAACACACAGTTATAACCTGCTTGTGGTTTTTTTAAACTTCATTGTGACTGCTTGTGTCTTTTCTAACTTTATATAGGCTTCGAAATGTATACATTTTTGATTTACTTGTAAATATTATCTTGATAGACAAAACGTGTAAGGGTCACAACGCTTTGTTTTTTGCGATTTTCCAAGAGTCTGTGGAAAATGCATAGCTTTTCGATCGAGGGAACCCATGCGTCGCTAGCTTCCGAGTTGTCCTACAAAGTGACGTCATCACTTCGGCACTCATTGCCATGGTCTATTGGTGCGTAGTGTTTCTTTACAAAGTGACATCGCCAACTACTGGCCTGGCATGAACAATACAGCTGTTTTTAATCGTTTTCACCGACGGATACGTGTGAACGGGGATTGTTTTGACGATGTTGTCCCACTCTGTAACAAATTCCCAAACTTTTATTGTTGTTGCAGAAATTCTTTTTAACCATGATTAATTAATTCGCAAAATCTCCACAAGTATCAGCAGGTGACCACTAATACATGTTGAGAGCCACAGTGGAGCAGAGAGGAGTGAAGCACTGCTTGTGTCTCACCTTTGGGAGGGACAGAGATGTGCCAGTACCTGCCTGTGCACACCTGTCGGCTCTGTGTTCCTCAACAGCTCCTTCGCTTAGATCATCTCCTCTTCCTCCACGCATGAGTTGTGCCTGGCTAGCGTGGAAAAAATGCGGACCAGCTCTCGCCTCCCTTTTCCCTCGCGCTTTGAAGTGTAAAGTGTGATTGCTTTTGGATCGTGGCCGCTCCCCTTGAAGGTTTTGACATGAAAAGCAGCCTGGGCTCTCAGGTTTATCCCTTTGCCAGTGATCCAGGACTAAAGCAATCAGCTCACTGCCTGGGAGATACAGTTACCAAAGATGACATAAATATATAGGATCACTTTTTGTTGAATTTTTTGGTTGCAATTGGCTCACCACAATAACCAGACCATGTGGCCATATCATGACTAATATAGCCTAGTATTTGTAAAGCATGTTTAATGAAGGGAACGACATCCTGTTTTAACTTAAGTGACTCAAATAATGGATTAATTTTCACTTGCACTTTGGATTTGTATGAGCACAACAGCGGTTTTGTCTGTAAATTAAGGCATTTTCCCATGACTCGGGGACAGTCATCCATCATGTTTAGTGTTTCAGGTGTTGTGTATTCTTAAGTGTCACTCCAATGAGTGTTAATGTTATTATGTATTGTTCCAAGAGCCTGTGCTGGCATATCCTCAGGAGAATTTGATCGCTTCAAAGCTGATATCAGAGGCTGTGGATTGATATACGATGGAAAGGACATTTTATGTTCAACGACACTCCATTTATTTGGTATAAAAAAATAATAATTATAATTAAAAAATATATATATATATATATATATATATATATATATATATATTGTGAAATATTATTACAACAATTTTCTATGTGAATATATTTTAAAATGTAATTTTTATTTCTCCAGTCTTCAGTGTCACATGATCCTTCAGAAATCATTCTAAAATTATGATATAATGCTCAAGAAACTTTTCTTATTATTATCAATGCTGAAAACCATTGGAAGTGGCAATGAATTGTGTATCTGCAATAGTGTTTCTTGTGAGCAGAGCGATTTAAGAATGTTTTTATTTTAATTATTGAAATAGAAATCTTCTTACTCCAAACTTTTGAATGGTATACAGTTGCTACTATTTATTTGTTGATTATTGAAAAAAAAAAAAAAAATCCACGTTGTCCAATGTAAAATCTCAGTCCTGAAGCAAAACTAGTTGAGAAATGTTTATATTCACTTCATTTGTTTGGGATAGGATGCCAAAATTTGGTTTTCTTTAGCGAGTTGCCTTTCTCTTTGAATTGTTAACAAGTTCAATCCTCCCACTTTAATTCAGTTGCTGTAGAAGTAGAAGCAATTAACCCCTCTAAATGATAAACAGCATCATATCAAACAAGAGAATTTATGCCACATTAAGAAACATTTAAAATGGGAAGCGTTGTCTTGAATTAAGCCTATCAAATAGTATTTTCTGTTTATTGTTTGATGATGTTGGACGACCCATTCAGGCAGTCTGTATCCCATCTAAAATTTCAGTGATTTGCTTTAATTAGGATTCCATATTAAAACCACTGACTTAAAGGACTTCGCCCTCAATGGAATTTCCACGCTCTTGTCTTGATTTCACTGTCTGATTTAAAGAAAACTCAATCTCCTCGTATGTCTTCAGGAAAGCCCAGAAGCACTTTGAGCCATTGTTGATGCTGTGAGTCGTTGTTAAGCCCTTGTGTGTATTCAAATGACGGCACAGACTCTCAGACAAGTGTGATTTGAACAAAGATCAATACAGGCCTGCAAGATCTACTGCCATTGTTGCCCTAATGCCTCCTTCAATTAACCGGCACACTCTCAGAAAAAAAGTACAAAAGCTGTCACTCGGGCTGTACCTTTTCAAAATGTAAACTTTTGTCCATTTTAAGTGCTTTTAGGTGCTGTTATGTACATTTTAGGTGCTAATGTGGACATTTAGGTGCTAATATGTGCATTTTAGGTGCTAATATGTAAATTTCTGGTGCTAATATGGACATTTAGGTGCTATTATGTACATTTTAGGTGCTAATATGTGCATTTTAGGTGCTAATATGTGCATTTTAGGTGGTAGTATGTACATTTTAGGTGCTAATGTGGACATTTAGGTGCTAATATGTACATTTCTGGTGCTAAAATTGACATTTAGGTGCTATTATGTACATCTTAGGTGCTAATATGGACATTTTTGGTGCTAATATGGACATTTAGGTGCTATTATGTACATTTTAGGTGCTAATATGGACATTTTTGGTGCTAATATATATATTTTAGGTGTTATTATGTACATTTTAGGTGATAATGTGTACATTTTAGGTGCTACTATGTGCATTTTAGGTGCTAATACATAAATTTTAGGTGTTATTATGTAAATTTTAGGTGATAATGTGTACATTTTAGGTGCTACTATGTGCAGTTTAGGTGCTAATATATACATTTTAGGTGTTATTATGTACATTTTAGGTGATAATATGTACATTAAGGTACAAATATGCACCCTTTAGGTACAAAAGTGTCCGCCAAAAATGACAGCTTTTGTACCTTTTTTTCTGAGAGTGTGAAATCTCTCCTTTTTTGGTTTCACATAAAATTTTATTTAGGCCTTGTGGTTACAAGTGCCGGCAACTTGAAAGTTGTGGGTTCAACGCCAGCAAGGAGTGATTTCTAAGCTTTCACCGTTGCGCCGCTTAGGAATGTAACCACAGGATGCCCCACGCTTCAGATAAAAGTGGCATTTCAATGTCTCCGAATGTATTTGAACCCGGCCAGATTGTTGGTGGAAAAGGATATGCAAGCATTCTCTAATAATTACCGTTCTGAAATAGGACTTCGATCCTTCTATGTTTTGACAGCTGCATGAAGAGTTTTTGTCCTTCAGTGCTGTTGTGGCCTTAAAGCCAGTGACTCACTCAACCAAGATCGGCCCAGCTGTGTAGCGTGGATGTCTGGATCTGATCAAAGTTAGCGCAGGATTAGCGGTTGATGCCGATGCTGGTGACAGCTCTCGAATCTCTCTGCAGTTTGATCTGATTAGCGGATAGAGGGTGGATAAAGATGATTGTGAGGTGAAATGTTCCTGGGAATTAATTCACACACCTGTGTTTTGTTCTCCGAGAGATCCTGACAACTCTTCGCACATCCATCAGCAACAGGCATGCAGATGTTCGGAGTGTGATGCTGTCTGCTTTCAGTACAAATGTCTGAAACAGGAAGAATTTATGTTATTCTGAGTTATCAGTCATCCACTAGCCTCTTTTTAAACGTTATTGTGTTGTGACAAGTCGTTTCTGTGCAAGTTTCCCCACACATGACACTTCTGTCATCGTTTATTCACGTCGTGTTGTTCTGAATCCATGACTGTTTAACTGTAAAAATTATCAATAAGTTAAGACAACATGTTTTTACATTGCTTTAACTCATCAAAATAAGTTAAGCAATTTACAAAACTTTTTATAAGTTGTACAAGATTCAAATAATTTAACTCAGTTTAATGTACTTTAAGTTAAAATTACTTAAACATCCAAGTTAATTGTACTTGAAAATTAACCCCTTAACTGTCGCTGTCCCGGTACCAGGACACCTAACTTTACTTCACTATATTTCTATTAAATCCTAATCTAATTATGACAAATTATACATTGTTGGCAAGGTCTAAGACTTCCAAATAGATATTCTTCCCCTGTTTTACAAATTATGTAGGAATAGTAACTGATGAATGTATGACAACAGTGCACCTCAAAAAATCTGCATCAAAACAGGAGTTCTGACCTTTGTCACAAAAAGTCGATGCAACCACTTTTAATCATTGAAACTTCTGTTTTTATGCTAAAAGTTCGTAATAAAATTTATAATCTATAGTATAATATTATCCTCTAAAAATAAATATATATATATATATACTGTTTATATATTATCCTCTAAAATACAATATTATTTGTTATAGCCTTTATATCACATATTTTAGTAGTTATCATAAATTAAGTTTTGAAGCTTATAAACTCAGTATTCATCGTGTGAAAACAGTTTTATAATTGAACGTTGCGTTACCATAGAAACGGTACTTATTTTATCAGGCGCCTCCCCTTTTGGACATCATTATATTTCATAATTTATTATCAAAACCTTTTCTAATCTTGACAAAACACATATTGTCAGAAAGGTCTTGTGACAGAAGTGATATTTGGACAGAAATGTATTAATTTGTTAAGGCAGAATGTATACAACTAAATTCAATGGAATGGATGGCACCCGGCGGGTATTTTTGGTACTACGTCTAAACAAAATATCATGGGAACTTCAATTTTTGTGATATCAACTTCAAATTTGGAACATAACTTGGTTAGATTTATGGCTTTGATTTTATAGTAATTTTAGAGTAAAAAATATTTTGTAAAATATATATTTTATATAAAATAAAAATATATAGTACAGTATATTTGATTTACTGTGCATTTAAACTTCCATAACTTTTTCATACTTTCATTTTTTTGAAGTGTTTTCACTTTAGCAATAATCTGCTGAGTGTTTGCTTTAAAACAAGACCAAACTTGGGGGGTGACAGCGACTTTTTTTTTTTCAGTGCAAAGGAACTAGAATTTTAAAATAATGTATTGATTATTATGGGGATCTGGTCTGCCTAAAGTTTTTAAGATTCAAAAAAACTGCAGGAAATTATCATGAAGTCCATTTGACTTACCGTATTTTGAGTCTTCTGACGTCATAGGATTGTTATGTGTTATAAACGGATGGATCACATTTTTAGTTGTTATACACCAATGATTTTTGCTTCCAGTGAACTGTTTACTGATTCAACCAGATCATTGTCTTGACTACATACTTTTGCCGTGATTCAGAATCTGGAAGAACTGACACTAGTTTGAAGGTTTTGGGCAGGCACCGACTCATATTTTTTATAATTCAGACTAAAGCAATATGGCTCATGTTTCTGCGTGAGCTTGGCATGTTCTGAACGACTTTGAGATCATTGGTCTTTTTTTCATTGAAGCTTGGTCTTTTATTGAATGATGGCCAGTTTTCTCTTTCTGAAAGCATTTACAAAGTTGCCAATTGGTGTATTAAAATCTGTCCAGATTTTAAGTTATGTAGTTCAATCATTAATGCTAGTTTTGCAAATTGGATCACTGATTAATTGGGATGCTCTGAGCTGATTCATTCATGAAATCACTACTTTTCTCATGAACTCTTGAGTCATAAAGCACTTTCAATTAATTAGGATATTCTTCTGAAATTCGCCTTTTGTGTTCATGGCATGCAGTCAATAGGAAGTAAGTAAATGTTGACAGAATCAATTTTGGGTGAACTATTCATTTGACTCATTTGAATTCTATACACAACATGAAAAGTGTATGATTCTTTGACGTGCTGTACACTCTAAAAATTGCTGGGTTGTTTAACCCAACTTGGGTCAAATATGGACAAACCCAGCCATTGGTTTAAATTTTTTAATTACATTTTTAACACAACGTTTGGGTTTGTCCATATTTTACCCAACGTTGGGTTAAAACAACCCAGCATTTTTAGAGTGTAGTGAATAGTGTGGCATTCCTCTCTAAGGACAATTCGGTCTTAGTTGGAAAAGTGATCTGTTTTCAAAGACCAGAGATCCATGACCCAAAACCATTATTAGTGAACTCTGTCCTTAGCTCAGGACTGAACAATACACCTTGTTTGGACAGGTGATCTTATTCCTAATGTGAAGAAAGCTCTGAGTGAGATAACAGGCTTAGACGTCTTTAGAAACAAAGGCGATGGATTTTAATCTGACAGCAGAATTCCCAGTTGATGCCACACATTATCCATTTCATAGGGAAAAACGCTTTCGCCAAAGACGAGCATGCTGATTATAAAAACTCATCAAAGCCTTTCCTGAAGGATTTTTTTTTTTCATTTAGTCATGTTGTATCGCAAATGAATGTCATACAAACACCCAAATGCTGCAAATGGACTTGTAAATGAATGTCAATTATATGGGCCAATTAGTGTGATGTGTTTACTGTGTAAACAGAGGCTGTTTATTTGCTCTCTCTGCAGATTTCAACCAAAGCTCTGTTTGTATTGGGTTTTCTTACTGAATGTTTCTCAGCTGTGGACCTTTTGATTCTCCCTTAATGATTTAATATCCATCTGTTAAATCTAAACCTCGTACGCGACTACAAAGTCAGCAAAGATAGAGTGTCAAACAGGTCTCGCTGGCGGTTGTACGTGTCTTTGGAAGTGTTTGCAGCTCGGGAATGGTGCTTTCCCCCCATTTTCTCACCACACTCCAATTCCAAATGTCTTCTTTGTCATATTAATAAGCGAACTCAGAAGCTGAAGAGTGCCCGAACTTGTCTATGGAATACTTCAGAATGACAGGTCTTTCCATATACTCCTCCCTGAATGGAACTGAGGGTTATTACTCATTTACTCTTTCAGCCAAGGTGTGGATTTGGAGGCATTAGGTGTCACTGTGGATGTCTCCTGAAGAGTGATGCTGAAGAAACCTCTCTTTAATGAAGCATGGAATCAACGGTGCCCCATGATTGGGTGCTTTCCTGCAAACCCGGCCCTGTTTTACTAGAATTAGTAGTCATAGGTGAGTCATGTGACTCAGGGAGAGGGTGGGACTCGCACCTGAATCAGCTGAGAAAAGTAGTCTTGAGTCTGGAGCTATGAAGGTCTTCTAAGAAGTTCTCTTCCAACTGGATCTCTAGTTTGTTCTTCTGCAACCCTCCAAGGCTTATAAAGTTGACCGTTCATCATAGCCTACATTAGACCGTCTATTTCTGGAATTCTCTCTGGACCAGAAGGACCTTCCTGAACCTGGGCCATGTTTGGCACTGGGCATTTGGTGTCTCCTCTGTCTTCTGCAGTCTTCCACTCTTCGGCTGCACACTTCTTCCCAGCGTTCCCCAGTAGGTTGAGCTCTCCGCAGATCCTCATCCCCGGGCCTCTGCTGAGCTACGAGCTCCTGCGCAGTTACTTGCAGCCTGAACCTTGCAAACAGGCTCTGCTATTGGCCGCTCAGTCTGCTGGACACCATGCTGAGAATATCGGTGAGCTCAATGCAACCTATTGGTCATTTATGTTGTAACATCTAATATGACATTTTATATTTTAAGTGAAGTTTTCATTTGAGTGTTTATATATATATATATATATATATATATATATACACTCTAAAAAATGCTGGGTTGTTCTAACCCAATTTTGGGTAAAATATGGACAAACCCAGCCATTGGGTTAAAAATGTAATTTAAAAATGTAACCCAATGGTTGGGTTTGTCCATATTTTACCCAAAATTGGGTTAAAACAACCCAGCATTTTTTAGAGTGTGTGTATATATATATATATATATATATATATATATATATATATATATATATATATATATATAATATACACTCTCTCTCTCTCTCTCTCTCTCTCTCTATATATATATATATATATATATATGAGTATATATTTTATATGTATGTGAGTATAGTGTATATATATATATATATATGAGTATAGTGTATATATGTATATATATATATACACGCGCACACACTTTAAACAATGCTGGGTTGTTTGATAAAATATGGGTAAAATATGGACAAACCCAAATGTTGGGTTGAAAACATAATTTCAAATTTTAACCCAACTTCAACTTTAATTTTCAACTGTAATTTTTTCAATTGCATTGTTAACCCAACATTTGGGTTTGGATCAAATATGGACTAACCCAAATGTTGGGTTAAAAATGTAATTTAAAAAATTTACAGTTGAAAGTGAGAGTTGAAGATTTTAAATGACATTTTTAACCCAACATATATAATTTCAAATTTTAACCCAACTTCAACTTTAATTTTCAACTGTAATTTTTTCAATTGCATTGTTAACCCAACATTTGGGTTTGGATCAAATATGGACTAACCCAAATGTTGGGTTAAAAATGTAATTTAAAAAATTTACAGTTGAAAGTGAGAGTTGAAGATTTTAAATGACATTTTTAACCCAACATATATAATTTCAAATTTTAACCCAACTTCAAATTTAATTTTCAACTGTAATTTTTTTTATTGCATTTTTAACTCAACATTTGGGTTTGTCCATATTTGACCCAAATTTGGGTTGAAACAACCCAGCATTTCAAAGAATATATATATATATATATATATTAGTGTACAATCTTCCTGTCATTATCACAAAATAAACCCTGTTACAAGGAGGGTTTACATTATTCCTCTTGCTATAAGATTAATAGATATGTACATGAAATATTTATTTTGCATTGAAATCACTTTATTATGTGCGACGAAAGAGGCCACAGTGATATGAGAGACATTTAGGAAATTGATTGCCTACAACAGCAATCCGTTATACAGTTTAATAAATATTTGACCACAGAACCATAACTGACTGATCAGAATCATGTATTCCAGAGAGCTGTGTAATGAAATTATATAAATAATATATGTGTAATAAAATATGTAAATAAAACCTTTGAGATAAGATTGCTCCCTTATATAATGTGTTGGATGGGGGATGGGGGATGGGGGGGGGGATGTATATCGTTGGGTGTTGTATATTTATTTAGGTGATTTGCTCTTAATAATACAAATGTGTAGCTTTTATTAAGAGAGACCATTTGTGAATGAAATTCTCTCATAATTGTCCATCCTCATTTTACAGTATTTAATAGGATTCAAAATGTTTACAAAGGATTGGCTAACAGCTCGTAACTAACAATCAATTACCCGGCTCTGCTGAAGAGGGCTTAATGAACGCTGCGCTAATTATCCAATCTAGAGCCATTAGTTCCTTGTCAGCCTCTGGCAATTGTCTAATTGGTGGCTTCGATGTGGCTTCCAGATGAACCCCGGCCAGTGAAGCAGCGGCGAGCTCGGGCCAACTACAGCAGCTGGCAGCTGGAGGAGCTGGAGAAGGCCTTCGAGAGCACTCACTATCCAGACGTCTTCATGAGAGAAGCCCTGGCCCTCAGACTGGACCTGATTGAGGCCAGAGTGCAGGTCGCCTTTGCAATGCTCTCTTTGACTGTTGTGATGCAGGCAATTATATGAATATTATAGCTAAATATTTTTCTGAACCACTGCTGAGATTTAATTTTTTAAGTGTAATTTCTTTATCGTTTTGTTTTAATTCCACAGAATTATAAGCATGCATTGTTCTTCTTTAAAGGGTTTAGTTTTTAGTTTTCCTCCTTTAGATTTTCAGTGAGATGCAATGACATAACAAACATGATGTATTACACCATTTATATATATATATATATATATATATATATATACTTACGTTGAGTAATTTTTTTTATTTGTTGCTAATAAATACTTAAAATGAGAAAAATTTACTTCAGGAAAGCAAAACTGAAAAAGCAAACAAATATTACTTTTGACCAAATTAGGCAAATGTAGAAAATAAGAAAAATCTACTAGAGGGACTTTTTTCTTTTCTTTTTTCTTTAATTTTTAAGTGTAACTTCTTTATCGTTTTGTTTTAATTCCACAGAATTATAAGCATGCATTGTTCTCCATTTTTTATATATATATATATATATATATATATATATATATATATATATAAATGGTGTAATACATCATATTTGTTATGTCATTGCATAACAAACATGCAATGACATAGAAAACTTTTTTTAATTTTCACTATGAGTTTTGATTTGACTAATTTTTGCATCAATGTGTTTTGGTTTTCCAAATGATTTTTATAAATGAGTCATTTTTATTTATTTTCTTCTAAATATTCTTAAAATAAGAAAAAAAAACTTTAATTGTTTTATTTTTTTTATTTATATTTTTTACTGGAAAACTATAGGTAATATTGTGAACATTTGTTTAATTTAATATATCTCATACAATAAAAAAGCCCAATAAAAATGTCAATACCTTCTTACTTTTTTTTTTTTTTGTAATTTAAATGCATATATATTTTATCTATTGTTCCTCTAGGTGTGGTTCCAAAACCGCAGGGCTAAAATGCGCAGACAAATGAAGCTTCAAAGCCAGGCTGGGGAACAGTGCGGCCAGCACGACAGTGACGACAGACAGACCGAGGAGTCGTCCAGCAGGAGCACAGCTCCTGAACTCCACAACAGCATCAGCCCATGCTGGGACAGGAAACAGGACAGAGGAAGCCCCACTTGGCCCAAACCCTCCTCATCAGTTATTCACAGCCCCGTGAGGGATCAGGACGGGTCAGAGGTGTCCAGTGCGGAGGACTTCCGCTGTTGTAGCATTGCCAAACTGAGGGCGAAGGCCAGGGACTATGAAGCAGAGATCCACAGCACTGTGGTCAAGGCCAACAGAGAGAGGCAGATGAAGACACAGGTACCTGCCACAGTCCTGGACAGAGACTGAAGCAGATGTGGCCATCGTCCATTACCTCACGATCACACAGGACACATTAGGAATCCCAGCCAATTCATTATTTATTATAATGCACAATTACACATGCAATGTGACTGAGAAAAGCAAATTGAAATTCAGATTGTCAGGCTCAGTGTTGGGGGGCAACGCGAGTTACGAAATCAGATTACTTTTTCAAGTAACGACGAGTAAAGTAGCGCATTTTAAATTTACAACAACATAGGCTATCTGAGTTACTTTTTCCAAATAATTACCCCAAGTTACTTTAAATTTTACCAACAGCTCTCCTGTCCGCATGTTGAGAGAATTCGTGAGTAAGTGCAGAGACGTTGTGTGCGCTGTATGATCATGATTATTCTAGTTCTAGAGTAAGGAGCTGTTTACATGTCACCGTTTTCAACTAAAAATGTACAACTTCTTATGCGTTTTGGTCGTTTGTTTTCATGACAACGACATTTTGGGTGAATGAAAACACAAAATTTTGAAAACGGATTTCGAAGTGCAAGTGTGTAAACAACCATAGACATATACACTAGACGTCACCTTGGCTACGGCAGTTCATTGGAACGAATGCGTCAATAGAGCCGCCATCTTGAAACAGGGGAGCCTCTCCACTTTAATGCATCAGCGTCAATGTAGTAGACACAGGTCTAACGCAAATAAAATCACCATAAATCATCATTAATGCGATTTTTCTTGTGTTTTTGGTTTGTTCCAACGGTCAGACATGTATTTATCATTGATTCCAGAAAGAAAATCATTATTTTTTTTTTCAAAAACATTCTTCCTAGTTCAGATTTCATCCGTGAACATCATACGCTGCACAAAAGTCCGCCACCATCAATGAATTCGACGTAAAGGCAGAGATAGCAGCGTTACCTAACTACTTCCTATGACAAGAACCCTGTTCCAAGATGGAGGCGGTTTCGACGCATGCTTAGAACCCCAAGGTGAGGTCTAGTGTATATGTCTATGGTAAACAACAAAAACGCGAATCTCTGAAGACGTCGTCGTCATGCACATGCCCATTATGTGTTCAGTCCATGGTGTTTCATCGCCATCTAATGGCCTGGAAGCAACATACAGGTTTTTTAGTTGTTTTCGCGGATCCGTGCGAATCGGGATCGTTTTGACAATGAAAAAAAGAAAAAAACTTTTCCGTTCTAAGCATATCGTTGTCGAGTAAACGTACAATAAATGTGAACATGCATTTACTCGTCTCGCGTGAACAAAAACAGATTCAGTATACTTCAAAATTAATTAAATGAAATGCAAACTCAGAATATTACGCAAACCTGCAATAATTAAATGTTAAATTACGTGAATATACTTTGTGTTCAATCTCACTTTATTAATCAATGTCTTTGCTGTCGACCTTCGATCCAGTTCATCCACACTAATAAGCAAAAATCACTTGATCTCTGTTTCTATTTTAGTTTTTATTTCTGAAGTAAGAGTGTTGAACTATCTTCTCCTGCATCTTGATCTTCTGTAATCCACAATGACAACACAAAGGTTTGTTTTAACTGCGCCTTCTACTGTAGGTGTGAATTTGTGTTTCCTTCAGCCTGAGGCTCATTCATTTCACTTTTGGCGTGAAAGGTATTTTTTTTACATTTGCAATTTAAAAATAATTGCTATTAAAAAACAAACAGGCAAGCTCAGCCCAGGAGAGAAAAGTACCGCAAAAGTAACGCAACAAACTACTTTCCATAAGTAACTGCATTTCTCTTTTTAGAAAGTGACGCAAAATTGTAACGCATTACTTTCAAAAGTAACTTTCCCCAACACTGGTCACAATGTCATGCATTATCTGTGAAGCCAATAATAACTCATCATAATACTTTTTGGTCAGTATGTTTTACTAGTATTTTGTAAAAAGTGCAAATAAGTTTTGCTTTACATACAGACAAATGTGAGGTTGTTATATTCATTTTAGGCTGTTTTTTTTATTAGTAGTATTTTGAATGCTCTTTAATTGTTATGATTAGCAACAATTCATATACAGCCTTTAAAATCTTTTTATGATGAGCCTTTGATGCATTTTGTTTGCATCGCTTTATGCCTACATTTCCAAAGGTAAAGGTAACCGCATGCTTTCTCTCGTGAACAAGAGAAACTATAGGAGGAAACATTTGGTGATCTCATCGATGGCCATCTCTGCTGTCAGCTATCCTGTTACCCTGTGAGGAAACACAGGATGCCTGCAAGCTGCCACAAGCCCTCCATAAACACAATGGGGACGACTGAAAAATACCTGCCTTTTCTAACAAATGCTTTTTAAAGATTGGAACACACTTTTTTATGTATGAAGCAACAAAATATGCCATGGTACTCACATGGTGAACCTTAAAAGGCCTTTAATAAATTGGATTTAACCATTAAAACTTTACTTTAAAGTCCATTATGCATTTCGGCTTGACCCTCATACACTGATTTATGTACTTTTTCCACCCACAATATACGTGGATTGTTCTTATTTAATTATTGCATGCTTCTGGAAATCACTTTTATTTCATGCTTAGCATTTTCATGCTTTTTAAGATAATTTGCTATAATCCCGGGCAGTGTTTGTTCAGAGCTTCGACCGTTGAGAGCAATATAACTTCTGAACTGCAGGACCCTGGTGGTATATTTGAAAATGTGGACACAGCACCTGTTCCATGCCGAATGAATTTAAAGGTCCTCAATAAGGGAATTTCCTGGGATCAGCAGAATCGCCGAGTCAGCTTCATGCAATGTTTATGCACCCAAAGCCCTTGTTGAAGAGCCAGAAAATGCATTTGTCTTTAGGTCATTGCTTCTCTGAGCCAGTGTAGAGTAAGAGTGCCCTCCTCTGGGCAACAAGGTCCTCTTGAGTTTAAGAACATAATGTCTTTAGATTAAGTGGGTCTGTTTTGCAGTACAGTACGTCTACAGTATGAATATCATGCATGCAAAATAAATGTAACTGGTAGCTCAGATTGTCACAGCTTCATCATACTCCAGTTTCTGTCTTTCTGAAGTTCTGTGTCAAGCTATAAATAATCCCATTGATTCTGCGCCCATCCATCCACAACTTGAGATGCTCACCAGTCAAACTTAAAACCATCAGAGGAGGTGGATCATCTGAAATTACACTGAAAACAATCTCTTTCTCCCTGCCTGGCAGCTGAATGGTGTTGGTATTTCTGTCCACACAAGGATTAAAACATCCTGGACATCAATATGAAGAATTATAAATTGTAGATTGTGTTTATTAAATGAGGTTTTGACCATTTTTAAAGCAAATATATCTGTTTTATTATTTTTTAAAGGCATGCAAACAATCTCTCTTTGTCAGACGGGGCTGAATGTTAAAGGGTTTTTGGTTTGTTTTTCAGGGTTTATAGGCCGATGCAAATGAGATTGAAAGTATGACCTTGTTTAGAAGCCATTATAAACATTCCTATGCATGCTCCAAAAAATCTGAACTGATTTATGCTGATGGTTGTAAACATCTTCTGCAGCACCCTGTGGTTTCATCCTTAACACATTCCACGTTGTTTACACTGCTTTATTAAAAAAAAATATGGGTCATTCTTGTTAAGTAGTTTACTTCTGTAAATGAAACTGTGCTTTGTTACAATTTAAGAAAATATTTTTATAGGCTTTCATACAGTATATATATATATATATATATATATATATAATTATCAGAAAATGCAAAGGCTATTAAATTTAAAGCAGGTTACAGGTGTACGGCAATTAATTTAAAGAGTTTTAAGGCATTTCTTCTTCAAATCATTTATAAAAGCCCCAAAACTTTAAAAAGCTACATTTAAATAAACCTATCAAAATATTGTTTCATAAAATATTTACCCTTTTCTTTAGCATTGAAACACCAAGCTTAACAAACTTTGTTAGTTATAATATATTATAACCAACTAACTTTGATTAATGTATAATCATTTGCTTTGAAACATTCACATTTAAATGTTTTTTTTACATATATAAATTGCCAGTTTTTCATGTTAGAACTTGGTGAAATTATTTTAAATGTTCACCTTTTTAACCCTTTATATATATATATATATATATATATATATATATATATATATATATATATATATATATATATATATATATATATATATTTATTTATTTAAAATCATTTTTAAAATCATTTCTTGTCATAATATATATATATATATATATATATATAATGACAAGAACAATTTTCGACCTTACAATTTTTAGTCTAATACGTTGTATAGTATAAACTAAAGTGTAAAAGTTGAAATGACTTAAACAGATGTTTTTTTTTTTCATTTGATTACTGTATCAGGCAGCATAGCCTTCCAAGCATTTCAGACCTTAAATAATTCACATAAAGAACATGCATGTTCTTTGCGTGTAGTTGCATATTAAAGGACAAAAAAAAAAAAAAAAAAAAAAACTCAAAAGAACAAATAAAACAATTAGCGTTTAATTATTGATGCGTTGAAGCTCCTCCCTCTTGATTTCCCCAGTCTACTATTCCACAGGTGCCGTGCGCGCGCTGCTGTGCTGTCGTGAACATCTCTGAGGAAACGCGCTTTTCTTTTCACATACGCTCCAACTCTTTTTATTCTCTTTCACTGTGACTTCCCGCACTGTCTCCGCAGTCATTTCCTCCCATGCTTCGTTATTTCGTCGAACAAACGACGTCTTTCGTTTTCTGTCATTTAAAAGACACCATCTCCCGTGTGTTTTGGCAGTTGGGCTTCTGGA
This sequence comes from Pimephales promelas, assembly GCF_988280905.1. Taxonomy (NCBI): domain Eukaryota; kingdom Metazoa; phylum Chordata; class Actinopteri; order Cypriniformes; family Leuciscidae; genus Pimephales; species Pimephales promelas. The sequence continues at coordinate 31,335,977 of NC_142771.1, forward strand.
GAGGATGGCGGCTATCAAGGCTCTCCAACAGTGGTGTAAGAATCAGTGCGATGGATATAGAGATGTGACCATCAACAACATGAGCACATCTTTCAGAGATGGACTGGCCTTCTGTGCTCTAATCCACAAGTTCAGACCGGACCTCATGTAAGAGACGTTTATTTATAAACGGTCGTTGATTAGGATGCAGAAGTTGTTGGGTATTTACCAATATACCAAGAGTTTTAAAAGGAGTGTGGGATGTTTAGTGTGGTCTAGCTACTATATACAAAAAGTATTTGGACATTTACATTTGAATCTATGTCTGGTCACTATTAAGACAAATTATTTGGACACTTTCTGGAAGATTCAGCATTGTGAACTTGAGAACTGACTTTAAGATGCATCCGTTAGAGTGGCAGACGAAAATGGCATAACAGACAGTTAGTAACGTTACACCCTAGCATCGTCTCTTTACATGGTAAAATTAAGTGTAGATTGTTAATTTTTTAGTGTGTAGCTGAATTGTTCAACTTTCAGAGGCCACTGTATTATCCAGCAATGGAATTATTGTGATCTTACAATATTTTGATAAGCGTTTAATGATTTTTATAATTATTTGTAACCGTTAAGACTTAATATCGTTGGTTAATATAGACAACTATATTTTTATGTAGTATATGTATTTATCACATTTAGAAGAGAATTATTTAAAATGAAGTGAAGGCAAAATTTACTTTTTTTAAAAAAAAATGGTGAAAACTTACTATTTAGGGGATCTGAGATTCACTTCTGTACATTCAAATTGTAACATACATTTGTCTATTGTCTTTCTGCATCCATTCAGTGTTATTTTTGGCATAGCCTCATTTGACCTATTGTCACACTATTGTTTAATTTACAGTTTGATGCATTTACACCCTGAAACCACCTTAATTTCTGTGTGCTTTAACTTATTTTAGCATCAACGTTGTAACACTGTCTATCTGGTGAGTCATGTCCTTGTTTTCTTTCAGAAACTTCGAGTCTCTCTCCAAAGACAATGTGTATTACAACAACCACTTGGTAAGTTATTCTGTTTGGCCATAATCTCAGGAAACCATGACAGACATGCCTGATGCCGTGTGACTCATTGCTTGCACGTTTTACTGCCAATTTTAGCCATATCCTGTACAGATTTGTCTGCTACTGTCCTGTGGTAATGTACACACTATTGAACCTTCTTTGAAAGATTTTTTTTTTTTTTTGGGAAACATGATGGCTGGATGTTTGTTTGTGACCCAGCCTTGTGTAGTTTGCACTTTGCAACATTCATGGATTGTTTATTGTCCTGAATAAGAGTGCTTGAGACCCTTTTCCCACTGCTTGTGAAATGCATGTGATCTAATTTTGCAGCAATCTCGAATGAGACTAGTTGCTCAGTAAAAGAGCCTATTGATCGGTTGAGTCTTGCAGCAACAGCTTTTGGCAGGATAAAGATATCCTTCAGTTCTGCAGAAAGTATCATTGTAGCAAAACTGTCTAAAGTTTCAGACTTGTTGTCCTGTGTGAACTTGGGACAGAGGGAAGAAATATATATAGACCATTTTGCAAGATGTAAACAACACTAGTCCAGAAACACTTCCTGTTTCAGTTTGTAACTGTTTTCTTTATTTCACAGTAAAAGAAAACATCTATATATATTATATATATATATATATATATATATATATATATATATATATATATTTTTTTTTTTTTTTTTATTATCCTACGCCATCAAAATTGACTTACTGTAACAGGACTTGGTCTTCTTTTTCCCCATTGACTGAGTACTACACCCTCTTGATTGCTTCAAAGATACCAATTAATTTTAAAGATTCCACGCTTTAAGCATTTCAACTATCACTGGCCACTTCAATTTACTTCAAGAATATTAGATATCCGATTAAAATGAGAGAATATGGTATATTGAAATTGTATTTATATGAATTAATTTTTGATTTGCCCAGAAACTGACTTCTGTTAATGTCTTGTATGGAAAATTTAATTTGTGTTACTTTGAGTGTAGGGACAATGTCCGACGACCTAATTATTTTTCTTCCCGATCAGGAAGTGCTTATGAGAATGAGGTGGCGAGACTTGCCCCAACTGGGACTTTGTCACAATGATGAGCTCTTTCTCTGGTTGCTTCCTCAGAGACTGTAAATTATAGGCCACACACTCGGAGATCTGTTACAAACCCTCACCACCTCTATAGGAAGCACTCCGCTGTAGTTTTGAACCCGAGCCGTGTGGAGTCTGTCCAGTTAATGCATTATACAGAAGGGTGACTGTCATCTACAGGGCACCTGATCCTCTCCATCAAGATTAACTTACCTCTGTTCATATTGGCCTCTCAGTGCTGTTATACGAAAGATAAATAGGATGTTGCAGCTGCATCATGGAGGATGTGCCGCCCCTCCTCAGCTGTCCTGTGAAACAATTGTGTCCAGGTCAGACCTAAACAATGCCATCGTATCTCCTCTTCTGTCCCCATTCCCAGGCCACGGCGCACACAGGAAATGTGCTATTCATTATGCACTCCCTGCTCGGGCCATCTTGATGTGGTGCCAGATTGTGCTGCTTACTGGCCTATTCTATTTTTGACAACAACTCTTTTTTGTGTGTGTGTGCCTTGTCTGCGTTTACAACTAATTGGCCAAGTTCTTTCCTCTCGAAAACCGTTGCCACAGCGTGATATTGGCGGCCTGAAACAATCATGTGAGGTCATGTTGAATGAGGATGTTCAGTGGTTGTTATAAACACAAGGAGTCGTGTGGGTGTCTTTTTGTACTTGTGGTTGTCTTGTCTAATGGCTGTTTTCTTCCGTATGGATGATGTGGTGTTGTGAACTTAATGGCCGATTTCTGTCGTGTGATGTGCTCCAGGCGTTCCGTGTGGCTGAAGACCATCTGGGAATCCCAGCTCTTCTGGATGCGGAGGACATGGTGGCGTTGCCCGTCCCAGACAGACTCAGCATCCTCACATATGTCTCACAGTACTATAATTACTTCCATGGCCGCTCACCAAGTAAGATTGGGGTTTTCACCATTTTTATTATCTGTGTAAATGTCTTAGCTTGACTCATAACTTTATCCCACAATGCAATATTCTCAACTACTGGGAGTTGGATCCAGTATCCCTCAGTCTCAGCTGTTTGAAAATTGAGCTTTCTGAAGACTTCAAAAAACATGTAAGATTACTCCAGTCTTCAGTGTCACATGATCCTTCAGAAATCATTCTAATATGCGGATTTTGCTGCTCATGAAACCTTTTTCAATGTGTGGTGCTGCTTAATATATTTGTGGACACTGGTAAGTTTAATAACTGAAACTGCTAACTAAAAACATGAAAACTTACTGCATGCGTTTTGGCCGTTTGTTATATACGACAATGTGTTTTGGGCTCTGAAAACAAACTTTTGGAAATGGGATTCAAGGTGCAAGTTTTTGAAAACGATATTCTTAACGTCTCAGTGTAAACTACAAAAACGTGAAGTTACATTAGTGACAGCATGCACATGCGTGTTACATGTTCAGTCTATAGGTGTGTAGTGTTTCTTTACAAAGTGACATCACCTACTACTGACATGAATAATACAGCGTTTATCGTTTACACGGATTCTTGTGAAAGGAGATCGTTTTGACAATGTGGTAGCCTGACAACGTCAGTCTTCCTACTTCCGCTAATTTCATTTTGCTCCTGTAGTCAGTCTGAGATAGCAGCCTATCTTTAGAGATTTTGAGATTTGAGTTCGATGTGGCTGTGTCTGCGCATTACGTACTTCTTAAACTTATCTGATTGGCTTACGGGTAACCAATGATTTTAAACTTCAGGCAAGCGCCCCCTAGCGAGAGAGAAAACACTTCTCTATTATGCCATTCCAGACTCTGTCTACGAAGAAAAGTGAAATAGCAGAGTCTGGTATTACCAGGCTAACAATGTGGTTGTCTTTACACATTAAAAACGCAAAAGGAAGCTTCTCTGTTTTTACTACATCGTTGTTGTGTGAACGTGAACAAATTTAAAAACACTGGGTCTTATTCTCCAAAAAGTTTCGTAATAAAATGTATTCTAAATTTATGAAAAATAAGAACCGAAACCACACGTGTGCAAAAAAACACTTCTACAGCTTTATAATCCTATTAAGAAGTTATTTTTCATCCTAACACAACTATAATTATATTAAAGTATGTTGCATTAATTATTATGTAATCCATATATACAATTATATAAAAAAATACTAAATGAATCAGTTTAATTTAATCTTAGATTTTCTTACTGTAGCGCCCCCTACCTGATCTTCTTGTAACTAGATAGAGAACAGCGCCCCAAGTTCACTTGCTATATGCCTACAGATGTTGACGTTAGGCCCCTCTGGTGTCACTAAGTGAAGTAAATTTGTATTTTAGAACTTAAATGATAAGCTCTTCTCTCCTTGTACTATATTACTCAAATTAAATGTATCACCCCCCTAAACAATAGCGTAAACCGACACTTTCAAGAAATAACACAAGTAAAATTACAGAACCAAATAAGATTTAATTGAAATAGAAATGTTGAATATTAAAATGGCTCAAAGAATTAATTTAAATGTGTGAAATATTCACACAATTATCCTCACTTTAACTGGATCACAATTCAGTCCCAGAAGGACAATAACTCTGATGCCAAACGCACAGGAATTAGAATACCGGTCAAAAGATAAACAATATAAATTAGCCGTATACCCAATAAAGTAAAACCCAAGATAACTTCCTAATTATAAACAGAAATACTCTGAATAGTTCACGTTATCCGTGCAATGTTTAACACAAAATACTCAGATTAAACAGTTGTGGGCCCACACACACACACACACAATCAACCCACCCCGTTGCAGGCCTGAATCGTGGCTTGTGTTCGTGGTGGCCGGGAAAACGACAAATGGCCCCTTCACTCTCCTGAGCACAACTAAAACAAAACAAATACCTCCAATTCCGCGTGAGAACAAATGCGGTATCCGCGATTCCAGCAGCCGGCCGCGCGCAGCTCCTCGTCCTCTCGCTCGCTCGTTGGCCGAACGCACTACACCTCCCGCGGCGCCAGAGGAACCCCAAATATCACGGTTACTTGGGGCGCTATCTGGTCCTCAGTTGTCCGGAAACCGCAGCAATAAACAGTCTTTGATACGGTAACAGTTTGGTTAGGTTACACGTTCCAATGCGCTAATATATGCAGTGATGACTGACCGGAGAAATTCGGATACACGCCCGCACGGCAGGTTAACCACACGGGGAAAAAAAACAGGCTATAAACACCAACAAACACACAAGCGATTCATATCTCGGATCTACATTGCAGTTAAAGATGATTTAACTTATAAATCGTCAATTAAAATCACTGTTCACATAAACTCGTCTCTCCTTCTCCCGTCTTTCTTTTTTTTTTTCAATTTTCTCCGTACCACCACTCAAATCGTTCAAAAACCCTGCGAGGGTGGGACTTAACTCCCTGAAACCAATAAAATAAAAAAAACACCTAACATGATGGTTAATACCACGTTTTTCCCCTGTACCCCTAGATCAAACTTGCATCTCATGCACGCGCATTCTTAAAGGAACAAATACCTTACACTCGCTAACACAGATGAGACGTTAATTCACATTTTATTTCTCAAGTGAATTAAATTACAAACTAATAAATTGAGAGCGTATTATCAGCATTTTTTATAACCTACTGGGTTACATGCTCCCCCGTCTAAACGTCTCATGACCCCATGAGGTTACATCTCAACACCTTAATGGTGACTTTAGGCTCAGTAGAAGGGTTTACCCGAGTACAACGAACACACTGTGCCATAGGGTGACACCACATAGTGTTACAGGCTTTCCCTTCTGACTCTTCCCCACTCTCTACATTTATTACCATCCCTCTATGAATTAGAGTTAAAGGTCGGTTAGTGGGCTGTCCCAGATAATCATAGCTTAGCTTGACTACAGGTCTTATCTCTCTTTTAGGCCTGGAATTAACGGTCTCTACTACCTTTTCGGTGGAAGTAATTCTTTCAAGCTCTCCCCCTTCTAAACCAGGATCTCCCAGTGTCTCTGAACTCCCATCTGGCAACTCTTCAGAGCCCTCTTCATTGGGTATCGGCTCGGCCATTGCGGCATGAGGTATATCCAAGTCCCCTCCACAGTTGTCAGTTTTACCATCCACGGTAGAGTCCAACAGTGTAACGCACTCTGGCGGGTGCTGGTTCTCCACTCTACCCGCGCAGTAATGCCACACTTCATCCTCTTCACTGTCAGAGAGGTTACTCAATTCACACCCTGTCATGACCGTATTTCCTTCCCCTAATTCTCTTCTCCGTTTTCTCTCCCCAGATATGTGCCTGGTCTCCACTGGAGCAGAAACTCTGGTAAGTTCTCCAGTATCTGCCAACCTCACATGGTCCCCAACTGGCAAGAGATGGTCTCGGTGTAATGTTCTCACACCTCCCACGCCGGATGCAGGTTTCAGACGGTACACAGGTAAGTTCTCCAACTTTTCCACCACCAGGTAAGGCACAGAATTCCACTTGTCTCCAAGTTTGTTCTTTCCAGTCACAGCCAGGTTTCGTGTCAGTACACGATCTCCCACAGTCAAGCTCTGGTGTCTCACTCGCTTGTCATACAACCGTTTGTTCCTTTGCTGACTTTTCTGGGCAGCTTCGGTGGCTAACTGATAGGCTCTCTGTAAGTCTGATTTCATTCTTTCCACATACTGTCGATGGCTTCCTGCTCCCTTTCCATCAGGCGAAGTCCCGAAACACACATCCACTGGCAAACGAGCCTCTCTTCCGAACAGAAGATAATAAGGGGAAAACCCAGTGGCCTCGTTCTTAGTACAGTTGTAAGCGTGTACTAAACTGTTAATGTGCTGACTCCATCGGTTCTTTTCTGCCGGATTCAGGGTACCCAGCATGGAAAGCAGTGTCCGGTTGAACCTTTCCGGCTGTGGATCTCCTTGTGGATGATAGGGAGACGTTCTGGATTTTCGAATCCCCAGCATACTTAGTAACTCTTTTATGAGACCACTCTCAAAATCCCGACCTTGATCTGAATGAATCCGAGAGGGTAAACCGTAGTGAATAAAGAATTTGTCACACAGCACCTTAGCCACCGTCAAAGCCTTCTGGTCTTTGGTTGTGAACGCTTGAGCGTAACGGGTGAAATGGTCGGTTACTATGAGAACATTACCCATACCCTTTGAGTCTGGCTCAATCGACAGGAAGTCGATGCACACTAAATCCAATGGCCCACTGCTGGTTATGTGATTCAGTGGAGCAACCCTCTTGGGTAGTGTCTTTCTTGTGACACAACGGCCACAATCCTTAACATACTGCTCTATGTATGCAGACATTTTGGGCCAATAGAAACGGTCCTTAATGAGTTCCGTGGTTTTCTCCACTCCCAAATGACCCGAGTCATCGTGTAATGAGTGCAACACAGTCGACCAGTACTTCTCAGGTAAGACAAGTTGTATCTTTTCGCTACCACTGGCACTTTTGGTAATTCGGTACAGAAGTTGACTCTTTATCTGTAGCTTGTCTCCCTGTCGCTGTACCAGAGCGATGGTAGCATCAGAACTCCTAGCACCGGTGAGTATTTTTCCCGACTCTACGTCTCGCTTTACTACCCCAACTACGGGGTCCTCTTCTTGTGCTTTCTGCAACTCTGCATTACTCAACTGTTCCAACGGACCAAGACCCAAAGCTGTGGGACAACAAAAAGCATCAGGAATACTCTGAGGTAAGACACCCAAGGGTTCCACCAGTCGGGATGACGCCCCTCCATTTTCAGCAACCACTGCTAACTGACAGATGGCTCTTACCCCTGACTTGGGTATCTCCTTCCATTCAGGGCAAGCAGTTGATTCACATGGGTAGCGAGACAACACATCCGCATCGATGTTGGAATTTCCTGGTTTGTATTGCAAGCTGAAGTTATAAGTAGCTAAGGCAGCTAACCAGCGATGACCCGTCGCACTCAACTTGGCACTTGACAACACATAGGTCAGGGGATTGTTGTCGGTCTTTACCACGAACTGGGCTCCATATAGGTAGTCGTGGAACTTATCCACTACCGCCCACTTGAGCGCCAAGAACTCCAGCTGATGTATGGGGTATCGTTGTTCCGAGGCACTCAGTTTCCGGCTCGCGTAGGCCACGGGCCTCAGTCCTCCAGAATGCTCCTGATTCAAAACGGCCCCCAGTCCACTCAGACTAGCGTCTACATGCAGTACATAAGACTTAGCAGGATCCGCAAAGGCAAGTACTGGGGCATGTGTGAGACAGTCGATGATTTTATGGAACGCTGCTGTGCAAGTGTCGTCCCAACGCTCTCCAAAGGGTTCCGATACTCTGAAGTATATCTTGCCATCAATTGACTTGCTGTTTTGCCCAGATGTTGGCGGGTAACCTTTAGTGAGCTCTGTTAAAGGCCTTACAATGGCGGAGTAATCCTTTATGAATCGACGGTAAAATCCACAAAACCCCAGGAATGACCTCAATGTCTTTAGGTCAGTAGGCCTTTTCCAGCATGTTACGGCTTCCACCTTGGCTGGGTCTGGTGATACTCCAGCAGCTGACACAATGTGACCCACATACCGAACTTGAGACTGGCAGAACTGGCACTTATCTATTGACACTTTCAGGCCACATTCTCTCAGACGGTCCAGGACTTTTAACAGCCTCTCTTCGTGTTCTTCAAGGGTGCGTCCGAACACAATGATATCATCCAGATATACTATTACTTGAAGGAGATGCATGTCACCAACCGCTTTCTCCATGAGCCGCTGGAAGGTGGCGGGAGCTCCAGTGATCCCTTGAGGCATCCGTTCAAACTGGAAGAATCCCAGGGGACAGATAAACGCTGTCTTCTCTTTATCTTCTTCCGCCATGGCTATTTGATAGTATCCACTGCGGAGGTCCAGTACAGAAAACCATCTACTACCAGCCAAACTGTCCAGGGCATCGTCAATCCTGGGAGTGGTGTACTGATCAGGGATGGTACGAGCATTTAGTGTTCGATAATCGATGCACATTCTGATTGCCCCACTCTTCTTCCGCGCAACCACAATGGGCGATGCGTACGGACTCCTTGACTCCTTTATTATTCCTGCTTCTAACAGGTCTTTGATGTGACGTCGTACATCCTCGATGTCCGCAGGAGCAATGCGTCTGGAGCGTTCTCTGAATGGTTTGGTATCTTTCAGTCTGATGTGATGTTCAACCCCGCAAGCTAATCCAACATCCCATTCCTCGGTAGAAAACACATCACCTCTGGTTGACAACTTTTCACGCAGTCTCCGTTCCCAGACCTCAGGAATGGATGACTCCCCAAAATTAAACAAGCTTGGGTCTATGGCTTGGGAGCTCTGCTCTCCTGACCGTACGGTGAGTGTGTCAGTCGGATACACATTGGCGATTACGGTTCCAGCTGGAATGGAGATATTTTTTGATGTTACATTCTGGACCAACACTTGAATATTTTGCCCTTCTACTGCTGAAGATGGGAGTACCACGGGGGTAATGAATGTTCCAGCTGGAAGACTAGAGTCCTCAGGAGTGTCTACCACAAAGATCTCTTTTCTTAAAGGCTTGTCGGTCTCCATTTTACAGATAGCACATACTTCTCCCCTTGGTGGAACTATACAATTCCCCGGTCCTATCCAACGGACTTTTCCTTCAGGTTTATCAGGAAGAGTTTCAGTCTCTTGCTTCGGTGGCAGATGGATTTCAGGGTGTCGAGTCTGGATTCTCAAAGCATGTGCAACACTGGATCCGTCGGTATCCTGGCTGAGAGCAGCAAGGCGTTTGAAAAAACTGGCGTTGGTACCGATAATAACCGGTAATTGGGAAGGACCTTGGGGTTCAGGACATACAAGAGCCAGGATGGACAATGGCTCCTCCACTGTGGTGACAGAGGCGGGAAAGGTGACATCCACTATGATATATCCCTTATAAGGGTAACTGGAAGAACTGAGCCCCCATATGGATAATCCTGTCAAGGGGTGAATGGGCACATCAGCCAAGTTCTCAGAATACCAGCTTTCAAACACAATCGTCACTTGGGATCCGCTGTCTAACAGTGCTTGACATACCCGGCCATTAAGCTTCACGTCTACCGTGGATGCTGGTCCTACTAGTCCTTTAGGAATACGGCTAGATTCCTGGATGGCGGCCTGGCTCTTTTTGGAGAAACAAGCTTGGTTTGTGGCAGTGATATTGTCATCCACCTCGTGTTTCCCACTCTTTGCCTGCCTTAGAGAACGAATCAGCTTCTGGATCACCTGATCAGAATTTGGTGGAGCTTGACACTTCGTTGCGATATGACCATCTTCTCCACACCTATAGCAGAAGTAGTCATCTCTTGTTCTGGCTGGCTTGTATCTTAAAGGCGTGGAAACAGACTGGGACTGCAGTGACTGTTTTGGTCGCTGCTCTATAACCTGAGGTGAGTATTGAGTAGAACTGACACTCAGAACAGCTAACTGCTGTTGTAAGTGGTGGACCTGTTTCCTCAACTCATGAATCTCTGAATCATCATTTTTTTCAGTCTTTTTGATTGGTTTTTCTTTAGTTTTAATCGCTAATGATGAAGTAGAAACGGTTTGGTGCTCAACTCCACTTATTTGGGTTCTTAATTCTTGAAGTTCGGCCTTGAGCTCCTGGATAACTGATGTGCTGGCTCTTTCCTCTTCATGGAAGTGAATGGCCTTGGCTTTTGCAGACACTCTGTGGCGAGCCAATTCACTCTCCTCCGCCTCACGTATTTCCTTCAACAGACTCAGGAAAGAAGGTGGGTGATTTTTTCTTTCTCGCAGCCTCAGTTGGAGCAACATCATGTCAGAATTCACAGCCCCTCTAATCAGCTGTTCCACTCGTACTTTATCAACCATACTAAGGGTCAGTCCATCTCGTTCCACTACTTTGCTGAGAGTCTTCTCCATCCTTCTCAGGAATTCAGACAAAGCCTCCCCGGTGCCCTGGCGCATAAGACGAAATTTGAAATACAAATCCTCACCAGACTCAGATGATCCAAAGGTGCTCTCCAATGCTTCCAAGTACTGCGCAGCACTCGCTTCAGGATCAGAGAATCTGACCGCTCTTACAATATCCAAGGCAGGTCCCTTGAGGCTCTCCACAATGCGGCGTCTTTTTTCTTTTTCAGAGCAGTCACACTCAGTTACCAGCAGTCTGGCTTGGTCCATCCAGTTTTCCATATTCTCCTCACCCATGGGGGTTGGAACTACAGCTGAAAAGGTACGCAGGCGTCGGTATGTGTTGTTGTCACTCGAGTGCTTTACGGTCTTTTCCAGCACCTCGCCCATGGCGCGTATGATTGACTCAGGGGAACTGTCAGTGGCCCTGTGTGGAGAAATCAAAGCATGTACATCGCTAAGAGACTTTCCTTCTTCCATCAGGAACTTTGCTAACTTCTCCGTAAACTCTGCAGAAACATCGTCAGGGGTGGGTTCTGTGGTCTGCATTACTACGACTGTCCAGGGCTCTCTCTTTTCTCCCCTGGACACTTCAGGCGGTATGCGCTTTGGGTCAATGGCTTGTCTGCACTCACACAACACCAGCAGGTAATGTGAAGTGGGTCCTTCCTTCGTGTCCCTTACACGAACTCTCCCCAGAGCTTTTACTGCTTCCATCACCTCTTCAATTTCGGCCACTTCGGTGTGAACAGGTACGTTTAACAGCATTAAGGCATGGGTCTCTTCAATGCTAAGATCTTTGCACCAGTTGGCCAACTCTGCCTGGAGACTATAGTCTTTTGTTAGAGCCATGTTAACACTTTATGCACTTTCCAGTTAATTACAGGGGTGCTTGGAACTAACTTTCTTTATTTTTCTTCTTTCTTGCAGCAAACTACGGTGTGACTCACAGAGGGAGATCCCGGACGAGCCCCCACGTTATGTAGCGCCCCCTACCTGATCTTCTTGTAACTAGATAGAGAACAGCGCCCCAAGTTCACTTGCTATATGCCTACAGATGTTGACGTTAGGCCCCTCTGGTGTCACTAAGTGAAGTAAATTTGTATTTTAGAACATAAATGATAAGCTCTTCTCTCCTTGTACTATATTACTCAAATTAAATGTATCACCCCCCTAAACAATAGCGTAAACCGACACTTTCAAGAAATAACACAAGTAAAATTACAGAACCAAATAAGATTTAATTGAAATAGAAATGTTGAATATTAAAATGGCTCAAAGAATTAATTTAAATGTGTGAAATATTCACACAATTATCCTCACTTTAACTGGATCACAATTCAGTCCCAGAAGGACAATAACTCTGATGCCAAACGCACAGGAATTAGAATACCGGTCAAAAGATAAACAATATAAATTAGCCGTATACCCAATAAAGTAAAACCCAAGATAACTTCCTAATTATAAACAGAAATACTCTGAATAGTTCACGTTATCCGTGCAATGTTTAACACAAAATACTCAGATTAAACAGTTGTGGGCCCACACACACACACACACAATCAACCCACCCCGTTGCAGGCCTGAATCGTGGCTTGTGTTCGTGGTGGCCGGGAAAACGACAAATGGCCCCTTCACTCTCCTGAGCACAACTAAAACAAAACAAATACCTCCAATTCCGCGTGAGAACAAATGCGGTATCCGCGATTCCAGCAGCCGGCCGCGCGCAGCTCCTCGTCCTCTCGCTCGCTCGTTGGCCGAACGCACTACACCTCCCGCGGCGCCAGAGGAACCCCAAATATCACGGTTACTTGGGGCGCTATCTGGTCCTCAGTTGTCCGGAAACCGCAGCAATAAACAGTCTTTGATACGGTAACAGTTTGGTTAGGTTACACGTTCCAATGCGCTAATATATGCAGTGATGACTGACCGGAGAAATTCGGATACACGCCCGCACGGCAGGTTAACCACACGGGGGAAAAAAACAGGCTATAAACACCAACAAACACACAAGCGATTCATATCTCGGATCTACATTGCAGTTAAAGATGATTTAACTTATAAATCGTCAATTAAAATCACTGTTCACATAAACTCGTCTCTCCTTCTCCCGTCTTTCTTTTTTTTTTTTCAATTTTCTCCGTACCACCACTCAAATCGTTCAAAAACCCTGCGAGGGTGGGACTTAACTCCCTGAAACCAATAAAATAAAAAAAACACCTAACATGATGGTTAATACCACGTTTTTCCCCTGTACCCCTAGATCAAACTTGCATCTCATGCACGCGCATTCTTAAAGGAACAAATACCTTACACTCGCTAACACAGATGAGACGTTAATTCACATTTTATTTCTCAAGTGAATTAAATTACAAACTAATAAATTGAGAGCGTATTATCAGCATTTTTTATAACCTACTGGGTTACATGCTCCCCCGTCTAAACGTCTCATGACCCCATGAGGTTACATCTCAACACCTTAATGGTGACTTTAGGCTCAGTAGAAGGGTTTACCCGAGTACAACGAACACACTGTGCCATAGGGTGACACCACATAGTGTTACATTACTTTTTAACTATGGAATGCATTTGTGTGATGGCTTCCGCTGAAAGGTTTCTCTGAATAATGGAGATGTATGCGTATGTACAGCTGCCTAATGAGAGGTCTGTAATTTGGCTCTTTTATAAGCTGTTTATTGTGAGAACTGGTTAGAATGGCACACTTGGCATGGCTCGTGGGTTGGGCGAGAGCTTGCCTGCAGACAGAGGTAAATGTGACGAGATTGGCAAAAGGCGGAAAGGAAAGCACTTGCGGAAAGCAAATTTTTTTCATATGTTTGTTTAGTGACACGTCTTGTTCGTATAGATGTTTATACTAGGGCTGTCAAACGATTAATCGCGATTAATTGCATCCAAAATAAAAGTTTGTGTTTACATAATATATGTCGGTGCACTGTGTATAATCATTTATATAAATACACACACATGCTTGTATATATTTAAGAAATATTTTAATGTATGTACTGTATATAAATTTATATATAATTTATATTATATATAAATATAAAAATGTTATATATAAAAAATATTTTTTTAAATATACAAGCATATGTGTGTGTGTATATATGAAGAGTTCAGATGCAAAAGCCTCTAAATGCCATTTGAAATTTTCTTCTTTAATGATGATTTTTATCAAGCTTGTATATTTAAGTTCAGTGATTTCACTTAAATGGCATTGATAATTACCTATTAATTGTTATTTGAGTGAAATTACTGAACTTAAATATGCAAGTTTGATGAAAATCATCATTAAAGAAGAAAATTTCAAATGGCATTTAGAGGCTTTTGCATCTTAACTCTTCATATATATATATATATATATATACACACACACACACACAAAATAATTATAAACAGTGCACCCACATATATTATGTAAACACAAACTTTTAATTTGGATGCGATTAATTGCGATTAATCGTTTGACAGCCCTGGTTTATACCATTATGTGCCTGCTATTTGCTGTTCGCTTTCACAGTGTTGCAAATTTGAATGTTACTTTGCGAGAATGTAAATATGAAGATTGTACAGAGATGACACTTACTCTGTTTCTGTCCTGTCAAAACATGAGGGCAGTTGTGTTTTAGACCGTATATGAAATGGTTAATTTGAGTGTGCCCTGGTTGAGATATGTTTCTAATAAAATAATTGTGCGAGAAGAGTAGCATGTGGACTTTACTGTCTTGTTTCTCTATCATCTCAGTGAGCTTCTATTACTATTATCCATGCACTGTAAGATTTGTTTTTTGATGTTTTAGTATGAATGAGAAACTTATTTTGGAAAGCACTTGTACGCTAATGTGGAGTGTTTTGAAAAGAAAATTTACCTGCATTAATGCAGACAAAGCTTTAGTGCGGTCCGCTGTATACGGTATTCTATGCATACAAAAAGTTTGCATTCTGCAAAAATAATGGTAGTGCACAATTAGAAAAATGCAGCGTATTCATATTTCTAAGACTTTCTTCTCAATGGTCTCTTATGTTCAGTCGGGGGAGTAGGAGGTATCAAGCGGCATGCTGAGGACTCAAAGGAGGTGCCATCAGAGAAGAAGAATCTGCCTGTGGCTGCCAAAAACCACAATCTCAAAACAAATACAGAGAACCGTCCTCCTCATACCGAAATGCCAAAAAGTATCAGAGACAACCATCCACCATCTCTTAACATCCAGAAAAATGCTCCAGAGAAGCACGTTCTAGCTACCCCAGCTCGGCAGACTGGCACAGACTGGCAGAAATCCCCAGGGGCGAAATGTGTGCAGGCGCCCGTCGCACCGCTCAGAGCGAGATCTCCACAACCACACAGAGCTGCTGAGAAGGTGTCAATTTGGCTTTCCCTTGATTATTCAACATAAAAAAAATGACTGGTCTTCAGACATGGTTATAAAAAGAAGAGTTTTAATGATTCAGTCATGATTTGGAAAATTGATTTTTAGTTTGGAATGTTTTCATTCATCTGATCTTTTGTAGAAATCTGTTTTGACGGAGAGCTCAAATAAAACCGGCACGTTGAACAGTGAGTGTGCAGTATGTGGAAATCACGTGCATTTGGTCCAGAGGCACCTGGTAGATGGGAAACTTTACCACCGGAGCTGCTTTAAGTGAGTTTTCATTGGTGTTGCTTGGGAAGCATGGCTAATATTGCTCATAAATATTGATAAGTGGTGATGGCGCAGTGGATGAGACACATGCCTTTGGTGTGAGAGACCCGGGTTCGAATCCACTGTGAGACACCAATGTGTCCCTGAGCAAGACACTTAAACCCTAGTTGCTCCAGAGCCGTGCGATCCTCTGACATACAGTATATAGAAATTGTAAGTCGCTTTGGATAAAAGTGTCTGCTAAAGTATGGCAATTTGGCATGTACTGGAACTCATCCTGCATGGTTTAGTTATTTTATTGCAATGTACACTTCTAATTTAACACAAGACTTGGTAAAGTACTGTAACGTTTTATTACTATTGATTTCTCTCCCCTAAACAGGTGTAGTGTATGCTATGGCACACTGAAATCTGGGGCATATAAACTGGGAGTGGACACTGGGTCACTGGTCTGTTCTATTCACCAACATGCCCAAAATGGCTTCAAGCCTGTGGTTAAGAGCAGTGGCTTTACGCTCGCTGATTTGGTACCAAAATCTGACCGTGGAGATCAGCCATCTTCACAGCGCTACACCTCTGTGTTATCTACACCTGTCAAGGCTGTGCCCAGACCAGTGGAGCTCAGTCTCGCTCCACAGTCATGGACGGCCTCCGCTCAGAGGACTCAGGCAGCCAGGCAGAAGTTCTTCCAGTCCTGTGGCCCGGCAGCGGAGCACCGGCCCACCGCAAAACAGCAGTCAGGCCCCTCAGAGTCCATCACCAGTCAGAACGCCAGTCTGAAGGAGGAGAAAGAGCGAACCAGTGCACTGACTAACGGAAAACAACTACTTGAAGGAAACCGGAATAACAACAATGCACTTAATAGTGACCCAGGAGCAGACAAGCAGTGAGTGACTGACTAATGATTGCTGTCGTAGTTTAAAGTATTATTGATAAGTGATCAACCATTTCTTAGGTGAAAAATTATCTTTTATATTTTTAAAGTTTGGGTTGTTTGTCACTGTTCTTTAACCTTGGGTATTTTGGTTTCAGGATTTCTCAAACCCTGTGTTAATGTTCTTAAAAGGTTAATAACACTGATTTATTAACAAGTACAACACTGCACCTTTTAGCACCTTAAATGACAAGTGTTAATATTTAACTTGGTCTTAAAGACAAACTGTAAAAAGCTCAAATCAATGGTTGGTGAGAAATGAGATCTTATGTTTTAAATGGGCAAATAATTGCTATACTCGCCAGATAATTATTCCTGCGGCAAAGCTGAATAGAGGGTATGCGCGTGACGTCACCGTGGGCCGGAGTGCCTGCAGTTACTCTCAGTGAGTGGCTGAGCGGCTGTATTTGTTTTCAGTGTGAATGCCGTGAAAAACAAACACAACACAAATAAAGTAGGAAAGATCTTTGCGATTGATATAACTAGATTTGACAAAAAATCAAAGGTATATTTTTACAGACTGCTATAGAAAGAGGAGCAAATGGATCACTGCAATTCACAGAAACAACTGGACTGCAGTCAGCGAAAGGTGGATTTGCAGTTATCATTTCAAGTTAATATGCTGAATTTAGGTGTAAAACCATACCCACATATTTTATATATATATATATATATATATATATATATATATATATGTATGTGTGTGTGTGTATATATGTGTACGCATATATGTGTATGTATATGTGTATGTATGTATTTATATATATATATATATATATATATATATATATTGATTAACAGCTCATCAATTAAATATTTATCATTGCATATAAAAAACAAACAAAAAAAACAACAAGTTTTTAGGGCTATAAGTTTTAGGGCTGGACGATCTGATGGTATATAGGCTATATATAACACTGATATAAGTGATCACCCGGATTTAGACCTACCTATATTGTATTTATATAAAGCGTTCACAGGCAAATTTGCTTTATGTTTAGGTCTTGATTTTATTTCCCCGGTGTCGAAATCAGGCAAACATAAATGTCAGGCAACACGATTCCTGGCTGCATGTCAATATTCATGGATCACTGGATCTTTTGTAAGTTGTAAGGAACACTATAGTATATTCAGTCCAACATTTAGTTTAAATTGATAAAATTGTTCGTTTTAGTCATATTTTCCCCTATTAAATCCAGTCACGCAGCAGATCTTTTGCCACTCAGTCAGGCTGAGGGGTGCTTGTTCCGGCGGGAAAGTGACGTCAATGCATTCCCTCTATTTTTAGAATCATTACTCAAGTCTTCACTGTCACATGATCCTTCAGAAATCATTCTTGTATTCTGATTTGCTGCTCAAGAAACATTTATTTTAAATGTGTTGTGCTGCTTAAAATTTTTTGTGGAAACTGTTAAGTTTAATAATTTGTATAATTTAATAATAATTTAATAAAACGTATGATCATGGTATGAATGCTGAATGTCTCTCGCAGGATAAAAATCAGATGCACTTCTGCTGAGGTGTCCAGCTGGAGGCAGGAGTTACAGGAGTTATCCGGACGGGATGCAACAGGAGGAAGGAGCCCGTATGAGGCCACCTCATCCAGCCATGTTATCAGCAATAGCAGCAAAGAATCCTTCTACCTCAGTGCCATCAGCAAGGAGCGCAGCAGACCTCCATCCCTGCTGCTTTCTACTGCCAAAGGTGGTGTTCGCTCACAGATGACCTTTGCTTGTATGGATTGTGGTCTTTTTTTAAAATGGTTTCTAAAGGTCACATGGGAAATATTTCCATAAACATGCGTAATAAGTACGAGATGGGAACATAGGCAGGAAAGCGGTTAAATTAAGCCATGGGCTAGCATCCATTGTTTTTTGTTGTTTTCCCCATGTAGTCAGGAAGATTGAATCTTAAGACTGATTTCTGCCCTGCAGTATTAATCCTTTCAGTTTGACGGCATGGCTTCAAATGGCATAATTTGATATTGTGACTTGTGCTTTTTGTTTGCCATAATTTTTCCCTCTGCTTCAGCCAAAGACATTCAGAGCTGCGACTCCCTAACTGACTGGAGATCAAAGCCAAAGGCAGCTCCAAATGGACCAAGACTAAAGTAAGTTCGATCAGCCTCGTTCTCCCTAATGCTTTCTAATCCACACGAGGGGAAGCAGGCAAAGTCACTCGGGTGTGAGCTGCAATGACACTTCAGAGCTAGAGTACTGACAGTGGGGCCTTTCATGTATCCATCCTCTAGCCGGCGGATTCCTACTGCCTCTCCCATAGTGTTTGACTGCCTCCGAGTGCATCCGCTCGCTCTATCCCCAATCCTCAGCAGTCCCAAGGAGTGCTGCGCCTAAACCAGCCCCCTCTGAAACTCTAGACTCTTACTTTGAGTTCCTCTGATCATTCTTTTAGTTATGTTTTCGTCTACTGTATCTAAGGTGAGCGTCGGCTTATGCTGGTTTGAAATGATGATTTTGAGTCTTGGTCCTGTTGTAGTGAAGTTATTTTACTTTTTGTAGATCTCATGGAAATGCCAAGGATGTCCCATTGACTTGTGAAAAAAACAAAAGTGGACATTGTTTGAAGGTCCAAGATTCTTCAAGAGCTCCAACCTCCTCTATATCAAACAACTCTCATTGCTCCAAAACTGAACGGGAACAGCAGGAAGGGACCTGGGGTAAGCCAGTCACATCACCCCTAAATGGCAAACCTCAAATACTAGGTGTACCTTGAACACTGCATGAAGTGTACCAATTTTATTTCCCTCTCAGTCCAAAATGGAGCATGCACACCACCAGGTTCTTCTTCCCCCATCCAGCCATTCAGTCCTATTGTCTCATGTTTGGGAGAGACTTTTTGTGGGCAGGGTAAGTCCAGGCCAGATCAAATGCAGCATGGTATGATTTGCGTTTATGATGATCATACTTTTCTTCTGACCACAGGTTTGAAACCCGACTGTTCCTTGTCCTCTAGTGTCTTGCCCTCTCAGTCCCGTCACAAACCTTCATCTCCAAAACAAACTCGCTGCAGGTCGGCGATGTCCAGTAAGCATTTTCTAAACTTATGGTAACAATTATTTTTATTTTTAAACCCTAGCTGAATGGTTCACATGGTGCAATTTGTTGCTTTATCTTATTGCAGTTAGTGAATCACCATTTATACCACTTGTATAGAAAACAGAAGCATGGGCTAAGCTCTGTTTGTAGATGGATAGATAGATAGATAGATAGATAGATAGATAGATAGATAGATAGATAGATAGATAGATAGATAGATAGATAGATAGATAGATAGATAGATAGATAGACAGACAGACAGACAGACAGACAGACAGACAGCTGTGTGGGGCATAGGCACTTATTATTTTTTATTTTATTTATTTTTTTTTTACTATTTGCAGTCAATTAATGTCCATGTAATGTCCTAAAAGGGACACGGTGATGGAAAAAAAAATGACCACCACCATGTCTCTGGCCTCTGTAATGTTTACCCTTCAGCTTTTCATACCCCCCAAAAAATAATTCTTTTTAAATAATTTTAGGTTACGACAATGGAAATATTTCATCCAAAAATGGCTTGCTGCTTGAAACAAGGTCACCTTCTGTAAGTTTTTGCAAATGTTTGTATACTGTCCTTTGCCAAATGATCAAATATCTTATCACCATGGTTTAATTATATTGTGTGTCTTTTCAGATAAAGCCTTGCCACATCACACCAGATCAGATCTCAAAAGAGCTGCAGGACATTGAGAACAATCTGAATGATCTGGAGAATGAAGGCGTGGAGTTGGAGATGAGACTTCGCGTTTATGAAGAAGGTATTAGATTGGTAGTTCATGTATTGGTTGTGTTCCTCATTTCTCTAAGTTGAAGTAAAAGGTCCCGTTCAAGGTTGTTTAGGACAAAATAAGCTGTTTGGGATATCGGATGTTCCTTTTGGTGCTTTCAAGATTGTGTTTTACACAGCATGTTGCTGCACCTTGTGTGTGTGTGTGTGTGTGTGGTTCACTGAGTTCTGTGAGACGCGCACTCATTCCAAACCTGTTAGCTGAGCCCGTCCACCTGGGAGCCGGAATTTCGATGTAGCCTTTAGGGGAAGGCTGTGGCCAATAAAAGGCTCTCGATTCCAGCAGCCAGGGCCAAATGAGGCGAGGCGCAGAGGAAGCTCCCTCTCCTCCTGTGGGATGCGGGGATGAAAATGGAGAAGAGGCGGTGGGCTCCAATGAGAGGCTGCTAGCTGTGTGGGGCAAGTGCACTTGATTGGCTCTTTTCAAGGTCACCATGGCACAGTAATATCATCTCCAGCCACCTGTCCTGATGCTAGCAGCCGGTGGGATTTCATAGAGCCTGACTGCCTCTCGCTCCCACCTAGGCCAAAACCACCACTTGATGAAATTAAGTTTGTGTGTGCATGTATGGATTGTACTTGTATGTTTTTTTTGTACCACCTCAAGGCAATGTCAATGGAAAACATGCTTTTTAGACCGTTTTACAGTGCTCTATTAGGAGACAAATAGAATTCAATCATAGCTCAAATAGAAGTTGAAAGTGAGTATTTGGAGATGCCCGTCTCCAGAGCACTTTAAATTGTGGCCTCAGGTGGGGTGTCTCTTATGTGAGTGATGCATTTAGGACCCTGGTGTCCTTGGTAACTTTGGACTGTTTTACAGAGGGTCATGGGGACCTTCTGATGGATCCCTTGATGGTGGACTGGTTTAACCTGATTCGGAAAAAACAAAGCTACATCCGCAGGGAGTCAGAGTTGATGTACATGTAAGTGATCCCTTATACTGTATTCACCCATTGTAATTTCATTCTAATTTCTGGATGAAACCATTTCCAAAATTCTTAATATTGACTAATAAACAAAAAGTGGCTTGTGTGTTCGCTTGCTGTCAAATTTGGTTCTTACAGATATCAATCTCTTTCAGAGCAAGAACACAGGATCTGGAGGAGCAGCAGCCTGGAGTAGAAGGAGAGCTCAGGAGGTTAATCAATAAACCAGGTAAAAATGAAGCCAGGTTAACTCGAGCAATGTACTGTAAATATTACTCGTCAGGCTTGATTAATGTCAAACTGTAAATTTTTCATTTTGAACTGTTAAAAAAAAGCAACTAGCTGCAAAGCATTTGGGTTTTCTCAACTTCAATAGTTACAATTGTGCAAACCGATTTTTGAAAGTTCTCCCAAATTTATATTTATGGTAAAACTCTCTCCTGCAAGTACACTGTAAAAAAAAAAAAAAAAAAAATCTTGGTTTAATTTAGTTACCTGGTTGCCTTTATTTTGAGTTCATTGAAATAAATAAAAAAATTGAGTTACAACAATGGAGATTGGTTTAATCAACAGAAACTTGATTTATCAAATGAAATTTGCCAAATGGAAAAAAAGTTGTGATAAATCATGAAAATAATTTCTTACAGTGAACATTTAAGTACCGTGAACTTATTTTATTGGAATCCATTTAAAATGATAATTCTTAAAGGAGTAGTTCAGGAGGAACTACTCCTTTAAGAATAAGTAGTTTTTAGGAGTAGTAAGGAGTAGTAAGGAGGAGTAGTTTTAAAAAAAAAAAAAAAACTTTTGCTGATAATTTACTCACCCCCATGTCATCCAAGATATCCATGTCATTCTTTCTTCAGTCGAAAAAAAATTAAGGTTTTTGATAAACATTTCAGGATTTTCTCCATATAATGGACTTCAATGGGAACCATTGAATCTTTTTTTTTTTGACTGGAAAAGATTTGTTCATTTTGACGATCGAGTTCGATTAGGAGAGTCACGAATGTGCATCACACCCTAACCCTAACCACAACAGAGCAAGGCAACCATTTGAGCTTATAAAACTTAAACTTTGTTTTTTAAAATGAGCGATCGTTTCGCTTGATAAGACCCTTATTCATCGTCTGGAATCGTTTAAAGCCCTTTGATCAGTTTGCACTGAAACTGTCTTTTGGACCTGAACCGTTTGGTTCCCATTGAAGTCCATTATATGGAGAGAAATCCTGGAATATTTTCATCAAAAACCTTAATTTCTTTTTGACTGAAGAAAGAATGACATGGGGGTGAGTAAATTATCAGCAAAAGTTTTTTTTTTTTTTTTTTTTTTTTTAAAGTGAAAACTCCTTCAATATAAAACTGTGGAAAATTGTATGACCCTTGTCTCAATCAGAGCAAAGGGTCTTCCATTGCACTCAAGGAATCCATTATTTACAAAAGAATGTTTTACAATATTGTGGGTTAACCGTATGCCCTGCACTAAACTTTCATAAATTACTTTTTAATTTTGCTTTGAGAGGCATGTCTTCACTCTTTGGTTGCTATGGTAAATCTGCATTTAGAAATGAGCACAAATTATAAATAAATCTTATTCATAGATCTCTTGTGACACATGGAGCCAGTTCTCAGACCTGTCTGTTGCTTGAAATAATTAATTGTGGTTTTAACATTATTTAAAAGCTGATAAAAAGTGATATAAAAAAGGATAAAAGTAATAGCAGCAGTACTAGTTTTACAAAACTGTGGAAAAGCCATAACTTGCGTGTCCAGGCATTCCCTAGATTTTGGGGACTTTTTTTATTTTTTATTTTTTTGGTCCCTGTTTAAATCATACTAAATGTGTTTTGAAAATCTAAAATGCTGAAAGCTTTCTGTGATGGGTAGGGTTAGTGTAAGCAAGGGAATGGAATATATAGTATGTACAGCATAAAAATCATTGAAAGGTCCCCAGAAAACATGGAAACCCAATGTGTTTGTGTGTCCGGCTGCTAGAACATCTCAAGACTCTGGATGAGAAGAGGAGGGAAACAGAGTTGTTGAACAGACTGATGAAAATCGTGAATGACAGGAACGCTATTGTTGAGGGGCTGGAGGAGGACCGGTTACGGTAAGTCCTGAAGAAACCACACTGCTTATGAAATACTGTACTTTCTGAGCGCTACATCTAAAGTTGCACATTTGTAAATGTAATTTTGCCAAGTAAATGTAATGTCACATTTCAAGGGAGGAGGAGGAAGATCAACAGTTGAACGAAATGATGCAAAGACTAGGTGAGAACTTTTGCTCTCGTTGTTTTGACCTTGTCAACTCTACTCTGAGCTTGAATGAATAGTTCTTTGTTTCTGTCTGGGTGCAGGTCTTCAGAAGTTTAAAAGCAAACGCAAGTCGTCCTTCTCCAAGTTATTTAGACGGAGAAGTAAAAAAGCCTCAATGGGAGAGTGAACTTCAGATCTACTGGAGTGCAGTGATCCAGATCCAAGTCCAGATTTCACCCAAGAAGGTTTGGGACTAAGAATCACAATTTTATCAGGCGGCTCAGTGAGGTAGTTTGAGTTTCTGGAGCAAAATGTTTCTTTAAAAACACTTTTTTTTATTATTATTATTATTATTCTGATCATGTTCTGATACTTTTCACCTTATTTGATTTAGCTAATACTAATTCTAATTATTTGCTTTAAGTGTTAAACATTTTTGGTCCTACAGTATTTGCTTATTTTTGCCTTCGCTTTAAATGCGTGGGCTAGTTTGAATATTTGTTCAAAATGTACATTTCTTTTCTTGTTGTGTTTGTTTGTTTTTTTTCTTCCACCCCCACTTGTTCAGACATAAATGGTAACTTATATTAGCAGATAAACAGATGTCCAAGATTGGCTGAAGCATGCTTCTTGACTGTGATCCAAGAATCTGTGGAGCATCTTAATTTAACTCTAACCTCCAAAAAAAAAAAAAAAATTGAACTGTGCTGCCTGCTAAATCTAGTGCCCTCAAGATTCAGTGCGTGCAGTGACCTGAAGGGGGCACTATGAGCTTGCATGCATTTCTAAAATAAACTGGGAGTTTTCCCAGTTTATTTTATATTCCTGAGAATGCAAAATCAAGCTGGAGATTAGACTGCAGAGGAGCTTGTGTGCTGGAGAGGCGCGGATTATTGGTCTAGCTCCATTAAAACTGTTCATCTAACTAAAAAAATATAGTTCGTCCAAAGATGTCTTTTACATGGTGTTTCAAACTGTTTTGAGAGAACCCACAAGTTTTTTTTTAAAGTTATTTTAAGAGATGTTTTACGAATGAATGTGCTTATTTATTGTATATTTGACTTTTAAAATGAGTTATCCAATAAATCTTAATGAAGTTTCTTAGTGTATTGTACCAGCAACTGTTTTCATGCTCACAATCTCTGAATCGTGAGGCCTAAAAACGTTAAATGGGAAACCCCATCCGTGAAGAAAAATGGTCAGAAGCGCACGATAACCAAAATGCCCAGTTTATCCCACACTTCCAGTCGTTTCCCTTCTCCGAAAATGAAAATGACACCACGCTCGCTGCAGCAACCATAATTGTTGTTCCTATCATTGCTCGTGCTGTAAAACGGCCGTTTATACAGCCATCATTTAATATGGGTTTTAGTAAAATGCATTAAGATAATTTACTCACATTTAATATCATGCCACTGCTTACAGGCCATCCATCCCCAATTTAAGATGCATGAAATTGTGATCATGAACTTGGAACACCATCTCTCTCTAGCTGAGAGGAGCCGAGGAGGATATTGGTGCAGAACGCCACGCGTGATGCGGGTGACAGTCGAGACTGAATACGTGTGATATTAGAGTTAATTAAAGCTTTGCGCCCCATCTCCTGCAAATGCTCGCACTCCTGCAATTAAGAATCAAAGGCGAGGGCTTAGTGTCAGGGGGGTGTCTAATACATGGTTTTAACAGGAATGGGACCTGATTTGCCAAGCTCCTAGCGACAAGCATTAACAACAGCCTCAAATTAGGCGGACATTAATATTCATAAGTAAAACAATTCGTCCTCTGAATGGCTGATGAAATGAAATTCTCCGAGGTGAGCGCTCGCGTCCACGCCGCCCGTGTCCATCAAAAGATGCCATTACTGATCGAGTGCTTAATGTATATGAGCCGCGTGATGAAATTGAAGGGATGAAGGATGCCGGGGGTTTGACTTGTTTGTCACCAGCCTGGTATTTCAAAAATCGGTCCGCCAGCTCAAATGCAGCATCGCTAACCTCAAGCGTGCGCGCGAGCGTCTCTCCTTCGGTACATAACTGAATGACATTTGCATATTTGCTTGATCAAGGCCAGCTAAACTGAGGTCACTAACACAAAATGGATTTGAAAATGGAGTGTACTTAAGCGTTTTTTGGGGGGGTTTCGCTGGAAAGTGCGCTAATGCGATGCACATGTCACATGGGCTGCGTCGCAAGCTTTCAGTGTAATGCGACGCGGTTTAATTGTTTAATTAAAAGCATACATTACACTTATCTGACGTACAGTTTATTCTAAAGGTCAAACTCTGTTTGTCCAGCGGTGGCCGCTGAGCTGTTTCTCTTCCTGTACTGTAGGGGTGTGTGCGTGTGCGTGTGTGTGCATGTTGCAGATATGGTGCTAGCGCTTCTGCCACTACTCTGTAATTATGATCCTCAAGGTAATTTTATCAGCCTCATTAGCTCTGATGAGTAAACGAGAAGCGTGCTTCTAATTTATTAGCCATCCAGACTGGAGCCCTGGCTCTCATCAGACGGATCATAATGTTTGTACAGGGGAGCTGATATATTCAGTGATCATCCGGCTGCAGGAAAGATTTGGATTTTGTAACTGCATCCTAAACGCTGGACCTGCCGGATAGCTTAGTTTGATTAAGAGCAGTGGTTCTCAACGTTTTTCACTCCAAGGCCCCCCATTGGCAAAGACAATATTTGGAGGCCACTCAATATTTCTGGTATTTTATTTGTTAGGCAATATATTAAAATAATTATCACTTCCAGAAGTTTTAAACTCCATGCTCTTCAGGGTATACACTTCATCGCCAATGTTTTTCTTGTCATTTGTGATTTGCGATTTTACAACTCCCAAATAAAACACATTCTTCCCAATTAAAATATTTTTGAGCTCGACATAACTAGATAAATTGTTAACACTTAAAAGGTTAGTTCACCCAAAAATGAAAATTCTGTCATTACTTACACTCATGTCGTTTCAAAACCCGTAAGACTTTTGTTCATGTTCAGAACATAAATTAATATATTTTTGATGAAATCTGAGCGATTTCTCTCCCTCCTTTGACTGCTACTGCTTTGATGCTTCATAAAGAGATCATAAAACGGATTCATATGAATCTCAGATTTCATCAGAAATATCTTAATTTGTGTTCTAACGATGAACGAAAGTCGGGTTTGGAATGACATGAGGGTGAGTAAATAATGAAAGAATAATGAATTTAATTTTCGGTTGAAAATCTCTAACAATAAGGTTCCATTTGTTAACATTGAAATGAACAAACCATGAAAAAAATAAATAATTATATAATTAACAATAATTATAATTATTAATAAAGTCGATTCTATTAAAGGAGTAGTTCACTTTAAAAAAAAAAAACTTTTGCTGATAATTTACTCACCCCCATGTCATCTAAGATGTCCATGTCTTTCTTTCTTCAGTGGAAAAGAAATGAAGGTTTTTGAAAACAGGATTTTTCTCCATATAATGGACTTCAATGGGAACCAAACGGTTCAAGGTCCAAATGAGTTTCAGTGCAGCTTCAAAGGGCTTTAAACAACATCAGATGATGAATAAGGGTCTTATCTAGGACCCTTCAAGTCATGACTCGAAAAAAGATTTGTTCATTTTGATTAACGAGTTTGAACAGGAGAGTCACGAATGCTCATCACAGAACAGAGTAAGGCGAGCATTTGTGCTTATAAAACTTAAACTTTTTTATTTATTTTTGATAAGATAAGACCCTTATTCATCGTCTGGTGTCGTTTAAAGCCCTTTGAAGCTGAACTGAAACTCTTATTTGGACCTTGAACCGTTTGGTTCCCATTGAAGTCCATTATATGGAGAAAATCCTGGAATGTTTTCATTGAAGAATGACATGGACATCTTGGATGACATGGGGGTGAGTAAATTATCAGAATTTTTTTTTAAAGTGAACTACTCATTTAATGTTTAATATTGAGCTTGAACGGTTGTACTTTCGTTAACTAACGTGCAAAGATTAATGCTGTAATGCATTTATTGCTCATTGTTGCATAATGTGAACTAATTTGACCTTATTATAAAGTGTTAAACTTCCATGACTTTTCCAGGTCTATAAAATCAGAGTTTTAAATGTCCTCTCATATTCTGGGCCCTATATATTTTGTGCCACCTCTGGGCTTTTAGCACAGTGTTAACTTAACCTGCCCTGGAGCAGATTATCTGGCTTTTTAGTGATTGGTTTTCATTATTTATATAAATATTCAGACCGTTCTCATCCTTTAGCGTCATATAGAACGCTATATGCAAAAACGGCGCTATACTACGCACATGGCACCCGTTACCGTTAATATAACACGCGAACCCAAAACGTCATAAATCCTTTAGCGTGAATATGACACGCACACCCTACCCCACACCTAAACTTATAATAACGTGTGCCATGTGCGTAGTATAGCGCCGTTTTGTCACATAGCGTTCTATTTGACGTTAAAGGATGAGAATGCGTTGAAATATTATACCCCCTACGTGATTTTAGTTTAACAATTATTAAACATTTAGTTAAAATGAATATATTTACACAAACACACACGCTGTTACTGTATGTAATATAAATAAGATTTGGAATCAAATGTATATTAGATTATACTTATAGCAAAATATTATCTTCTTGCTGTGTAAATGCATTCATGTACTTCATATACTTCAATCTCTTAAAGAAATGAATCTTGCTGAATCTCTCACAACAAGTGAATTGCAGTTTTGCTAAGTTTCAAGGTAAGCGATTGGCTGTTCACTACTGATGTCACGCTTTCATGTGCATGCGCTCCATGAACTCAGGATCAAAACCCGAGTTGACAAAGTCAGCGTCAAGGTACTACCAACAAAACCTGATCGAATTGATTTGGTTTTGTCAACTTAAAATTAATCCTAACTTTGAGTTTGTTCAACTACCGTCATTATAGGGACCAGGTTTTCCAAGACCCTGAGAATACAAATGACAGGTAAGATGCAATCTTTTTTTTTTCTTTTTAAATATTATTGCACGCTATCTTGTAGCATCCTCCTGAGGCCCCTTTGTGGGTCCTGCCCCCCTGGTTGAGGACCACTTTTGTAAAGCTAAAAACTACAACAGATTTATCCACTGTTGTGCCACAACGTATGCAATATGTAAAAAGCTGATCACACTGTAAACTTAAATTACCCACCCAAAAATTTAATTTAGTTTCTGTGTCATTTGGTGTGTTTAAGGAGAGGAGGTAATGTGCTCACAATTTCACTGTGCGAACATTTGCATTGAAGGGAAAATATGCACTCTGGCTCCTGGGAATGAGATGGAAAGAGCATGACTGGGAGACTTGACAAGTGGAGCTTTTCATCCATCTCAAATGAATAATTTTCCCTTCCCTTAAACATCCCTAATCCAAGCATGTTATCAGCGCCAATGCAGGATTCTGCCCGACTCTGCTCAGCGGCAAAGCAACTTTTCCCTCTTTACACGTTCGCAAGAGCTCCTGCTTTTTACACTGGCACAGAGACTCGTCGCTTTATCCTTTCGGCTGGTTTTGTGGATCAGTGGAACGGGCCCCACAACAGAAGTGATACATATGGAAACTCTTCACAAATGCCAAAGTCTCTTTTCACCCGCGATCTGAGCTGGCTCACTAGATGTCCAGCATTGGCACACACAACTCCTGACAGAGATATCACAGCGCTGCGCTGAACAGAAAAACTGTCATTCCATCTCGTATATCGCATGTTCTGCGAATGCAAGTAAATGTTCAGCGTCTCAGTTTTGATGTGGTCCTGTTTTTTTTTTTAATTTATTTTTTTTCTATCGTGTGTGTGTGTGGGGGGGGGGGGGGGGTTCAGTTTCAAATGAATATTTTTGGCTTTCCAGTAAGCAGCTGAAATCCGTTGAAATGTATTAAGTTGAAATTCTCAGCATGGGAGCTCTTTCTTGTGACACTTTCCGGCGAATAAATGCTTTGATGCTGTACAATTGAATTGCTGTTGAGATCTCATGGCAAGATCCGTGATGGGTAATGAGACCGTCAACTGTTTCAATAACTCCAGTGCTCACTGCATGTTAACCTCATTTCCAGGTAACTTTCGGATGCCACAACAGCTCGTCTTATGACGCTAGAGGAAGCTTCTAATTTGTCATTTAGTGACATTTTAAGCCTTTTAACTGAACCTAGACAGGGATTTACAGTTCCCTCCCAAGAAAAAATAATTTTGTCCTCTTTGTGGCAAAATGAAGGAAGAGATTAATGAACATGGTGTGTTAGAGAATTTTATGCACGCTTCAGTGCTTTAGGTGTACAATTTTGTTAGGCACATACTAAAAGTCTGGAGGTGTGTAGCTGCACAAAGGAAACATTGCGTGAGGGGCGTTTCCTCCGAGGGGACAAGGGAGGCAGGGTCTCATATTACAAAAATAAAACAATGCATATATCACAAAATGTGACATTAGAAAAACAAGTGATTTATACACTTTTTAAAGTAACACTGTCCAACAGCGACACCAGCGGGTAAAGTTACAGTGGGACAAGGGTTTCCGTTGTCTGGTAATTACTGGACATTGGCTGGGGAAAAAAATGAGTTGACCGACAAAATTAATTCTCTCTGGTCAAATTGTCCTATTAAAATTGCGTAATAGTCTCTCCCCACTAACACAATATGAATTTAAGAAGCCTAAAATATAGGCTATAAAGCAAAAGTACACTGACCTTTGGCTATGTTATAAGCAGGGATGTGATTTTTCCGGATTAATCCGGAATTCCGGATTTTCCGACCTGAAAATGTGACCTACGTGAATCATGCATATCTGTAAAAAAAAAAAAAAAAAAAACGGGTGTCGGCAGCCGGAATGAAAAGGAGAGAATATGAGGACATAACCCATAACTATGGAATGCCAAAGCTGACTAAATTAAAAATAAATAAATACATAAATAAATATACGAAGAAATGTAAAAAAGCAAAAATACATAAATAAATACATAAATAAATATACAAAGAAATGTAAAAAAGTGCATATAAATGAGTATTTATACTTTTATTTCTATATGTATGTATAATTGTATTTTTCCACACATTTATTTATTTATTTATTTATTTATTTATACATTTATTTATTTATTTATTTCAACTTTTATTTATTTCCACATTTATTTCAGTATTTATGTTTTTATGTCTACATTTCTTTATTTTCACATTTATTTATTTCTATATTTATTTATTTCCACATTTATTTATTCCAACATTTCTTTCTCCGTATGTTAATGAGGGGGGCGTGTTTTAACTCAGACAAGAGCAATCGATCTCAGAGTGGCAGTGCTGAAGCTTTGAGGCCACAGTGACACCTTGTGGAATGTGACCAAACGAAACGCAAGAGCTGTGTGGGCAATATCACATTTTAAGTCGTGTATATCACCCTAACTGTATGTAGGGTAGGCTATATAGGGTTAACACATGAATATGATAGCTGACTGCTTGCTTTTGGCTTGTGATTATTGTCGATGAGACTCGCACACCAGCGCAGAACACGGAGAGAAACCAGCGCACATTTCACTGACTCCCACGCAAGCATATTGATCATTGAGTTTGAAACGTCCGCGGTTACATTCGCGTTTCCTAACTTCGTATGCATAACTGGTGACAATTCAAATGCTTAAAACGCAACCCATATTTAGCTTCGTATATTTTCCTGCTTTTTTGTCCTTAGCCAATCACATGCCTGTATAAGGATCAGCCTCTACCGTTTGAAAGTTATTAAACAACATTGCATGCTGAATTTCAAATAAAGCACAATATATTTTCTATATTTTATATTTCGATATTAAATTTCTTAAATATTTCAAATAACTTAATAGACCTAAACAATGAATGGGGCAGGCTATCCTTAAAAGCTTTTTTCAGAGGCCAGACGCGACGGACGATGGTGAATCAGGAACATCTCATTATATAGATCGGTGGTTCTAATGCGTGCACTCAGGCTACAGAGGATTTTTTTTTTTCTCTCCCATCAAAACAATAGTCTATGTCCATCATTGGTCACAGCCTATATCGAGCAGGGACACATTTGTGTGCATTTTATTTTGTGGTTTCACCGGAATGAATAGAGAGTCTTCGCAACGGCTATACATTGAAACGCGCATCCGAGTAAAGATTGCGCAACTCACGCAGCGCGTCGTTCATGCAATTGATAGCAGCGGACGCGAGCGCTCAGCTTGATTTCAAAAACAGATTTTAGCGCTAGATCTCTTATTTAAAAGCAAACTAAATTAATGATCTGCGAGTTAACTGGAGATGTTTTATTTATTTGTATTAGCTAGCCTACATCTGTGGCTCAATGTTTCAATAAGTAAGTGTGTGAAACCATAGTAAAAAAACAATTGGTGTTGACTGACGCCAATCGGACGTTCATGTTTTTTTCCGTCTATTTGAAAGTTAGGCTAATGATAATGTGTTGCATTCTATATGGCCTGATTGCCGTTTTTTTTTTAAGTTACATAGCCTGCGTCCAGTTTTACACAACTCGACTACTGTATTTTCCGCACTATAAGGCGCACTTAAAAGCCTTTAATTTTCTCAAAAAACGACAGTGTGCCTTATAATCCGGGGCCTCGCACTCGCTACATTCCCTTTAGCACATCTAGTGGATGCATAATGCAAACCCAGTCAAACGTGTGACTGCAGTATCTTATGCGCCTTATAATTTGGTGCGCCCTATATGTGAAAAATGTTCTGAAATAGGTCATTAATTGAAGGTGCGCCTTATAATCCGGTGCGCCTTATAGTGCGGAAAATACGGCAATTAATATGTGATATTTGACCGGCATATAATCAAAATGTTCGTAAAGCAAAACCTCTGCAGGTCACTTTGACCAGGACGTTTATTTTCTAGCGGAAACTCTGAGCGGGACGCTTCACCTCTCTTGCCTCCCCTGAGCCCATTGAGTTTTAATGGACACCCTAATGTGTTGGGTTTGGTGGGGCGTAATTGAGAACAAATAGGGGAAAGGGGAAAGAGGCAATGCTGCCATCGCGTTAGGATTGGATTGGTTTGTTCGATAAAACCTGCCTCTTGTCAGTCTGAATAAACAATGATAGCACTAATGGGAACACTAATTAAAAAGCAAGTTGTTTTTTGTTTATTTAACCAGGGAAATGAGACAACATTATATGGAAAGACTTTGCCCCCGTTTCAAAACACCCCTGCATGCCAATACATTGCGTTATGCTACCATGTAGCTTTTCATTACTAACTCAATGTTATGATTTTAATGATTTAAAAAAAGAACACGAACACAGGTTTTTTTAGAAACCTGCACCTATTTTTTTTTTTCCCCAACCCTAGTCCTTGAGTAGCCCCAGCACTATACAGTTTGGGTATCTCCTTAACCCAACACATTTGATTGAATTCACCAGCTTGTTAGGAAAGACTCCTCAGATGGGTGTCAAATAAGAGAGACCTAAAAAAAAAAAATTGCAGTGTCAGACGTACACCAGGACCAGGGGTGGGAACCACTGAAATGGACAATTTGGGAGCAGATGTCACAGTTGCGCGCACATTGTGGTGGCTGATAAACAGTGATAAGTGGAGGAAAATGGACAAGATCCACAGAGGAGGGAAATAATATCTTGAGCCTTTGAATGTCAGAATTGGAATGCAAAAAAAAGATGGTTGTTGACACCTTTCAAAGTAAAAAATATTTTCAAATTTTTAAGTGGATGGACTGTACTGATGAAATCTGTGGCTATTACTCTAACATTAAAGCATGTGTGAGATATTCACACAAAATGCAGCTCATAGGGGACATAATGTATTAGCCCTACAGTTACTACTCTCACAATTCGGACATTTTTTTTTTCTTGCAATCACATTTATATCTATAATTTTGGACTTCTGAGGGGGAAAAATAATTGTTAGAAATAAGCTCAAATGAGTTAAAGGCACAATAGGTAGTTTTTTTTTTCAACACAAGAGGGCGCAGTTTCCAACAATAACAAAGGCGTAGGTTGATGACACAGTGATGAGTTGAATGATGGGACTTGCTGTCAAACAGATGGATCTAATAATGTTTATGGGTGAGCGTAAACATTAAACATTTTAAAGAGACATATCACACGCGAGTCACGCGGATATAAAGGAATAAGGACATTTAATTCTACCGTTCAAAGTTACCCACAAGTGCTGGATTACTCACACAAGCCAGTTTATTAGACGAATTAAACTTGTGAGGGAATGCAGCACTTCTTCACTTGAACGCTACACTATCACACTAAACAGCATTTAAATGTGTGTTGAAAGTTATAATGTTGAACCTTAGTACAGTTAGTTGGTTTGCCATACGAAACTAGAAGTATAGTAAGCTAGATCAACATAAGAATAACATACTGATCATATTCTAAAATTTCATCATGTTGAGCTAACGTAAAATTGATTTGCTTTGTACATTTGCTCACCTGTCTAATAAAGCTGTCAAGTTGTGACTCGTGAAGCTGTCAAGTCCAAGTTATTCACGGACGTGGACCTCTCGGCATCTCAAAAACGCCACTCTGATATTGATCCTCATTTTAGTTCTCCTTGTTTGTCCCAAA
Organism: Pimephales promelas; assembly: GCF_988280905.1. NCBI lineage: Eukaryota > Metazoa > Chordata > Actinopteri > Cypriniformes > Leuciscidae > Pimephales > Pimephales promelas. The sequence continues at coordinate 31,370,139 of NC_142771.1, forward strand.
GTCTGCTTGCCATGGTCTATGTTTGAAAAAAAAAGAAAAAAGAACTGCGTGCCGCTAAACGTAATGCACTACGCAGTTGTTCACGACTGTTGCCATGGTTACGTCATGGCAGTATTAATGGAAACCAAGGATAGTGCGGATATTGCGTCAGTGACAGACGACATTTTTTTCTGCGACGGCCACTTTTTCTCTGAAATAAAAAAAAATCTTTAGAGACTTTTGGGATATTGTACACAACTGCAGGAAATATATCACACTGTTCAAGTGATTTTTGGATATTTTATTACAATATTCTTACATATTGTACCTTATTATAATTAGCGAACACCCATATGGTATTTATTCCTCAACCATGCGTTTTTATCTAGTTTTCCATAAGATAAATGCATGAACAGTTTTGTCAATGCCAGGGATAACACACAAGCTGTATAGCATATCCTAATCACAAATCCATGTATTCTAGCGTTAACACACTTTTGGTGCTTATAATGACAGACATACAAGCAGGCCTGATATGCTAAGGAGAGCTCATTGAGTGTTTTGCATGGGAGACTCTCTGTGTGTGTGTGGCCGTGCTCATGTTTGATGGCCGCTGTGCGGTGGAGACTGTGTTGTCTTTTCTCTCTGTTGGCTGGCTTCTTTTGATGCTCTACCTCTCTTATCTTGAGCCTGGCAAGGTTAATGAAGTGCTAGAACTCTTGGAGGAAGTAAAAATGAACTGACTAGCAGAGACCAGAGGAAGCTTGGAGATGAAACGCACATCTTGGAGCGGCTCTAAGTGGCAATTTTGGTGAATTACTGAGACAATGAGAGGAGGAACGTCATCTTCTTAGACACAACGACACTGGGTATCAGGAATGGTCGATTGGATCTCTTTAAACCCGGCTCATGTGGAATTACATTAGCATTTTAGCCTTGCTTGTAATATGATCTGTCACACCTCTCCGCCAGCCAGTGGTGGAGGGGCCGAGTGCTGTTTTTCTGCCATTGACAACCCACTCCTTCATTTTGTGGATTTTAGGCGAAGTACGTTGGCTAATTGATTGTGTGGGCTGAAATATTCAGCAATAAACATAATGGGAATCTTTTGTTAAAATTTGTGTCATCAGTCTTGTTAACTTGAGTGTTTATTTAATAAAAATAAAATAACTAACTGCAATGTTAAACGTCTACTAAAATTGAAATATAAATCAAAGCTCAATGAATTAATGGTAATACAAACTATTAAAAAAAATCAATTGAATATACTATTTATTATATTATTGATATTTCCTCAATTCTTTATGTAGGGGTAAAACTCTTTTTCTTAAAGATGTATATAGAATTTACCCTTTTAACTATGAAGCGTTTTGATATTTTATCGACTTTCGACTTATTCGCTGTGCATGCTTTTGACTTTGCCACCATGTGTTCCTCAAAGTCAGTTCAAGAAAATGGTCATTTATTGTATGACTTCCAGCTTGGCTTTTGGGTGCTGCTTAAGTAAAACAGAAATGGCTCATAATACGAGATTAATAGAAGGAAACATTGTGCTAATACCTCGTTGCCCACAGCTCCCCCTCCCCGTCCTTTCCATTTCCAATATTCTAATGTCCCTTCGCATCTATATGCACTAATAGGTAAACATGAATCTGGAAGGTCTACATTCCAATGAATTAGCATATAAATGACTTCATCTTATACAAATAGAGCTCTTTTGCCCATAAGTCCCAGTGCTAAGCAAAAGATTGTGTATGTAAAATATGTCAGGGGAAAATGTAAATTAATCTGTCCCACTCATCGTTCAGTCTAATGAGAAAATGGTTTTACCTTTAACCCGACTTTTCTATTTCCGACGGCTCGCTGACATCACTTTCACCGATACGCTCCGTAATTGTTTCGAGCGAACGTGCGGCAGCTGTCAATAACAAGCTGGTCTTTTTGGTACAAAGCTCGAATGTGAGACACAAACAAAAGGTTCCGCGTTTCATACTTTCGGAGCCAATAAGGGTGTCGCAGTCATGCCATTCTTCTGCTTATAAATATATGGACGGTTAATAGTCTCAGACACAATAACGTTCATACCACGCTGCCCGTCTCATTTAGCTTTTCACACTCACGGTTGTAATTAAGCCCGTACTTTTTACATGAATTCAAGCTATTTGTTACATAGCTAGAGCTAATATGTTAGAAGAGGCTTATCGAATTGGGTCAGCTAATTAAGCAATTAGCTTATTTCAGCTCAGTACTGACACTTTGCTAATCTAGGCCATTGTGCTCAGTGATATGCCAACACTGAGGCAGTGTTGGTCTCTACCGCAGCAGGGCTCTCTCTCTCTCTCTCTCTACCCTCTCGCTGGGAAGGGCTTTTCAAAGCCTTCGCTCTGCCATCAACTCGCACTTTGAATGACTACACACATCCTTCCACGTTAATACTCCCATTTCTCATGCAAATCCCTGGAATTGAATAGGTTGTTTATTGTGCAGTTAATATATTGAGACATTCATGCCGTGTTGTTGGAGTGTTTGCCTTCTACGTTTTTAGCTGTGTTAACACACGTGGAATCCCAGACAGATTACAGTGTGATAGTGTTAAAGCCCTGACGAACGTCTGCTTTCGCGTGAGGTTCGAGGCGACCGACCGTAGGCTTCGCTGCGTGCTTCTGAAGTTTGAGCTTTTAATGATAAAAATCCAACGCCATCTCTAATTAGAAATGCATCTCTCAAGTCACTTTTTCCACTTGGTCTGCTTCGGGTATCGCAGAGTTTTGTGACTTTTGGAGAGCAAACAAAGAGTTGCTGTCCAAATAGTTTGATGGGAAAATGCTACACGACGCACTGTATTGTCGAACATTAACTTTAATTGGCCATGGCTCGCTGAAAAGTGTTTTCTGTTCAGATGTCTATCATGGAAAGAATGCTGTGAAGCGGTGTTTGTTTAATGAATAAAAAGATTTGCAATTAGAGCCTATAGGCTAAGGAATGGAAGTCAACTCTTGGAAAGCCTGTAATTATATCGCAATAAGCATCTCCTAGCTGCATTCTTGTGTGAATGTGAAAAAAGTGTGTTTGATATGAAAAATAATTGCACTTTCAAGTTCAAAGCACACTATTATACCTTTATCAATTGGATTTATGTATTGCATGCAGTGGTCCTTGTGAAGTCTCATGCACATTTCTTTTTTTCGTATTTGTTGTTGTTCTTCATGTAAACCCACAAATGCAGCTTAAACTCATTTTGGTGTTAAATACTTTGCTGAAGAGGCCAAGCAGCCTGTCTTGTTCAGTAAGGCTATTAAATTGTGGTATGTATTGTAGTGTGTGCTAATTACAAGATATTAACCTCTTTCTAGAGGAGGATAATGTTTTTGAATATTAGTATTGGGTTTTCACAATTTCATAAAAAAAGAACTCAATATGCACTCCAAAACAGTTTAATTAGAATGTTTTTGTTTTTCTGTTAAAAAGCAACCCAAAACAAACATTTAACAAATTTGAATAGTCTAATTAACTTGATAAAGAAAAACAATATTAAGACTATATTTTGACTTCCTTTTAAATATTTTATGCTTAGACTGGAAAATTAGAAACACAAACCATAAACAAAGCAGTGCGTGGCGTGCTTACCGTTTTAAATAGAGTGCTGAAGTGATATCACTTTTAGGACAACTCGCTAGCGGCGCGTGGGTTCCCTCGATCGAAGAGCTATGTATTTTCCCCATAGACTTTTGGAAAATCACAAAAAATAAGATCTGTTTTTAACAAAGAGTTGTGACCCGTTACATGTTTTGTCTATCAAGATAATCTCTACAAGTTAATTCAAAATTTATACATTTTGAATCCTGTAAAGTTTTTAAAAAACACAAGCAGACAAAATAAAGTTTAAAAAACCACAAGCAGGTTATAACTGTGTGTTCTATGTCATAGATTAAAACGTGAAAATATTTGGAGGCTTTGTTCACCACAGACCTTATTTCAGGCGATTTAGCAAAAACCCATTCAAAAATCCCATAGACTTTAGAGCGAGGTTACTGGGAATGCTAACTCACTTCTGCGTTTTGGCCTTACAATACGACTAAACACTTTCTTTGTTCCGCTCCGCTCGTGTTAATATTGAAATATTCGCCAAGGAACACTCAGGTAAGATGACATAACATAAGAACAGCCTTCTATCTGTAGAGTTTGACCTTTTTGCTCATTGTTTAGCTATTATTCTCGTGCATTGACTCTTTCACTAACCTGAACAGCCAATCAGAGGTCGCTCTTTCACCGACAGCCCGACGCCGATTCAACATGTCGAATCGGCCGAAACAAAGCCGTCAAGGACCACCCGACAGCATGGAACCGTGCGGAACACACCAAGGAAACTTAGGTTACAGGTTGCCTGGATCGCAACATGTGTTTTTCCTACCCTATCTCACGACTAATTCGTACGAGTGATTCAAAAGTGGCTAATTCGTACTAATTCATACGACCTCACTCGTACGAATTTGTACGATTTGTCTAAACCCACTTGATTATGTTTCTGGTCAGGGGTAGGTCATTCATACGAATTGGCTAATTCGTAAAATATGTACGATTTAGCAAAATCGTACTAATTCGTACTAGTCAGGTTGTACGAATTGTTACGAATTAGCCACCTCGTAAAATTCGTACGAATTCCTGTGAGATCGGGTTGGTTTTTCCAACCTTATACCTGTGAAAGTGCACTGTAACTGCAGTGAAACCCATGACTTCCCACCCATGAACTCATACTAGATCGATATACTCCCAGTTACGAGCTCTGATATCACATAGGCCACGAAACCATACAAAACAACAATGGCAGCCCCTACGGATGCATTGTTTCTGTAGGCGGTACACGGTGAGAATACACTTTAGGACAATATAACGTTAACTAGTTTTCGGTCCATTGAGTTCAAGGATAAATTAATACCAAATACATTTCCAAATATACAAATAAAGTAAAATAAAAGGTATAACAGCTTATCTTGCCTTAAGCGCTGTTTTACTCCTCAATTTCCCTCAAATAAACATGAAGCAAGCACCTTTGGCGACAGAAATTATTACAAATGCGCATAAGCCCCTAAAGGTCCACCATGCTATCTAGCTCAGAAAAAGATCTCAGATCTTTTTGATGAAATGTGTTTTCTGTCCCTCCATAGACAGCAATGCAGCGACCATTTTGATGCTTCAAAAAGTTCCTAAAGAGTTTAGAAAACAAATCCATATGTATTGAGCGATTTAGTTCACATTTTTCTGAGGAGACTCGATTGCTTTATATGACGAATAGATTTAATGTAGGCCACTTTTATTCACATGTATACATTGATCAGCGAACAAACAGAAGCTCAATTGAACCTGCTTGATGTGCGAGAACAAACTCTTGCTGAAGCTCAAACGTGCTGAGACGAGAATGAGCGTCATTGGTTGCGGCATAACACATGAAAATGAACCTGGTTCTCGGACGTCAAGCGAACATGCTTGAGCTTCCTTTTACCACAACCGATGTGTTAGTTCATCATAGAAAGCGATCGTGTTTCTTCCGAAAATTTGCACTACACCTCTCAATTAATATGGATTATTTTTACGATCTCTTTATGAACATTTTGAAGCTTCAAAGTGGTAGTTGTGTAGCTGATTTTTGGGTGGACTAAGTCTTTAAGAAATGTCTCACCAGCATTAGAATGATTTATGAAGAATCACGTGAAACTGAAGACTTGAGTAATGATTTATTCCTCACAGGAAAAAATTACATTTTGAAATGGCTGAAATATAGTTTTTTTTTCACCACATTTCTGTTTTTACTGTATTTCTTTAATTAAATAAACAAATATCTGAACGGTATACAGTAAATTTAAAAATTTTCAGCTACAAGATAGGTCATTTTTATTTAAATGACATTTATTTCCACTTTGTCCCTAGAAACACACAGATATCTCAAAGTAGGTGAAACCTACACCAGTCCTCTTGTGTTTTTAACACCTGCTCTTTCATTTTTTTTTTTCAGTGTCACGGGTTTGATTTTCCATATAGTCAGTCGGAGGCAGCCTTCGTGGGGGGTAAGTAGCCACAGCTGATCACAGAGGTGCAGGAGGACGCCTGCAGCAGGGGTAATACATAATGCGGGTCATTGCTCTGAGGTGACATTTATCACATGCTGTGCAATGATCTCCTTTTTGAATATGAGAGAGCGAGCGCCTCAGTCACACAAGTATGGTAATGTGTCCAATATGATCCACTTATTTCCCCAAAGCAGAACCGAATCCAACATGGCTGACTCGTGCTTCTCTTGAAAGCATTGATTTGACATGGCAGAGCGGCGCAAAGCCCGGTGAATGGATCATGCTTAAACACACGTCTGGCAGCTCTGTTTGGCTATGCAGAAAAAGGAGCGTACAGCATTTTCTTTTGTACGAGCCAGGGGGAGCGGTTGTTTCTGTACGAGGCCCAGAGCGCCATCTCTGTTCTCTCTTAAATCTCTCTGAGATTTCCGAACAGAGGCAACCTGATTTTTTTTTTTTTTTTTTTTGAAAGTTTCCAAATCGGTTGTGATGGATTAAGTCGTTCCAGGCGGATCCGACACCGTGTAGCGCTCGGCAAAGCGTAACGGTCATTTTGATGATTAACAGCGGATTTTACTTCCCAAGGGACTGTGAATGCTGAGAAACCGGAGATATTCTGCTAGTGACCCTTTGACGGCTCACACTTTAAACACCATTATCATCAAAACTCCTCTCTTTTCCGCTCTCGTGGCACCCCGGTCTGCATTGTTAATATTATAATGCCAAAAAACGATCCATTCCGGTGTATATGTAGGCCACTGTACCCCAAAGCCTAAGTGATAATAAGATTTTACAGACTAACCTGTGCGTTGTAGATATGAGATGTTCAATCATCTTGAAGTTGCTCTATTTAATAATCCATCTGCCAATTAAGCCAGTCAGTGGTGTTGAGGCCCACAAAAGGTTAATAAGCCTCAGCTGCAGTGTGGTTATCCTGGGTAAATGTCACTTAGATGAGGGGCACGCGGGGTCAAGATCTCCCTCCAGATCTAAATTTAATCACACCGCGTGTCCACTGGCCTCCTCTTCACCCTAATTAGTGTCTGGCCTGAGTCAGAGCGTGCGATCGGGTTGTCCTCACCCCTCCACACGCCTTGCGCACGTGACCGGCTAACAAACTAGCGCTCAAAGTCAAGCGCAAAGCCACCGGTGCCTTAATTGCCTGTTCCTGCCGAGGTTGTGAGATCATCAGTGGGATTTCGAACCATATGAGGTGGTAAATCTTGTAAGTTGTTGTGTTAGAGGTTTATTTAGTTTGAAATTCACGGTTGGACTAACTTCATTTGTCAGAGTGGTTAGCGCTGGGAGCAGGGGTTAATGCTGCCATATTGTTTGTTTGCTAGGGAGACGACGCCGCCGCCGCCGCATGTTTTTTTCATTTTCCAGAACGTTCTATATGCAATGTGGAGGAAACAGATGCTTAAGTGTTTAATTTCAAATATTAATATAAATTAGACGCAAAATGGGTAATCATTCTCCTGCCCTACAGAAATGATTAACATAATTTGGATAAATAACCAGATGGCAGGATCGCAGAATAGAGGTAGATTTATCTTAATTAATATCTTGAATCTACTCGGAGAAAGGTAAATGACTCCACCGGGGCCGGAGATGTGTGTTTATCCGTGAACCTCTCTTAAAGTGGGCCACATAGTGGCTGCCGGGAGAAATTAACACACTCTTTCTTGTCATGCATGTATGAAACTGACGCGTACACTCTCACAGATTTTCTCTTTCTCCATCTCTGGTTTTATAAGCCACACAACAGTGGCTGTTGAATAATTTCAGCCTAATGGAAAGGAGATTTAGTGTAAGAAAAGCGCCGTGGAAACTTGCCCAGTAATCGCTGGCTTGTGCATACAGGTATATTAGAAGGTAAATCGCTTCGAATTGCGCTGAGGTCTTTATCCTATCTATCAGTTATTCTCTTCCAACTCGTGTATAGCAACTTTCCGCGCTTCCAGGCGGATGTGACATTCCTTTATTCCGTCTCATTGAAGCTCGTTATTTAAAATGTTAATCATCTTATGTTAGAAGCGCACAATAGAGCCTAAATAAATTGATGTATTGGCGTAGTTTTAAATTAATTCATTTGGTTTCCTACTGTGTTGCATAATTATACTTAAGTGCTTAATTACATATTTAAATGGTGCCTTCAATTACTCTGGCTTAATAAAATATCATTAGCGTGTCTCCCAAGTTATAAGCTTCGGAGACGTATATTAGTCTAGCGGCCTAAAAAGTATTTGATTATGGACAGACAGGAGTTTGGCAAAAACCCAGGTCCAATCTACAGTGAATCTCTGTTAACATAGAAGCCGCTGCTCACATCAAAAATTGACATCGGAGTTAACAAACAATGTGAAATTTACATATTAATTAGCACTGGGCACTGTGGGCTGAATTTGAATATCCACTCTCAGTCTCCGTGTGAAGTCACACTGCCGCCGTGTGGAGATGACTTCTGGATTTAATGGAGACAATGCCCCGGCTTCACCTCCACTGTCATCATCCAACATCTGCATTTAAAATACCCAGCTTCACCCACTTGTATGTAAATAAATATTCACCACAGCCAGAACTGTCACCTTTCTTTTAAAACCGTTAAACATTTTCATTTTCCCACAAAATTTCCAAAGATAATTTCTTTTAAGCAGACATTTTTCAAAAAGCATCTGAATGATAGGGATATTGACTTATTAATATTACAAATATAACATGGTCTTGATTATAATATCCGTGTAGTTAATGTTAAGCACATTATATTTTTATAAAAATAATCCTTGCAGAAGTTAAGTTGTCCAAAATCACATACTGTCGGTATTTACTACTGTACTGTACAACATACTACATCCGTTAGTTTGGCATTGACATGTGACCTATGATGACCCCACCAGCTCTCCCATGGACACAGTAGTAAAGTGCCCATCAGAAGCACACGTCAAAATCACTGTAGATGTACTAGGTCATCTGGGTGTAGTATTTTTCGCCTACTGTTTTATGAATATTGCATAATCTGCCGTTCTATTCATTTCGCATACTGCTTTTTACGATAGGCGTCTTTGGATCCCTGACCTAAAAGTATGTTGTTCCAAAATTAATGATCAAATGATCACAGTTGCAGTATAGTGGAGTTTAGAGCATTGTATTGACCTACTAGAAGCCAGGACTGTAACAGTCCTTTTTTTTAGCGTAACAAACATAATTTATTTTTTTTGGCGGGGGAAAAAAAATCTTTTAGTGTACTTCACTACCGTTCCAGTGTTTAAAGGTTTGGGATTGGAAATAATTGGGATTGTGTCTCTTTTTTTTTTTTTTTTACTTTAATTGTACTTTAATTATTTTGTTAATGCTTTTTATTCATCCATTAAATTATGACCATAAAGATTTTATATTGTTGCAAAAAATACTTCTGTCAAATAAGTGCCGTTGATTTGTACTTCCTATTCATCGAAATCCTGCAAAAAAAAAAAAAAAAATGATGGGCTACACAAATATTTTCAACATAAGAAAAAAGAAATGCTTTTTGAGCAACAAATGATTTCTTAAGGATCATGTTACACTGAGGACTGGAGTAATGCTGAAAATTCAGCCATTTGCCATTAAATGAATAAATTAAGTTTTTAAATATATTTAAATAGAAATCTGTTGTTTGAATTTTAGTACTATTTTACAATATTACTCTCTTATAAAATTTGCAAATAAATGCATAAGCGATGCCAAAAACCTCTAAAAAAACATCTAAAAAGTATAAATGTATATATATATATATATATATATATATGTGTGTGTGTGTGTGTGTGTATGTGTGTGTGTATTTTCATTGGGAAATATTGATTTTGATTATTGATTTTGGATCTCCTGCTTCTCCTTCATGCAGTCTAGTGGTCGGTTAATAAATGCAGATTTTGCCTTTCAGGCTGGATTGTGTTCATGAAATCTCACACCAGCATATTGAGAGAAAGACCTTGCCCTCTGCTCTCCTAATATTCACAAATATTCATCTAATTTATCACCCTCAAAGGTGCTCAGAACTGTTGATTAATTTCCTCCAGTTATGGTGCAGAATGCTTATTAAACCGATTACAGCGGTTCCCGCATATCTACATGTCTTTTCGTATGTTTAACATCTATACTCGTAGTAGACGATGAGGTTCTATAGCAATGGCCCCTGGGCAAATGGTTATAATTAGAATGCAGATCAATTGGGAAGCAGGTAATTTACCTTTAGGGGAAGAAAGTCTAATTATTGCCTTTGAAAACCCAATTTAGCGTCAAACACTTCAGGTGTCTCATCGGCAAGAGGGGTGGAAATCTGTCCCGGAGCATCGCGGGAGCTCTCCGCTCTCCTTTGCGTCTCCAGTCGCCTTCGAGGACACCTGAGAAGCGTGCTGAAGAACGAGGCATGTTCTTCCTCATCTCCCACTCCATCTAGCTGTGAACGAGATCTGAGATGGGAGAAGGACTCGTCGCCTCTCAGTTAAATGCTCCTAGCAGGTAAGGCCGTACCTGACAGATGGTGTTTGTGAGTGATGCCCGTTCCCAGTCGATCGGGGCCCCAGGAAACGCTGGAGGAACGTCTCCACAGAGCGTCTGATGGCATATGCTCTGCAGTGGCCTACACCTGCTGAAGGATGGCTCTCACACCCACGTCCCTGGGCGGCCCGGCCAAGCCGGGGTGTTATTCACAGCTCAGCCCCTCTCTCAGACTGGTAAATAAAGCCGAACACGCTGCGGCGGGAGGGGCTGCCACCTGGACTCGGTGTGGGGAAACATCTGCACAAGCTCTAATTCGGTGGTCCTTCTCTCATGAACGTGAGCGTACGGCTCCGCTCTAGTCGTTAAATTCATTCGCCAATCTGTGGATTGGAAGGTCACCAAGATGTCCTCAACTGAAACAGTGAAGAATGCTCCAACTGTCTGCGGTTAGCCATGTCCAACTGGAAAGCGCTGAGGTGACAACACAGAAAGTGGCGATTAGGCCCCACTCGCCTGAGCCCGAGCCAATTCGGCAGTCTATGAAACCTCAGTCTGTGACAGAGCGCCAGATCGCACTCCCTAGCCTGAGTCGTGCCGGTTCCAGCTCCAGACCCACTCCACTTTCCAAACCGTCTCCATCTCAGCGGATCTTGGCCGTCTTCGGTCCCCGCGGGCCACTGGAAATGTAATATGCTTTGTCTGTGTGTGTGCGCGCACGCGCATGTGTGTTTTGCGCCTCTCCCGAAGACAAATACGGCCTGCCTTCATGCTATAACAGCCATTACTTAATTGTGCCGGATTTTCCGAGCAGAGTGTTGCTTTAATTAAGCAGCTAATTGCAATGTAGTTCTTGATTAGCTTTGGGGGATGGGAACGTTCAGGCAAGGCTGATATGTTGTGCACACTTCAGAATCATTTACAGAAATTGAAGCTAATTTCACTCTCTGTGTCTATTGCTGCATTAATTTAATTTGGGTTGCTTTTAGCTCATTAACACTTCTAATTAATACGTTGACATCACCATTAAGATGTCTCTTTGAAATTGCTGTCTCCAGATAATCAGGATGGAGGAGGCTGACGGATGGCACGAGAGACCGAGAGGAGGACTGCAGGTTCGGGAAGGACAGGGACTCCCCCCGTACTCGTTTGTAAATCAGCAGCAGCGTATGATCATGGACTCTAATAGGGCTTTGTGGCAGGCGGCTAAATTGGAAATGAAAGGCAAGGTGATTGTTTTAGATTTGACGGAGGTTACAGTGTGTAGAGGTGTTTGTGGACGAGACGGCTGAGCTCGGGGTCGGGCCAGATGCTGTACACAGCTGAATCTCACGCTTGACTGGCTTTGTGTTTGGGTTTGTCACTTTAATGAGCAGAATTTAGTGACTGTGGGAGTATAATCCTCAGGGTGAGGATGCTATCCAGTTCATCACACTGTCATCACTTCCACACTCCACGCTCATTTCCACAGCCTCGGATCAAATAAATTTAGCTATGTATTTGTATTTAATTTTCAGTGCTCAAATATCTGTAAATGTTTGCTCTGTAAAGAAACCCCTTTAGCTGAAAGGAAACCCATTGGGCTTTTTTTTCTACTCCAGCTCCCATGGAGGCCTGGCCTTCAGAGGAATTATAGAAGTTCGCCAATGACTTATTTAATTAAAATCTGCCAGAGATTATAATATAAAAAGTGAACTTGTCACCCTCAACCCTCAGATGTGAAATTAAGTAGCTGTCAAATGCCAGGGTCTGTGACTGTGAGTGCTAGTAGGCAGTCATTTTATAAACAAAGAGTGCGGTAAAATTAGTGACGGTTCTACGCGGTCCGTTTCTTTATGGCCTTGTTTTGTGTTTAATGTCAACAGCTGGAGTGTTGGTTTCGTTCTGTGGATCGCGCGCATTTAGCTGCCAGCAGATGTGCATAAACAGCCATTTTTATCATTCATGTGTATGCATTAAATAACAGCATAAGCAGCTTAGATGTTATGTTTTAGCATGCAAAATATATCTTTATTTGCACACATAGTAATGGGAAGTAAAACGTAGGGGGGGAAAGGAAGGATTGACTTTATTTTGCATCCAACCCCCCCATCAAGAGCTACAAATCAACAACATAAGCTCCCCAGACAGCAAACTGACATTGAATCAACGTGGAAACGACGTTGATTTTGCTCATCGAATTAACGTTGAACCAACGTCAGACGCGGCATTCTTCAAAGCTAAATGAAAATCGAAAATTGGTTTGCTTTCATAACGTTGAAACGACGCGTTGATTTCAAGTTGATTTTCCGTTAGTTTTGAAAGAATGACACGTCTGACGTTGGTTCAACGTTAATTCGATGAGCAAAACAATGTCAAATCAATGTTGTTTCGATGTCATATTTCCACGTTGATTCAATGTCAGTTTGCTATCTGGGTCTTATTTAACGCGTAAATCAATGGTCATCCGCAGAGCTTTTTTTCCTAAAAGCTCTTCTTTAGGTTTGTTTTGAAGCATTCTCCAAGAGACAAACCTACTGTAAAAAGCCTTGTGTCTAACACTTCATTAAAAAGTGCCTTGGAATAAGAGTCACAGGGGAGATGAACCCTGCGTCATGTGTAAAAGCTATCAACAGCTGCATCAATTAACCTCCCGGCCCCTCGGGGCCCATTAGCAGGAGAAACACCCTTTAAAATTGCATATGTTTCAGATTACACAGGAGCAACTAGCCCCATAAATGGCCTTATTTGCTTTTCCTATAGAGTTTGGTTTGTTAAACAGTTCCGTGCTTTATTACCAGTTTGTGTGTGGGTGTGTGTATGTATGTTGGATGTGTAAATTTATCATGTCTTGCTCATTGCTTGTTATGCACAAAAGGGACATGTTTCGCTAAGAGACAAAAGGACCCCAAAGACCGTGCACTGTGGTTGTAACTGACCTGACTCATTTGTGCAGTCACTATTAAGACTATTCTGAGCAACAAGCCAGTGTATTGTATTACTACTTTTAGTTATCTGTTTGATGTTTCATTAAAGACTTGTTTGGTTGTAGTTTTATGATTTAGAAGGTTTAGTATTACTCTTAAGCAGGGCATGTATGTGCGATGAATACATTTTCCACAGATACGGTTTAGCATGTGAGACAGAGCTTGTTTGTGTGAAGTGAGAATTTGTTTTGTGCTTGTGTGAGGTTTGTCTAGGGTTGCACGATTGACTGAAATTAATCCAAAATCAGTGTTTTTAAATGAATAAATGTTTGCGCAGGTGAAGCGCGGCACTGTTTCGAGCGGATCGATCGTTTCGCAGTTAATGCTGTTTGTAAAATCTCTGCAAGCTTTTGAGTCATTTACAGTATAAGCAGGCACCAAACATCTTTCCAAGCTTGTAATGAGAAACGTTTACAAACCTGTTGTTCAACAAGAGAACATTTAATCGAGTGTTTGAATGACTTACTTTTGCAATCTGACGTGCTTTACGTTACAGAATGAGTCAGAAATTATATAAGGCTATGTCAATTAGCATAGCATTGCATTATAAATATACTTTCAGGTTTCATCAGTCAAAACGATTCTGTAACGATCAGTTACAGCGATAGCTGGATGCCTTTGTTCACAGGAATGTCATGTGAGATTACAAATTTAAAGGAGCTGTTTGTAAGAAATTTATTTCAAATAATCATAAAATGGCCCTGATATGTCACTAGACATTAAGAAATCATGTTCATTTCAAATATTTATATCACTGACAACAGTAGTCCGGCCAGGATATTTTCATTTAAAAAGTGAAGTTGCAGCCCTCAACTGATGTTGATGATGTCATGTTGTGTTGGTCTGATGCTCCACCCTCCACCGATCTACCAATCATGGAGTCAGTAGTGTTGCAGCATCCGGGTTGCCAGCTCTGCTGTAGTTACCACAGCTGCAGTTACAAACATGTCTGACGAAACAAACAAAAAACATGTTGAACTCTGCAGCCTATCTGGCAACCTTGAGTCAGGGGGGAGGGAGAGGGGATACACCGCTCTACAGTAATTTGAAAGTGATTGCAGTACCAGTTTTGGCCACAATCTTACACACGGCTCCTTTAAGATTCTGCATCATAAGATGCATAACTCCTATGAGTCTCACTTGTGGACTTTCTTTTTAAAGCCGCCCTCTGGTTACGAGTGGGAATGAAACCGATATTATTTTGTGTGTGTGTAGTCCTCACTAAAGGCCCGATATACTTACGGCAAAGTTCTTCTTCGTTTACGGGTAAAACGAAGTTCGAAATACATGAGCAGCGATATATTATCGAAAATCCGACGCTGCTCACACTGCTGAGAGCGGCGTTTAACTTAATATGTAAATGTAATGCGCTTTCCTCTCTCACTCATAAAATAAACACACAACAAAATTCAGAAAACAACAAGCATTTTTAATAAAACATTAGAAAAGCATCTGTTAATAGCAACGTCGTTTGCACTTGCTCGACACTCCAGTGAAGTCACGTTTATTCACATATCTCTTTATACAATAGATAGCTTAAAATAAAGCAGCTTTACTGTGTTAAACTTGAAAAAAAGTGTTGGTGTCACGTTTCATCAGAAGTACAACTGCATTTTTTTTTATTATAAAGCCGCTCTCCACTGTGTTCATGTTGCCACTCGTGGATGTCTGACCGCGACCGACTGACAGGCCAAGTGAACCAGAAAAGATTTTCATCTCCGCGCACACCTACCTATTATGTAATAGCCGTGGACCAATGATAATATGAGGTAATAACAGTTGGAGCCATCTTTTCTGGAAATTTCGCTTTGGCAAGCTTTTTTGAACTCCCAAAACCAGCTCCAAATGAACTTCGTTTCGGCCTGATTTTGTTCGAAATGACGTCACATCAGTTCTTTCTTTGATTTCGCTTGAAGAATATCGGCCCTGAATGCTCTACAAATTAAATTCTCAATCTCATTGGATGCACAAATTAGTCAGTTTTTATTTATTTATCATAAGTTCATATTTTATGATAACCCGAGACTTTTCTAATTATTTATGTTTTTTTGTAAACTATAATGATACTAATGTTATTATTATATTTAGTGTTCAGAGATGGTAATAAATATGTACTACTGTATAAAACCACTAGCACCAGTGCTAAGTGCAAACAAAGTTTAGTACAGCCCTACTCTACCTCAAATCATTCGCCTTTTTGAGAAGACGCAATTACTTTTCTAAGCATTTGGTTTAAGGATTTTTGCTTGGCAGACCATTAAATAGGGGAAAAAATGACTGTTTTCACTTGGGTTAGTTAGCACCACACCGAACACCTGAACAGAATAGTAAGGTGCTAAAAACCACTTTGAACACCTTAGAAACCCTCTTGCAACACCCTGACCATGGTGAGTTTTATCCTAGCACCATTCGTATTGCCTTTGGATAGTATAAAAGTATAGTTGTTATTGTTCTCTGACATAGTTAACCAATCAAAAGATTCTTTTAAGGAGGTGATGGCATTGAAGTACTGCATGTGTCAAGAGAGGCTTTACTCTTTAGGAGTAACAGTCCTAATCCAGTGATTGGCCGATCTTTTAGCATGTTATTGAAATAGTAAATACTAAGAGCAGTGTGTCAGCTCTATTGGGAACATGAGAATTTACTCCACTGTTTGCGCTTCCTGCTTCTCGGCTTTCCCGGGAAGATTCAGAGTGGAAAATTAGCACTCTACAACTTGATTGTCTAATATCTTTAATGCTTGGCGTTTTTGACATAAAAACGCTGAAAAACCAACTATATAAAGATCCATGTTATGAATACTGGCAGATGTTCCTTTTGATCCTTGAGCTTAAATATTCTTGATATTTTGGATGTAATTATTAGTCAGTTATTCGTCTTAATCCAAGGTGAAGCTCATTAATTAAACTTTATTTTTTGCCTTGTAAAGTGATTTCTAAAGAAGAGGTAGCCTATTTTGAATGTTCAGACTGTGACTTGCTCTAATGCAACGAGACGTTTTGAGGACACCTTGGTGTTTCCAGGGTGGGGTAGAAACTCGAAAACCTCAGACCATTTTAGATGAGGCATTAAAATGACACGCCTCCATCTCATCCGTTTCTGCTTAATCCCGACGATTTTGTTTCTGCCGCATATTCGCGGCCTAATTCAGGCAAGTTTTTAATGATTTCGAGTCTAAATCCACTGTTATCATCCACGCTATTCTCCACTGGCTCTAGTGCTCAATTATAGGGTGTTTTTAGAGATGATGTGTTTGGTTTGAATATTCCCATTATGTGTGGGATCTCAGGTGGGGGAATGGTGTGTGTGTGAGGTGGGGAATCGTCGACGCGGTGCATCCGACGGCGATGTTTACCCCTCAATTTGCTCTGACGACACAACCCAGATGCATTAGCAAACCCCAGACCAAATCAAGAGTAATAAAATCATTCATTTTGGTTAATGAGGATATTAACAGCAGCAGTTGTGTTTAAGCACAAACAAGAACAACAACATTAATAATTGCAACTCTCTAGCGCTTGGCTGATGTAAGCGTTTAATAATTAACAACTCTGTGTCTTATCCCCCAAAGGTTTGCCTCTTATTATCCAACTGAGTTACGAACGGGTAATTACTCTGCCACTGGATGGTCAAAACACTCGTCTCGATTGCATTCAGGTCTGCGGTATCAAACCCCTCATTCAATCAATTCTCCGTTCGTCTCGTGTTTATTGTTATAAAGTCGAGAACATGCCATTTCGATTTATTTATCTCCTTTTTTTTCTTGCTTTCACTGGAGGATTACTCTTTTACCTCCTGTGTTTACATATTAGTGCTAATCCAATTGAGTCAACAAGGGCACTTAGCATTGACTGAGGAACTGAAGGGCGGAGGGGTGGTTATTAATTTAAGACGTATTCCAGATTTTAAGCTTTCGGGGAAATAGTTCTGAAACATCTGTTCTGACAATCCCAGCAAATGGTGTGTTTTCTGGGTTAATGACTCAGCTGCGTGTCAGGGCTTTTTGAAGCGTGCTTCTGTGACCGGCCTGTAGAGGGCACAACCGAGCCTCCCTCACCCCTGGAGAAATAACATCAACTGTTGTTTTGACTTTAGCACTGGGGGCATCGGGAATAAAGAACGGACAAACAAGCAGCGATGAAAGAGAAGATCTCTGGGAAAGGCTCTGTGTGGATGACAAACACAGTGCTGTGGGAGACACAGTGGATATCTGTGTTGCCAGGTTGATTTAAGGGCAAACGGATCGCTGTAATGAGGATTCTGATCCCTGAGCTCTGCCACGACCCTCCTCGCCATCATCCCCCTACAATCGGTCGGGACCTTTGACCCGAAGGACACACCCTGTCAGCTGAAACTAATTAGAGTTTGATGACGTGTGACCGAAACGCTGTCTAATGGCAAAATGGGGCATTTTAGAGAGAAAAAAGACATATGAAAACAAGGGAAGTGTCATGCTGTGAAGTAAAATGGACAGCACATACAGTACCTACCAATAAGAGGGAAAGCAGGTAAAATGGGGCACTTAATCCCGATGTTCGTCTGCGTTTTTAGAGACCCAAAGGCCTTTTAAAAACAAATGATATAATAAGTCAAAATAAAATCTTATGATAACTGATTTTAACTAAATTGTAGCATGACGCTTAACATACTGTGTGCAATATTTTGCATGTTGGAACATGAACCAGTGTGCTTAATCTCATTAATAATGGCAGGTATTTAGTAATACCGAGTACTTTTATGTTCTCATAGACACAGAAACCTATTAACAATGATTAACATTGACAGCATCTAAGCATTTAGGTACAATATATACCTTAAAGGTACAATATGTAAAAATTTTGTAAAAATCAAAAATCGCTTGCACAGTGTGATATATTTCCTGCAGTTGTGCACTTGCAATATGCCAAAAGTTCCCAAAGATTTTTTTTATTTCAGAGATATTACAATTTTAAATAAGTGGCCGTCCCAGAAAAAAATGTTGCCTGTCAATGATGCAATACGCTATCCTCGGTTTCCGTTCATACTGCCATAGCCATGACGTAACCATGGCAACAAACGTGGATAACTGCGTAGTGCGTAACTATTAGCGGCAAGCAGTTCTTGTTTCTTTCAAATATAGACCATGGCAATCAGACTTTGGGACAAACAAGGTGAACTAAAATGAGGATCAACATAAGCGTGGCCAAAGTCCTTTTAGGCAAGTCATGCTCGGCCGCCATCTTGGCAACGCCTCCGAGCAGCTATTTCGGACTAACAAGACCAGGCTGCTATATAAATGAATAGACAGAGAGTCAGAACGCAGCCCATTCTCACCCCCAAGGCGTCACCTAACTGAAGCATTTGGACATGCTTCAATATCTGACGCTTTAGGCGCACTTTAGCGTCAGTTAGATGACGCCCTAGGCTCGCGTGCACCCTACCCCCACCCCAGACCTAAACCTAACCGCGGCCTCTAACTGACGCTTTCCTTTAGCGTCAGTTAGATGACGCCGTAGGATCACGTCATGTAAGTGACGCTAAAGGGCGCCTAAAACGTCAAATATTGAAGCATGGTCAAAGGTGACGCCTTGGGGTGAGAATGCGTTGCAGAACGGCACTTTCACTGGTCAACGGGACATAAAAACTGCATGTATAGAAACAGCAGTAAAATATGATAGAAATCACTGAAAAAGTTTGATGACTTTGCCCCAAAATAAGGTTTAAAAGCCTTTTCCCTCACAGGTTATACTTTTACTACGCATGCGCAAGGGTTCTCTCGCTCTCTGTCGTGCACGCGCTGCTCAGTTCGAAACGCCGTATGTGCACCCTCTTGCTTGCTCACTCTAGATTCGGGGAGATGTGAACTAATTTGCGGGCATCAGGGAGCCGCTCAATCTGCGGAGACACTCAGAACTTCTGGGAGACTTGGGATGTCTGATATTTACACAACGCACACATATACTGCATATCAAATCTGCCGCCTTTTCAAACAGTAACATATTTTCCGCTATCAAACCTCAACTGTGCGCATGCGTAGGTGGAACCAGACGACAAGCTTAAATGTTTCCCGGCTTGACTGTTAAAATCAGACGATTGGCTGTCCAGCGGGAGGGGCGGGACATGTGTAAACAACTGCCGTCTTTGATATTACTGGTTTTCCCTATATAGTTGTGGATTGAGGAAGTGGCATGTCTCTATATAAATAGTCTCTGGCGTGGTATTTGATGTTGATCTAGTTTACTGATAGTAGTATAACATTATAACTTTCAACACGCATTTAAATGCCGTTTGGTTTGATAGTGTAGTGTTAATGTGTGAGTAATCCAGCACGGGTAGTTGTTAGAATTACATGTCCTTATTCTTTATATCCGCGGGATTAGCAATCGCGACCTGCTTCATGTCATTAATGTTAAAAAAACATGAACGTTTGCACTCATCCATAAACATTATTAGATCCATCAGCTTGACGGCAAGTCCCATCCTTCAGCTCATCACTGCGTCATCAACCTACACCTTTGTTATTGTTAGAAACTGCGCCCTGAAAATATGAATTCTGTTCTCTCTCTCTTTATATATATATATATATATATATATATATATATATATATATATATATATATATATATATATATATATATATATATTCTAATTAAAACAGTTGAAGCTCTGTTTTCTTTGTTTTTCTGATTATCAATTTATTTTAAGCACATATAACAGAGCTTCAACCAACTGTTTTGATTAGATCAGGAACTTGTAAAAATAATTGGAAAATGATAATAAAATAAGTTTTATTCAATTAATTATCATTTTAACATGTACACTACCATTTAAAAGTTTGGGGGTCAGTAAGATAAAAAGATTTTTTTTTTTTTTTCAACAATGATGTAACAAATCAATGTTGTTTAAGTCAAAAGTGAAGCCATTTCTGTTACTAATGCAAAAGATTTCTATCTCAAATAAGTGCTGTCCTTTTGAGTTTTCGATTGATCAAAATATCATTAAACAGATTTAGTTCCCACAAAAATATTAAACAATGTGTTTCCAACATTGATGATACAAAAATGTTTCTTAAACAGCAAATCATATTATAATGTGGCTGAAGACTAGAGTAATGATGCTGAAAATTCAGCTTTGACATCACAGGATTATATTTTATTTTTGAATTGGTTGAACTGTCTCTTTAATGCTGGTTTTTAGTAATAACAATTAACTCATAAATAATAATACATATGATTGCGCTTCAATTTCCCACTTTACCTGTATCCACATACTGAAACAAATCACTTCTATACAAATGTATCCATCAACATATGCAGCGTGTCGATGGATCTCGAATAAACAGCCGCAATTAAACTGACAGTATGGAAGTCTCATTTTACTATGCCACATAAATCTCTCTTATGTGAGGTTCCAGAAGATCAAGTAAATTCTCAATGAGAGCATTTAGCTGACAGATACCCTCATACAGCGTTTAGCGCAGGCACTAACAAGTCTTGAAACGCCTGTCTGACACCTCTCCATCTATCGCTGAATTTATGCCTCCTGCAGTCTATTGGCTCATCAGTGAACCAATATTTGTGTACTTCATCCATTTATCCTGGCCTAATTAGTCCCGGATCAATAGCCCAATTGATTTAGCAATACACTTAGTTTTAGAAGAGGTGTCATATACCGACGCGGTGTGCAGACTCGCCATTAGAGGCTTAATGCACTGAAATAGGATGCAACATTTAAAAGGAGTAATCCTCGCTCTACTAACACACGTGGACTCCACTGTGACATGTAGTGTTGTGTCAGCGGTTGCACTCAGATAGAGTTTTATCATTAATCATTGGTCGTTCTCTCTCGTTCTCCTACAGGGCTGGACTGATTCGGGCTAATTAAGCAGTAGCGGGTGTCAGCGAGGCTGTGAGACTTCCTTCTCATAGCTGTGAAGCCATCCCAGCAAACATGGCCGCGAACAGAGGGGCTTTCATCACGCCTGTGTCTGCACAGGCCCTTGCTGGGCCTCCACAACACGTAATGCGGCTTGAACAACAGCGATCAAAGCGACTTTTACACCCACTAATACGGATATTAGCGCAAATTAAAAACATTGCAATCGTGCGCCGTTCCAAAACCTTCTGGGAGAAAGTAGGCAGCATCCCTTGGAAAGACCAAATGGGCGATCTTATTCCGGTATATGTACGGCAATGACCTTGTTTAGCACTTTATTGCCATGCCGGTGTGATTGCAACCCACAATTACTTGAGCGAAATTGGGAGGATGGCGTCGGCGCGTTGAACGCCTTTTGTGCGAGGTAGGACCGCACTAGCAGAGTAACACCCATTAAAAGCTCATTTGCACGGGTAGGCAGTTCATTAATGCAAAGGATAGTGAAATCACACCAATAGAGCCAAGTGTAACCCCAGGGCACTGGCAGAGGCTGAGGTTCAGTGTGCCAGCACACTCACCATGATCATACCTCATTTACACTGGGAATCACAACTAGTCGGGCTATTTGCTTTAACTATTTACTCACATGTGAGCAGCTTCAGTCGGAGATGTTAGTCATTATTTTTCACACACAATTTGCATGATAACTTTGTTGACGTTCTGACAGTTTTGTGGTGGGCGAGCGAAACCACATGAGATTTTCCACTACTGCCTACTGGAAATGTGAGGATGTTTAATTCATTTTAATGCATTATCAAACAAAAAAAATGTGTTTACTGTACAGAATTAGATTTTGTTATGTACAAATTGGGGTCTTGTAATTGATTTCGAATATGATGACTTATTTTAAAATATGTTTTAATTTGATTTAACATATCATTAAGTAATAATAATAGTGTAACAGTTTAGAATTTATATTTTAATTTGATTTAACATCACTAAGTAATAACAATAGTGTATTTTTTTAATGTTAAATGAAAATTATTATTATTAATAAGAGGAAGTTTTTTTTTTAAATATCTAAAATCATTTATAAATTCACTTATGCATGTAAAAGAAATTACTTGCACTGTAAAAGAAATTGGTTGTTTCAATTTAAACTGTTCATACTTGAGTTTAGTCAACTCAAATATCCAAGTTGTCAACTTCACATTTAAAGTTGACTAAACTTAATTTAATTTAGCACAAACACTAAATTTAAACTATCACTGTAAAAAAAAAATATTGATGGTTTAACTTAAAGTAAATAACCTGGTAGCCTTAAAATTAAGTTCATTGAACTGGAAAAACTGAGTTAATACAATGAAGGAGATTAATTTAACCAGAAACTCAAAATAATAAGTTATCTGAACTAAATAAATCATTTAAGTTGATTTGACAAAAGAAAATATGTAGTGATAACAAATCGTGAGAATATAATGTATTATTATTTTTATTATTAAAGTCACATTCAAAACTGAAATTTAAAGATATTTAAACGTGTATATTATTAAACTTATATCTAAAGTATTTATAATATGAATAATTTCACATTTGACCCAAATTATTACACTATAATAATATAGTGGATAAAAATGACTGACTTTTGATTTAAAAAAACAAACAAAAAAAAACACGAATTATTAAAACAAACATGTTTTTTTTTCTTTCTGTTTTAGTTTTTTTGATGACATAACACTGCCTAACTTGACACCTTCAGGACAGGTTGCAGTTCGGTTATCGTCCAGCAGATGCCAGGTTCTCTCTCCTCGGCCCCCTCTCTCCCCAGCGGACCGTTCTGTCTCGGGTCTCAATGAATTTCCCTTTCTTTTCATCACTCGCTGATGTCCAGCTGCTCCTGTCAACACCTTCTTACAGCAGGCAATTCATCGCTACACACTGGCAGCTGAGACCCCCGTGATGAACTTCAATCTGCTATCCGCAGAGGGGGCTGCTCTCCGAGTTGGGCTAATCAAGGGAAACACCCCTTCAAGGAGGAGGGGGTGGGGGCAGGCAGACAGATTGAGCCCAAGTTACCCCCGTAATTATCCTCTCATTGCCCCCGTGCCGCAAGCTGGTGCCTATGAATGTGGCGAACATTTACCCAACACCCCGCGCCATTGTTGTGCTCCCGTCCCGTCCGCGTGGGCTGCCAGTGTAAGTTCATGTGTTTCAAGCTGCTTTTGCTATGACGCGACCGTGCGGCAATTTTTTTTTTTTAAAGGGCTCTGATATGGTGAGGCATTTACTATGCTCTGTGCGATAACACGCCGCAAATGTCTCTTGCCGCGGGTTTTGATTATTTTCAAGTTGGTAGAAAATACCCCCTGGGGCCAGTTCTCGGGCCCTTCGAATTTTATTAAACCCTTTCTACAGCTGATTACTTGCAGCGAGGTGCACAGGTTGGCGCATTTTAGGAGTGGAGTGCTGGCCTGACAGGGTCATGTTTAACATGTCCACAGGCAATCAATTCACCTTAACCCCTCGTGGTACTTCAGCCTTCTCCACCTAAGCTGTCCTTAATAACCAGGCAATGGTGAATTTCTGATAAGGCGTTAAGGTCTCTGACCTATATATCCGTTGGAAAAATCCATCCAAGGGAGAAATGTACCTTTTTAAATGCATATCCTGAAATTAAATAATTTTACACAATGAAAATATAGGGAGGGGGAGCATTTGGTGTCACAGTCTGTTGAAAAAAAAAAGTGTTAATGTCACTCTTCATAATTTTAAACAAAAACAGGATATTTGCAAACTCATTTATAACCTTATGTATTCTTTCGGCAAAGCGACTGAGAAATTGCAGATGCTTTTAGATTATATCTCCACTCACTCATAACACACACACACACACAAAGATAAAAAGCACTTGTGGGAACAAGCACTTGGTGGGGTGTCTGATACCAAAATGTAGGTTCTCTGTAGGTAATTGAAAAATCTATATTTCAAAGTGAGCAGAGCTGCATTGCAAGAGGCAGTGACATTTTATTTTGGACTGGTGTACTAGTGAAGTGTTTGATTATCGGCACAAACGGAGGACGGGTGATTCGTAAGTGCCTGTTCTTAAAGGGTCACAACAGTGAACTATATTAAATAGAAGATGTAGATAATTTAAGACACCACATCATACCGTCGCCTTTGTACAACAAAGCCAAGAGATAGCCAAGCGAGGTTTTCAAAATGCAATATCTCGCTCAATTCAAAATCCTTTTTTGACTACAAAAGCATGGGATTAAGCAGTCATTTTAATTATTTCCAAATACAACACTTCCTTTCGTCGTTCTTCCAAAAATTGCAGAGGGATGTAGTCTGTAAATTTCTTCATTGGTTATTTTGCAGTTAAAGAAAACCAGTGCCTTTTAAGCTTTAAGGAATAGTATTGTTCCCCCAATGAATCGGTGGGTAATGCTGTATTTTTCTTAGTGTCACTGACCTCTGTGTAGATTTTTACCTAACAAGCATGTAGAGAGTGCTACATTTGCCCCTATTTGACAGTGACTAATTGCTCAAAGAGTGCGTAGTGCTTGTTAGGCCGGTGGAAGTTTCACAGACTCCGCAGCCAAGCTAAATTCATTATCCTCTCTCCGCTATTCACTGCACCCCGTCAACTTACAGCAACCAAACCGGACTAATTTGAATAAGCCTACCGACTCCAATACGACGAACCCAAGTTACTGGTTGGGTTTGGAAAAAACATCAGATACTCTACGTGATGGCTTGCTTTTTTCGTGATTCTATTGAGTGGTGCGTGACGTAAATTCATAGGCTGGAAAAGAGGCTAATTGCGTTTAACTGGTTTCCATATTTTATCCGACAAATTTACGTCACACACCACTCTATATCGCAAAAAACAAAACAAAAAAAAAAAAACAACCCTTCACGTAGAGTGGGTTCGTCGTATTGGAGTTGGTTGGCTTATTCAAACGAATCTGTTCTGGTTAGCAAACGCCTTTTTTCCAACACATCAAATCACGAGTGGGGTACTATAAAGGCTGTCAGGGAACATTAAACGTAAACTCAGTGTGCTTTAATAGCCTTGTTATGCTTATAATTGTGCTCTTACAAACTGTTCTAAATAAAACGTTCAGGGAAAATGTTTTTAGATAAAAACTGTAGTTGGCGGAAGCTTAGTGATGGCGACGTTAAAGGGATACTCCACTTTTTTTTGGAAATGGGCTCATTTAACTCCCCCAGAGTTAAACAGTTGAGTTTTACCGTTTTCAAATCCATTCAGCCGATTTTCTGATATTTAGAAGAATGCCCGTAACCAGACATTTTCTGGTCTCATTGACTTCCATTGTATATATTTTTTCCTACTATGGAAGTCAATGAGACCAGAAACTGTCTGGTTACTGATATTCTTCTAAATATCAGAAAATCGGCTGAATGGATTCGAAAACGGTGAAACTCAACTATTTTACTCTAGGGAAGTTGTAAAATGAGCCTATTTCCAAAAAAGTGGAGTATCCCTTTAAATTTGTGGGACCGTGGTGTAGTTATAGCCTACCTTTAGCATTTAGGCTTAAAATTTGTCTTTATCTTGATGGACAAAACGTGCAAGTATCAAACTTTTCTTGATCACAGAGCTTTTGTTTTTTTGCGACAACCCAAAAACCAATGGGAAAATCCTATTGGGTTTTTCTCGAGGGAACAGTGTGGTGCTTACTGGCGATTGGCCTACAAAGTGACATCATACAGTACCTCCACGACTCCAACATGGCATCATGACTTTTTGCGTAAACATACACGCCACTTTCAAGTCAAGTGGCGTGTTATCTATAAGCATTTTGAGCTATCCGCGTGTTTAACACCGTTAAATGTCCGAGTGATTCCACGTGTACACACCGTTAAATGTCCGAGCGAAACGAAGCAAAATGTAGATTTACATCTGGGGAGCGATATTTTTTATTTTTTTCCTAGGATGGTAGGGGAAGTCTCATAAATGTTATTAACTCCAGTGACGGGTAGGTTTAGGGACGGCGTTGGGGTAGGTCATATTTATATATACAGTAATGTAACGTTAAGTCAACAGCGTTCATAAACACGCTGAAAATGCGTGTTGATAGCACGCCAAAAATGGAAATATGAATTGCCGTGTCATACATACGCCATTTCATAAGATCAGTCTGACCACTCTATGAACGTGTCCACTTGACCAATGCATTTTGAACTGTTCATGGTGGATTGTTCATTTGCAGCGGTCCATTATTTTAAACTGAGTTACCTGTGCAGCTGTCAAGGTCAGGCCGATTAGCCAGTACGGGTGCAAATGCTGTTGCAAAACGGCTCAAAAAAGAGAGGAAGTTCCCCACATCAATCTCGTCTTCCGTCCTACCCTCGTATTACCTGCCTGCTGTTTGCTTATTTACATCCTCTGTTTAGCCAAAACACACATAGGGGGTACAGCAATTAAATCAGGGTGGGATCCAAGCTGTGGATGGTCGCTAGTGAGTTTAGCAGTGATGCTACGCGGTTTGACCCAGAAAGCGTCAATGAGGTGACGTAGCAGACAGATGGCAGGCTCCAAGAGGGTGGGAACGGAGACTCTGCCAGACTGTACCTGACAGGAGCGTCACAATGCGTGATGGGTGCCAACGCACACCCTCGGCAAGACAAAAGCCGGCTTTCTTCTCCGTTTCGTTTCAGTCCGTCCGACACGTCTCTCCTCCCCCCTCTCCGAACCTCAGTGCGTCCCTGGACAGGTTTCAGCGTTTAAATTTGAAAATGATTTGTCCTGCCCTCTTAATAATAGATGAGAGCACATAGTTGGGGTCCCTTCAATAAACTCCCTCCTCGCTTTAATTAGTGAACAAAAAGCCCAGCCTGCTGAGGACTCGGGCTCGGGCGCTGTGTTGGTAATTAAAACTGAAACCACCAAAAGGAGAGGAGGGGAAAGGCTCTATTTTTATCGCACAGGCTGTTTGGTGCTGAGTGCCCATGGAAGGTTTTGCAATAAAGAGTGATAATGAAGGTGTGAGACCTCTGGGGGCCAGCCGGGCGCTCGCTACAATGGTTGCTCTCACACCAGACTGAAATACAGGGAGCAATTAGTGAAGGCAGCACACAGACTGGTCACTGGAGATTAGTTAACACCTCAGGAGCTGCGCTTCAGGATGGGCACATGCTTGTTTTGCTTCCACACCATTTGCTTGTAAAGAATAAACTAACAGCATAATGAAGAGAGACTGTGTTTTTTTTTTTTTTCCCCCGCTTTGAAACAGTATTTTGTGTTGGAGAATCGCTGAGGTCAACGACGCCGGCGGCTATCGCGCGTCTCCTTGTAATGCCGTAGGTCTTTTAGATTTCGATCTGGAGTGGTCAAGTTTGCAAACGGATTTCAGGATTACGGTCTTGAGGAACGTTTTTTTGAAGGCCTTTCTCACCGGATGCTCCTAAAATCTATGATGAGCTACAGCTCAGTGCCAGAAACCTTAAGCCCAGTCGCTAATCCAAAAGACATTGTTAATAGAGGCCACATGCGAGCTGCTAAGCCTGTATGTTCATAATGTTATATAATTGAAGTCATATAAAGACAATTAACTTCACCTTCACTCGCGCACACATTTGCAAACCCGCTTAAGGGAGGGAGCAAAGCATATGTAGCCATTGAAACTTGCTGGTTCCGCATCGCCGGGGTTTACCCTTCAGATGGACACGTGTGAGGGGTCATTCTTTGAAAACAGCTGCCATTTGTGTTCCTCGTATGAACATCCGCACGAAATTATTTACACTTTCACTCTTAAAGATAGTTGTTCTTTATGGGCGTAGTTCCACGAGGAACATTTAACATCCTTGGAGCCTTTCCATCACACACAATGTGCTTCATGCTGAGAAAAAAAGAACTGTTCATTGAAGGTTCTGGAGGGAACCAAAAATGGTTCTTCTGTAAAAGAAAAAGAACGTTTTAGGGGTTGAATATATTGTAAATGTAAAAGAATCAAAGTAATTAAGAGCTGAATTACGAGTAAAATGGAAATAGTTGTAAACAGTTCAGTGAAAAAAAAGTGTACAAGTAGATTTTTATTTTATTTTAGGTAACCCTTTATTTGACTGTGTACGCTTACTACAGTACTAACAGTAAGTTATGCATAATTAAAAGCAACTAACCCTTACTCCATAGTATTTGTGCAGCGTTTGTGTGGCGTCTCCCTTACTTTGTTGGAATCTAAGAATGGAATCATATTGTAATTATTGCTAAATTTTTATTTGTGTATTTATACTGAAAAGAGGATGCCTTAAACCTAACACCTAAGTGTAACCTTTTTTTTATTTTAATTTTATCTTGAGGATGGGTTTTATTTGGCCTGTTCTCAGCTCAATACTCTGGTTTTAGTATTGCATATTTGCTAATAGAGCAAACACTGCAATGTAAAACTCTGCTTTTACTTTTAGATAGTTGACATTGCTCAAATCTATTATTATTAAAAGATGGTGCTTTTTATATCATATGTTTTTAATGCAATGGACTATGCATAAATTAAATTCACAATATACAAATATAAACAAATAAAAATAGCAGCCATGATGGCATCATTATCTTTCACTTTAAAAAAATGCAGGGTTGTTTTAAACCAATTTTGGGTCAAATATGGACAAACAACACCGTCGCATCCCAAGAAGTCATATAACTGACGTCTTGGGACGTCTTTTGACCATACGTCAACATCCGCCTTTTTAGGGGCCTTTACCCTTAAATGTCGGTTAGATGACGTTATAGGATCCTAACCCTACCCCAGACCTAAACCTACCCCGTCACCTAACCGACGTTAAAGGTAAAGCGTCAGTTGTATGACGGCCCGGGATCGTCATGTAACCAACATTTAAGGGTACCCTAAAAAGGCGGATGTTGACGTATGGTCAAAAGACGTCCCAAGACGTCATGTTATATGACGTCTTGGGATGAGACTGTGTTATTTGTCCATATTTGACCCAAAATTGGTTTAAAGCAACCCTGCATTTTTTTAAATTGAAGGATAATGATGCCATCATGGCTGCTATTTTTGTTTGTTTATATTTGTATATTGTCTTCTTCTTGGGACAAACCCAGCCATTGGGTTACATTTTTAACCCAATGTTTGAGTTTGTCCATTTTTGGCCCAAAATTAGGTCAAAACAACCAAGCATTTTTTAGAGTGTTTGAAACAGTAAACACTTATCATCTTTATATCAAATTAAAGTCCACAGCTGTTATGATGACATTTCTATCTTAAAATGTCAACTTTGTTACCATGCTGTTAATTTGAAATGTGTGGATACATCCACATTAAATTCTCTTTCGATAGAGTGCAACGCTTGTAATGTCAAATTTAACCTTAAAATGGTGTTACTGTCTCAAGGCGTATTTATCCACAGCACATTATTATCATACATTTATACAAAAATGTTTGATAAAACCACCTTATCAAACTGGTAAAGCCACCCGTATACATAGAATGACCCAAAGGACATGTTACTGTGTGTTACCCAGATGCCTGTGGAAGAAAATGAATAAATCCACAAAACCTCACACAAAAAGACACGTGCTTTCTCTCTCCCTCTCATCCTCGTCTTGCTCCCGCCACCACATCATTTTCTCACAAGAAAGGAATTTTGCCAAAATGTTTGCTTTAAGGAAAATAACAACAGTCAAACGCAATATTGGATCAGTCAAATTCGAGCCATTTAAATTTGAATACGAGTGAAGTGGAGGAGGCAGCCGTTGTTAAATATGATGCTTGAATGAAAATCTAAACCTTCCAATACCTCTAAGCAATGTACCTCAATGAGATGAATTAACTGTAAATGGCTCCCTCTCTGTGTGAGTGTCTTCCAATTTAAAATCTCATTATTCGTAGAAGATCCAGAACAAGGTGACTCTTAGGATAGATCGAATAAGTGAAGATAATCTTACCGGCCAGTTTTATGCAAATAGGAGATGTATTGAATCAACTAAAAGAAGAATGGTGAATCAAATAAGCTAATAAAGCAAGGTTAGGTTAAAAACTCAGCATGAATTGCGGTTCTGACGGCGAGCACCTCGGCTCTCGGCTTTGTGCCATTGTGTGCCAAGTTGCAAAAGTGTATTACGCCTGTCGTTGAAGTTAGACTTCCACTATAGTCCTACATTTAAAGTATTAGGGAAATCTCTACGTGAAGCCTAGGATGGATTTGAGGATGTTTTGGCATGAGAGAATCTGGTTTGTTGAAACATTCATTGAACATGCTTGGGACAGAAAGGTACATAACGCAGTTATCCCTGCATTAAGGAAATTGCAAGCAGAACTTGAAGTGGAAGGCCTCATAGCTCGGATTGAGTTTAAGTATATTCACCATTCACGTCATTAATAATGTAAGATTCATTACACGGAAATGTGAAGCTGCTTTTTTTTTTCTCTCACCCAGCCTGAATATAAAGCTAAAATATTAAGTGGAGCAATTTGTTCTTGACCCAAAGCGTGAACTGAAGTTACGTCATAACCTTCCTATAAATCTACCCTGAAGACAAGGAAAATCATACAAGGCCACATGTTATGAAGTAGAGGCAGTTGCTGTATTTATTAACGTGTGAAATTAACCTAGTCTCCTATGCATATCTTATGCTGTGTATTTAAAGGAATATTCTGAGTCATGCTGAGGCGACAATAACAGTGACTAATTCCTTGTTTTCTTTGTCTTTCTTTTGAAAAAAAAAAAATCAATGTTACGGGAAGGCACTTACAATGGAAGTGAATGGGCTAGATTTTTATAAGATTCAAAATCAGAATTGTGAAACTTATAATTTGATATTTGAGCATAAACAAGTATATGCAAAGTTATGACGTTCAAAGCAAAGGGAGATATTTTCTTTTTAAGGACAACAACAATCAGCTGGTAGGGACTACAATGAGCTTCTACATGGGTTAGTGACATCACTAACCCTGAAGTTTACATAAACCCCGCCCCTGAGAACGGGTTTATAGATTATCATGACAGAATATGTAAATTAATGACTAGAAGATAGTTAACTTGTACATAAATTCATCGACTAACCATTCAGAAATGTCCTGTTGCATTCTACGTTGTCACTTCTTGAGTCTCTCCATTCGAATTTGGCTTGAACAGAAAAGGCAGAACAGGTTCTGACATTTTAATGTTTGTCTATCTGATGTTAATCGAAGATGCTAACACATGGGGTCTCGAAGCTCCGCCCTCTGTGCCGGGAGCAGTAGCTCATTTGCATTTAAAGGGACATACACAAAAATGGCCCGTTTTTGCTCACCCTCAAAAAGTGACAAATTTAACCTTCTATATAAAAAAAAATTAAATTAAATTCGGAGCTAAAACATCACATACACACTCCGGGGAGTCTTATTAATTCTACATCTTGTGAAAATATTATAAGACCCCTTTATAATGTTTGTATTTGAGCTGTAAACGTTTCTTGTTGTTATTTGATGTTTGTAATATTGGATAACATTTACAGAGAAAAGGTTAGTAAGCAGACACTATAAACTCATGTTGACAACACTTTTTGAAACATGATGCATAGCATAACATTGAGCTTGTATTGAACCTGAAAAATTATTTTAATTTGACTGTTCTTTTTTTTAAAATCTTTTTATTTACTGCATGCTTGCATCTTGTGGGTATAGCTTTGTTTATAAGGTCATTTGGATTTTCATTTTCGGCAGTCAGCTGACCGCAACTTACATGCTCTAATTCAAACTAATTATCAATTTATTTCCACAGAGAGCTGAGATTTGCTAGCAAGTAAGGTTGAAGTCTTACAGCATTTTTTACACTTCAGCTAGCTTTTCAGAGATTTGGTAATACTGCACAAAGAATCCTCTGGAGAGAAAGTTTCTTTTTTTTTTGTACTGTGGATTTACAAGATTTATTGCAAAGACAGCTGTGTGTCAACCACTTTGAGCTCCTGCAGGCCTGCCATCATTCCATATTACAACTCCTTTGAACATTAGTGTACTTCACTCTGAGCCGCTGACATGCCGTGTGAATCTGAGGATGTAAAATTATACACATTTAAGCACAACTGCTCGGCATTAGGTGTGAGATGAGGGGCTGTAAAGATGCATTGTGGAGTTTGCTGAATATCAAGAGCTGCGTGATTCACCACGGTGTTGAAGGTGCAATGCTGGTGTCTCCTGCTCGTTGATGTGCCTGAAACTTATGATCTCTTACCACGCAAACTCATGTCAGTCTCAAAGAATGATAGGCTTTATTAAAGTGAACTTTAAGAAGATATCTAAAAAAAAATTACACAAAGCTAATATAAAAGTCAGTAAATAAAAATTATTTAATTAATTCTTAAATATAAAGGTTACATATAAGGATTTTACAGCCTAATACCATGAGGCATTTATAAGATCCTGAATGCCATTGGCGAACATTGACATTGAAGGAATATATATATATACATATTAATGTTCCTATAATGTTATGTCATAGATTGTTTTTTAGGATCCTATGACATAATTTAGAGAATATATAAAGTTCTTAATGCCATTGAAGAACATTGGTACATTTGTAAGCTATTATGATATCGTCACATTTTTTCAAGGTCCAGTTATGTCATTGAGAACATGTTTGAGCTCCTATGATGTCATAGAACATTTTTAAGTTTCATAGGAGAACATGTTTAAGCTCCTATGATGTCATTGTAGAAAATGTTTAAGCTCCTAGGAGAACGTTTAAGCTTATATGAGTCATAGTCGAATATTTTAAGTTCCTACAAAAACGTTTAAGCTTCTATATTGTCATAGTAGAACATTTTTAAGCTTCTATGTGAACATATTTAAGCTCCTATGATGTCAAAGTGGAACACTTTTTAACTCCTTGGAGGACTTTTAAGCTTCTATGATGTCATAGTAGAACATTTTTAAGCTCCTAGGAGAACTTTTAAGCTCCTATGATGTCATTGTAAAAAAAAAAAAAAACAAACAAAAAAAACCCCGTTAAACTGCTAGGAGAACATTTAAGCTATGATGTCATAGTAGAACATTTTTAAGCTCATATAGGAGACCATGTTTAAGCTCCTATGATGTCATAGTAGACTTTTTTTAAGCTCCCAGTAGAACGTTGAAGCTATGATGTCATAGTATAATTTATTAAGCTCCTTGGATAACTCGTTTATGCTCCTATGATGTCATAGTACAACATTTTTAAGCTCCTAGGGTAATGTTTGTAAGCTCATATGACATCATAAGAGAACATGTTTAAGTTCCTATGATGTCCTAGAAGAAAATATGTAAGATCCTATGATGCCATAGAAGAACATTTTATGCTCCTTCTGCCATTGAGGAACATTGACATCAGGAGCTTAAAAGTTTTCTCTTATGATGTCACACACGGGTGAACAACTCATGAGAGTGATGATGTAATAAGGCAATTTAGACTCCTATGATGTCGTTGAATATCACAGATGCTGAAACATTTCCAAATCAATGACCACATTGGACTTGCATTGATTTTTAAGACATCTCTTTTATGTAAATCTCCTTTAGAGTGTACTGGTGCTTCAAAAAAAAAAACTTGTTAGAGCTATAACGAATGATTCCTAATACCAATACACTGACCTGATGGACCTTCAAGATGTCATAAAGATTTTTAAGAACCATATTACAAAGTCAAAACTCTTAAATACAGTAGTGAAACATTATTCCTCACAGTAAAAGGGTTCATTTCTGAACTTCAGATGCTCTAAAGACCCATTAAAAAGTAGGTGCAGAGAGGGGAAGAACCAGAAACATGATTGATTCTTCAAGCCTGTCAGCACATTAGTTGGGATGAAAACAAATCCAGGGTCGGAGTTGTACGGCGAGCCGTGAAGAATCTTTTCTTCCTCTTCCTCCCGCAGTTCCTGCCAGGGAGTGGATCAAAGCTGCAGCGGCTCCGTCAGCTGAGCGTATATGTCAGCCGTGATGAAAAGTCTTGATTTTATGGGTGAAAATTAGATTTATGAATGTGTTCATTGTGAAATATGTTCTTGTGCATTTGTTAGTTACAGTAGATGTGTTGTATTTGGCAGAGTGGGTTGGATCTGTGAGGAGAAGCCAAAAACAATGACAGTAACATGGAAGGAATTTGGTTTAAATAATCCTCTTTTTTTATCTGGCTGCTGCATCCTACAAAACTGAAACCGATTACGAAATGTACAGAGTATGAGCACGACACTCTGCCCCTCTGAATGGCCATCCTGTTTGATTTGGCAGGATATTAATCATTTGTGTCAATAAAAAGCGTAGTGAATGCAAATATCCGGGCTAGCCGTCAATAAGTAACCATGAAACCAGTGCAAATTAACCTCTAAATGTCATGGGAAAACCCAATACCAAATCCATTATCCACTGATAGGTAGAAAATTCTCATATTACTGTTACTCCAGAGATGGAAGAAGAAAAAGCTCCTTTCAGTGCCTCAGAGAAGAGACTTGTTCAGATTCCAGCCTCCAGTCCAGCTTTAGATACGGCACCGGAAACTGCTGCTTTCATTACTTACGTCAACATGATGAAACTATGGGCAAGTGCAAAAAAATAGCAGCACAATCACTTCGGTGCATCACCAGATATCTTTAAAGGGGACCTATTTTGCCCCCTTTTTCAAGATGCAATAAGTCTCAGTTGTCCCCAGAATGTTTCTGAGAGTTTTCAGCTCAAAATACGCCACAGATCATATTATACCATAGCCTGGTTAAAACTAGACTATTCTCAGTTGTAACTGAGTTATGGTCTGGCAAAGCGTCATAGACAAATCATTTCCAGAGGGACGTCACCAACGGACGTCGCGGATAGACCTAAAACCAATCAGAGCAATGAAGGAGAAACATGTTGTTCGAAACACTCCGAATGTTGTTCTTTGCTCGCTTTTTAACAAAAAGGAAACGTTCAAATTGCTTAAAACAGACGCGATAGCTGATTCGAACGAGTGATGTTCGACGGCGGCATCCATCTTTGTAATGTAGGCTACAAAATCTGCTTCAAAATCCCAGCACTGTCGTCATCATGTAAAGCTCGCCCCAATGTTTGTGATTGGTTCTGATTCTGATTTCGACGGATTGGAAATGGGCTTGAATGTGCTCTTTGCCAGACTTTGTCGGAAGTTGTCTGGAAGTTGCTAATTACACCATGTTACAAATGCCCATTTTTGAGTGGAAGGGAAACATGCTATTTCTGTGCATCTATCTTTAAATGCAAATGAGCTGCTGCTCCCCACCCCACTTTCCAGAAGAAGGCGGAGCCTGTTCCGTGAGTTTTATACTAAGTTCTCTTTCACGTCTTATTGCGCTTAAAACTGTCAAATACACACGGTTATGTCAAAAACACAAAGTTCACGTTAACAGTCGGTTATGTCTGTGAACGTAAACAACAATTAAAGAAATCGCATGTTTATATTAGATCTGTGTATTAAAGTGAAAACAGCTTAATATACAGTACCTACTGCTATGCTGTAAATATCAAGTCAAGTGGCGTGTTATCTATACGCATTTTGAGCTATCCACATGTATGTATGTCTACACAGTTAAATGTCCGAGTGATTCCGCGTGTATGTTCACGCCGTTAAATGTCCGAGCGAAACGAAGCAAAATGTAGATCTACATCTGGGGAGCGATATTTTTTTTCCTAGGATGGTAGGGGAACAGTCATAAATCGTATTAAAGGGTTAGTTCACCCAAAAATGAAAATTAAGTCATTAATTACTCACCACCATGCTGTACCAACCCCGTAAGACCTTCGTTCATCTTCGGAACACAAATAAAGATATTTTTGATTGAATCTGAGGGCTGGATCACTTTTCCATAGACAGCCTGAGGGACTGCCTCTTGACGGCCCAGAAAGTCATTAAAAGAAAAGGTTTAAATATTCCATGTGCCTACAGTGGCTCAACTATAACTTTATCAAGCGACGAGACTACTTTTTGTGCGAAAAAAAAACGTAAATAACGACTTTATTCGACTTTCCATTACTTCCTTATGGGCGCATGCGCGAGAACTGAGACGAGACCGTTCTTCTTCGACTACTTTTTGTTACCGGCTGCTCACCGCTTAGGAGTTTTACCGCCCCCTACCGTATAAGATGACGTACTGCTTGTAAACAGAACGTTTTGCGCCTCCGGCTATATCAGTACGTCATCTTATACGGTAGGGGGCGGTAAAACTCCTAAGCGGTGAGCAGCCGGTAACAAAAAGTAGTCGAAGAAGAACGGTCTCGTCTCAGTTCTCGCGCATGCGCCCATAAGGAAGTAATGGAAAGTCGAATAAAGTCGTTATTTACGTTTTTTTTTCGCACAAAAAGTAGTCTCGTCGCTTGATAAAGTTATAGTTGAGCCACTGTAGGCACATGGAATATTTAAACCTTTTCTTTTAATGACTTTCTGGGCCGTCAAGAGGCAGTCCCTCAGGCTGTCTATGGAAGAGTCATCCAGCCCTCAGATTCAATCAAAAATATCTTTATTTGTGTTCCGAAGATGAACGAAGGTCTTACGGGGTTGGTACAGCATGGGGGTGAGTAATTAATGACTTAATTTTCATTTTTGGGTGAACTAACCCTTTAACCCCAGTGACTGGTAGGTTTAGGGACGGGGTTGGGGTAGGCCATAGATTTATATATACAGTAATAACGTTAAGTCAACGGCGTTCATAAACACGCCGAAAAGCGATTATGCGTGTTGGTAGCACGCCAAAAATGGAAATGCGAATTTGCGTCTCATACATACGCCATTTCATGAGATCAGTCTGTCGCATTATATTCTCCCAAAATAAATCTTCAAGGGATAGTTCACCCTGAAATAAAAATAGATCGTTTTTTAATCTCCATGTCATTCCAAACTCTCATGGATGAGCCAAGCAGTCATACTCAATTTCAGCAACAAAAAACGTATACATTTCGATCTGTTTCTTGCGCAAAGCAATCTTATGGCCCCAGAACACTTGGAAAATAGCATATTGCATTCACACAGGATGCGTTATATTTGCATTAAAAATGAATACAGGCCAGTGGAATGGAAAAAGCTCTCAAGATGCTCTTTTTACAAGTTTAACTACTTCATAAGCCTGTACACTTCAAGGATTATCACTATAGTGTTTTCTATAAAGTTTTAATAATCGTTCTACATCTGTGAGAATAGGGAAGTCAGTATAGCGATAACGGCAACAGAGGAACAATATGGTTGGAATCACTTCTGATGAACAATAAAAACATTGACAGCCAATCAGAATCCATCTTGCCTCAAAGAGCTGGAGCGTTTAAAAGCAGCAGACGATGAAACTGCAGCATGAACTTATAATAAACATCATTATTGTGCATTAGTGTGGAGGCGCTCGAATGCCCGTAAAGTGGCTTTGAATTCATTAAGCCCTATATAACCGAACATGATTTGACATAAAAGTTGTGTGGACCTCTTTTATGCTGCTTTTGTGTCCATTTTTTGAGTCCCAGTTCAGTGTAATTTGCATGGCAATGAGCTGCCAGCACAGTCTTCGGAGTATCTTCAATCATGCTCCACAGAAAAAAACAGAAAGTTATGTGGGTTTGGAACAACATTGAGGATGAGTAAATGATGACAGAACATTCATTTCCGGATTGAACTATCTATTTAATATGCTATGCAATTTTGCTTCTTAAGACCAAACAACTGATTAAGAAACCATTTTTTTTACTTTCTGCCATGGGCGTAGGAGAGTTTCTCCACCAAAACGTGTGTAAAGTTGGGCTGTTATCCTCTACTTTCAGGCCGTTACTCTGGCAGACACCTCTCTAACGTGGAGTCTATTTACGAGCACACCCTCTAATCCATTAAAAGGGATTCATGCGCAAACTAATGTTTCTCTGCATAATTTTAATGGCACAAAGCTCTTCAGTGTTAACCTTACTAGCCAAGCTTTATTATAAAGCAGGTTAGAGCGTTATCCCATCAAGAATATTTTATGGAAATTGTGTAATTTAGAAATCCAGCTAACATTAAAAGTAATGTCACACACCAAGGTCCTAATATTCGTAAGCGCTTGTTTCATCTGTCTTGTTAAGTGTTTATATTGTGTTGCGTCTGTGAACTGAATAACTCCAAAGTCTTTGATAAGGTCACTCAGCTTCTGTCGCAGTTGTAGCCACAGTGACTTTGTTTTGAAAGTAGATCCGAACATTTTTGGTAAGCTACAGTGAGTCGGACACCTTAAAAATAAAAAATGCTGACATTTTGATGATAAGCTTTGGGAGAAAAACAAACAAAAAAACAGTGCAAATTCATGTCACTGCTGTTCTCTTCAATGACAATATGAACACAAATGTCAACACTGAGGTGGGCCGAGATGCCTGAGTAAAATGTGACATGGGCGGTCTGGCGTTTGCTGAGCCGCTCGGCTTTGTTATTATCCAGCCGGGCTTCTAGACCACTCCATTGGCCATGCTGACTATGGAGGGGTCGCATGTACATATATGCTTTGTTTGGATGCATAATGCTCAATATATGCATTGCTGTTTTTCCGCCTGTGCGTCTCGCTGCTCCAAACTTCCAAATTTATTTCTCGGTGACATTTCAAGATTGATCCCTTGTTTCTTCTCCATAATATGTCTCTTCCTGAGTTATTAAAGACATATGAGTCTCTCTTTAAAATGAAGAGGCTGCGTTATGCTCTTTGGAATTATATTTCAATATAGTCCATATGAGAAATTCAGTGTTTGTTTGCGAAGACGGTGAAGCTCTTGAGCAATACAGAATTCTTTTGCATATATTACTCAAGGGTATTACCCAGCAAGCCAAAATATACTTCCTCACCATTCAAACCGGCTTACACTCCCTCAGCCACTTAAAGGAATTATGACAGATGAGCTGTTCCAGAACAACATAATTTGTGTGTTTATGTGTGTATTGTCTAAGACATGCAAATTGTTCGCTTCCCATTGGTTTCGTCGGTGTGGTGTAAAAGGCTTCCAGCGCCTGTGTTTTAAAAGCCTCGCCTGGATCGCGTAGTTTCCGTGTTGTCTTTGGCTCACTCGTGTGCATTTTTCGTGTGTAGATAACATTGACGTACTTGTTTGCCTTCTCGTGATAAGATTCTCTTTGGAGTATTTGGCAAATAAAGAAAATATATACTTGGTGTTTTCAAACCATGCGAATGGTGCCTCAGCATATCAGTGGCAAGCTTTTCATATTACTTACTAAAGCTTGAGTAAAGAATATATTATTAGAGCAGATCCATTAATTCCTGCATGTAGACACGGGGCTTGTGCTGAAAACATTGCCAGGCTCATTTGTTCTATTTCTCTAGTTTCACATTCAGCTCTCTCTGCACAAGTGTCTCTGGTGCTGCAGTGAAATGCATCCTGACATTTCACAAATCTATTTGTTATGAGAAAGGTTATTTAGTTTCCTTGTTGTTCGGCTCATTGAACCGCACAGGGGCCACACGCTCAAACCAGACGAGTGTTGTCTAACCACCTCACAAGCTTTTCATATTCCCATTGGCTGCACTTTGAGATGGCTGATTGATATGTTCAAACAAGACACTGGCCATTTATTGTACTCTTGGCTCATGTGGTACCAAAAAAAAAAAAAAAAAAAAACATTATGGCGCCAGAGCTTCTCTGGTGTTCCATGAAGAATTGCACATTGTGTGCAAGTGGATGAGCTAATAATAATAAAAAAAGATAATAATTATTAAATAAATAAATAAAAGGAAGGAAGGAAGATTAAGATCAAATAAAATGATGTAAAATAAAAATCAATAAATTCAAATAAATATACACCATTGTTCAGATATTTTGGGGGGATATTTTATTCAGCAAGGATACATTAAATTGATTAAAAGTGGCAGTGAAAACATTTACAGTAATGTGTTTTTTAAACAATATACGATGTTTTCCACAAAAATATTAGGCAGCAAAACTGTTTGCAACATTGAAAATATTCAGGATTATGTGGAGTAATGATGCTGAAAATTTAACTTTGACATCACAGGAATGAATGCATTTTATATAGAAAACAATGATTTTAAGTTGTAACAATATTTCATAATGTTACTGTTTTTAATGTATTTTTGATCAAATAAATGCAGCCATGGATAGCATAATTTAATGAAAGAATTTTCTGACACCAAACTTTTGAATGGTAATGTAAATTCTGTAAATACCAAAATCGTTGCACTTTATTTCGATAGTCCACTTTAGACATGCTACAATAAGTAACTTTTCAACTACATGTAATCTAACTGTCATTAGTAGAGTAGTGTTACTCAGATCAGTTGGACGTGGCTGTGGAGACAAGAGGTAAAAACAAGGGGTAAAAACGATATAAATACTGTTCGTTTTCTCACACAAACCGCTCGTTTCGTGTCTTAGGCCATCAATGTGTACTTCCATTTACGAGTCATTAAATCATGTTTAATTTGGACTTCTCTGTGCATGCTTTTTCAGGTGGTGACCATAGACCTTCATTATATGACTGACAGACAAGAACGGTTTGACCTAAAAATATCAAAATTGAAAATACTGAGGAAACAAAGACACCTACATCTTGGATGCCCTTGAGGTAAGCTAAAACATAACAAAAATTCATTTCAAAGTGAACTATCCCTTTAAGATCAAGACAGCAGTCTTGCATAGTTATTAATTGTCAGTGGATCTAATGACATTTAGAGTGTCAGGTCCGCTCTTCTATTTTAATGTTGAAGTGATCCGCCACTGGAAAAACAAAAAAAAAAACAAAAAAAAAACTTTGAGAACTACTGCAGTAAAGTAAAGTTTTCTGGACATCTTGGATTTATCATGGAGCCCCTGTGGCGGGACCGGTCAGAGGTGGGAATATTTAACATAGGGAGGGATTTCTCCCTTTGAGAGTGCTAATTACTAACTGAGGACAACTCTGTCCCCATCACTCACTCTGTCACTCAATATTAATACGGCCGCTCATTGATGTCTGGCAAGCTGTCTAGACATCACCTGAGCCATTAATCAGAATGGTGCTAAAGCAGAAACGCATCTAACTACCGCTAGATAACCAGAACAAGTCTCCATAGCACAACCACTGACTGACTAATACAGCCCCGATCAGCCCGCTTAAAGTCCTGTGTTAACATTTTAAAGCTACGGGCTCATAAAGGGGTGAGTGCAAGGAAACGTTGCACTAGCATTTCCCCAAATCACACACTCCTTGATTTGCAATTCCAAAAAACCTGGTACATAAATAGAGCTTCACGGCCACGGTGTGAATCCAACTAAAAAACCTTGAATAGATTGTGAATTTTAAAGTCAAGATCAAATGAAAATCGCACAAAGGAGGCAGCAAGTGGAATTGAAAGTGTGATACAGAAGAGGGGGGTGTGGATAAATACAGGATTAGACTCCGCAGGCCTGGTTCCCACAGATTGCCTGAAATGGGGGTTACAGATTTAAAGCAGGTACTGGTTGTTGACAGGTTCAGTTGTGCGCCCCCCCATTTTCTGCATGTCTTGCACATTAAAGTAGACCCATGTCAAAACCTGTTTACATGTAATCAAAAAGGACTGTAACATGTTCTAGTCTGGTGGGATGATGTGACAGCTCGACTCTCTTTGTTTCTGGATGGGTTGCGGCGAGGACAGCTGACAGAGTTCTCATTTGTTCTAAAATGATAGAACGAAACCAATGCAAGCTCCTGTTTTTAGTTTTCACACTTTTTCTAGAACTCTCTTTTGCTTTAATTTCTTTACATATACCATAACAGGTTAGGGCTTGCTTTCCTGTGCGTCAGCAAGTTTAGCAGCTCCGTGTTTAATGGGATAAGGAGGGACATGTGGCTCACGTCAATCCCAGGCCAATTGAGTGTTTTTAATGCAATTTGTGGACTAGCCTCTGCTAGTAGGATTTGTTCCGTAATGTTAGATGTGGAGTCAATTACACAGTATCTCTGGAGTGAATTTAGTGGAATTGCTCATCTAGCTAAAGATACTTATGGCTGGTATTGAATATGTGAGCTTGGCATGGCGGTTTGAAGTCTCTCCTTCAAACTATCTAGTGGAGAGCGGGGACTGGTGTGACACTTCAACATCAGTTTTTTTTTGTGCTATGAATAATATAAGAATATCATATAAACTCAATATAATATTCTTATATGTATATAGATTAGGGCTGTGAAACAATTAATCGTGATTAATCGCATCCAAAATAAAAGTTTGTCTTTATATAATATATGAGTGTGTAGTGTGTATAATTATTTTGTATATATAAAAACACACAAATGCATGTATATATTTAAGAAATATTTGCATGTATATAATTTATATATATTTATACAAAATTAATATTATTCATAAATATAAATATTTGATATATTAATAACATTTTGTCTTAAATAGATACATGCATATGTGTGTATTTATACAAAATAATTCTACACTCCACACACACACACACACACACATATATTATGTAAACAAAAACTTTTATTTTGGATGCGATTAATTGCGATTAATCGTTTCACAGCCCTATATATATATATATATATATATATATATATATATATATATATCTGTGGGTGTGTGTCTTTTTAAACTATAATTAATGTTAGAAACACATTAACATCAGTTTAAATTTTGTGTATTAATTTGATGATAAAACAGTCTTGATAGATTCCATTCTTATTAAATAAAGTTAGTTCAAAATATCAAACATGCAAGCAATTCGAAACTGCAAAGAAACTAAAAATATATATCTTTAATTAAATATAATAAATCAGTCACTTTCGTAAGAGTATATTATGGCCATATATCAGCAGGATGCATGTTTTTATTAAAGCATTTAAAAAAGTTTAACTAACAAGAATATGATATTTGATATTCACAAACTTACATTTTAGACGCAATGTTGCAACATGCTCACTGGAAAAACGTACCCGTGGCAACATTTTTGAAATATGCAAAATACTTACCAATTTGTAGAAAATACAAAAGAATTGAACACTAGAGGCAGTAAAACAGCATGTACTTTTCATATGGCACCATGCACAATTATGTTGTGACCTCAAAACACTTTTTTGATTTGTAAACAAATATATCAGCTCAGCTGAATTGTACTTGGGATGTGGAGAGCTTGGGTATGGGTCACAAAAATAGAGCTCATAAACAAGAGATCAAACACAAGCTGTGTTTTTATTTCACATTTGCTTTTGTTAACTCTATCGGGTATATTTAGGCTTTAGTGTAGGTGTACGTTATTTTCAAATGGAGCATCAAGCTTTTGGCGCAACTCACCAGACATTTCAATTCAGAACTGCGGTGAAACGTATAAACTCGTATAAAACGTTGCAATATTCCTATGTTCATCTGTTCCAGAAAAAGCTAAACACGCCCTTTAGTGCCACTCACTGGTAGCCTGACATCGTCATACTCAGATGCTAGTCAGATTGTGAGTCTGATACTGCTCCTTTGGGCTGTGATTATGGAAAGAAATTGCCTCTGCACTCAATTGGATAGACTTACAACTAATCAGAGTAATGGAGTAAGTGTTGAATCCCGTAGGAAGGACGGCAAAAACATCTTTCCGATCGCAAATGCCCTGATCGTGGTTCTCACAACATCACATCTAAATTCTCCAGTGGCAGCCAACTTTGTTGTAAACAAATTCAACCCAATCGCTCTTTCCCAATCCGCCCTGACAATTTGATTGGTCCGAACAGCTCAGGTTCGAGCAGTCTTGATCCACAACAGATCAAGTCCAGACTCAAATGTTGTGGGCGGAGCTAAGTTTGGCTGGCATCCAGGCTAACTCACTGGACATTTCACTTTGAAACTGTCTGAAAACGTGCAAGACACAACGCATTTTGCGTTTTGCAATAATGTTGCCATAGGTACGTTTTTCTAATGAGCCTGGGCTGTAATATTGGCAGTTACTTTGCGTGTTTTTGCTCCGCCAACAAATTAATTCCAAACCCAGCCACTGAAGGAACCGCTGATACACATGTACCCCAGTTTCGTTCCTGAATCGTGTATTTTTGAATGAACCTGAGTGATTCACTCATGAAGACTTGTTTCATTCCTGAATAATTTTGTATTTTTGAACAAATCAGTTGAGTGATTAATTCAATGATACACCGCAAAAGACGCTTGTTTTGTTCCTGAATGAATGTGTGTTTTGAACGAA
This sequence comes from Pimephales promelas, assembly GCF_988280905.1. NCBI lineage: Eukaryota > Metazoa > Chordata > Actinopteri > Cypriniformes > Leuciscidae > Pimephales > Pimephales promelas. Next base: position 31,414,602 of record NC_142771.1, read on the forward strand.
TGATTCAATGATTCCACTTGATGATTTCACAATGAAATCACTTGCTATGACCTTCTGCTTTAACAACGTAACCTGCAGAATAAGACACTGAAAAGTCCCCATTAACTAATGCACAGACAGCTGGTCTGAAAAGTCCTAACAAGAGCAAGCCCAATGATACCGTCTGACTGTTATATAAAGACTCCTGAAACGCTGCTCGAAAGTTTCGTCTATATGTACACATGAATAAAATGAATATGGACAATACGATTAATTACAATAACTGCTGCTCTACATTACGGCTATATGTTGTGACTCACTCATAAAGACTTGTTTCATTCCTGAATAATTCTGTATTTTTGAACAAATCAGTTGAGTGATTAATTCAATGATACACCCCAAAATACGCTTATAGGGTTAATGACAAGTGTCAAGCACAAAGATTTGACTGTTATATAAAGACTCCTGAAACGCTGCTCGAAAAGTTTTGTCTATATGTACACATGAGTAAAAAAGAATATGAACAATAGGGTTAATTAGTAACTGCTGCTCTACAACATATGGTTATTTGTTGTTCATAGGCCTATACGTTGCAATACATTGCAATGTGTGATGGTGTTAGTTTTGTGTTTTGGCTTTTTGATTGTGCTCTTTATCTTCTCAGCAAGTGCATGCCCTGTAAAACGTTCTGCCTGTGTGTTTGTGTTGTGGAGAAGAGATTCCCTAGTCCCCTAAGTGTTATATCACACACATCTTACACCCCCAGCTGGAGCTCCATACATTAATGTATAAACTGCTTGTGCAGACTCAGCTGTTGTTTGTTTGTAAGCTAGAGGCCATATCAGTGGGGAGCACTGCAAGCATGCAGGTCCACATTCAGATGGAGGTGTGTACATGCATTATGCGACATCAAATCGTCCTTTTTGTGTCCATATTTTGATTAAAAAATTAGTGTGTAATGTTGTTCCATGCATCATGCTTTATGCTGTTTTTATGCATTCTGTTAAAAATTCAGATGTACTTAAAATGTAAATATATGTTTAGATTTTCTATGGATTATTGAATTTTCCAAAACAAAACGGGAAAAGAGCCGTAAAAACCACGCATTTGAGCTCTGGCCAGGGAGAGAAAATGAGCCCGAGGAATGTGCATGAATCACCATCAGAATCAAGGCACTTATCCGCTAAACGAGGGACTACTTTGTTTAGACCCAGCAGTAAATAGAAAGCCTTCACTCCTTAATATCCTTATTATTGAAAATGTTCTATATGATTAATCATAGATTTGAAGCACCCCCAATGACTTACCGGATAATGTTAACAAATAATTCTCCCTCGAGGGCTTCTATTAATAATTTTCATATTCTTTCCAAATATTATTCCACCCACCTGCTGGGTGAGAATCTTTTTTTTCTCTCTCTCTTTCGTTTTGTGATCATACATTATTTAGTCCCGTGCCACATCTAATAAATGATGTTGACATATGCTCTAGGAGGGAGCAGAGCCTGGAAATGTTGGATGATAAGCTTCTTTGCATTCACACTGGATCCAATTTTGTCCTATCAGTGCGTGTGTGTAGGGCTGCAGACATAGTCCACTAGGCCCTGAGATGTCCTGGGGCTTGTGATTAGTGAAAGCAGTGCAGAGGAATCAGCAAGGGACTTGAAAAACAGAGCCCACGAAACTGTCCTATCACAACTGCTATCAGCTGTCACAGTAATGTTCTCCCATTGCTGCCGAGTGCTTGATTTCCAATTTCCTTTCAATATCTGCGTATATTTTTGTATTTCATCATGCCTTCTCTTATCTCGTGTGTCTGTTTTTATTTACCCGTGGGAGGTTATTGCATTGATCTGCTATTTCTGCTGTTTGTGTTCAATCGATTCACACTCGCTAAAAATAATCATTATTATTTATGTATGTAATTAGTCTCTTATAGTGTTTTTTTTTTTAAATGGAATTATACTAGTATGGATATAAAAGTAATGTGGTAACACTTTACAATAATATAAAAGTATAGATAATAATCTAAAATGCTTCCAAATATTTGAGATCTTACATGTTAAAATGTAAAAAATAAGAACAATTTAAAGTATACACTCACCTAAAGGATTATTAGGAACACTATAGTAATACTGTGTTTGACCCCCTTTTGCCTTCAGAACTGCGTTAATTCTACGTGGCATTGATTCAACGATGTGCTGAAAGTATTATTTAGAAATGTTGGCCCATAATGATAGGATAGCATCTTGCAGTTGATGGAGATTTATGGGATGCACATCCAGGGCACGAAGCTCCCGTTCCACCACATCCCAAAGATGCTCTATTGGGTTGAGATCTGGTGACTGTGGGGCCATTTTAGTACAATGAACTCATTGTCATGTTCGAGAAACCAATTTGAAGTGATTCGAGCTTTGTGACATGGTGCATTATCCTGCTGGAAGTACCTAAGGAATGGGTATAAGGGATGGACATGGTCAGAAACAATGCTCAGGTAGGCCGTGGTATTTAAACGATGCCCAATTGGCACTAAGGGGCCTAAAGTGTTCCAAGAAAACATCCCCCACACCATTACACCACCACCACCAGCTGCACAGTGGTAACAAGGCATGATGGATCCATGCTTTCAGTCTGTTTGCGCCAAATTCTGACTCTACCATCTGAATGTCTCAACAGAAATCGAGACTCATCAGACCAGGCAACATTTTTCCAGTCTTCAACTGTCCAATTTTGGTGAACTCTTGCAAATTGTAGCCTCTTTTTCCTATTTGTAGTGGAGATCTTTTCGGTGGGGTCCAATGCTGTTGTAGCCCATCCGCCTCAAGGTTGTGCGTGTTGTGGCTTCACAAATGCTTTGCTGCATACCTCGGTTGTAACGAGTGTTAATTTCAGTCAAAGTTGCTCTTCTATAAGCTTGAATCAGTCGGCCCATTCTCCTCTGACCTCTAGCATCAGCAAGGCATTTTCGCCCACAGGACTGCCGCATACTGGATGTTTTTCCCTTTTCACACCATTCTTTGTAAACCCTAGAAATGGTTGTGCGTGAAAATCCCAGTAACTGAGCAGATTGTGAAATACTCAGACCGGTCTGGCACCAACAACCATGCCATGCTCAAAATTGCTTAAATCACCTTTCTTTCCCATTCTGACATTCAGTTTGGAGTTCAGGAGATTGTCTTGACCAGGACCACACCCCTAAATGGACTGAAGCAACTGTCATGTGATTGGCTGATTAGATAATTGCACTAATGAGAAATTGAACAGCTGTTCCCAATAATCCTTTAGGTGAGTGTAGGTGACCATGTTTAATGGCTTTTGAGCTTTTCTATCTTATTTTAATGAACCTTTGGTCATTTCAGTTTAAAGTTTTTCATAAGAACCGTGTATAAACTGAGCTGTGTTTCCCTTGAATGTGCAAATGTTTTCAAAGATGTTCAGGGAATTTGGTTTCAAAAGCCTCGCCGGCAAATCAATTCAATCAATTCCTCTCCACCAATTGTTTGTTATTTTTTCTGCTGACCACACTGCAAGGATTAATATTTGATTAGCCTTTAGGAGAAGTGGAAAGTACTTATTAACCTTATTTGTCAATCTGTCAGTGCCACTCTGTGTATTGGCCCTTGCTGCAGGCGGAGGGATAGGGAACAGGAGGAGGACCGTTTTAATTTCGTCTGATGGCTCGCAGGGTAGCTCGCAGGTATCTCACAGGGCAGCGGCAACATAATTAGCCACTTAGGCTTGAACATGCATGCATTTGCTATCAGTTTTCCATGATTGTAATCTGATCTTTTAAAGCAGCTTGCCTGCTGTGGTGTTTGAGATCAACAAATTAGATGCACGCGTAATTATGCACCGGTAACAGACATTAACACATGGCTAAAGGTGTTTTTGGGTGTATGAAATCTGAAAGTTAGTTTGGATGTTATAGTACGAGTCAGTATTAGAACAAATGAAGCTCTCTCCAGGGACTCGGCCTCTGACGGTTTTCAGAGTTGTCGTGTGGTGTACACACCATTTCTTCCACATTGGATCAAAGTGATGTGTAATGAATACACATTGATCCAGACTAATGAGGAAATCCTCAGCCCACACACGGATCTAACAGCCTCCGAGACCCGAGCGCCCTACTGTCTCAAAGAGTAGTAATATTCAAGAGTCAACAACGTTACCTCCAAATCTGATCATATAGACCTCAAACAGCTTGTGTTAAATATCCGGACTGGTGCAGTCGTGTCATGGGAAGGAATACGGAGCCCTTACAGTGCATGTGAGGGAATTTGTGTAGCGTAATGAATAATTGTTTTCATTTTCACTCATTATATAGTTCTGATATATTTGAGTTGGGCCTGTGGGTTCTATAATTAATAATACCTTTAATGTTTCCATTTATTTGTAAATAAATCATGCTTTATTGCAAGTAAGGTCATTTTCATTACCTTGCCAAAGTAGGAAGGCAAAACATTTCAATTCCCTTATTTGAAAATTGATAAGTACGGCTCCTTGCGAAGACTCACTCATTTTTCATTACTAATTTTAATTAAGTCGTCTGCACAACGTAGAAATTGACTGTTTGTATAATTGTTCATTATGGGTCTTGTTTTCCTCAATGGGTAGATTAAAATTCCCCTAAATAGAAGAATTTAAGAAATGATTAGTCTTTTCATCCCAAATATATAATTGCCTGCTCCAAGAGCAAAGGCATTGTGAAATGAGAATAAATTAAAGATATTGATAGCTGTGGCTAGACAAAAACCAAAAATGAAATCTGATACAGCAAAATATGGATTCTGCAAATTGCTTCTCCACACTTATAATGAGACATTGTTCCCCATTAGTGACAAAGGAAGAGATTCCACCAATACATATTCAGCAGTGTGAAGAGTTGCGGTTTAATTATTCCCACTGTGCTGTTGTGGAAGTTTGCTAAAGAAGGTGTAAGAGAGGGAAACGTGTCCACTCGTGTCCGTGACCAGCTATCGGGAACGACGTCCCAGGTGCTTTTATTTATCTGAACCCTGGAATATTCTTCACATCACGATAAGCTCTTCTCCCCTCCCCTGAGCTCATCTGCTCATCCGAGTTTTATCAGGGATCATCCACCCCCATGCCATAGCATCAGGCTAAAGACCGTCCCACAGTTAGCCGTCTTAATTACAGATCCTTTGATGTGATAGAGCGCAGCCCTGTTGAGATTGATTACTGTTAGAGCTAAGTTGTCTACCAATTACTTAGACAATTAGCCAACTAATTAAAATACTTACCCAGTGCATTTGAAAAGGAAGAGGAGCGGCGCTATGAGAAGCTCCCATGACAGATGAGCTGCCTGGGATATAGCTCTCTTATACAGACAGAAGTCAACAGAGGGCTATGATGTGTTTATTCACCACGCTAGCGCTAGCAACAAGCTCTCTTCCAAAACATGCTAAGGCGGGATTCTAATTGAAATGGAACTGCGTTTGTTATTGATTCGGAACACTATGGAACTTTGTGCGTCATAGAAATGATACCTTACATGCATGTAGCACACGCAAATTTGAATGTTTTATTAGATTATTTATTTTATTTAAATAACATGTTTGTTCGTTTTTTTTTTCATGTGATCCTCTAAACAACAACAATTATTCCTCAAATAAATTAGATCCAAGTCACATTTTCCAGCAATGGAAATTTTGTTCTTATCATTTATAAAGCTGGATGAGAGCAGCATAGTCATATCTAAAAGTTGGCTGTCTGGGCTCAAATGGTATCTTCCACCAATTTAAAGGACAAGTTCGGTATTTTACAATTAAAGCCCTGTTTTAAGATCGTCCCTGATGAAACGGAATAGTTAAGATTGTTTTTTAGACAAATGCTCCTGTCGCGAGAATTTTTGGATTCTGTGTTAGCACCCCCCCCCCCCCCCACCTTTATAATGAAAGCATAGGTGCACTCGAACAATCATTCATTAAAACGCATAAAACTTTAGTTTACAAAGACGTGAAACTCACCGAGTGGTCTGGGGTGTTCACTGATATGCTCACACAAAAATCTCTGCAAAAGATGCTTTCCAACAGGTTTTATCGTAGTTTTTGTCCGACTTCATTTTCTTCCTGTTTTCGGTCGAAGTCCACAGTAGTCGATTGTCGAGTTCACGTGCGCGATCATAGAGAGCCTAAGTCCCTCCCCTTCCGGTCGACCACCATGGGACCTTATTTCGGAAAAATATTGAATGGTAGTCAATGGCGAGAGACAACAAATATTTTGATCTCGTTTGAATTGTGCCCTGATGTGTGAATTACACATATGTTTGTCAATTTAAAAGATACATTTTAAAGTAAAGAAAGTCGCAGTTTGATGTAAAACCGTTGAGGTATAAGACTGTGAAAATACGTAATTACAAAGACTACAAACCCCAAAGGCGCACATTTTCTCCCAATGAATGAAGCTAACTTCACTGAGGCTGTCTGTCATTGTTTTCACAGTCTTACGTTATAATCGTAACGTTACGCCGTCCTACCCGAGTGTTTTGTACAAGACTGCACACACACTAGCAGCGGATCTCGTTTCTCTTCCCGGGAGATGTAGTTCATAGAGTGATTTTCACATAAAACTAAATGTTACTCTTCTGTTTTATGACAAACTGCGACGTTTTTGACTTTTAGAATTATCTTTTAAATTGACAAACATCATATGTGTAATTGAGGGCACAGTTCAGACGGAATAAAAACATAAGTTGTCTCTCGCCATTGACTACCATACATATTTTTTCCGAAATAAGGTCCCATGAGCCGGAAGCGGAGGGGCGGGACTTAGGCTCTCTATTGGTAACTAGATAACTAAGGATCGCGCACGCAAACTCGACAATCGACTACTGTGGACTTCGACCAAAAACAGGAAGAAAATTAAGTCGGACAAAAACTACGATAAAACCTGTTGGAAAGCATCTTTTGCAGCGATTTTTGTGTGAGCATATCAGTGAACACCCCAGACCACTCGGTGAGTTTCACGTCTTTGTAAACTAAAGTTTTATGCGTTTTAATGAATGATTGTTCGAGTGCACCTATGCTTTCATTATAAAGGTGGGGGGGGTGCTAACACAGAATCCAAAAATTCTCGCGACAGGAGCATTTGTCTAAAAAACAATCAAACTATTCTGTTTCATCAGGGACGATCCTAAAACAGGGCTTTAATTGTAATGCTACGTTCACACCGGACGCGAATAGGGCGTCAGGCACGAATGATTTCAATGTTAAGTCAATGCAAAGACGCTTTACTCGCGTGAAAAATTCCTGCGGCGCGAATGAGGCGTCGAGCGCGGCGCAGAAGACGCGAATACGCCTCATTCGCGCGTCAAGTTGGCGCGAATAGCGCGAATTGAGCGTTGTGCATTCACGCGTTTGACGCGAATTCGCGTCTGCCGCCCGAGTTAAAAAATCTGAACTTTGGCGTGAATTCGCGCCGCGTTAACCAATCAGGAGCCTAGCTGCTTGCTCACGTGGTGAAGTGTCTGGATGCTTCAATAAATTATTTTGTTAATATGACTAAATGCATGGTGGGATTATGCACAACAAAGCAAATGTTTCATCACTTAAAACATTATTTCTATATACGGGACATGTTCATTTTGTATTGAATGTTATTCATTCCATATCTAGAAATAGTATTATGTTGTAAAGACAATCAACATGTGCATAAATTCGTGTCTGGACGTGAGAGAGAGAAAAAAATCACAGGACAGGTTAATAACTTTTGAAGGCTGGCTCTATTTATCATCAAAACAAAAATAAATGACAGCTAGATTAGATGGATGAGGGCGAGGGTGATCCTCGCTCAGATGCGGGACAACAGGTCATCAAACTGGGCGCGTGACAGGCGGAAGTACCGCTGACAGCGGCCGTCATCCAGCGCAGCTCCTGGAGAGAGCAAATGGTGAAACTCGCCAAACGGTTCGGCTCTGAAGGGTCCGGTGGACACAAATATACGGCGACGATGATCCCCACGCCGCTGTTCTGCTCTCCAGAGTAAATACAGAGCGGTAACTCTCTTGATGAATGCTCGGTCAACATAAAAACAATGGCCGCCAACGGATTTTGATTCTGACGCGCGTCACGCGCGTAAATTTCGCTTCAAACTTTACGCGCGGCAGTTTCGCTCTTGACACGCGAATTAACACTAGTGGTCAAGCGTCAAACTAGACGCGTCAGGCGCGAATTTGACGCGCGATTCGCGTCCGGTGTGAACGTAGCATGACATACCAAACTTGTCCTTAGAGTGGTGATTCTGACTAAAATAAATACACTCCCCCTATTCATTTAGTTCAAAATGATAGTTGACACTAAATGTTCATTTGTTCACTGCTATCCCTACATAGTTTTTTTCGTTCTATTCTATTCCTGAATGGGCTGTCAGGCTCAGGGAAATGGCTCAAGCATGTCTGATTGAAGTTGCCAGGGCAGGTTGGATCGAAAGGCCCCCACTGATTAGAAAGGGTGTGAACTCTTAGCGATCAAACTCTTCAGCTTCATCCTCTAATCACAGGCAATATAAAACAATCTAAGCACCACTTAACCTGAGCAGAAGCCCTGTTATGACTTTGCAAGCCCTGTCTCCATTAATCAATCTGACTCCGTGTCTGGAGAGCAGAGATGCAAATGCATGGTAATGCCCCCTCCTCCATCCTGGATCTTTCCTCTCTGTTTTCCACTTGCTCCAGATTTGTGCACGTTCGTTGTGCTGTCGTGGTCGGCCGGAGAGCGCATCCCTTCCAGACTGTTTTTTTTTTTTACGGGAAAGTGCTATGTGCTGCCGAATGTGTCTTGCCCGCCAGCTGAAGTGTTGGAATGAGTCTGTAATGAGGCAAAGCAGAGGTGGCTAGCGTTCTCTCTCTCTCTCTCTCCGTTCAGCCTGATCTGGCCTGGGCAGAAGGCACCCTGCTGGTCAAGGGAGGCAGGGAGCTTGTCCAAATGGCCGGTCGCCCCCAGCACCCAGGACCTCTTGCAGTGCTGATGAGTGGCCACATAAACAAAGGCTCAAACGCAGCATCTCTGCGAGTTTTTCCAGGTGCTTAAGCGCGCTGTTGCTCATGATGGCAGGAGTTATTTAGTCCTTACGAGAGGGCAGGATGTCTCTGGTGTCGGTGGCGGGTGATTAATGAGTGGGAATGGCTGCCTCCTGCTGCCGTGGAGCACACGGTCTAGACTGAGATTACTAGAGCAGCCATGGGAAAGGCTTCCTCTGAACTCACACAGTGCTGGCCTCTGGCCTGTGGAATAACTTAGACATTTAGGCTTTTTTCAACAAAGCTGTAATTGATTTGTCAACAAGGAATCAGTTAAAGCATTTACTTATGCAAACTTAAGCAGAATTTGGTGATATTCTGAATATGTAATTGGGATTGACCTGGTTGCCATAACCAGATCAAGTCAATTTTCTGATTTTTTTTTTTTTTTTTGGATCTGAGGGAGAAAAAATGCCTATATTAATCAGAATTTTGTTATGTAGACATCTTATTCAGAATATCCATCATACAAGGGTCAAGCTATTGAAAAACATTTTTGAGCAGAGTAGAGAAACACATTGTTTTAGTAATATTTAGCAAACATAAAAATAAACATGATGGTCTATAATGATTGTAAGAGTCTCGTGACAGACGTTTTTGCAATTTATCTGCCCCTTGTGTGAGTGGACATGAATGAGAGTTAATGAGCTGCTAAAATTATTGTCCAAAAATAATAAAATGCAGAGTAATAAAAGGCAAAAGCTGCATTTCCAAAATAAAATGCTTGTCTTTGGTGATTGGATATAGATTATTTGATTTGAACTGTGGAGCATTTAAGCTTTTTTTTACCTTTGGTAAAAAAAACAAAAAAACAACAACTTTAATGTATTTATTTAATTTATAAACTTTTATTTGTTTATTTATTTATTTGATTTGATTACATGTAATATGTAATATGTAATATGTACATGTAATATTCTAATAGCTGTAGAGCATTTAAGCATTTTATTTTTAAACTTTGGTAAAAAAACTAAACAAAACTATTTGTTATCTATTTGTTTAATTTATAAACATTTATTTATTTATTTATTTATTTATTTACCAGAGCCAGATGCAATCTTAAAATATGAAAATCCATTCTAAACATGAATTATTTAATTTAAAACTTTTAATCTAAACAGTAATTTGAATTATAAACTTGAAAAAAAAAATTATAAACAATTTTGACCCTAATTTTCCCCCACGCCGCCCAAAAAAAAAAAGAGTTAGTTTACCCAGGACACAACCATGTCTGAGATGAAATATGAGACTAACAACAGAAAAGTATCACTAGGTAAATATCCCTTTTTAGCAGAATATTTTTATTGTGTATTGTTTATAGTCACGCTGTATCAATTTATGGAAAACGGTTGAAAATACGATTTAATTGTATGTATTTAGGTTATATAAAATACTAGCTATCAAATTAGCCTTAGCAAGAGAAAGGAATCTGCCAATTTATTACAAATGTCATTTCCATCACAGGATGTTATTAAAGGGATAGTTCAACCTAAAAGGAAAATTGAGTCAACATTCACTCATCCTGGTGTTGTGCTAATGCTGTATACCCTTCTTTCTTTAGTAAAATTAAATAATAATGTCCCGCTCACACGCAATAAAAAAAAAGACAGAATAATCCCATACAACATGTGTTGTATATTCCAAGTGTTCTGAAGGTATACATGAAATGAAATTGAATGCATTATTTAACGAAAACCCTGATTTTGGCCTTTGGTATTCCGTGCACGGCTACGTGCGACTCTAGATGCAGTGTAGTGAGCAGTGAGAAATCAAGATTAACAAAAGTGTGACACAAAATACAATCCATGTACCTTCTATAAGGTGAATATATCCGTTGTGTTCTTCGTAACAAGAAGTTATTGTGTTCATATCAGTTCACTGTGACTATCATCAGACAAAAGAGTTCTGGTCCAGAGATATTTAATAGCTCATGAGCTATTAAATATCTCTGGACCAGAACTCTTTTGTCTGCAGATCAGGATTTTTGTTAAATAAAACATTACATTGTATATCATATACCTCCAGAACAATTGGAATATTTGGCACGTGATCATTCTGTGATACTTTTGTCACCTTTTTAAAATTCTCAATATTGCTCGCTATTCATTGACAATATATTGATGAGCGCGAGCTGGACATTTTTTTTTTTAAATCCTCCTTTTGCGGTCCATAAAAGAAAGAAGGGCATACAGCATTAGAACAACACCAGGGTGGGTAAATGAAGACTTTTAGGGGTGAACTATCCTTTTAATCACAAAACAGCTTTTGAGATATTATGGAAATTACATTGTTATGAGAATAATTGAAGAGTTCAGATGCAAAAGCCTCTAAGTGCCATTTGAAATTTTGTTCTAAAATGACCATTTTTATCAAGCTTGTGTATTTAAGTTCAGTAATTTCACTTAAATGACAATTAATAGGTAATCTTCATTGCCATTTAAGTGACATTACTGAACCTAAATATACAAGCTTGATAAAAATGATAATTTTAGAAGAAAATTTCAAATGGCACTTAGAGGCTTTTGCATCTGAACTCTTCAATTATTACATGTTTAGAAAAAAAAAAGAGAGAATAAAATAAATTGCCCAGAATTACCCTGTCATGTATGTAAATAATGTGCTGAATAACAAAAAAGACAACTAGTGAGAGTGTGAAAGGTCCTTAAAGTCCACAAGGGCCAAAAGAGCCCATAGTTGAAACACCCATATACAATAGATCTTGTGTGTTTGTGTGTGTGTGTGTATGTGTCACTATGCTAATATTTGAGAAAAAACTTCCACCCTCATTCCAAAATCCTGTGACTTTTATTTTGCCTCATCACCGTAGTGAAAGGAGTTCGGTTCATTGTGAAATTGCTTAGACAACCTCTGCTCTCCCCTTCCATGTAGACAAAATAATGAATACATTTTTAATGGGAATTTGTCAGAATATATTAAATGGCACAGGCAGGTCATAAAATCAGGCTCTTGGCCTCTCACCACTCGTAATAGTTATCCTGTTCCTCCTCCCTGCCATGGACTCATTTGCAAGAGTTGTCTAACACCAAGGCTATTTATCACCAAGCCACCAAGAGCTTCATGACAGTGAAATACCAGCACTTTGATTTATTGAGTTTAGAAAAATCCGTCTGTGAGCTTGTCACAATTGCTCCTCAAATCTTCCCTTGCAAGCCACAAGCACACAAGCCCCTCTCTTGAGAAATAAAAACTGGGTCCTTTTATATACAATGCATTATTAACAACAACATTACAATGGCACACTAGGTAAGAGATTGTTTCCGAGGGATTTTATGTGAGATGTTTCGACGAGGAGGCCATGCTGAGTGCCACTGTCTTGCCTGACCTTTACCATCAAAGCCTATTCTTATTTCCAATTCCCTCTGAGCGCCGCCAACAACCACGCTCTGCTGGGGACTATAGGACGTATATTATATCATTTGTCCAATTTGCAATTGTTTCATCCCTGTCAGGGTAATTTGCTTTGGGTTTCTTTGTTATACCTTGGGTTTTAGGCTCTCCCCAGAGAGGCCTCTTGTGAAGTGTGTGCCCTAGATAGGGTCTGTTTATCAAGCATCCTTTGCTCTGTCACGTTCACTTCCTCAACGATGATGCGCCGATCAAATGCACGTCTCCATCTAGATCGCGGTCTCTTGCGAACTAACCCGCTGATCTCCGAATGGCCTAACTCGCGCGTCGTGTTTGTGCTGGAAGCGCCGGGAAAATGTAGGCAACGCTAGATGAAGAGGTCATTTTCCTCATAGCCTGACATTTCTCTCTCATTTCTAATATTAGCGCAAGGTGATCGCTGGATCATTGGTTTTTATTGCGGGCCCATCGGAAAGCTAATTCATTTAATGTGTCATTACATTTCCCTTCGGTTGGATGTTCATTCCATGTGCTCTCCGTGGACTCCTCTACACTTCTTCTACCACTCTTAAAAAATACAGGGGCTTTTTTGCGGCGGTGCCATATAGAAGAACCATTTTTGTTTCTCCTTTTAAGGATCAGAATGTTTTAAAAACCCAAAGAATATTTTCCCATATAGTAACACTTCATTTTGATGGTCCCTTTTGAACATAAAAGTAACATTGCACCTAACTCGAGTGCTAGACTGTCTGCTTAATATCTGCCAACTCTTTATTGTTAAGCTCCCTCAAAAGACATTCTACTGACTATAAGTAAGTCGGTGACTACATGTAAACTTATTCAAACCCAAACCCTACCAGTCTACTGATACTCTACTAACACTCTATTGAGAGTTAGTAGACATGTAGCTACGTCACTTATAGACAGTGTTGGGTGTAACTAATTACTAAGTAATTACTAACTTTTCCCTTGAAAATGTAAAGTAAGGGATTACTTTTAATTTAATTACAGTTACTTCTGATGTAATTGAGGTAAATACTGTGTATAGATCAATCCGATCTCACAGCGATTCGTGTCTAAATCATACGACCGCACTCGTACAAATTTGTATGAATTATTGTAAAATATGTATGAAAAAAGTGTGAAATGTCATGAGATCAGACATAAAACAATAGTGGGTTTAACATCAAAATATATTGTCTGATGCTAAAAAAGTATGTTTTTATAATGTAACCTTCTCCACCTTGGTCTGTTTAAGGATAATTCATGCAATTTTATAGTATTTATTTGAAAGAATTAAAACAGATTCATGTCTATCCTTGTATTATTCCGCTGGTTGAGAAAGATATGGGATTTTGAAAGTAATTAAAAGTAATTAAATACTTTTTAGAGAGAGTAATTAGTACAGTAATCTAATTACACTGTTGAAGAGGTAATGGAGTAACTTACCCAACACTGCTTATAGAAAACAGAATTTGTGAAAGGGACCATCAACATAAAGTGAAACCAAAAGCCTGAAAGGTTCCATAGATGTTAAAGATTCTTAATGGAATGCCAATAGAACCTTTGTTTTTTTTTTTAAATAGTGCATATGATACAATCTTTCAGCACTATATGGTGCCAGCAACTGAATATCTGGCTGGAAGTGCTTCGAGATGAAAAACAATCGCACGTCCTGCCTGTGGGACTGAGACGAACTGCACCGTTTAAACATAATGTCACTGTGTTAATGAATAAAGACACTGCGATTCCCGTTTTGAGGGAAACACCAAATTGATTTTCAATGAAAGTGCGTTATAGGGCCCGTCCTGGGAGAGGGCCGGCAGCTTAACAATCGGCGTCATATTTTGACGTGTGGCGGTCGAGAGCTCATTAATCACCTTGTGAACCCAGTCATTTTCTGCCTGGTGGGTTCACTAGTCACATGAGTAATAGACAGCAGCCACAGCACCCGGACAGGCCTCTGACAGCTCCGTCTGGCTTCCCCAAACCATACGGCAGCCTCAGCGGCAGGCACCCGGAGACGGGCGGGACGCAGGCGTCTTTGTCATTAATAATGATGAAGTGCTGAGAGCTTCTCTCCTCCTTCATCTTTAGCAGCTCGTGTCATGCTTCCTCCATTAATTGCTTGTGTTCCAAATGTATCTCGCCACATTATCTTGTTCTATCTTTTGATTGCGCAAGCTTAATCCTTATCGTAAATGACTCTGTTGCGTGCCGCCACTGGGCCGGTCGTGTCTCATATCAAATTAGGCTTAAAATTGTTTTGCTGTGCTTTTTGCTTTTGATGCAGCCTCTTTAGCTATGAGTTTAATATGCTCACAGACCCAATTACATGCTTTCACACTGGATAATCCCAAGGAAAAGGAGGAGCGAAGCCGACGTGGCAACACCTTGGTGTTTTTTTTTTTTTGGTTTTTTTTTTTTGGTGTTGATTCGGCTCGGGCTCTACATCATCATAAAGAACCTCTACATCCTGTATGATTCTGCTGGTTATATATGGCACCATAAGTCAGGGAAATAGCACAGGAGCCAAAGCAGGAAGAAGAGTAATGGTGCACATCATTAGCATGAATAGAAGCCGGGGTAATGGAGCACTAGCTCTGTTATTGTTCTGCTTGTTCAGGCATTGCTCTTACAATAATGGGTGGAATAAAGCCTGTGTACATTATGGAATGCATTTACAAAGCATGGAAGACATTTCCAACCACATGAAGACACTACAGAGTTTAACTATCCAATTCATCCAAGCCTTGGTTGGGTATCAAGCATGTGGCAAAAAGGCAAAAAAGAAGAAGAAAAGCTTTAGAAATAAAAGGAGTCAGACTGCAGGTCAACAGTCTCTGAATTGTTTGGATCTTACGAACATCATCGCTGACCCTCAAAATTGATCTAAAAATCAATCAATCAATCAATCAATCAAAATGGTAAATGGACTTCATTTATATAGCGCTTTCATAGACCTAATGGCCACCAAAGCGCTTTACATTTGCCTCACATTGACCCATTCATACACTCATTCATACATCAATCAATACAATCTATCTATCTATCTATCTATCTATCTATCTATCTATCTATCTATCTATCTATCTATCTATCTATCTATCTATCTATCTATCTATCTATCTATCTATCTATCTGTCTGTCTGTCTGTCTGTCTGTCTGTCTGTCTGTCTGTCTGTCTGTCTGTCTGTCTGTCTGTCTGTCTGTCTGTCTGTCTGTCTGTCTGTCTGTCTGTCTGTTGTTCTATCCATCCATCCATCCATCCATCCATCCATCCAACTTATCATCTGTTAATCTGTCTATATCTGTATGTTGTTCTCTCTATCAATCAATCAACTTTGAGTTTTAATTCTGCATTCTGCATCTTCTTGCTACCTCAATTCAAATAAAAATAAAAGGTAAAAGGCATCATCATGATGGCTCACGACCAGTGTTTATGTACAAAGATGCTGCGTGGCCATGCTTGGATGGAGGTTGGACGTGTGGCTAACTGATGGGCTGTTTATCGTGTCACAGCGGTGTATTTCTGTGCAAGGCCTGAGCATCCACTGCCCACTGGTTTCTATTTTGTCCCCATTCTGTCCACATGATCTCAGCCAACACAGCTCTGTAATCAGCCTCCTTTGGGCTAAATGACTAACACCCTTCCCTAGGGCAACAACACCGAGGTACAGACACTCCTTATGAATGACAGCCGTCCGACGCCTTCATGCCATGTGCTGCCAAAATCGGCGCCCTCCCTTTCCGTTCAATCACTTTACAGTGAGCTACAAAGAGATCTGAATGGCTTTCTGATGCAAAAGGCCGAGCGGTCCCACCCTCTCTCTTTATGTGGCTGAGAACCAAGAACATATTGTCAGCTCAGCTGGCATCTGCAGTCAAAACTCCACACATCTTTTTTTCATGAGCGCGTGGACGGCTGACTGCTGCGCAGGGTCTGGAGCAATTATTGCAGTGTGTTTGTTTTCTTATTGGCCTGGGCGTTAGAAAAACGTGCTGCTTCAAAGCAGCGTTTTAATACCACCCGCGTTTGTGTGTTTTTTAAGGCCGCCTGTCACACTGTTACGATGCCGGTTTGGGCAGTAGCTGCTATCTGCTGGAGTCTCAGCAGAGGCATTGTCACAGACAATGTTTGCCTTGTTAATTAAATTTCTTCTCAGCAAATGAGGTTATGGGCTGCCATGGGTGTAATGTCTCTCTCATGTACAACAAAGGGAACGCGGGGAGCCCAGGAATCTTAACTGAAACAATCACGGATAAATCTCTTTATTTGTCTGCGGATCTATATTTTTTTTTTTTTTTACTTGAGCATCACTGCTGAGATATTTGATGTACAGCGAGTGGTTTTTATTGCTTCAATTTTACAGACAGTTGGGATTAATGACAGGCTCTATAGCTTCCAGGAAGAGCTGGCAATAATGCAAGGGCTTTTCCCATTATTCTCAGCCGATACAGAATGAACACATTTGCTCAGATGTCAGTCAGCGATGATGACCAGATTGTAACTGTACGCTGTTTAAAATGTCTCTCGTATTGATAAATGTCATATTGCGCTTCTTGCTCGCAATCTCGCCGTAATGTTTCCGGGGTCAGCTCGGTGATAAGGATTATTTGATCCTTTTTCAACCTTTATCGGTGCGACTGAGCTCTTGCGGTAATAACTTACCGCTAAATAAGCAGCTTGTATGCAGATGCACGGGAGCATGCCAAGGCGCAAATGAACAAGTTCCCTGGCAGAGAAAGGCAATTGTTTACAGCGATTCTGTCCCATCGTCCAGAAAAAAAAAGAAGAAGAAAAAAAACTCTAAAGCCCTAGCCTTTTGAACCGAATTAGAAATAGTTATTTTTTCCGTCTCTGTGGAACAGCTCACTTAACTTATCTCGTAAAGGCTCTCTCCACAGTGTCAAGTGAAAGTGCTTGTCCAATTAAAAATAATGGGAATGTATTTTTCTCCATTTCTTTATCTCTTACTTCTCTGCTTTTGTTAAGGAACATTTCAAGTTAAAATGAAATCAAAGGTTTGCATAGAACTCCTGTTCAGCGCCCATACTTTCACAAATCCCTCTTCCTGTCTCGCACAGATATGATAATGTAACTTTGAGAATACCGCTGCCCTGCACATATGTTTAATTACTTCAAAATTAAGTGAGACTGATAGTATTACAGTGCCATCTCAATAGAATCCCAAATTGAGCAAATTAAACGTGCGCTTGCAGTTATCGTAATAAAAACAGACAACACAAACAAGTGCGGCTTCCGCACAACCGCCGGACTGTTATTGCTGTGATAAATAACCTTGCAACTGTGTAATGCGGCCGGCTTGTCTTCAAGTGAACCGTTTTGGAGTCTGAATTGTTTTATATGCTGTGGACAAACAAAGAATGCGCTATATCTCTTGAATTAGTTATCTGTTGTTGTTTATTTCCATACTATCATGACTGGACTTCAATGCAAGAAAAAACTCTGGGTCACATGCACACAAGCATCGTCATTTGAATTTGAGGGTCTGGGAAGCAAATTTCCTTTATTGCAGAAGAATACGTAAACGCTGAGCCCAATGTTCTTGTTGTTTTTAATGTTTTATTCATCCCTGAAGAAATTAACTTGTGCGCTTGAAGCAACGGTACACTGACATGCCCAGAGCCCTGTTATGATCTGTGTGTGTGTGCTTGCATGCTCCGTGTGTTAGGTCCTTAGCCCAAGTCTGGAGACAACACAAAGCAGATTAAAGCGTCCAATAGGAAATCTCTAATAAATTTGCATTAACACATTGTGTAAAGCTGCTGCTGATTGCCTCCCCGAGACCCCGGGGTTCGGCATGCCATCCCCGACTCCTGTATGCCGGCCAGATGGTCACTTCAGAATGAGATTGACACACCGTTACAAACTGATTTCATGCAAGCCCTCTGGAGGGAGAGACAGACCATCAGCTCCGCTGGGAATCAAGATTACAAAATAGCCAATTAAAAAGGAAAGTGTTGAAATCTTGGCCTGATAAGGTGGAGATTAAATCGGTTATAGTTTATTAGGGGAAATTAGATATTAGAATCCGCACCTCTCCAAACAGATTTCCATTACCAGCTCCTCTGCTTTTTATCTCGCTCTCTGTATCTGATGCAGCGCTTACAGAACTTAAGAGCAGCATAAAAGGCCATCATTGAAAAAGCCTTAACACAGTCTAAAGAAAACCTTCTCGATTCTGCATTTTCAGGGCCATTTGGGCGCTTCTCCATTGAAAGGCCTCTCTTGTCAGAGCTATAGCACTGGGTTAGAGATGAGCCGGGGTGTGACCGGGACAGGGCGAGTCATCTGCTCAGTGGGTGTGAGAGGTAATTACTGCAGGAGAATGGTGAAACAGATGTGAGGAGGGAGTCTCCACCAGTCTGCTGCTGTTGGTTCTGTGTCCCAGAGCCTCTCGCCGTGCTCCGGAGGCATCTGTGCAGCACCTGTGGGCCCGCTTGCTGCGCTCTTCGCTCAAAGTCAGCGCTCGATGTGCCACAGAAAGTGCCGCCCCGGGTCAGCCAGGTTCATGAGAAAACACTCCCGTAGACCTTCTCACCTTCCCACACCTCAACCCGGCTCCCTCACTTTAAAGGCTTCCTCAGCTGGTGCGTGAACGACGCGCTGCCTGGATGTCCCGCGACCTGCGGCCAACCTGACCGCAACCCCGACCCCATGTCAATCTCACACGCAACCCGAACCCCAAAAAGAGGTGCTCGGCCTGGCAGTGAAAACAATACGGTTTCCTTCAAAAGAAATAACTGAACCGGGCTTTTGAGGGATCTCAGTGAGTATTAACTGCACAAGGAATCCAGAGCATTCTTTTTTACTGGCCATTAAACCTGTATTTTGCAGTGATACAATTACTGTTATATAAAATCGAATTAATATAATACAATAATAATACTGTTTTTTTTACATAGCCTTTATAGATTTTTTTGGGCCAAATATCCCTGTAATTGTGGAGTTGTGAAATAAAAAAAAAATACAGTAACGCTTCCTTTTACAGTCCTGTTACCCATGTACCAACGATGCACTTATTATAGTAATTACAATTACTGGGTAATAAGGTACTAACCCTGAAACTACCCCTTTTTGTACTCACTGTAAAAAAAATAACCTTGATTTTAATAGTAAAATACTGTAAAAATGTTAATTGGTTAACAGAAATTTTCCGTAATATACACGGTAAATAACTGGTATAATTTTACAGTAAAATACCGTTAAAATTTTAGTTTTTGAAAGTGAAAAAGAACAAATCATTATATAATTTACAGTGAAAAACCGTAAATTGACATTCCCACAGTTCCCTGTGTGACACTTCACATTTGACATTTGATTCATAGTTTTTGTTGTAATAACTATGGTTCCTCATAGTTTTATTGTTGTTGTTTTTTCTAATCAGTTATGTACATTAGGGTTTTACGTTACATAGGTGTTTAATGTTTGTGTGAATGACACTGTGCAGCTCCTTTATATAAGTATTACTTTATATAATATAAGTATTCACTTCTGATGAGCTGTGATTGATCATGTAGGCTAACTCTCATCACTACTGTGATGGTTGTTGGTTGTCAGTGTACATTATTACAATGGTCTAAAACAGATATCAATTCGTCAATAAGTTTGTAAATCAACATTTTATCTGAAAAGAAAATACGGTTTATTAATGTAAATTTTAAGATAAGTCTGTAAAACCATTAACGTTCCTACTGTATTTTTAACGGTAAAGTTCTGGCAACCACAGCTGCCATTTTTTTTACCGTAAAAATTACGGTTTTATTTTTTACAGTGTATATTACACAGTACCTTTTAGGTAAGTACACTGTAAGTACATGTAAGTACTGTACTGTTAAAGGAAGCGTTACCAAAATTGCTTACTTTTATCTACTAAAACTTCCACTCAGCTGTCAGAAGATGCTTCATTAATTTTATACAGTTTATTATATTATATTTCACTCAAATATGACTGAAAGTTCTCTGCAATTTACAGTTATGTTCAATAACAGATTATATTACACAGAACTCAAACTGAATGAGTTACAGCAGATTTCTAGTACCCAGCATGCTTTTCTTCAGACTATATTAGATATTGTGTTTTCTGTTAGTGTCTAATGTTATGTTAAATATTTAAAGGGATTTCTGTTTTGTTGGTATGGTTAGTTTTTGGGATTGTGCTGAAGAGCACATGAAATACATAAAATACTAACACTATACATGCAGCATATTGCTTTGTTTGAAATGCAATAATTGTGCACATGCAAAGAAGTGTCTTGCTAATTGCCTTAGCTTTGCACATGCATAACTGTAAAAAGTGAGTTAATTGTATAATTCCAACTTTTGATTCTCATTAAATCAGTTCAGATTTAGCCACACAATGCATCTGAAGAGAGTTTATAATAATAATAATAAAAAAAATATATATGTTTTTATTATTTTTATCCTTTATGTTTTTTTTTTTAAATATTGGGGTTGGGTTTTACAGAGCGTTAGTGGTGTGTTTGAGTGTGGACAGACATTGGTTCGTCCAGACTGTGTCCTGGCAACTCTTTACACAAATGTTTTATTAACCCCAATTAATAACCTCCTCCTTCATCCAGACTGTGTTTGCTGGTGTTGGATGCCTTGGTCCTCCCTGGGTCTTCATCTGTTATGGGCTGCTTAATGAAATCTGTGCGCCCCCCCTCCCCCCCCCCCCCCCCTGAAATTTCTCAACATATGTGTGACTGTAGCCACTCACAGCATTGGCACATCCTAATGTGTTGCTTACAGAAATAGTGGCATTAGGCTCAACAATCTGGTAACAAACCTCATTCAATGCAAAGATAATAGCGTTCCACGCACAAAGGAAAGGACTGCAGGACTCCCATTTGATTTTATTAGAAGGCAAAATGAGAGTCTTGATCTCCGAGGACATCCAGTAACGCCTTTGGCAAATTGACAAGCATAATGCGGTTTGATTTGTTTCTGATACAGACAGCTGACCAGACTGAGATACTGAAAGATGGAAGATGGCTCCAACGCAGTAAAAGATTATGATGAAATGGACAGATAAAATGGCTAGAGTACGTAATACACCAGTATAGGGGTATAAACATTGAACTGCTAAACAGAATCTCATTTATTTCTTCCCCTGAAGCACTTATGGCATTTTTGTATTCTTGTTCAACAAATTTCTAAGTTTTAATGCATTTAAACTGACGTTAACACTAAGTACTAAAATGCTGGCTAAAGTGCCGGCATAGTACATGAAGCCAACAGATGACTGAAGCATTTTTGTATTATTATTGTTTCATTTGAAATAATATATGCCTGAAATTGTTGTATTATCTTACAGGTGATGTGTGTGCTGCTTTATATAGCCTATAGTTGTTGAGAACATTCATGCAGAATGATCTAGAATCATAGATATCAATGTTGCTCAAAGCCTTGATATTTGCACAGGATTTCTTTCCTCGCCCACATAACATCATTGTGGTTCCAGTACTGTTTCAACACTACGCATTTTGTACACAGTATTTCTGTTATTTCCATGGTTACATGTAATTTATAGTTCTCAGAGGAGGTGATTATCTAAAATAGTGCTGAACAAAGCTGCGTTGCTAACTGTCCTTCCATATATATATATACGAAAAGCGATCCTGCTGCATAATTCATACATTTGGGGTTATCATTAAACACAGCCGCTGCGTATATAACTATTAAGAAAAAATCAATAAACATTTTTTGGACTTGTCTGAGCAGTGCGACACTTTAAAGAATTCATGAGCTTCTCTCCAGATGGCCAGAGCGGCGTTTCAGACTAATAATCCATAGCATGCGCATTTGGCTTTTTGATGAAGACTAGAGCGCTTCCCCACACAATTACAGGTCACATTTACTAGCAGTCGCCCAGCGCTCAAATTTGTTTTGCAATGGGTGTTTCGCTCCGAGTGTCTGTCAGGCTTTCTGTAGCCATCCGTGGCTGACAATCATACTTTATTGGGAATGGGAAAGTGACGGCTAATTGATTTTACAGTGATACCGATGGAGAGACAATGAATGTGCCATCAATTCAATCCGCTATTTAATGGTTCCAATTTAGCCTCTGTAAACGCTCGCTAAACTAATTTCTCTGGGTGCAGCAATCTGAAAAGCTATCATATCTCTAATCTCCTTCTATATATTCATCAGGAAAAGGGAATTTAGCCAATTCCAAGGTCTGGAGATGATCTGTTAGCGCAGTGTAAATGTTTAGAACGCCGCAATCGAGTTCATTTATTGGGATATGAAAAGTTTTATTGGCAGGGTCAGTGGAGTGGAACTGTTGGATAATAGGCAGTTACCCACAAGTCTTTGGGAGCCATGAAGCATAGAGATGTAGGGAATAAAATGCCGGGACATACCTTAATCGGAAGCTAAACTGAAATTCTGAAACAGCACGGCTGTTAGATTCCCACTGATAAAAGGTGCAGGGGCACGGGCGATTGCTATTCAACCGTCTATTTATTTTCCTCTGTGTAAGCTCTTCAATTTTGGCCACAACTAGGGTTCAGTGAGCCGCATATGCCAATGCAACGTGAGATGGAGATGGCCGACGCGATGGGCTCTACCTTTCCATCAGGACATTCCAGCAAGCCAATCATCATCGGATATGACTTTGACTTCCAAACCGTAGAGCAACTAGATGATAATGTGGCTATTCTCTCCAATATAAATTCACAATAGCCTTTTAAGGACCCGATCGCTCCATTCATACTTCGGTACAGCGCTGACCAATATAACCTCACCCCTCCTCTTCTATCCAACAAGCTCCCTCTCATATCCTCTGCGGGCTTTATTTCTTTCTCTCTTTTTTTTTTTTTTTGTCAGCTTAAAACCTTTCTTTTCTCAGTAGAGGGTTAAAGATGAATTACTTGCTGGGATGAAAACTATCCTTAGTTGAAGATAAAGGGCTTTTGAGGGCCCTTTTTTCACTCATTGAGGGGAATGTTATCATTTGTACCTGTGGACAGCGAAGAGCTGCTTATTCGGTCTTCAAAACAGCTCCCGAAAAACAGAAGCGCCACAATTAAAAGCATATTTCTTGCCTGTAAATGACTATTAATTCTGATGAAAGAACATCAGATCAAGCGAAGCAATTAGGCTTGATTTCTCATCCAGTAGAGGCTTTTAGCAAGTGTGATATTTTTGTTTTGTCGTCTCTTTTTTTTTTTTGATGTTGCTATATTGAACGTGTCCCTGGTGGAGTTCAGATGGCAGTCTTCAGTGTTGTAACTATAGAGAGCGTCTCCTCTGAGAGCCCCTGAAGAGAGTCACTGAGGGGCCAAGCACAGTCTATTCCCACCCCGCTGCTGTTTGTTTTCTTCTCCTTTGACTGTTTGGGTGAACATAGACTCACTAATTCAGGCTATTTGTGTTGATAATGTGCTTCAATTCAAACCCGATGGATTACACGCATAGTATTGGCTGTTGTGAAAAGCTGACTCGGGCTTGAGGGTATCAGCGATGCCGTCAACCACCATCAGCGTTCAACCACTATCAAGACTTGTTTTTCCCCCACCGCTGTGAGTGTGGCCGTTTAATTGCATGTTTGATGGTAGGAAGCTTGTAGTGGAGATTAGAGCCCGTATTTCTTGACTTTTGCGTTTGGGGACTCAGTCCTACATTAATGCCCCTCTCAGGAGAGGAGGTTGTAAATATACTTGATAAACTTGTATCGTTACCATAGAAACTATTCTCAGCAGACTTTTAACCTTATTGCGTTCCCCTTTCTAGGCTAGGTTAATAAAATCATTTCCAAAAAATGTAAATATCCTTAGTATTCAGCAATGAATAAATGTTCGTCTGCCTGCCTTTTTAAACTGTGGTAAATGTTGTGTACGAATACGATTCAAAATGCTCCTCAAAGCATCAATATAATGCACAAAAACATCTTTTGGGATGCGTTGGTAATTTTGAAAAGGTGCAAAACCATTTTTTTATTTATAAATTGAAATTGGAAGTTAATAGGCTCCATGTTTTTGAGGAACATGATTAAAATATCCATTATAAGATCAGCTCTTGAGTTTCTGCATTGTGGATTACTTTAATCTCGACAGCCCGATAAATTATAGAGCTCTGCTCTCAATCTAATGAGGTAATTGCCTAAAAGATTCATTGTTCCTTTCATTTCCAGAGCCATCCTAGCAACAGAACTCTCAAGGCTATCATTTCGTCCTATCAATTTATTTCCCTCCCCCCTTTTCCCACTCCCATGGCATACGTTTGCATAAAAACATACGATTTGACCTCAAACGCATTTTCCCAATCCTCTCGCATGGCCACTTTCCCTGGTTTGCACAGGTTTGCGTGTGCTAATACGCTTTGGCGTTTGGCTCTGTTGATTAGGGTGATTGCAGTGGGTTACTTTTTTTTTTTGTACAGCAATGCCATTGTGCATAGTTTGTGCAATAGAAGCAGAAAGACCATAATCCCTTGCAAACAAGCATCTTTGGCTGGAAGCTGACTGGTGGCATGGTAAAGTGAAGGCCGCGGTTAAACAGAGACTATGAGTGACTGAGAGAGCTCAGCTTAGATAAGGGTGATCATGCTGAAAATGACTCCCAGGTAAGACCTCTATCTCTGGATACCCAGTTAGAACAAGCCTTATCTAGTGTGGCCCTGATCGCGATCTTAAAGAGAAAACTGCATGACTTCCCTCTGTAGAGCAATAAGACTGTGGAGGTGGTTGACAGTTATTGTATTTCCTGGCTTCGTTTACGGCTTACTAAACTTTCGAGCACATCTTTGTCTAATCGACACACGAACAAGATGGAAAATCATGTCAAATAATATCTAAAAAAAAACCCTTTCTATTAAATCCAAATTGGATCTATAAATCCAATTTTGTTTTGATGGCAATAATAATAATGTCCTAATCTAATCACACGCCTCACAAAAAAAGAAATAATCTGTTTTTTAAATGAAAAATCGTATTTGGGCATGTTGATCTTTTATCAAATTGATTATGAACCCACGTGAGTCTTAAACCCAATTATGTCAAATAAAGAATATAAGAAAATAATCAAAATAAGTTCCCAGCTCCATTCTAGGTTTGGCCAGTTATTCAATTCCTCTGTACCCAAAGGCGCCATGGCTCAAAGATCTAATTGTGGTGCTCTTAAGTGCACAAACCTCAAGTTGTATTTCAGAGGCAAATGAGAGATAAGAATGCGTCTGTGGATCAGGAGTAGTGCCTTTCAAAATCCCATCACCCCGGTCCCTACGCAGAAGACTCGGGATTAAAAGAACCAGATTAAAAAGCTCAATTTAATTAGGATGAATGAATAGATCCTTCACATGAAAGAGTAATAACTGCAGTCTCACTAACGAAAGATAGCTCGGGCCCTGCTGAGTTCTTCACACTACAGGTAAAATTGAAGATGAAATCAGGAGTCAGCGAGACAAAAAAAAAAAAAAAGAAAAGAGGAAGACTCCCAGGCCGTAATGCTCGTATCATCTATTTCCTCTTCGCGTTTTCTCACCATCTTCTAAATGCAGATCAATTACAAGCCAGAGAAGCCTGGGTGTCACATGTGATTCACAATGTCAATTTCATGCTTTCGAAAACAGTTTGGCAAGTGCTCCCTTACTTTACATCTGGTAACCAATCAGAAGGGCAGCATGTCAGAGAAAGAGACAATTTAATGGTGTGACAGTTAACCAGGGAGCGCAATGTAGTGAGATTGTGCCAGGAAGCCTCTGTCTGTCATGGACTGATATTTATTTATTTACCGAACAGCACTGCACAAATAAAATGTCACATCTCATTTACACTCTTGCCCTTTGGAGATGCACAGAATCTCTTTAAATCAGAAGTGTGGAGTTGCTCTGTCTGATTAAAGCTCACTGAAAGGGGCCTTGATGACACACGCCGCAGTTTAGCACGAGGACAATTGAAAATAAGAGCGTTAACACACTCGCACTCCCACCAAGAAAATGAGTTTAAGTAAGCAAGCCACGCTGCTCCGTTTGATCCCCGGCTGTGGGGTGACTTGTTTTTTTTGTCGAAGCATATTTCCTATGAAGCCATTTTAGAGGATTAAAATTGATAAATTAGTGTTGTCACAATATCAAGGGCTCCTTCCACTTGGAATCAGCAGTCGCACAGCCATGTAAGCTGATGGGAAGGTCTCGACTGGATCTTAGCGCTCATTTTGTTAGGCCGGTCAGAGTCAGCCTTCCGTTTGTGTCAAAGTCCCGTTTCCGCGTTCTCAGACAAAGGGAAGGCGCTCCACCCTGCCCGAAGAGGTCTGACAGAAGCCCGTCTGAAGAAAGACGAGATGTTTCCACTGTCCCGGTGGGGGGGGGGGGGGGTTAGCTTTCGGAAATAAACACGCTGCAGTGCCAGGGCTATTTCGCATGCTGAAAAGAGGCAGTCCGTTAATCTATGAATGGGAAAGCCAGGGCACCCCTGTGACAAATGTTATCTCTGCGTGGCATAGACGGTTGAAACCTATTCAGCCCTCCACTCTCGAGCCATTGCTAAGATTATGTCACCCTAATCCCCAATGCAGCCGTTTTTGTGGCCTAGATGGGCAGGTGATTCCAAGCAGTGCTGAGGTAATTGTTCTGTTTTCTTCCTATGCCAATAAAGGTGTTGTCATGTACTCTTGGAAACTCCTGGACTGAATAGAGATGATACACGGACGCTACAAAGAAACGCGTGCTCCCCGCCATGTCAGGAACACGGGCCGGATGCCCACACAAGTGGTGGGGAGACAAAGCGTTTCCCCCAGATTTTCCTCTCTCGCCGCTCGCTACAGTGTTTCTTAACAAATAAACGCAGTAACTGAATGAGAGCAAGGTGGGAGAAGAGAGGTCAGAGCACTCATTATTTCTCCCAAGCCCCGTGGAAGCTGAACTTTCTGTGAGTGGGCTGTTTAATTGATTCTTATGGAACTGTGGTATTGATTACTTAAGAGCCTCTGGTCTTAATGCCTCGCTCACCATCTCGCTCACACCTTCATAAGGCAGAGTCCTCGCGCTGCAGGCTTTTATTGTGCCGGTAGAACTGTAGCTGGCGTAATAAGGCAGGATGAGCTGCATCTCTGGTGACCCATTGGATGTGGGTGATTGTGCCACCTTGATTTTATTTAATTGAGTTTGCATTGGGTTTAATTTAAATGTTGATGTAGCCTCAGATGAGGTCATTTACAGGGCTGCGATTCAATGCGGCGTAATTTAAGTTCTTTCTTTTCTGCGAAGGTTTGGGGAATTCACCGGCGGATGCTCAAGGACACGCAGGCAAGATGTCCAGAAATTAGACGGGATTAATTGAAAATCTTAATTACTTTCTGAGGGCATAAACATCTCAATATCAATTAAAACGTATTTCCACTGCACTTGGAGGATACGAGGAGCAGCAGTAATTAGATATCGAGACTGTCAAGACAACTCGACGGGTTTGTGCGTAAGCCCTCTGATTGAGCGGACGGAATTAATGGGGAATAAATTATGAATGCGCCAAACCTGTTTCCTACCTGTTCTGCACGAGCGCTGAGAGTGGCCTTCTCGAAGTTGAGCAAAGTCGAAACTCGGGGAAAAAATATGGCAAAGCACATTCTGGTTATTATTGAAGTGTCTTAAATTATAGAGTGCATATTAAGCAGAGTTATATGACTTGGGCCAACAGGGAAATAATATCCTCCAGCTTCTGCGGAGCGGTGCGCTTGAGTGGGCAGATAAAAGCTGGTGTAAAAATGGGTAGTGGATGAAGAAATGTTTTGGAGGTGTAAAGTGATTGTTATTCAGAGGGCATTGCTCTGTCACCGCCGACAGTGCAGCCTTGAGCCCTGCCCGTCATCCCCACGAATTTCACACACATCTGTTTCGCCCGTATATATTTCTTTCATTTTTTTTCCCTCTCTTCCATTTAGTTTGTTTTTCCATTTTAATTTCCTGCCTATCTGCTGGGACTTGAGCCAAGGCCTTGTGTTTCGGAGTATATCTTTACCTTACATCTCGCTCGGCAACGTCGGCCCGTTCCCTCGGCGGAAGAAAAGGGGTCTCGGCAGTCGTGAACCATTTAGCCAGAGGAAACCGAAGGCCTGCTCCTTTAAACTGGGATTTTTGGACCAATCTGTGCAGTGTATTCGAATTGCAGAGTAACAAATGGACAGTGGAAGGGGTTTGTAATGGTGATTAGAGTCTGAAATTGGTTCAGATTTACAGTGTCAGTCAGAGATGGAGGGGAAGGAATAAGCAGTCTAAGCGGTCTAATGGATCCATCAGCTCGCTTCGGCTGCTCAGTGGGCCGAGTGAGGTCACCAGCCATCCGCGGGCGGCACAAAAGCACTTCAATTTTGTTAGGAAATGTATCAATTTAACTGACTCGAGCGGCACACTGGAAACCTAATGAATCTGGACTCAATTTTCCACCACACTGCCTCTGTGAACTGGAGGAAACAATGCCGCTGGTGAAGGGCTGAGGGAAGTCCGCCGTGATTGGCTGGCGGCGACCGGGCTGCCGCCGCGCCGGCCAGTTGGGAAGACGGGGACCGGCCTTCGTTTATCTAGCGATAGCCGCGACCCGGACCGCTGTCACTCATCTAACAATGATGTCATTAAAGGTAAATTGGCCTCTATTTCAGCGGGATGATAATGCTAATTGAGTGGCAAAACATAATACCAAGAGCTGTTGTGTGCCGTTAAGGGGAGGAGGGGGACAGATTAAATGGCCATACAATGGTGGGTGTCAGGCACGGCAGATGTTGCTTTGTGCTGAGGACTGCATTGACATATCTCTTGCTTGTCAGGCCTGGGCTTTAGGAGAGTCTTACAGGACTGGGGACCAGATGGTCTCACACAGAGTCTGACTAAAGCGGTTAAACAGAGGCTGGTTATTAAAAAAAGACAACTCCGTGTTACTTGGTAAATAAGAGAGCCGGACTGCCTTATCGATCTGACTGCCACGCGCCGGGCTGACTGCAGGCTAATGAAAGGCCTCTGGACGACGGGCGTCATGTTTATTTAGGGGCAGGCCTCAGATCAGCCGGCCTCCACCCCCCCCCCCCCCCCCCCCCCACTCGGCGGAGCACGAGAAAGAGAAACACTTAACGCACACAGTGTGACGCTTTTCATTTGCGGGATATTATTGGATTGATTTATTCAGATTCTGTGTATGTTTTATTTAAGACACAGAATGAGTGATTAGCTCACAATAATCATAGTAATTATTTCATTCCTGTTTCCATCTTAATTGATACAGTCAACATGAAAACCCATTATACTTTTTATTACCACAGTATTTAGATAACAGTGTTACAGGTTTGCTTTTATACTCGTTGTTAATTTGTCAGTAGATATCACACTGTGTTGTGATTTCTGCAAACATAATGCTTCATAATTACTGTACAGCTGAACCTGCAATCTGGGTACTAAATGGAAGCAAAACGCCACCAGTGTTAAGACAATCTGCTCTTAGTTTTTTTTTTTTTTTAGCTAGTAGGATTCTACACCTGGATTTCACTGAGTATTAGCCGCTGTGTTTATCACACTGTAAATCCAGCAGGCACATTTTAATGTTCACTCTGTGGATTAGAATTGAAAAGTGGCCCTTCCACTTGACCTCCCTATTATTACGAACACTGATCTCATTTGGCAAGGCAGACACCGGCAGCCTCCGATGTTTCACATGCCTTCAAAGCAAATTCTGCTAAATGCCAGCTGATGAGGAGAACAAAACACTATTTATTAAAAGGAATACGGTCAAAATCGTGGATCCATATCTCATTTAGTTTATCTTATTTGAAGAAGTATTACAATTAGTGCTGTCAAATCGATCTAACATAAAAGTTTGTGTTTATTTAATATGTGTATGTACATATATACACAGTATATTTATTTATATATTTATACACACATATTATATACACTTTTTTATGTTAGATGCGATTAATCGTTTTGACTGCACTAAACATTATTCTTAAGAGGTCTGATCGCTTTTGATTTTGTTTTTGTGATTTAAACTAATTCATCTTAATTGTCAGTGGGTTGTTGAAATATGTGTATTTTGTATCTTTTATTACTACACAAGATATCCAATACAGCTGGAAATAATGAAACGGGGAAACTAAGCTGTAGCTCATCTCAGCAGGGTGTGCAGCTTAATGTGTAAAATAATGCAAATGAATGGGGTTCGGTTTAGATTATACAAATCCTAATTGTACCTAAAACATAACATTATTTATTTTAAGAGTGTTAGAGGGGCACTTAGTGTTTTTTTTTTATTTTATTTTTTTTATGTGGCACAGGCCAGTATGGCAGACTACGGGCATAGAAGCAATGTTTACGTTAAATTGTAGAAATGCATACTCACAATAAGACAATTTATTCTGTGTGCGAAAGTATCCGATAATACAGTAATACGATTTTGCTCGTCATGTCATTTCAATATGTTAAAAAGCAGCTTTTCTGATGACATGACTAAATTTTGCCATTCGTGAGTGTATTTTTTAGCCTATTTCTCGTATAACAACGAATTTGCAGATTATACATAATTTGAAATGAAATCAGTCTCCATTTAATTTCAAATAAAGATCAACAAGAAATGAATCAGCTGTCATTGTTATACTGCAATTTTCCCATCTTTATCCACATTTTAAAATGTGGATAAACAACATTTGGGTTTGTCCATATTTGACCCAAATTTGGTTTAAAAAATGCTGGGTCCAAAAATGCTTTCAGAGTGTATTAGTGCAACTTTCATTAAGTAAAATCACTAAAGGCCTTCCTTCCTCTCTTGAACAAAAATAGTCCCTGACCATGAGCTGCAACAACTTTCCAATAGCTGGGTTTCAGTCACGTGATTATGATGACGTGCGAAATTCAGATGGAGGGCAGGGAGTGAAGAGCGCAATGGAGGACGCTATTCACACGTTCTTTACACGTTATTACAAGAGAACAAGGATATAAACAAAAAATCAAACATGTGTTGGGCATGATCCTTACGTTAGAGGAGCGATTTTTCAACTGAATTAAAAGATTTTCCAGCCATCGATAGATGTCAGCAACTACCTCGTCTTACAGACATACTTTGACTTTACAAAGTTTGGAAATGTTACACATTACACAAACATAGCCACTTAAGTTGTATTAACTCACCTTTGACGAAGTGATCACTGCACACCATTCGACTCCTCCCAACCGCAGTCATAAGTTTGCAAGCCATTTTTCCAGAGTTTTTCTGTCAATTTCTAGCACCCCCCCCCCCCCCCCCTTATGAACAACAGCTTTTTGTACACGATAAAAAATCCTCGTGGTTTGATCGATTTAAGTAACCATAAACAACCCCAAACATAGGTATTTTGAGTTTGTTATAGTTCTTTCTAAATAAAGCAAATCATGCCCTCCATTTGCTTTTCGCACCATGGCAACGCAGTGGCGTGATGTCATATGAAAACAAGCTATGTGTAATATGCATGAAAGCTAAAATCAAAACAACATGAAGTGTAGTGTTGCGCAGTAATAAACAGAACCGTTGGGTGAAGCGGTCATAGCCCTACCCTATCTCACGACCAATTCGTACGAATTCGTACGAGTACAAAGTGGCTAATTCGTACTAATTCATACGACCTCACTCGTACGAATTTGTGCGATTTGTCCAAACCCACGTGGCGGTTACATTTAGGGGCGGGGTCAGGGGTAGGTCATTCGAACGAATTCATACGAATTGGCTAATTCGTAAAATATGTACGATTTAGCAAAATCGCACTAATTCGTACAAGTGAGGTCGTACGAATTGTTACGAATTAGCCACCTCGTAAAATTCGTACGAATTCCCGTTTTATCGTGAATAAAGCACAGCTATTGACGAATCATAATCAAGGATTGGAGCTAACCGTTATATATATATATATATATATATATATATATATATATATATATATATATATATATATATAACATCTGAATTGTCAACCAAATATCAGGCTATGTTTGGGTCCTACAGTGAGCCACGTTTCTTCTTTCAGTGTGAGGATAAAAAAAAAAGCAGTTCAAGCACTGCCTAAATTGTTCTCATCCCACTTCACTTACCACCTGGATCACACTCCTGAATTACTCAATCAGAGTTAGTTTAGGAGCAGGACAAAGCGCTAAGAGAGGCTGATGATGTGACCAGGGCTCAGATTGATGTGTGATTCCCTGACATTTCAACCATGCTTGCTCTGCTCTCCTTCAATCAGCCTGTGCTCTTCGCTTTGTCATTTCAGCTGGAACAAACACAAATAAGCAGGCAGATTTGCGCCCGAGCCCTCAGGACAGGAAAAGTTTTGAAATGCTATTTGACAGGTTCACGTCGACTGTTTTATTTTGTCTCTCCTCTCGGTCCCCTAGGTGTTTGACTGTGAGACATTTAATCGTGGGACTAGCGCTTTCATATCAGTAACAAAAATCAAATAATGCAAGATGATTTACTCCCCCTAGCAACCGAGGAGCACTCTCATAGCAACCAGCCGAGCCTAGGGCCTCAGTGTAATCAGCTTGAAAATATTTCAATTATTGTGTTGATTTTAGTGGATTTGAGAGGCGGTCGGTGAGCGCCTCAGTACATTCAGCCCATGACCTGCAGAGGAAGACATTGATTTAAACAGGTGTCAGAGAGGGAAAGTAGAGGCAATTTAAATGGGAATGGGATAGCAAAGTCATTGAGCACTGTTCAGCGCATGTGTGACATCCGCCTGCTGCCACCGAATCAATGCAGCTCAACTGAACGGATAGAAAAAAAAACCTCTCACCTTGAGGAATCATCCGTCTGCCGTGGCCCAGTGGAGCAGGAGGATGGAGGTTTTGCCGTGATTCTCCTTATAGCCCGCCTAAAACCTGATCGGGGCCTTTGGCACTGCCTGTGGGTCCACAGGTGACTCGGTGGATTGAAAAAGATGCCTGAAACCCGGGTGCACACTAAATCATGCAAATAAAAAGGATTGCTGTTTATGTCGCAAAATCAACTACGGTAGCGAAGAACAATAGCTGTGCTCGACGTGTCTTGAAACTTTTTGTTCGAACTCGACTATAATTGGAACTATGTTTCCCCAAACCACCACGGCAAGACAACAACTGCTTCTCTAAGATAAATGAAGACTGCGTAATTCGAAACATAAGATGCGGCGGTAATGCATAATTGTACTTTTCACACTATTTTGCAGGCTGAAGTGAAGTGGAAGAAGTGTGGTGCATTGTAATCGTTTAGCTTAAAATGCCATTTCTCTTAAAAGGATTCATTAGGACTAAATTTAGCAGTGGTGCCCACCATTATCGTAACCGCTGGAAATATTAACATTGGCCTTTTATTAAATTTGCAGGGTTATATTTAGCATGCAAATTGATTCCTTTCACTTTTCCACAAATACAGATCATTTCAGCATGGCTAATTGTGAGGCTATGAGAAGAGACGTACAAGTAATTAAAAGAGCAGACTTTTCCATCTACAGCTCAGTGTCCCGAACTCAATCTCCCCCCCCAACCCCTCCATACCAGTCCTGTTTTATCTTTTGGTGGCGATTGTATCATCATCCCGGGCTTATCTTCCATTACCAGTAATGTTCACTGGTATTTATAGCATTCGCATGCTGGATTTTTACATTTGTCTAGCTGTAGATTTCTATTCTTCTGTATTGCCTTTGCTCATGGCGATGTCCACAACGTAAAGCGTATGTGTTCCTCACCGAAAAAAAAAAAAAAAAAAACGTGGCTACTCAATCAAAGAAATGTGCAACAAATGTACTTCTAGGGATCAGCTCATCTGTGTTGTCTATTCGGAGAGGGAAATGCCTTTTGGACCTGGCAGCACTGCTATTACATCAAAAGTCCCAGATATGTTGACAGAAAATAATGTAAATGGGTCTCTGTGCTTTGTGATCACGCAAACAGAGGATTTGTGCAATCATTTGCTGATATCCAATGCCCACGGTCAGTCTGTGAGCTGTGGGTATGTGTAGGTGTTGATTGTGTTATGTGTTATGAGTGGGTGAGTTCAGTTGACTGTCAAACACACACTTTCCCCAGAGGTAATGGATTTGAATATTTTATAAATGCAATTTTAGTTTTGCCAAATGTAGCTTATATTTTTATTAATATTATTATATATTATTAAAGTCGACATGAAATTAAAAATGACCCTATTTACGTTCTTAATGCATGTTATTGCTGTTGTTATTGTGAATATGGCATCAGTGCATTTTATTCCAACAAAGCCAATATTTTTGTTTTCATAATAATTTGTTTGCGTGTCGATCAAAAATTACCGTTTGTTTTATTATTTCAATAAAATGATTGTATTATATTGTAGTTTGTTAATGTTTTTTTATTAGTATTTTACATTTTTAGGGGATTTTAGGGGTAGTATAATCCACTTTTTGAGCAACTTAAACTGTCATAAATCTTGAATGCTTTTCAGCGCAGACTAAAGTTTGGTCTCTTTTTTAAAAAGATAATTATCAGAAAATTAAAATTTAATTTAAATAAAAATAATTTAAAAAATAAAAATTTTAACTGAGAAAACATAAGTCATGTCTAAACCTTCTAAAAAAATAGTTTGGGTGTTTCCCATTAATTTCCAATGTGGCCATTTTTGATCATGAACAATACAAGTGTGACATTTTTTTCAGGACCATTTAATCTTTTCAAATCATGTCCATTTTTCACTGTAAAAAAATATTTTCATGATTTGTAATCACAACATTTTTTCTTTTGTCAAATCAACTGAAGTAATTTATGTAGTTCAGATAACATAATATTTTGATTTTCAGGTGATTAAATCAATCTCCTCCATTGTATTAACTCAATTTTTCCATTTCAATGAACTTAAAATTTTAAGGCAACCAGGTTACTTCATTTTTTTTAAGTCAAACCAACAATATTTTTTTAGTTATAACATGCTACATGCTATGCACACTAGATCATCTCCAGACATTAGGTGTAGTAAACATCTGTGTATCATCACTCACACCATTTGTGGCACTTGCCATCAGTGGCATAGTTATTTAAAACTTGTGAAAGATATTTGAGATAGTCTGTGTTAATGTCCTCATTTGAAGCACAAAAAAAAGCTCCATGGGAGGATTTTTGAATATGAGCGGTGCTAATGCGTGTGATCACACATTAATCGTCTGACAGCATCTCACTCTCCACAGCCAGTCTATTAGGATTTTACACAGAGGTAGGGTCTAAGTGTCAGGTGTCATAATTTAATTGTGTTGCATGTTTTCTAATGTCTCCCCTTCACTTTTGGGATGGGATTGCAGGCTAATCTATGTAGTGTTATGTCACTACGCACTTTCCTGTCTTTTATTTTATTTTATTTCAAACTGGGGATGCAAGTAATTTACCCTTTGCATTCAAGTCTTCAAATGAGCCCAGCAGGACATCTGGATCATTATCTCAAAGCAATTGCATTGTAATGGAATAAATTAAATGTTAATCTTGTATTGTGCAAAAGGAAGGAGTTTGTTTTCTGTTCAAGACAGTATAATGTGAATTTAAGTACTTGGACAATGGATGGACAATATTGTACCTGTATGCTATTCTTAGTTTACCAGCTAGCCAGCCCAACCGCAAATAATGAACCGTTTTTAATGCTCCCCCATGCATTATTTCGGCATATAGTCCTCATATTTTGTCATTTATAAATAAAGGTGAATACTTTAATCTAAGAAAATTCTCTTTGTTCTTGATAACTGGCAACAGATATTAACACATGTCATACACAAGAGCAGCTCCAATTTGGCAAACGCTGGGAATTAGTCTGGTGAATGACAGAATGAGAGAGAGAAAAAATCCCTCCTAATAGCCTAAATATTTGGAAATTCCTTCCATGTGTTTATCCGTGCACACTCCTCACTCGTGCTCATGTATTTTATTCAAAATAAATGAACTAGGATTTGATTAGCTACTTCGGAAGCACAATTGTTTGGTGAAGTTAATTACTGAGTCAGTATATCTACAATGAATCTGTCTTCATACTATTGTCCAATGTTGCATTTCCATTCTTAGTAGATTACTTTCTTGAAATTGCACGTGTACATTTTTTCTGTTATCCCAAATGAGAATTAAACTTCTTCCTGACATATATTACGTCTAATTGAATTTGTATTTGGTAGCAAGACTGGTAGAGGGAATCATGATTGGTTGGCAAAAAAATGAATGTCCTGTTGCTAGCCTGTGTTTCTGTCTTAAATGGTATTGGTCGGTGCTTTAATTAATTCTTGCCCACCTTAATCATTTATTTTGAATGGATGAGCAGCTTATCAATAGCACCGAAATTAGAGTTATGTCCTAAAACTTCCCTTCCTCAGGTTCTCCCCTGGTCGCCAATACAGTGTTGGATAAAAAGCAATCCAAAGCCAACCCGGAGCTACTGATAGATATGGTCACACTTTAGAGAGGTAAACACTATTGATTCAGTTCCACTATCGTCTCTAATTTTCTTCCAGCCATTGAGCAATACGATCCTTTATAACTAATCCCACTCACTTATAGGGTTGGAACAAAAACGTTTGAGTGTGTTTTTCTTTGACTGTTTTGTTTTATGGTGAGTTGATCTCTCGGACAGACGGGGTCTCTGTATTGAAGTGTTTCTGCACTGTCACATCTCCCCACTTCCACTGCTCTAATGTGATTGATTGTGCAAGCATCAGGGCCATAGCACTAGACATGTTTGAAAGTGACATTTCAGACCCAGTTAGAACCAATTTCTCCTCAATGTAAAATAAAAATGTGGACCCTGAGTGGGATCAAGTTTTTGGAGCTTTTCTGAGCTCTAATGGGATAGTGAATGTCTGTACAACCAGGGAGTCCAAAGGATTAAACCTTCGGTAATGCACATATAAAGTCTGAGTTACTGGCCAAGCTTGTGTTAAAAGCTTTTGCAATTTTGTTTTAATGATGTAGCTGGGAGGTGTTGACTTGTATAGGACATTAAAAAAACTATTGATATAATTGCAACTGAGGGATATTAAGACGTAAATTCAAAAGATCTAAAGTAGTGTTATGATTTGGGTAATGGTTTCTCAATTGTAAATAAAACAAATCAAAAATATGTAACCATTTAACCATGTAACCACAATGTAACCATTTCTCATTGATAGAAAGTTTCATTTTTGTGTTCAGCCATCTTTCTTCAAGCCATGCATTGCTACCATACAAACTTGTATCACCCTGAAGGGGTATTTAGCTACAATGACCAGCTGATTGTACATTATGGCCATTGCTTAACACATATTGTTTTGAGTTTAAATGATTTTATATTTTTTACCACTATAGAGCCTCTCTTATCCACTAGGTTGCTGTCAAACGGAACCTAAGTTCCTCCAAAAATGCTACTATTCAAGAAATGGATTGTTTGTTTTTTTGTCAGTTGATACAGTATTATGGCTTTATGTATGGTTAGATACTTGCATGTGTCATTATAATATTGACGTTTGACCAAAATCAACCATAAATGGAGTTACTAGTCTTTTGAACAGTGAATTTCTTAAAATTACAGACATATGTCTTCATTTTTTGTCCATAATTAGATCGAATAGATCGATAGATAGATTTACGACAAAAATTACGACATGGCGTGAACGCAGCATTATTTTGGCATTGACACTGTTGCCATAGAAATGCATAATCCTGAGACTGAGGAATGTGCTCCAAGTGGAACGTCACGTGTTGACATCTCATAATTATGGTAATTACAAAATGGCGTGAACACAGAGAAACACACACCTCGTTGCTAGGAGAGGAGACACGTGTTCTAAAAACATCTCAAAATATCAAATTAGTTTGATAACCTCTGAGTGGATGGAATCACAGTCTGAAAACGGGGACAAAAACATGATGGGCCAATCATACAACACAAACTCCCTCCGCTCAAAATCTGCAAACTATGACTTTTGGTAACTAACGTTGACTGCAAATGGAGGCGACAAATCGGGGCAAAAGTTGTGTAGTATAAACCAAGATGAAAACAGTTGCGTTTGAATTAAGGCTGCCAATCGATCAATTTTAGTCGTTAATTTGAGCCATTTAGTATTACCATTTAATTGAAAGCTGTACATTTTAACATTTATAGACCTTATAAAAAATATAATCAACTTTAATTTATAATTTATAAAGGGGTCATGAACTGGCTTTTTAAATTTTGTTGTCTGAGGTCAACTTATGAAGTTCGCTTGGTTTTACATTAAAAAAAACTTAAAAATGAATAAGTAATAGGCTATTTTCTACCCTAGTCTTGAGCCCAGCTCAAAAACGCTCGGTTTTTATGGGCGTCTCGCACTGAAGACTTGGAAGTAAACGCCCACTGCTGTGAGTGGATAACAGTTTTGCTTTAAGAGTTTCAGATCTAACATGAAAAGAAATTGAATAAATCTGTCAAGCACTTCACAGTCTTCACAGCATAAATTATAAATAAATATAGATTAATCCTTATTAAAGCCACCAAAGCGATTCAGTCAAGAGTGGTGAGTGATTTTCTCTTTGATTTTTGTTCTTTGATTATCCTTAATAATAGCCTGACGTCGTCACACTCAGATGCTAGTCAGAATGTGAGTCTGATACTGCTCCATTGGGCTGTGATTATGGGGCGTGTTTCAACCGAACCAGGAAAAAAATGCCTCTGCACTCAATTGGATAGACTGAATCCCATAGGAAGGACGCCGAAAACATCTTTCCGATCGACAAACTTTGTAAACAAATTCAACCCAAGCGCTTTTTGGTGACATGGAGGATTACATTACTGTTGATCAGCTGTCCATCATCGTATAAAGCCCGCCCTAACAATTTGATTGGTATGAACAGCTCTGGTTCGAGCATACTTGCTTCTCAACGGATCAAGTCCAGACCGAACTTCCCATCATCAAATGTTTTGGGCGGGGCTAAGTTCGCCTGGCATCCAGGCTACCTTAAAGTGAAACTTCACCCATTTGCATTAAGCTTAGTATCTTTAGAAACCCAGTCATATTTTTTGAATGGTCATGGTTTATTGCCTTATTTTCCCCTGAGATGGGAGAAATAAGGATTTAAGTGTTTTACTTCCTGCTTATTATGGCGTAAAAATCGTCATTATGCATCATAATAAGCAGGAAGTCACATTTATTGAAAAGTGTAGAGACTACAAACATTGGCGCATTATTATTCAAGGGTGTGGGACCCACTCACCCTACAGGCCTATTACAGATCAGTGGGTGGGACTTCACTTGCAGAAACTGAATCAATATCAGCCATCTTGTTTGAAAGCTAAGCTAACAAGCGCTGTGGAGATAGGAATAATGATAATGACGGAAGAAACTAAAGATGATGTGGATGAAGAGGATGTTGTAATTCTGCTGTTCGGATCTGATGTTCGTGGCTATCTTTACGAGCCGCAATATAGTGAAGAGCAGCTGAGGCTGATGGAGGAACCGGAGGCGGCTGCCTGTCGCGGTCGAGGAGCTCAGACTGGCTCGAGCTGAGGCGGACTGCTGGTGCATGTGCTCTCGCTGGGTGCTACGGCCTACGGACAGAGTCCGTCTGCTGCAGAGAATTTCAACGATGGCAATTTCTCCTGGAGGAAATCTCTGAATCAGACGAGCACATGGACGTTTGTGTTATGATGTGAACCATCTGGGGATGCGCGGTATACCGGTATTGCAAAAATACCGGTATATAATAAATTTCAAACGGTACAATATCATCATTTTGTTAAATTCGGTATTTGATGAGCTGCTGTTCCGAAGTTCTCCACTAGGCGGCAGTGCGCTACCGAAACTGCCGCGAGTCACGCGAAACTGGCAAACGAAGGAACACGGTGGAAATGAAGCTCATTCGGATTTCTACACGCCCGAAATTAATAAATAGAGAGAGTATGAGTGAAACAAGGCATTACTACTAAATTAATGAGAGTAGTGTAGAAACAGACCTCAATGCACCCCTCTGCAAACTTTGCTTTCAATAATGTGTTGCCATGGAATGCAACACATCAAATCTGCCGAAGCGCTCGTCAGTTGCTCATCCGGACTTGTTCAAGAGATCAACTGGTGAGTTCATCATTCAAATGATTTAATTTAGACTTTTATTGAACACTGAACAGCGCACATAAATAAGCTAGCTTATCAATTTTATCAAGCTTATCAATAAATAAGCTTATCAATTAAATATGATACGGTAAACACGGAATCTCAAATCTTCTTGCATGACACGCTAGAACCAATTCAGTTTACGTCTCATGATCTCATCATTTTTGCAGTTTCAAACAAATATATTCATTTAATTTGAATTAATAAAGCATAAAAGTGATAGTAAAATGAATGGCATTGCTGCCGCTGTGGCGACCCATAGAGAGAGATGGTAGTAATATAAATATTAATAATATTAGCCTACAATTAAGCTACATTTGTCAACATTCACTAAGGAACCTGGCCTAACAATATACCATTGATTAATCTAGATCAATCAGTAATAAAATGACCTAAAAATGTAATATCCTAATAAATGTTTAGCATCATAACATTACTTTTTGCAATGCATTGTATGCATAATATGAACCCAAACCCAAACACAATAAATGCAATAAATGTTGATAATTCTCTGTTGATGCATGACAGCTAATGGTTTACGTCATTTCATTTATTCTATTATGTTAATCTATTATTATAGATATTAACCTATTTTAATTGTATAATATCAGTGTTTTTTTTCCCTCCCAAATCAATATTTTACCTACACATAATTTTTTTTTGTTGATATTTTTCTTTGCACATATGGTAGTTGAGAGTTTCAAGCAGTGTTTAATAAAATTGTTTCAATTCGCTTAAATTTAGACTTTTTTTTTTCGACTGTGGTATCGATTTAGTATCGATACCGAGGTATTAGGTTCTGGTATCGCATCGAAGCCAAAATTGTGGTATCGAGCCATCCCTAGAACCATCATAGTTTCGCCTGACTGAACATCCAGGTATCATGCAGTAATTCACAGAAATACAAACAAGGAGTAATTCTGTTCACGAATGAGTTTGCCAATGTAACATTAACGGGGTTCGTTGTTGTGGGAAGAAGGAAGCGGGAACCGGCAAACATTTAAACATTTTAATAGTAAAATGAACAAATACAAAACGAAAGTATAAACCAGCAGCCCGTCATTGACGACTGCTGTTCACACATAACAGAAACAAAACACAACATAAAATCAGGCCTGTTTCTCGATCTGCCGTTGTCACTCTTCCGTGAGAGATGCGAGACTGGTGCGCGTCTCACTGGTGTCTTTCATTATCACTCACGCCACCGGCCTCGCGCCGTCCCCTCACATCCCTCTTACGTCCCTCGCCCTCGATCGTCCTGCTCGCCACAGACAAATAACTAGAAATTTTGGGTGAAATGAATTTCAAACTCTGGTGACAGCTAACGTTAGCCTTGAAGACGGAAGAGTGATTTCTCTGTTTGCGCTGTTCTGGATGGGTGTGGCAATGTGGTGCATTGTGGGTGTTGTTGTCTTGCATACAAATGCACCCTTCAGTTATTTTCTGTCTTTTCTCGGTCAAGAGGGCACCAAATTTCGACTACATATATGATCCACTTTCAATAAAGATTAATGTTGAAATGGGAGAAATGCAGACAGCAGCAGGTTTATTAAGCTGCTTTCACTTTAAGACCTGCTGCACATGACACAGATCTGACACACATTTTCGAAGTAACTCTTTACTTTAATTTAAAACTTAATTTAACTCATTTAAAATCGTGCTTGTGTGGATAGTTGACAAAACAGGTATTTTGGCATAGTTTTGTGTGTATTTGTCCGTTCAAGCGTTTGAAGTGGCTTTCAGTGAGCACGAGTGTATCACAGCAGGAGATTCAAAGACCTGCACCAGTACCGCACTGCGATCTCTTGCGTCTTATTGCGCTTGAATGGTTTAAAAGCATTTGCATGAATAAGAACGAGGTCATAGGGTAACGTTAGCCAAAATATGACTGGAAAATGGATGCTG
The DNA here is from genome assembly GCF_988280905.1 of Pimephales promelas. NCBI lineage: Eukaryota > Metazoa > Chordata > Actinopteri > Cypriniformes > Leuciscidae > Pimephales > Pimephales promelas. Next base: position 31,456,959 of record NC_142771.1, read on the forward strand.
TGTTAATTGTATTTTTAACACGTTAAACTGAACTTGAGGAAAAACGAGTTAATTTCGACACCCAAAATGCAACGAAAGATTCTTTGTTTTTTTTACTATTATTAGAATAAGCGGTAACACTTTACAATAAGGTTCATTAGTTAACATTAGTAAATGCATTAACTAACATGAACTAACGATGCGCAATGCATTAGTTACAGTGTTTATTAATCTTTGTTAATGTTAGTTAATACAAATACAGCTGTTCATTGTGCGTTCATGTTAGTTCACAGTCCATTAACTAATGTTAACTAATACAACCTTTGATTTTAATAACGTATTAGTAAATGTTGGAATTAATATTAACTAAGATTAATAAATGCTGAAGAAGTATTGTTCACATATTGTACATGTTAACTAATGTAGTTAACTAATGTTAACTAATGAACCTTATTGTAAAGTGTTACCGAATAAGCTATCCCCTATTATTTTTGGTCAGTTGCGAAATGCATAAACTGCAAAAGTCTGAAAGTCCTCTTTGCTCCAAACTTATTTTATGGGCTACGGTTATTTTTGAAATGAACATTACTGTATATTGGCAATTCCGTCTGGTGCCGCAAGTGGCGCAGAAAATACACTCCTCACTTTTAATTTCATTTTACAAACCTCATAACAGCACTTCATGTGTAAACTGGGCACATGACATTATGATTTTTTTGTCATAGCCTACCTTTTGTTTGCATTATGAAGAAACAGCTCCTCTTAGAGCCTCTCTAGAGTAGTTTGATAATGGATTTAGAAATAGCTTTGACTCACTGTCTTTCAAAGTTCACCTGAAATGAATCTTTTTTTTCACCTCTCCCTGTGAGATGTCTCTTTATGATGCCGTGTATTCCACATCAGGTTGAACGGGTCTTTTATGAATCGGACTAACCGTGTCCTCTCAGTATGAAATGGGGAAGGTTAATGCGGTTTAAGGTATAAAATAATTACCAATTATCCCAGGGTTAACTACACCCTTAGGCAATTCCTTTCATGTCCCGCTATGTTGGACTTGACCCAAATCAATGACAAAAGTTACCTTATAAATCCTCGTAACAAAGTTTGACCTTAGCATGGTGGTGGTTGTTTTGGAAGAGAGGAACAGAGGAAAAGCTGCGAGTGATCTAGGAAGAAAATAACCAGCCTACTCTACTATAATGAAAAGCATAGTTAATGTTGAATTCAAAATGTCTGCATGTGTTAAAGCCTCCAGGAACAGAAGTCTTTATTCTGAAATCCAGCACCAGTAGATTTTTACAACGGCCCTTCAAACTGTCACTTCACCGTTATATGTGAAGTCATTTTGATGTTAACAAGTTCTTTACTGAGAACATCAACGCATTTACACCTTCTAGTGAGCTGTGATGGGTTACATTAGCTTCACAGAATCCATTTTTAATACTGCTCCTTTACCCTATAGATATATATTTTTTTAAAGAAACAGCTGGATTGGTAAATGGTCAAAGGGGAGCTTATTTGTCTCTCACATAACTAGAGTTATTTGTGACCCGTAAAGGGTCGACACTTACAAATAGATTTGGACAGTGTTGCCTTAACATCTGGAAACACTATTTAACTCATCCCATCTCAGGAAGTTTTCACACTTCACGCTTCATTAACCTCTAGGGTCTGGAGTCCCTGGGAAGACAGGGGAGTGAAACGCTTGTTTACACAGAGCCTTCTAAATCACCAGCGAGAGCTTTAGCTATCACTGTGGCACATCAGCGCAGGTGAGGATCATACAGGTGCCAGGCTCTCGAGGATCCTTCCCACCCATCTCCATTTTCACTTCTAATTGATAATGAATTAGCTTTCAAGTGAGAATGAACTGCAAGTGTCAGTTCACAGTGAAGCACATTATGACTATATTTGTATCGTACTACTGTCAAGGCCTACATTTTGTGGATGCCTCATTGCCCCATTGTTACATGTTATAAATATATATAGTTTTATTAAGCGCAGTGAATAGGACACAACTCATAATGCATGTTTATATATATATACTTATTAGCATATAACATTTACATCATAAAGAAAATATTTACAAAAGGAATAAAGCTTCAGTTGTTTTGTTCACTTTTTTTACTTAATGAAGTACTAATTGCCTTTCTTTTGTTGTGACATTATCAGTCTGCATTTTAAAACGAGGAAAAAATATTTTGCCAATAGCGGTTCTGCGTTAATACAAACATTTTAGGCGGTTGAATAAGAGTTGAAACCATAAATCGACATCACACTGTAAATTATTTTGTTTTCATTATGATTTTGCGTCATGCATGAGTAGTAAAATATTTTGACGACAATTTCATATTTGTTCAAACAATTAGCCTATAGTTTTATTTTCAATACTAACATTTTAGTATAATGGATCATTTGTTGGAGCCTGAGGTCATTGAGAGCCAGAAAGATATTCATGAATCTCTTGTTGAGATTGTTGTCATGTACCAACAAATTCTCTTTTGGCCAGAATTCAGTGGTTTATCAGATGAAATGTAGGTAATGAAACACATCTCACAAGGTGATAATTAGAAAAGAAGTGCAAAGCAGCAGTCACAGGCTGTTAGATTTTTAATAACCACAATGACCATGGGAGTTAGTGTTAACATTTGGGTCATGTTTATCATACTGACTTACAGCGGGTCAAGAATATGTAAGAAAAAAAAAACTTTCTTTCAAATGGTAATACATGTGATACTGTTGTGAAGGAGGTCCATGATTTAGTGAGACTGTTTTTAATGAAACATTTTTGCTTTGTTAGTTTTCCTCATGCTATGCCTTTTTACTGAGGAGTGCATTTTCAGATTAAGCCTGTGATGATAATATAAATGATAGAATTATTAAATTATTAAATTATAAAAACATGCTAATATGTGGAACTGTATGGATTACATTTTTAATAATTTGTTGATTGCATTGCTTAACTTAATACTATAATTGCCCATTCTAAATTCAAAATGCATTATGAGTTAATGCTTTTTTCACTCTTTTAATTGCCCTCAAATAGAGTTATTTAATTAACTC